>NC_143550.1:98211000-98884500 GCF_054136105.1 Typopeltis vanoorti | reverse complement strand
TATTCAATCTAATATAAAACTGGAAATGTATGAGCAATGTATATATAAATTGTAAATATTAAAAATTAAAATTATTATCTGTAGAGATATATGTATATCTCTAAATGCCACTGACTGAAATTTATTCTTCTATTCTCTAATAGTATGCAGGATTTATGCTTGCATGTCTTGAACAAATAAATATCTACCTGAACAAAGATATATTATTCTTGCATGGGAACCTCCACATAGTCTGAAGACTCTTTGCAGGTGACCCACACTCAATCTGTCCTACTTTTCCTTGAATACATTGACTGACAGTGCATTCACAGCAGACTCTGGTAATCCATTCCTCTTGTTTACCACTCTCTAAGTGAAAAATCTAGTACTCACATCCCTTGCTAACCCACTGTTATTCATTTTCCAGGAACGATCCCTTGTTCTGCCTCCTCTAGCCAAGTGCTGAAAAATGTCCTCTGCATCAGCCCATTTCAGTAACTTAATTGTTTCTTTCTTATCCCCTATTGTCAACCAACTTCTGCAACCCACTGACTCTCAATCTAGGGAGCATTCCACAGAACACTCACCATCTTGGTCACTTGCTTCTGGATTTTTTCCACCACTTCTCCATCTCCAAGAAACTCATGACCTGTCATGTGCACAATAATTGAGATGGGCCACACCATACAAAACAACTCTTTATTTGGCTTTTCACCAGAACATCTTGAAAAAAATACAAAGCATTCGTTACTTTAAACACACACACACACACACACACACACACACACACTTACATGTCATCATCATCAAATTCCTGACATGTACCCTCAAGGGGTGTACAGGATATGATAGTACCACATGAAAAATTTACATCATTACTTACTTCCTATCTACAATTTTCCTCCAAATCAGTCTGTTACTTGTCAAGACTCCAATATTATCATTATCAGATCTTATATTTCTATCGTCTAAGGCACATTGTACCATATCAATCCATTTATATCTTAGTCTTCCTCTGGGACGTTTTCCTGCCAACCTGGCAGAGAACACTTGTTTTGCTAATCTTTCCTTTCCCATTCTGTTTAAGTGACCATACCACCAACAATGTCAAGTTCTTTCCTAATATCCTCGTTTTTAATATGATTTTGCCATTGATGCCATCTGTTCACGCCTCTAATCTTTCTCAGGACTCTCATATCTGAGGTCTCTAGTCTTTGGCCAAGTATTTTACTTCTGATCCAGCTCTGAACACAAACATTGGTTTGAACACTGTCTTGTATACAGCTAATTTAGTGTTTTGACTAATTTCTCTCTTATTCCATATAAATTATTCAGTTGACTTCCTACCATACCAGCTTTGTTGATTCTGTTGTCTATTTCCATTTTTAATTTACCATCTTCAGTAAAAATCGTGCCTAAGTAGCTGAAATGTTTTTCTTGTTCCACAGATTCCCCGTTCACAACACAGTTGACATTTTCAACAATTCTACCTATTTTCATTGTCTTTGTCTTTTTAATGCTGACCTTCATACCATATCTGTTACAACAGTTATTCAATTTAGTCAGGGAATCTTGCAAACTTGTATCAGTTTTATTTAGAAGTATAACATCGTCCGCATAAAGCAAAGAGCTGACATTAACCTCTCCAATTCTCATATCATGCTTAATACCACTTTTCTTCATAATGTGATCCATATAGATAATGAATAACAGAGGGGATAATGTACATCCTTGTCTCACACCAGATTTAACATTAAACCATCTTCCTGTACTTCCTTCAATTTTAACTGCTGACTTACAAGACTAAGTATTGCTTGATATAATGTCCCATTGACACCATATAACTGTAGCCTATTGAATAGCTTCTCTCTCTTGGCACCTTGTCATATGCCTTTTCAGATCGACAAAACCTAAATACAGATCTTTGTTATATTCCCATGCTTTCTCAACTATTTGTCGTAAAGTGAAGATCTGATACTGACAGCCTCTATTTGGCCTGAATCCAGCTTGTTCTTCACCAAGCTTTTCTTCCACAATTCTTCTCAACTGTTTCTCAAGAATACTTGCAAAAATCTTGTCAGGAACACTCACTAGGCAAATACCTCTGTAATTCTCACATTCAGTTTTATTTCCCTTTTTATATATGGGTACTATGAGAGCTCTACTCCAATCATCTGGAATTTGTCCTTCTGTCCAGACCTCTGAACTATGCAGTGTAGCCACTGTAAAACGTTTATACTTCCATACTTGAGCATTTCTGGTCTAATATCATCTACTTTGTATGTGGGGGAATATTGAATCCTCCACATACAAACTAGCTAAACATTTGTCCAAAGCTCTCTCACACTATACTGGCAACACACACTTTCACATATTAAAAAACTCAGCCCACTTCAAAGCCAGCATAGAAAACCTTACACTCAAACACACTGACATAGTGGTCAGTTTTGATGTCTCCTCCTTATTCACAAATGTCCCACTCAAAGAATCTTTAGAGCTAATCCAAGCTAAATTTCCTCCTGAATCACAGCCTTATTTCAGTTCACTATGAACTCAGGCTATTTTGTTTGGCAAGGAAAATTCTACAAACAAATAGAGGGGACAGCCTGGGTTCTCCACTCTCCCCACCCTTGGCCAACTTTTATATGGAGACTTTTGAAGAGAAAGCCTGCCTTAAACTCTGCCCCACAAAAACCAACCATTTGGCTTTGCTATGTTGATGATGTGTTCTCTATTTGGCCACATGGCTCCGATGCACTCCTCTCCTTCCTAACACACTTAAACAACCAAACCCAAGAATCAAATTCACCCTGGAAGAAGAAAAAAACAACTGCCTTCCTTTATTAGACACACTAGTCACCCGCCAGCCTGATGGAACCTTGGTTTTCTCAGTCTATAGAAAACCCGCCCATACAGGCAGATACATTCACCAACAATCCCATCACTCCTCCTCGCAACAATATGGAGTCATTAAGACACTATGCAACAGGGCTGAACTTATCTGTTCCAATGACAATGCCCTAACCACAGAACTAAACCACATTCTCAACACTTTCTCAGCCAATGGCTACACCCCCCCCCCAAAAAAAAAAAAAAAAAAAAAAAAAATCTAAACCACAACTCACTCCAACCCCCCACAACAAGGATTACTCTAAATCCATCACCATACCCTATATCCGAGGCATCTCGGAAAAAATTACAAAAATCCTAAAAAAACATGACTTAACTTCTTGTTACAGACTATATAAAAAAATTGGCATCCCTTATCCGCTTGACTAAAGACTACCCCCCCCCCAGACCTACCTGGTGTATACCAGGTCCCTTGCAGCTGTAAGCTGTCCTACTTTGGCCAAACAGACAGTGCAGTAAATATCAGAATTTCAGAACACAAAGATTACATCCGGTTTCACCAATACAGCCACTCAGGTCTTGCTGACCATGCACTGGATACCTGCCATAGAATACGGTGCACGATAATACACCGTAGTAAAAATACTACGGTGTATTATCGTGGTATTTTTACTACGGTGTATTATCGTGGTGTACTACGGTGTACTTTCATATTTGTAAAAATACAAATATGAAAAGCTTTTCATGGAATCAGCTTCAGCCCCTAAGAAACAAACCAAACCTCAACAAATTTGGCTGCATGAGACTGCCTCAAATATGGGAAACCTACATCAGAAGACCTTCAGCTCAATCGCCTAAGAATACCAACATTGCCTGCTATGGGGCACCATCAGGACTTTAGGAGAAATAATAGCTTCCTGCTTCTTCCTCATTTACTGTTTGTTGTGCCTGCGTGCACGTGTCTTGTTCTCAAGTTTCTTGAAAATGGCAACATGACGTTGCTGAAATATTGAAGTATATTAAAATTTATTTTAATGTATATCCTAGTTGATGTTGTAATTTCCTTAAATTAGTTAGTAAAAAATGTACCCAAGTCATAAACAATATGTTTATCTTACAAGTAGTCCCACTAGGCATTTTATCAGAATTATCTTTGTGAAATATTAATAACTTTTTTTCTTTTGCAGGAACTTCTAGAGTAGCAGTGCTCTGAGGCCAAATATAAATGTGTCATGCAAAGACCATTAAAAGAAATGGTATATCTGAATTACAGTTTCATACAATAAAAAAAAATAATAAGAAGTAAATATGTACATAACTGTTTCTGTCACATTTATACATAAAATAAGCATATAGACCTTACTGGGAATTGAAAGGTTGTTGGTTATGATTTTTTTTTAACATCAAAGAAGTCTTTTAACTTTAAATGCGGAATTTTATTTCATCAATAAAATTTTTGCTTCTTGAAATATGAAGAGAATTCATAGAAACAGTATAATTTATTTAGATGTTCCTTGCATGTGACAAATATTAATTTGTATTTATAAGTCATATACTTCCAGAAGTTCATAAATTACAAATTGATTAAATTATGATTATTTTTACATATTATACATTCAATAGCAATGGATGGAATTATTTATGGAATTATTTGATATTCCAAGTTATTGATGATGTATACTTAACTTACTCAGATATTAAAAGAAAGTATGTAAAATTTATCCCCCTGCATCATCTTTAGCATAACCTTCTTTTTCTCAGTTAATATAAAGTAATGCTGTTGTTAGGGAAAGCTGTCTTAATCCTTTAAAATGTTTGCATTTGATTGTTTTTTTTTTTGTTTTTTTTTTTTGAGAAATAATTGACATTAAAATACTTACTACATAAAAATGCTAAAAATAACAAAAAAAAAATGAAACAGGAAAAGAATATTATGTGACCTTCATTACTTTTCATAATACTTGCTTAAGCTATGCTAAACATTAATTTAAATAAATTAATTAATAGGAAAATCTTGCATAATGATTCTAAATGCCATATGCAGTACCAGAGCAGTTACACAAACTGAATAAGACTTAGCAACAGGGACCAATGGGATATCAGCACAGATGCTGATATCATATACAGGGGATGTGAGTCTGCAAGGTTTAAAGTGATGAGTGATGCACTACAGGAATCAGTCTTTTGTCCATTGTTATTCAATCTTTACAGCTGTTTGCTGATGATTCAAAGATAATAAGGATAATCAATAATGCAGATGATATGCAGTACTTTCAGAATGATTTGAATAGGATGGAACTGTGTGTATGTGAAAATTGTTGTCAATTCAATGGTAGTAAGTGTCATATCATATTGATGCGATTATGCTAGAAGAAACTGATCAGGTTAAAGATCTTGGAGTTTTATTAGACTGGAAGTTGAAGTTCAGGTGCCATATAGCAAAGATCACAAAAACAACTCAGAAAATAATTACAATGCTGAAATAAACCTTAACATGTAAGGAAGAGCCATTTTTCCTCTTTACATGGCCATGATATGACCTCACTTGGATTTGTGTGTATAGGTCTGGTTTCCATAGTAATGGTGATACAGTGAGTACAAAGGAAAGTGTTAAATATATCAGGATTATAGAATATGGATAATGAAGAATGATTGAGAATTTGTGGACTGCAGACACTAGCAATGAAGAGAATGAGGGATGACATTATTGAGCCTTACAAACCACCATTTGGTCGCTCAGGATACCAGTAGATGGAATTATTCATTTTATATAGGGTGGGAAGAGGACAAGAGGGCATCAATGGAACTTGAGAATGAATGCAGTGAAGAAATTAGTGCGAGTTAGATTTTTCTCTCATAGGGTGGTATGTAATTGGATTGGATTCCTTTTGGAGATTGTGAGTGCAGGTAGTGTGAATGAATTCAAGAAAAGGTATGACAGCTGGTGTGGGTGAGATGTAGTTGCCATCAATGAGTCTGCGATTCCTTGAAATATCAGCTTATCTGAATTGATAATTTAAATGATTCACAACTGTTATTAAATTAGTTAAAATAACTGTGTTTGAAAATATCCACATTCTTGCTTTATTTCTTACAGTAGAGCAAGAAATAATGAAAGTGAATTTATTATTGATTGCTAATTTATAATAATGCATGTTTATTCATTTAATATACAAAATGTGATGCATAATTAGAATCAAGTGTAAATTTTTCAGATGCCTTTTATTATGAACAGTAAATGGCATTCCACATAGTTACTGTTAATGAAATGTCAGTAAATTTAAAGCTAAAATACCAATTATAAAAAAAAATTTATTATTATTATTATGTGACACCTCCAGGGATTCAAGGACTCATCGCAGGAGGACAATGTACTTAATAAAATAAATTTGAATGTTATTGTAAAAAAAAAGAAGAAAAAAGTCAGATATCAGATTAGAAAAAATAGTATGATATAGTTGAGGTTTTTAAAATGAAATGTTATTATTATTATTATAATAAAAAACCTCCATGGAGTCAAAAACTCATCATGGGAGGTCTACTGTTATACACACGGTTTATCATACCTTGCCTTAAATATATTCACTCTCTGCACTCACCACACACTCTCAGGCAATGCATTAAAATCACTCGCCATTCTCCATGCAAAAAATCTGCTCCTCACTCCCTTGCTCGCACTCTCCTTATACAGCTTCCAGGGATGACCTCTTGTTTTCTTCCTATGTTCACTCATTCTGTGTAAAACCTCCATGACATTAATCAGGTAATAACCTCTTAACAGCTTATATGTCTCGATCATATCCTCTCTCATTCTTGTATCCACCAATTTCTGCAAATTCCATTTTGTCAATCTGTCTTCATACTCAACATTCCGGAGACCAGAAACCACCTTAGTCAATCATCTCTGAACCTTTTCCAATACATGTTCATCTTTTTGTAAACAAGGTGACCAAATCTATGCACACAATCGATATGCGGCCTGATCATAGCCTTATAGAAGGGAACCATAACATGCTTACTTCTACAAGTCAGTGTCCTCCGCATCATTCCCATTATCAACTGTGATGTCCTCACAATTTTGGTAACATATCCCAGAAATTTTAGGTCCTTGTCTACAATCGCTTACAGATATCTCATCTCTTCTACCACTTCCAAGATATTTCCATCGATTGTGTACTCTACATCCCATCTCTGCTTCCCAAATTTCAAAACCTTACACTTTTCAACATTGAATTTATTCCTACTTATTTACCCATTCAGCCAGTGTATTCAAGTCCTCTTGCAAGGCTGCAGCATCCGCTCTGCTCCTGATAGTTCTCCCCAACGTTGCATCATCTGCAAACAATTACATATCACCATTCAGAACTCTCCAAATATCATTCACATACAAATTAAACAGCAGTGGACCTAAAACAGACAATTGGGGGATAAACCACTAGTAACTTTCTTCTTCTGGGATATTGCTCCTCCATAGACAACTCGCTGATACCTATCAGGCAGCCAATTTCCAATCCAGAGAACTCATCTACTGTTCAGCTCCATCCATTCCACTTTAATTACCACCTTGTCATGTGGCAGTTTATCAAATGCCTTTGCAAAATCTAAATATACTACTGTATATCCAACACCCTTATCCAACACATTTATCACTTTATTATAAAAAGTAAGCAGATTGCTAAAGCACAATCTTCTTTTAGTAAATCCATGCTGGCTGCCGAACAGTATTTTTCTGTTCTAAACCCAGTTTTGAATCTTGGTCCTAAATAACATCTCTAATAACTTAACCACAACTCCAGACACACAGACTGGTCTATAATTTAAAGCCCTGCTCTTATCACCTCCCTTATGAATTATAACAATTTTACCCTCTTTCCACTCCTTTGGAACTTGACCCAGTGAAAGATTCATGTTGAAAAGACATGTAAAAGCTGCTGTTAACTCTCTGGAACATTCCCTCAAAACACATGGTGAAATATCAAGTCCCACAGCCTTATATACATCAAGTCTGTTCAATTCCTCATATACCTCCTGTTCACTTACTAACGGTTCTTCCTCCTCCTTCTTTCCCACTGCTTTCAAATTCTGCATGGTATTACATTCATAAGAATGAAACACTTTATAAATTGCTCATTAAATATCTCAACTATATCCTCTGCAGCGGTTATCATTCTTTCACCAATCAATCCCATCCTACCATAATCATTCTTTCTTCTACTGGCCACATATCGAAAAAACTCCTTAGGATTTTTTTTGGCCACTTTAGCTAACTGCTGCTCATGCTGCACTTTTGCTACCCTTATCAAGTGAGTCACTTTCCTCCTGTTCTTTGTACTTCTAATGTAACTGGTTGTTATAACTACTCCTCTTGTGTTTCTTCCACAATACCTTCCAGATTGCATACCTTCTCTTAATTCATCTATTTCAAACCTGTTCTATTTACCCTCTTAGCCTTTGGAATATATTCTGATATTGCCTCCACCAAATAGTTCTTGAGTGGGACCCAAGCAGCATTGATATCCTTTCCATACAGTTCCTCTTTCCTATTTATTATTGCAAGCTGTTTCCTGAACTTTTCATAATTACCAGTCTTATAATTCCACATATATCCCTTTCTAAGAGATGTCCTCGAATGACTGGTCACCCTGCAAGTGATCACCTCGTGGTCACTCTCACTCCCTGGTGGAAGATTTGACACCTCATTTATAATAACATCATCTGATGAGATGATCAAATCCAATACTCTTGATCCTTGTGTACCGTCTGTTACATACTGCCTAAGGTAATTGTCTTTCAAAAACTCCAAAAATTCATTTTCTTTAACCCCAGATGCAGTCCCTTGAGGTCCAGTCTATATTACCATAATTAAATGGCATCCATAATGATCACTCATTTCTTGCTAGCTAGACCAATTTGCCTATACATTTCCTTCTCATTACCCTCCATATTACCAGGTCTATAGCAACACCCAACTAAATATTTCATCCTGTTTACTTCTGCCTCACACCATACTGCCTCAAAACTGTGGCAACTATTTGCTACCATTAACAGTACTCCTCCTCCGTTTCTTCCCTGTCTGTCTTCATGAAAAATATCATATCTGTTCATCTCTATTGCTGTCAGGATATCATCGTCATCTATCTATGTTATAAAATATAATTAAATAATTTATAAAAATATATATGTATCTAGGCATCATGGCTAATTAATAATTAGCATTGGTATAATAATTAGTTTAAATAATTGAGTTTTCTTCTCATTGGAACTAAATGTTTCAATCAAAAAGAATGAAGTTTCAATATGAAAACATAAAAAATTAACTAAATGTTGCTGCATCAGCATAATAATAATAATAATTAATAATACTTAATTGGATCTCATCTCTTAATACATTAAGCTCTATGACCTACCACCCAGGTAACACGTTTTTCTTAAATTGATTTTGCTGTGATAGAACAATTAATCTTTTAGACAGTCTTTCCTGTTTTGTAGGGGAGGGGGGGGGAGACTTTAAGCAGAGATGAGAAAACCCTACTGGCTCCATATGAGATGAACTAACTCACTTCATTTGAAAGATTACCCATGTCCTAAACAGCATTCAAACTTATGTCTTTCTCAATCAAAAGATACATTATTCTGAAAGAGCTGAAAATACTATAATTATTAATATAATTTGTGATTAATATAATGCTTAATATTTATTTACCAAGGACACTTTTGCTCATATTGGAACTCAGTTTACTAATTTGGTGGTACTTTATATATGAGGAGTTTACACTAAGTAATGGTGAAACTAAATGACCTCAGGCTTTGACTTGGAGCCAGTAAGACAGATTGAATATATCCTGAAAATAACGTTTGTTAATAAAGATGTGTCTACCCTTTGATCATCAAAGATGATTGAAAGTATTACAAGCTTTTTTTTTATTCCTTAAAAAGCAGGTTACAACCTGATTAATTGGACTTTAAAATTTATTATATTTTGACTTGAAGTTGTAATTTATAGTGAGTGAACTATTACTTATTTTTGTGATTCATATGTCATAGACGATATTCCCTCTAATTTTTGCCAGCCACATATGCATGAAAAACATTTTGTGCACAAGTTTCCAGTCTCAGACTCAGTGTGCCTGTACTCACAATAGTTAAATTCACAAGCCAAACTGTTAATTCGATATGCCTAAAATTCATGACAATATCTTGTTAAAAGAGCTGGTTCATTGCATGCTAAATATTTCTATAAGAGCAACCTAAATGCTTACTCCTTCACCTATTTAAATACTGCATATATCTTCTTCTTCTTCCTTTTCTCCTCTTTTACCTTCTGGGGTCGAGGATTTTCTAATCATTTTACCGCAACTGTATCACAAGGATAATGTGGTTAGCCCTATGCCTCCTCCTGGTGTGTCATACGTTTGTAGATGTGTGTGTTCACTGGCTGGTTTGCCTGTTCTGGGGGACAAAACACACACACACATGTATATATGTGTGTGTGTGTGCAGCATATAAATGATCAAATTCCAAATGTTGTCACACTTGTCAAGCCACTTAGATTTAAACAAAGTTGCAGTTTCTTTCCACTTTATTTTTGACAATGAGATTTTGAGGGTTTAATACACTAAAACTGCTAATATAATATTTCTTATATTAATGTTGCCCTTTTTCATCCAGCTGTAACCTGTAAAATTGCAAGCACTAAATTAATTTTCTTAAATCGACATAGCAAAAAAAATCCATCGCCATTTGTATGAATTCAAGTGGCCACTCTCTAGACAGTAGACATCAATATTCTGTCTATGCTTTACACATGTGCTACTGGTCAAAAAAGTAAGTGCACTAGTAACTACATGCACAGAATTTTTGCTTTCATAATTTCTAATTGTCAGTTAATAACCTTTTTTACATACTATAGAAATAAATTATACAATAAATCATACTTGTCACTTATTTTATTTAGTAATTTCTCCAATGTCTTCACTCCAGTATTACTGTAACCCATTCCACCTTAATACACTCTAATTAGCTGCTTTTAGCATGTGGGCATGGTGCCAACATCACCAAGTTGCAGAGCTATATTTGTTTAGTATCTAATGTTTAGACCTTACAGTCACTTAAACTCTTGTAAATGTTGATGGATTTTTGTAGCTACACAGATTTAACCCTTTAACTGTTACGGGCGAGTTAACTCGAGCACGGAAAAAAATGGCGCCCTCAAGTGGACGCCATTTGAGGTCTTTGTAGATGCATATATGCATATATATACGTAGATGCGTATATATACATGGAGAATGCATATATATATATGTATTCTCCATGTATATATATGAGAATGTGCCAGCAAGTTGCAGAGCTATATTTGTTTAGTGTCTAATGTTTAGACCTTACAGTAAAGGTCTAAACATTAGACACTAAATCTTTTATGTTTCATAAAAATATTGTAAGAATTTTAATTGATTTTATTTATAAATGTTTTGCAAAATTAATTGAGCACATGGGACAATGTCAGTAGAATATAAAATCAGCAGTTAAAGGGTTAAGAATTAACTTAGGGTTTGTGCCTTGTGACATTTGCTAATGTGAGCACAGGCTACCACATGCATTGAGTCAGAGACTGGAAGTTGTGCACAAATGTTTTTCATGTACACACGGGCTAACAAAAATTATAAAGAATATTGATAGACACTTTGAATAAATAGTAGTCCGCGCAGTTAGCCTAGTGGCTATGCGCTTCGCAACCATATGCCTGGGGAAGGAGTGTCCTAGGTTCAATTCCCGTCGGTGATGTGAGGAGCCGAAGGATCTTCCTCAGCCATAGCCAAGTTAGCCAGTCTTGGGCATGGACAGCAGGGTTTTTTCCCCAGTTTATTCTGGGGTTTTTCATCCTGCAAAGCAGGCAAACCGGCCTTGAGAACTCAACACTACAGGCCGTAGGATACACCGGGGCATAAGGCTGACCACCTTCTCCTGTAAACGGAGTGAGGTCCGATGATCAATGGACCCTCGACACCGCAAGGTAAAAGAGGGTATAAGGAGGATGATGATGACGACTTTGAATAAATATGCCTCTGCAACTTACTGACATCAGCATCAGTTTTTACACATGGCACAGGCTGAAAGTAATTAATTAAAGTGTATAAGTTGAAATGGGTTAGAGTAATATGGAGTTCAGACATTAGGGAAATTACTAAATAAAATAAGTGACAAGTGTGATTGACAAGTGTAATTTATCATATAATTTGTTTTTATAGTACAGGTGACCCTCGTATAACACAGTACTTATACAATGCGGTTTCGATATAACGCAGTCTAAAATTGTAGTAACCCTTGTTGAACGCGGTACTTATACAACACGGTCTACAAATTGTAGTAACCCTTTATCTTTTCATATGTTTATCACCGCGCGACTTAAATATCAAATTTTATCTTCGTTAAATTGTGTCTGCCTGTATCCCGCATGTATTATAAGTAGTGAATTTATATTAGGGGAAATACCCTTTAGCACGCATGTACCTCAATTGTTTACTGTATAAAATGTTTATTGTTGAAAATTGTCCTCGTTTCGTTCCAGGAAAGTGCATTAAAAATCATAAGTGTGTTCATCTCAAGCCGAGCACTTTATTTTCTGGGGAGTTACATACAATATGTAATGCTTGCTTTTTTGTATAAAAAATTATTTTTATAGTAATGGCCACAAACTGCAATGAAAGTGAAAAACCAACATTGAAAACAAAATTAATTTCTCTCGAAGAAAAATATTCAAAATCTTGGATCGGTTGAAAAATGGAGAAAAACCAGGAGTTTTTGCAGGGACTTTGAATTTAAATGAATCAACAATTCGAACAATCGAACAAAATGAACATAAAATCCGAGAAAATGTTTATTGCTGGGTCAACAATAACGGCAAAGTGCATTGCTCGTATACACAATATTCTAATGGAAAAATGGAGAAATCTCTAATTTCGATAGACGATTGCACTTCAAAAGAAAATTCCTATGGATGGAAATCTTATTAAACAAAAAAATCTCAAAGTTTATAAACATTTATAGTGCAGACCAGGTGTTCAATGCAGATGAATTTGGGTTATATTGGAGAAAAGTGCAAAAACGCACCTATATTTCGAAAAATTAAAGATTAGCTCTGGATTCAAAGTTTCCAAAGATAGAATTACTCTACTGTTTTTGTAGTAATACATCAGGTGATTGCATGACAAAACCAGTATTTATTGTTCAATCCTCAAATCCTTGTGCTATGAAAGATTAAAATATGCACTATTTTATTTTGCCTAAAACATTTATGCATTATGTGCAATGAAGTTTAAGTACAAGTTGTAATTTTTATACTATGTATTTGTTTCATAGTTTATGTTTTCTTAACTTACATGAATTACCTGAATTAAATAAAATTATATTTTTGTTGGATATGTCATTGTTGTTTATATAATTTAAAAAAAAAAAAAAAAACTATTTCAGAACATAACCCTACTTTTTCTATGCGATCTGAGACTCGCATAATGCAATTTATATAGTGCCATTTCTGCGGAACCTAACATCTACGTTATACGAGAGTTATCTGTACATTCAAAAATTAACAATAAATTATAAATTCTGAAAGCATAAATTTCATGCTTGCAGTTACTAGGTGTGTAAGAACATGCACAGCTTGTTAGAGAACATTTGTCATGTATTTTCTCACCAAATATGATGTAATATCAAGCCATGTTTTTGCGCTGTTCACAGAAAGACTGGTATAAGTACTGTATGATTCCTTGTTATATATTAATCTGAATGGTTTGTTTTGCATTAAAAAGAAAGTTGTGCAAGATTATCATTTATAAGACATTAAAAATGTTGTGTTTGTGTGTGAGAGAGAGAGATTCATTGCAAAGATAATATAATCTGTAATTTCACCAATCAGTATCTCTAGCATGGTGGTAATTGTACTAGGAAAAAAAAAAAAGTCAAAGAGAGAATTCAAGAATGGATAGATACAAATACGATGCTGTATGAGGGCCAACATGGCTTTGTGAAAGATTGGTCATAATAGAGTAACTGCTGAGTTGGATTAAGGAAATGCCTACACAATGATTTTACAGGATTTTGCAAAGGCATTTGACAGAATACCACAGGGAACTCTGCTACTGAAATTAGAACAAACAGGAATGTACATGACAGTAGTTAAGTGAATAGGAGGATGGCTGATGGACAGATATCAAAAAGTAGTATATGGAGAGGCAGAATTGAGGCAAAAACAGGTTAGTTGTGTGCTGCAAGGTTCAGTCTGGAACCATTGCTGTTTAATTTGTACATAAATGATACAGAAAATGACCTGAAAGGAAATATTCAGTTGTTTGCTGATGATGCAAAATTCGGTAGAGTAATAGTTGATCAAGTCAATATGGAGAGTTTGCAAGACAATTTAAATATGCTGTCAGCATGGGTAAAAAACAATGGATGTCAGTTTAATGTGGAGAAATGTAAAGTTATGCATTTTAATGATTACAAGCCATGTATCATATTGATGTCACTGTACTCCAGGAAATAGATGAAGCTAGAGATTTAGGGGTGATGGTAGATGGAGAGTTAAAGTTTAGAAGACATATTGCTAAGGTAGCCCATAAGATTACTTGGCTATTGAAGAAAACATTAACATGTAGAGATAAGAAAGTTGTTATTCCTCTTGATATGGCCTTGATATACCCACATCTGGATTACTGTGCTCAAGTCTGGTCCACTGGGTTTCTTGGGAATGTTCCCCACGAGAATAGGTTGAGGGTGTGTGGATTGCAGAAATTGGTTGATAGGAAAAAAAAGAGGGGATATGATAGAAACATTTAAGTTACTTAAATGGCTTTATAGGACACTGATGCAGGGGAAATATTTCAGCATTTGGCCTAGAGGGACCAGAACAAGGAGTCATCCCTGGAAGTTGAATGAATGTGTGGTTAGTATGGGTATGAGGACTAGATTTTTTTTGTTTGGAGAGTTGTAAATGAGTGGAATGGGTTGCCAGAGTCATTTGTGAGTACTTTGTCTGTTAATGGATTCAAGGAGAGGTATGATAGATTATGACCTTTTTTTCTTGACCACTAGTATTAATAAATTAAAGACTTAATTCGGTATGTTAGTCAAGTAAATAATTGTTTAATATCCGACTAGTTTCACTGAGTAATATCTGTCAGCATTTTCAGGGATACACTGGTAAGCAATGGAAAGTAACAAAAACTAGGAAACTAAGCGACAATTCCAAAAATTATATAAAGTTATCACTGAGCGTGATACAATACACATCACAAGTACAATGTTTATTTGTTGAGATATTTATTGTAATTTTCATGAAAGTTCATTTCTTTTTGGTTAAATGATCTAATTAGAGTTTTCCATATATCTGGTAGGATTAGGCCTTGATTCTTATTTAAGTTACCTGTTGAATGGGCGACTGTAGCAGCTTCTTTGAATGTTCTGGAATGGTAGTTCTCTTCTATGTAAGGCATATGACTCATATCCCATTCAGTATTATGGTTGGTAGAGGCGAAGTGGGAAGAAAGGCCTGATATATCTTGTCTGTTATTCCTTACATAGCCTATGTATTCTTTCTTTCTTGTTTCAAAACTTCTAGATGTCTGTCCGATGTAATTGATGCCACATGAACAGGGTATGCTGTAAATTCCAGAGTATTTGTAGAAAGGATGACTATCTTTCGGGGATCTTATAAACTTTTGAATGGTCTCAATAGGTTTGAAGGTTACTCTGATATTGTATGGTTTTAGAAGAAGAGCTAATTTTTTGGATATGGTGCTAACAAATGGAATTGTTATAGAGCTGATGTATTGGGTTTCATCTCGTTGTCTTTGTGGTATGTCATTAAAGAGAATCTTGTTGATGAGTCTTGTAGGGTAGCCATTTAGGGATAGATCTCTGGATATTTTCATTAATTCTTCTTGTAAGTCTCCAGGGTCTGTGGTACTGTATAGCTCTTTTTTAAGCATATGGATAATGCTGAGTTTCTCGGATACATGGTGAGACGCTTTGAAATGGAAGTAGCATCCAGTATTGGTAGGTTTTCTGTTTACCAACAGGTTGATGCTATTGTCAGTTTGTTTCTTAATAAGGACGTCTAGGAATGGAAATTTATTATCTTTTTCTAGTTCCAATGTGAACTTGATAGTGTTGTGGAAGCAATTAATTTTGTTTAGATAATCCATTAGTTCTTCTTTTTTGTGATTCCAAATGATGAAGATGTCGTCAACATACTTAAACCAAGTGGTTGGTTTAGGAGTAATTTGGGATAAAATTTGAGTTTCCAAATTTTCTAAGGATAGGTCGGCACAAGAAGGAGAGAGAGGGTTACCCATGGCTAATCCAGTAAGTTGTTTGTAGTAGGTTTTTTGCCATGTAAAATAATTTGAAGGTTAAACAATGCTTGAATAACTTAGTGATGTTTGGTATTAACAAGTTTTCTAAGATGTCGATGACTTCTGAAACTGGAATATTTGTGAATAGAGTTGTGACGTCCAGGCTAGCCATAATATTATCTTCAGAGATACAGGTGTTTTTTCATTTCTCCAAGAAATGTTGTAAGTTCTTGATATAAGAATCCGTGTTGTGAATGTGTTGTTCTAACATTTTGGCTAGATATTTTGATAGCTTGTAAGTAGGGGAATGGATACCATCTACTATTGGACGTAGTGGTGTACCTTCTTTATGGATTTTGGGAACACCATATAGTCTTGGAGTTAACGGATGAATAGATTTTAGTTTTTTGATTAAGTCCACAGGCTAGTTGGTCATATCACGTAATAGTTCATTGGTATCAAGATGGTTTTTGTGCGTAGGATCTGTGTTAAGAACATCATAGATAGATGTGTCCAATAATAGGAATATGAAGAAAAGATCAATAATCTTAGTATTTAAGATGACAGCGTTGTTGCCCTTGTCTGCTCTCAGTATAATGATTTCTTTGTTGTTCTTTAATTTGAGTAGTACTTTTCTTTCCATAGTGCTAGAGTTGGTGTGAGAATATCTAGAGGGAGTGGAGAGGATTAAGCTGCTTTTTAATCGTAGGTCATTGGCTATTGTGTGTGGAAGTAATGAGAACGCTTTCTCTATAACAGATATATAAGCTGTTTAGCCATTCCATTTGTTAGCACCATATCCAAAAAATTAGCTCTTCTTCTAAAACCATACAGTATCAGAGTAACCTTCAAACCTATTGAGACCATTCAAAAGTTTATAAGATCCCCGAAAGATAGCCATCCTTTCTACAAATACTCTGGAATTTACAGCATACACTGTTCATGCGGCATCAATTACATCGGACAGACATCTAGAAGTTTTGAAACAAGAAAGAAAGAATACATAGGCTATGTAAGGAATAACAGACAAGATATATCAGGCCTTTCTTCCCACTTCACCTCTACCAACCATAATATTGGATGGGATATGAGTCATATGCCCTACATAGAAGAGAACTACCATTCCAGAACATTCAAAGAAGCTGCTACAGTCGCCCATTCAACAGGTAACTTAAATAAGAATCAAGGCCTAATCCTACCAGATATATGGAAAACTCTAATTAGATCATTTAACCAAAAAGAAATGAACTTTCATGAAAATTACAATAAATATCTCAACAAATAAAACGTTGTACTTGCGACACGTGTATTGTATCACACTCAGTGATAACTTTATATAATTTTTAGAATTGTCAGTTAGTTTCCTAGTTTTTGTTACTTTCCATTGCTTACCAGTGTATCCCTGAAAATGCTGACAGATATTACTCAGTGAAACTAGTTGGATATTAAACAATTATTTACTTGACTAACATACTGAATTAAGTCTTTAATTTATTAGGTATGGTAGATTTTGTGGATAGATTGAGTCTCTCGTGATGAGTGTTTGGACTCTGTGGAGGTGTCCATGTAATAATAATAATAATATTATTATTATTATACTGTAGCCACTGTTGTATAACAGTGGCTGCAGTATAATAATTGTTGTGAAGAACATGGGAGTAATCTTGTACTGAATACTCAGTAGGTGAGAATGAGGATAGTACATAGTATTATCTGATATTCATCATGAAATTTTAACATTTAAGTTACGTCAGATCTAATGTTTGTTTTTTGCTACCAAAAGACAACTTTTTTTTTTTTTCTTTGTAGCGATTGAAACATATTAGCTAGTCAGGGGTTGTTATCAGATTGACATGAAAGAGATTTTTCATAGAATTGGAGGGGGAGAGAAGGTGTAGAACAAAGAGGCCATCCCTGAAAAGTATATAAAGAGGGTGTGAGGAGCAGGTTCTTTACATGGGGAGTGGTTAGTGAGTGGAATGCATTGCCCAAATATGTTGTAAAGACACATTGAATCAATTTAAGGCACATTTGGATGAGCTTTGTGTTTGATAGTGTGTACCTCCCACGATGAGTCTGGCTCCATGGAGGTCAAATGTTAATTATATATTAACAGTTAATTATTATGATAATAATAATAATATAATGATTAATTTCTTCTGTAGTTGTAATATTACTTGTTAATGATATTGCTCCATTTATTATTATTAACCTGTTTTGAGAATGCTGTGTTTAAAATGTATTTTCAAAATTGCAATAATTTTTCATAATTATCACATAATGTTTTCTAGCCATACTTTTTCATTCCTGAAATGAAATTTTGAGCAAAATAACTTTTTTCTAAATTCAGTTTTATGTTTATATCAGCATAAAATATATTTCAATCCCATCCCATATGAAGCAGATTGATTTCTTCTAATTGCATGTTATTACATTCAACTTGATTTTCCTCAGCTGTCTGAGTAAAACAAGCTACCCAGCTTAAAAGTTTTATATCTAGTGCCATTATTATGCATCTATATATATTCAGGGGTTATACCTCATTGACTTATTCAAGTATATTTTTTTTCTTTCTTTGATTTTTTGAAGAAACCTTTATTTCTTTATTCTCACAGCATTTTGCACTTTTTAAATCTTAGATATTAATAATAACTTTTTTTAGGATTTATGTGAGAGGGCATGGAATGGAAATTAGAAAGCGCTTCATAAAAACTTTCATGCAGCTCATTTAATGAAATTAATCACTAATAGTAAAATAATTCTGTCAAGATATATACTTCTTAACATGCTTAATCTGTATGAAATTTTTATGTCATATTTACATGAATTGAGAGAAATAAATTTCAAACATTTGAATTTGTTAAGGGGATAGAGACACAATTCATAATAGAAATGAAATATTTTACTGATTCTAAAGTGTAATTTTTTGATTGATATAAAATACTATGCAAGGGGACCAAAATGTATTTTAATTTTTTTTTTTTTAATCATGTAAAGTATATCTTTCTAAATGCAAACTATCTTGATTTCATATGTATGTATTTTACTGTAGCCATGAATTCTAAAATAATATAACTTATTTATTTTATATATAATCAACCTAGGATTTAGCAGATAATATGAAATTAGATTTGAACATCAAACAAACAAACAAAAAAAAAAAAAAGAGTCGAAACAGAGGAGGAGAATAAAGTTCAACCTACTTTCACTCTGATATTTATTTAAAAGTGTACTTTCAGCTGTATATATATTTTCACTTCTTCTTTTTTTTATATTATGTTTTCAGTTGTAAAAGAAACTCATATTTTTTGGACTTTTAGGTCTATTATTTGCATAAAAATACAATACATAAATTGTATTGAGAAATTTTATGTGCCAAAAGTTAATGGTTTATGTAAATTGCAATACACTGTTAAACAGTATTAAAATGGCAAAAGCTAATTTTTTTATATCACCTTAGAGAGAGTGGGAGTCCTTTTTTTGTTTTGATAAAAAAATGACTATTCATATTTCATACTTAAAGCAGTTTTATGTAAATATATTTTAGATAAATTTATAAATGATAGTCATCATAACAGCACGGGTTTTTTTTAGATAAATTTTTACATTCACATTATTACCCTTCTATGGTACCTCATAAAAAAGAATTCATATTATACTTGGCAAGGAATTACATTCTTGTTTAATTCTCTACCCAAGCATAAGCAAACAAAATTTGCATGTGAAGTTGTCGTTGTATGAAATTGATGTGATATCAACTGTCTCTATATTATACAAGTAAACCAGTTGTGAAGGCACTTCACATGAAAACTTTGTTTACTTATGCTTGGGTAAAGGATTATCAAAAAAAAATCAGCTAACACCTTTTATTCCCGTATAGGGAGTAGGCAAGGCCGTTTTAGCCCTATCTAACTTTTGGAGACTGAGTGGGCAGTTGATTCTCCACTGGTGGCTAATCAGAGATAGCTGGCTCAAGGCTATCATTAATTAATCAGTACGCAGTGAAGAGACAGCTCAACAATTGCCGCCATCGTGTGGTCTCTTGCCCTAACACAATATATTTAACGTCTGAAATAGTGTGGGTTCTATGGTCGATTTTCTTGAATTTACGGGATGAAAAACCTGAGTTTCCAGGAGAATAAACCTGCTTGCCCATGCCAGAAATCGACTAACTTGGGAACAGGTCGAAAAAAGGCTTAGAAAAATTTCCTCTAGTCGCCGACTAGATTTGAAATGAAGTCTTTCTTCATGCAGATTAAAAGAAGAATATAATTTCAGAATAGGATACAAATCATGATCGTTGTCATCAAAATCTTTGTAGCTCAGTCAATCTTAAGTGACTACTGAGACTCAAATGTTATTGGAAAATAGATGCCCAATTCCAGATGTCATGAGCAACAGAATTTTCAAACCTTTTCGTTGCTTGCATCCAAGGGTAGATAAGGTTGACTTGGAGATCTGCAGTTGAGCAGGAATCCATACTAGCGGTCAGTAGATTAACTGCCAGGTCTTCAGGTAGCCAAAAAAATTAGCTGTGACTGATCTTCCAATGATTTTGGTGAGAATTGAGGTAAAAACATTGGGACAGTTTGTGGCTGCATTGCATATAAGAGAAAACCTTTTGTATGTTAGTACTGTGGAACTGTTGCCTATGTCAGTGTTTCTGAAATTTTTTTTTTTGGCTGCAGCCTACTTGGACAAAGTATATGACAGCAACCCACTAGTCCCATACCCTTTATCAATAGATCATTATTATATGAAGGCTCACCTCCATAGGTCATATGGAGGTGAGTCTTCATATGCTTCCCCGACTAAGAGCAAAACAAGTACAGAGTAGTTATACACAGTGGTGAGCTATAAGGAGCTCGCAGGGGCTTGTCTGAGCCCTTTGTTAAATTTTTCTCAAATTTGCGATCCCCTTGTTCTTCTTGTTTCCTTTTTTTTTTTTCAAAAAAAAAACAAAAAAAAACATAATTTTTTGAAATATATTAAGCGAAAAACTCATACGTTAACCTAACAAAGTGATTTTATTAAATAAAATATTATAGTTACTGTTACTACAATTTTATGAATAAGAATTCACTTTTGGCAATCGCATATAAATAAATAGGACTATAAAATAAAAATAATACCCTTGATTGGTACCGTTGATTATCACATGAAGTATAAAAAAAAAAGAGAAATATAACGGACTTCAATATTATTGTGTTTAGATAATATTTATTTATTATTTATAGATTGTTTGTCATAAAAACTTCTATTGCAAACAAAAGAAATTTATTTTGTTTATAAAAAATGTGGACTATTTCATATGTGCGATTATAAAAGATTTTATTCTTATTATATTTTGATAGTTATAAAATTTTTTCTTATGTAAGATAAATTAATACAGATGATTGTGTGCAAATATTTCATGTTTAGATCATGAAAGATTTGTTTAAAAATGATAGCCTTTACAGGTTGATGTCCCCTCATACTTTTTGATTGGCATTTGTACACAGGCTGTATTAATAAACGTTTTTGTGTGAAATACAGCTTTTTTTTTTTTGCTTGACGTTGCGAGCCCTTTGTTAAAATTTCCATAATTCACCACTGGTTATACACAATCCCAATATACTTTAGTGGAAAATCATATAGAATTTTTCAGCATACCATGGCAGCACTGATGCTGATTTTATGGACCACTATACACTTACATGTTGAAATTATATACAACATATTTGAAATTATGTACAACATATGGTCAAATATTATTCATATTATTATATATTGAAATTAAATGAATTATGTAAGAAAAGCTTTTTTAAAGTATTTTTTAAAATCTAAAAGAGCTACACACTAATAACCACATTATCATAACCAAAGCAGACAAAGAGAACACAACGGTGGTGATGGATTCAACAGAATATGAAAGCAAAATGCACACTTCTGCAAGATCAGTCAACATACCAAATTATAGATCAGGATTCAACCAACTTACAAAAGAATAAGGTGTGCAAATTATTGAAAAAAGTCACTTCCTGGCCTAAAAAAACAGTTAACAAACTCAAGCCCTTCCACGTTAAAGCACCAAGGATAGCACTTGTGCCCTATTGTGGATAGTGTAAACAGTCCCCATATAGACTTGCTAGACATTTAGCTAAACTACCAGCCACTCTTTCAAATTCTCCCTCCTTTGTTAAAAATTCTACCTACCTACAAAGTATTTTAGAAAACCATACCTTAAAGAGTTCAGACATAATGGCAAGTTTTGATATCACTTTATTATTCAGAAATGTACCATTAATTGAAACCCTTGATTTACTAAAGTCACACTTTCTCCCTGATATATTTGAACTATTTAAATTCACAGTACATGCAGGTTATTTTACATGGAAATGGAAAATATACAAACAATTAGGTAGGACAGCAATGGGCTCCCCCCCTCTTAGCCAACTGCTACATAGAACACTTGGAAAAACTAGCTATCAATACAGCCACTCTCAAGACTTTGGCTATGTATGTTGATGATGTGCTTGCTATTTGGCCACATGTCCAGACACATTGGAAACATTCTTAGCAGGGCTGAGCCATGCAGAGTGTGCACTGTACAAGGGTGCTTGAAGATAGGGCGCCATTTCACTACAGGAAATAATTTAAAAAATATTAAATTTTCTTATTCTTGAATTAAATCATACTATATAAATTACACAATTACAAATTATAGTTAATGCAATAAAGATGAAATTTTAAATCAGCCAAATTATGAATTCTTAATAATCTAACAACATTTTTAACTTAATACATCACCAGTTTTATTATAATTTGTTTGAAGTGAAACATCAATATTACAACAGATTTTATTTCACAGAGTAAGCATCGACTCAGCGAAAATTTTATAAACATTCTCGATTGTTTATTACATTTTTAGTGGAAATTGTTAGTTTAAGACAGACCATGAATTCATTCTTACACTGTGCTTTGCCCAGTAACATCGACAGGATGTAGCATAGAGGCAGCCTGCCTCATGCCGCTGCTTAATAAGGGCGCTCGTTCAGCCATATTACAGCAACAGGATATTTTACAAAAATAGTGTTTAGTTAGCAAATAAAAAAAGGCGCCATTTCCCATTGACAGTGAAATATGTGCTTATTATATTTTATTAATAAAAAAATTAGTCATACATACTAAAACTAAACATTTTAGAACCCACTTATCAGATACTTAAGGAAACAACCCATAAAGTATCATACGATGTGAATTTCATAAACTCTTATAGTCTATATATATATATATATATATATTAAATTATATTATGCATGAATTCTCCTACTGAAATTGCTAGTCTCTATCACCCCGAATTTCACACGAGTGATAACTCGCTCCCTGCAGTAAACAATACGCCATCCCAACAGCCGTTATATGGCAGAAACACGAAAACCAATTAGTTTTATCATGTCACTGGATAAGGTTCACAGACGTTTGCAGACTGTGTAATATATTTCTCAACAAATAGTGCAATTACAGACAATTGGGAATATAAACACCAACTAATGAATCATCTTCCCTCCAACAGAAACTGCCATATACACTCAAGCAAACCACATGTTGCAGGTGCAACATATGGTTTTGCTTGACACTACCCCTGTCATGAACGTGTTAAAACTAAGAAATATATAGTGAATGCATTTCAGATATGGGAATCGGTTTAAGAGAATTAGCATTTCAATTCAATTGTCAGCTTGTTTTGTTTGGGTCGCATGATCTTTTGTTAATACCACACCAATCATATGCACTTCTTAATAGCTGCTTTTTCTCTATTAACCTACAATCGCGCACATCTTTCACTTCTCATTAGTAATTTGTCAAGGATTGTTCATTATGTATCTGAAATCTTAAATTACTGGTAATTTTTGCTTGATATAATGGTAAAGAAGGTGACTCTATTTGGATAGATAACTGATTGCACACAAGGAAACCGCTCTGGAGGATAGAAGAAGTGATGGAGAATAGAAGCTTCTTGGTAAGTCATACCCATTTTCGGTTGTTGTTTTTTTCCTGAAAAACTTTAGTTTACGAAAATCTCCGCATATATCTCGCAGCACGATTTTTTAGCTTTAAGTTTAGGAAAAAAGTGCGAGTTATAGTCGAGTAAATAAGGTATTTTTTTTAGCTTTCAAATTGTTAAGTATGAATCATTGGTTAAAGACTGGATTTATAAAACATACAAAAGAGAGCAGATAGAGAAATAAGCAATTTCACTCCTTTCATTGATGATAAATTATTTATATTAAGTAAAAATGTATAGAATCTTTATAAATTTTGTTCTGGAAAAACTTTTATTGGGATTATATTGATCAAGTGTATATAATAAACAACTAAATTATACCAACTAGTTTCACCAACTAAGTCTGTTGGCATCTTCAGGGTGCATAACTGATGTAAGGCACTAAAAAGTAAAAAACTGTTACAAACTATAATCAACCGATTCCAATTATATTAAACAAAGAACAGAGCGCGTACAATACATTCATAGAGCGTGGATGATCTCACTTGCTGTTATTTAGGAATGTTCATCCACGCTCTATGAATGTATTGTACACGCTCCTCTGTTCTTTGTTTAATATAATTGGAATCGGTTGATTATAGTTTGTAACAGTTTTTTACTTTTTAATGCCTTACATCAGTTATGTACCCTGAAGATGCCAACAGACTTAGTTGGTATAATTTAGTTGTTTATTATATACACTTGATCAATATAATCCCAATAAAAGTTTCCAGAGCTTTTTGGTCAAGAAAATTAAACGTTTTTTTAAATTTTGTTCTATTTAAAAGAATTTTTTTGTTTAAATATACATCTAAATTCAAATAAAACAGACGTTTACAATGAAATGTATTTTTATTTATTATTATTTTGATAAGGGTACTTTGAAAAGATACGAAAATTAAAGAAGGGGCACAAGGATATCTGAAGTTTCAGAAACACTGATCTATCCAAAAATATTTAGTCTGAAACATAGGTGAATATTATGATGTTTGTTTTCTTAAATTCTGCTTAGAATTTGGATAGACGAAATAGCGTCTATCCAAATATACACTTACATTTTTTTCAGCGTCATTTCATTTTTGAATGTGAAACATTTGAGTTTATTGTGTATTCTGTGTTTAAGTGACAGGACAATTTTGTACGTTGATTGTGTACTTATTTTTGGATTTTTGATAGACAAATGAAAGTTTAAAGATAATAGTTTATAAATTATAAACATAATAATCAGCTGAGGGACCATAGCTAAAAATCTCGTGTATATGGGGTAGACTATCTGCTCGTCAGACTGACGCGGATCGAATTAAATTAATAAACATAGGTTATTTATGAGCTATAAAACTTTAGATGATTTAAATTTGTTTACACATACTGCAATTGGCCCTTTCTTGATACTTTTTGGTATTTTTGCATCATTTAATTTTGTGCGTTACAGTGTTACTGTGCAGTTACCTTTTGTTTCATAAAATATATTTATTGTTTAGTAAATTTTTTGTGAATTTGGATTATTATTCACTTTGTACGTCTATTATATTTTTGCTAAGTTTGAAAATCAGTTAAATTGTTTAAATTTTAGTTAATTATCTTAACGAGCCTGTGTAGCTCAGTGGATGTGGCGTTTGCACACCACCGCGCTTGGCCGCACGAAGGAAGTCTTGGTTTCGAGTCTAGTCGGCGACTAGAGGAAATTTTTCTAAGCCTTTTTTCGACCGGTTCCCGAGTTAGTCGATCTCTGGCACGGGCAAGCAGGTTTTTCCTCCCGGAAACTCGGGTTTTTCGTCCTGTAAACTCAAGAAAATCGACCGTAGAACCCACATTATTTCAGACATTAAATATATTGTCTTAGGGTTAGGCACCACGAGATGGCGGCACATTTGAGCCGTCTCTCTTCACTGCGTACCGCTTAATTAGTGATAGCCTTGGGCCATCTGTCTCTGATTGGGTACCAGTGGAGATTGAACTGCCCACTCAGTCTCCAAAAGTTAGATAGGGCTAAATGGCCTCGCCTACTCCCGTATATACGGGAATAAAAAGGCGTTAGCTGATTTTTTTTTTTTTTTAATTATCTTATTTTGAAAACAAAAGATTTTTTATCCTATGTTGGGTAGACGTCTAGAAAATAAATAATTTCCAATATGAGATTTATTTATATATTTGTTCTTGTTGGAAGACATTGGGGTTGGGGTACTTTAAGTGTGTTAACCCCTAGATGTTGGAAAAAAAAGCCAAAGAAGTTATCTGGTGCACAAAACAGGAAAAGACAATTGCAGCGATTACAACTAGAACATAAACTGACTGGATCGCTGAATAAATTTTTAACTTCAGGATCACATAAAAAACGAATAACAGAAAGTTCTGACGAAGCAAGCACTCCGTGTAGCTCTACTACAGAAAAAGAGAGGACACAAGATAACTATGAAGAAATAAATGTTACATGCGAAAATGAAACTGGACTGTCTACAGAAGTTGCAGCAGAAGAAATATTGGATTCCGATTCAGCAAAACACGAAACTTCAAATTTTAATGTTAATGATCCAGGTAGTACTTGGCCGAATCATATGACTACCCAAGTTAGAGATTGTTTAGTTGAGCATTACCCGCATCAAGTAGTTAATAAAGAATTTCCCAAAGATGAATCTGGCCGCAAGTTTTCTGATTCATACTTTTGATTCATTTAGCAAATGGAGAAAAACTTTTACGAAGTTATTTAGTTTATTCAGAATCGCGGAATTCGGTTTTCTGTTATTATTGCAAAATATTTGGTAGTCAAAATTCCCAACTTACGAATGAATACGGTTGTAACGATTGGCAACATTTGAGTCATAAGTAAAAATACCCGAGACAAGTTCCGCACACATTAAAAACTTCAAAATACAGCGAACTTAAAATGTCGTTGATTAAGAAATGCACTATTGATTGCACACAACAAAGATACGAAACTGAGAAAAACTATTGGCAATCTGTTATAGAACGGTTAATCTACATAATACAATATTTATAAAGACAGTGTATAGCTTTTAGAGGTTCTTCACAAAAACTTTTTGAAAATGATGACGGCAATTTTTTAAAGTTAGTAGAAACTGTCGCTAAATTTGATTCGATAATGGCAGAACACTTGCATCGCATCCAAACAACAAAAAAAGAACATTGCTCATTATTTAGGTCAGCGCTTCCCAAACTGTGGGCCATAAGTTTGTTGAGGGGACCGTGAAATAATGAAAACAAATTTAAAATGTTTTAAGACTAAGTAGATCTTTTTTTATTTTAAAAGAAACGTATTTAACTTTTATTATTTATTATTTCTTTTTTTTTTTGTTATTTTTTCTATTTTAATTGAAAAATTCACACATTGGTGTTGGTTCACAAACTTTGCTTCCTGCGTATTTCGGCGCTTAATGAATATTAGTAAATATTGCTTATTCATATGTTTCATTTCAAAGCAGTGGTTAATTGTATTTACTTCGAATGCTCTCCAGGGAAGCTCCAAATCTTCCTGTCCCTTTCATCACGCATTCGTAATCAGGGACTGTTGATATTGACTTTATATACATATCGAAACTCATTTTATATTATCACTGTCATCCAAGCTAGTTTTCTGTTACCAATAAAAGTTTCGCATATACTTTACACATGAAAAAAAAGCTTAAACAAATTCATATGGGGAGATAGTAACTCGCTTGCAGTGGTAAACAACACGCCCTCCCTAACAGCCACTATACTGCAGAGGCAATAAAAACAAGTACTTTTATTATGCCAGTGAATAAGGTATGAGGAGTCTGTGTAATATATTTCTCAACAAATAGTGCAATTAGAGACAACTGGGATAAAAACACTAATTAATGAATCACATGTCTCCTCATACAGAAACTATGCTGTATAGACCGAAACAAAACCATATGTTGCATGGGCAAACACAGTATCTAACTAAAAACTATTGTTATTAATTAGATGTGTGTGAGTTCGATTTCCCAAGGCAGCAATAAAATTCAACCGAACGTGTTAAAATTCGTAAAAATGTTAAAACTAAGTAATATACTGTATATATATATAATGAATGTTATGGCAGTTTCACATGGAATTCGGTTGAAGAGAGTTAGCATTTCAACTCAATTGTCAGCTATGCTTTTATCTTTCGGTTGCACGATCTTTTGTTAATACCGCACCAATCATAGGCACGTTTTAATAACCTGCCTTTGCTGTCTGTTTCGCGTTAGGCTTAATTACCATAAATGGAGAAAAGTCACAAAAGAGAAAAATGTTCCTGGTCCGGGGATTCCCTTATTCAGGTAATAATCACTAATTTCATGTTATCAGTCTGTGGTGTGCCAGTATCGGTAAGTGGTGATATTTGATCTATTCCACGTTAAAAATTCTAACCCTGAGATGGATAAGTGGCTGATAAAAAATAAAATCCCGCGAAACAGAAACAGACTCAAAAAAAAAGGACAGTATTTCATATTTTACCAGAACACCCGCATCGTCTTCAGAACGAAACGGTAAGAGGCAAAAAATGTAATATATGCATTTGATTTTTGCAATATGCGCTGTGTATGTTTTGTATTGAATATAAATACAATAAATATTATAATAATATATCTCTCTATTACGATTTTTTTGCGAGGTGCACTGTGAAATATTTTAATTTTTGCAAAGGGGGCCCTGACATCCAGAAGTTTGGGAAGCTGATTTAGGTGATAAAATACGAAATGAAATCATCCATATAATTTCTGAAGCTATAAAACAAAAAAATTTTGAAATGGTTAAAGAGGCGAAATATTATTCATTAATTCTTGACACTACTCCGGATATGAGCCATACAGAACAATTATTTATTGTTATTAGATGTGTTAATCAAAATAAAGATACAAATATAGCAGAAATTCATGAAGTTTTTTTTTGGGTTTTCAATCTGTAGAAGATACCACTGGGCAAGGACTATTTCAATTTATTAAAAAATTATTTAAAATTATTGAATATTAACATTTCGGATTTACGCAGCCAAGCTTATGATAACGGTTCAAATATGCGAGGCAAACATAAAGGACTGCAGTATATTCCTAGAATTTATTTCAAAAATCCTTGAAATAAATTCAAGGGCTTTTTTTATTCCGAGTGCTGCTCATTTATTAAATTTGGTAGTTAATGATGCAGCTAAGATATCCTGTGAAACTAAATTTTTTTTTGGGGGGGTAATACAGGAATTATATAATTATTTTTCAATATCTGTGAAGCGTTGGGCTATATTAAACAAACATATTCATGTTTTAAATTTGAAACCACTTTCTGCTACTAGGTGGGAAAGTAGAGTAGAAGCAATAAACCCACTTAAAAATAATATCAAGGAAATTTTACCAGGCTCTTTTTGATATTACGGAAGATGAAACTAAAGATATCGATTCTAGAGTTCAGACAGACAACTTAATTTCAAAGATTTATTCGTTTAAATTTATTTGCTCTGTTCATGTTTGGCACGAAATCTTAAGTCTCGTAAATGTTGCAAGCAAAATAATGCAGAAACTGACATTTGATATAGGAAAAATTACAGAAAATCTTAATTATGTTATACAAGAATTAAATACTCGCCGAACAGACCAATATTTTGAAAATATTATTAGAACTGCAAAAGAAGTAGCAAGCAATCTTAATATTGATCCTATTTTTCCAGATATTCGCAAAAGAACCAAAACAAAAATGTTTGGTTACGAAGCATTAGATGAGACAATGCATGATTCTAAACAAAATTTTAAATTTTTTCTTCGCTATTTTAGACAGGACAATAACTTCAGTCACGGAAAGATTCATACTCTTAGAACAACATAGCGAGGACTTTAAAGTTATAAGAGACATTAGCAAATTAAAAGATTGGAGCGATGAAGATTTAATGAAACATTGTAAAGATTTGCACTTAAAGCTGAGCGACAATCGCAATATTGATGGTATGACTTTATTTGAGGAATTAAAAACTTTGCAATGTTTTATTAAAAAAGAGTCGGCTCCTCAGGATGTCTTAAATTATATATATATATATATATATATATATATATATATATATACACGAAAATAAATTAACCGACACGTTTCCGAATACTGCGATTGTGATGCGTATTTATTTAACATTACCAATATCCGTAGCATCAGGGGAAAGAAGTTTTTTCAAAACTGATACTAATAAAAAATTATTTGTGGTCAATGTCTGGAGAGTGTCTAACGGATTTGTCAATTATATCAATTGAAAATAATATTATGGATTCATTAGACATTAAAGATATTATTAAAAATTTTGTGACAGCTAAAGCAAGATGGATAAATATGTAAAATAAATCCACATTTATACTAATTATATAGTTAAAAGCATATCTCCAAATTATCTTTGTTATGTAATATTTCTTTTTATATTAAAATAAAAGTAATTTTTGTTTATATATGTGTATATATATGAAAAAGCTTTAATGACTGATACCGAAAGATAAAAAGATGACATGGTATATTTGAAAAAATACTACTAGTTTACTAGTTTCGTTGAATAGCTCAACATCCTCAGGTATCACAATCAAAGAAATATATAAAAATTACAGACTTATAACAATTACAAAAAAGACAGTGGCGTGTTTGAAAACAAAAAGTGAGCCTGAGTTCCCAACAACCGTATACTACGCGCTGTCGCGAGTGCGCCAATACTGAACAGAGGCAACGCGTGCGTCAGAGAGATTGAAACTTAGGCTGTTATTGATATGAGAAGAATCTAGAGAAATTTCTTTAGATTCGACAATCTTTCTCTCGAGTTAATCATAGCACACATGGATGGTAGAAGTTTGAGTCCAGTTCACAATGTGTTGGCGGCCTTCGTCTGAGTTAACTGAAAAGAGAACGTGGCTAGAGAGAGCACTGGCTCTAGTCCTGTTATAGGAGATATCTCTACGGTGTTCTTCCAAACGTAGAAGGATGGATTTAGCAGTCTGGCCATAGTATGGCTTTCCACAATATCATAAAATCTTCTACACTCCTGGAAACTGAGTTGGAAGATGTTTCTCTTTAGGTTTGCTAAGTATTGAACGAAGTTTTGGGAGTATAGTGAAGCAAGTTCTGAAGCTAAACTTCTTGCGAATTTTTGCCAGTTTTGTTGAAAGAGCTGATGTAAGGCAAAGCGATGAAGGCTTCATGCTTCCTATAAGCAGGACTGGATTAAGCAAAATAAGCATATAATTAGGGCATCATGGAAAGGGGGACATCACAGAATTTAGATGACGAATTTAATTTAAATTAACTTTTAATTAGTTTTCATTGTTTTTATCTTTTCTTACTGTTATCTACTTTGTTTCAATACATAATGACGTGTATGTAATAAAACTCTAACCACGTGCATGACGGTTCGTTTACACCGTATTATCGCTTACGACGCTTTCTAGCACTACCATTGCGTCAAATGAGTTAATTTTTTTATAATTAACGTATCCATTTTATTTTTTTTTATTTTCCTGTCAGTTTTAGGTCTTGTTTTAATAAATTATGTCTTATAAAAGGCTCCAGAAGTAAATATGAAACGAATCACGTGGTTGTCTCAGAAACGCGCCTCCGGTAAAAGGCCTAGCTGTCGCAGAAGTGCGACTCCGGGGTAAAATAATAGTTAATTAAAGCACGAAAGCACAAGATTCAGCTGTAAGCCGAAAATTAAAGTGTTCGTATGATTTTTCCTGTGATATGTGTAACTGTGTTGATTTCCACCTCATATTCAACAAAATAATCTTTTTATTTCTGTATTTAACATCCCAAGAACCAAGATGAAACGTGTTCAGTTAAGCGCACAAAAGCAAAAACTATCAAAAAAGAAACAAGAGGAGACTTTGGAATTAAATTCCAAGACTGCAAAGCTGACCGATTTCTTCACAAAAGTTCCACAACATTATATACCAGTTCCTGATCAGAGCCAATCTCCGTCATCAGAAGTCGACACAAATACCACTTCGATCACTTCAAAATCAAAATATGATGATGATGGAATCATCAAGGTGTCACAAGCAGGTTCATCCAGCACGTCTCACTACTGACCTCACTTTGTAAATTCTCTTGATATCTCTACTGCAAATGTTGATGCAAGTTGCTTTACAAAATATTCTGAGGTTGAAATAATTGCTGAAAATGAAAATTTAGTGGACCATGATGGTGGTGAAATGATTCAGTCTGCAAAAGAAGAAGTAAAGCAAAAGATCCAGGGTTGTGGCTTGATTTCTCTGCTGATGACGTGGCGTATTGGACTGCTTGTGGACCTAGTGACTGTCAACACCACAATGGACCATTTGACGAGTCTTACCGACATTTCAGTAGTGGTAAACCAGTAAGATACTGTTCGCAGAAACTTTTTGTTGGGGCAAAAGCCAATGGTGAGGAATACAAGAGAGAGTGGTTATTGTATTCACCATCAATGGTATCCGTTTATTGTTTTGTTTGTAAACTGTTTGCTCCTAAAAATTTCTCACATTTTGTTACAAGAGAAGGGTTCAGTGACTGGCGAAATATTATTGTAATTGATCAACATGAAAAAAGCACTGCTAACCGAGACTCTATGATAACATACTTAACTCGTAGCCAAGGTGTAGGGTTGGGACAACAGTTGGAAAAACAAATTCAGGAAGAGTGTGATTACTGGGAACATGTCCTGAGGCGTGTTCCCAGTAATCACACTTAGTCACACAATAAAAAGCTAAGCCACGTTTTAGCTGAACGTGGCTTGGCTTTTCGAGGAACAGAAGAAAGATTTGGATCATTGCAAAATGGGAACTTTTTAGGGCTGCTTGAGCTCATAGGTCAGTTTGATTCATTTTTAGCATGTCACATTGCGAAATATGGAAATTGTGGCAAAGGAAATCCTTATCTGTCCAAAGCCACCTGTGAGGAGCTCATTCAACTGATGGCTCAAAAAGTCCATGTGCTTATTGTTGATGAATTAAAATCTGGTTATTTTAGTTTGTCAGTTGATTCAACACCAGATCTGTCACATATCGACCAGTTATGTGTTGTACTTAGGTAATTAAAAGATGGAGAGCCTACTGAATGCTTTTTTAACCTTTCTGTGAATGAAAAGCCATACTGGTGAGGAAATGGCAAATCAGGTGTTGCAGTACTTACGTAAAGTTTTTCAGCTAAACTTTTCAAAATGTAGGGGTCAGTCTTATGACAATGCTGCTAACATGTCTGGGCATTATAAGGGAATGCAGCAAAAAATTTTAGAAACAAACAAGTTTGCTATATATATGTGCCCTGTGCAGCTCATTCACTACATTCGGTAGGCCGAAGTGCTCTTGACTGCTGTCAAGAGGCGGTTAATTTCTTCTCTACAGTGCGGTTGCTATATTTATCCTTTTTTTCAGCCTCAACCAGCCGGTGGACAATTGTTAAAGGTTGTATTGGAAATGAAAATGTCTTAAAATCCCGCTCTGATACCAGATGGGAGGCACACGCTATGGCAACAGTAGCAATTTTGAAATCTTTCCTTCAAATTTTAGAAGCGTTAGACTGTATAGCCGAAGACCAGTCACAAAAGGGAGGCACTAGAAGAGAAGCAGATAATATTGCAAATAAGGTGCAAGAGCTAGAATTCGTTTTATGTTGAATTTTTGGGATGATCTTTTACAAAATTTTCATAGAGTAAGCCAAGTCCTAAAGAATGAGGATGTCAACTTAAAAACATGTGCAGATCTGTATGGATCATTAGCTGACCAATTGTGCACTTCACGAAATGAATTTGAAAGATATGAAGTAGCTACAAAGGAAGTGCTACCAGATGTTGATTACAAGGCAGCTCAAACTCGCCAACGTATCAGAAAGAAGGTACCCAATGGCGGAGATGCTCCAGAATTATATATGAATGCCAGAGATAAATTTCGTATCACCACCTTTTAGACAATTCTTGACAAACTAGAAACTAAGATGAGAAGAGGATAGATATACAAAGAAATATCAGAGAAATTTTCTTTTCTAAGTGATGTGCCACATAATGCTACTTCATTGACTTCATCATCTACTGAAATTGAAAGGTATTCTCAGTGTTGTCAAAAGCTGATGGATGCTTTCCCAGAGGACTTGAACACTAATTTCTCAGCTGAGCTTCAGCAGTTTCACTCATATGTGTGCCATAAGTTCAGTGCAACAAAAAATGTAAAAACAAGATTCAGTCATGCTGAACTTTATAAAATAATTGTAGAAGACAATATTGAGTGTGCCTTTTCAAATGTCGACATTGCCTTTCGTATATTTTTAACATTAATGGTCACAAATTGCTCAGCTGAGCGTTCATTTTCTCAGCTGAAGTATATTAAAAATCCCATCAGAACAACTATGCAAAAAGGCAGGTTGAATGCCTTATCTCTACTAAGCATAGAAGCAGATGTGTTACGTGAGATTAATTTTGAGGATCTGATCAAAGACTTTGCAATTAAAAAAAGTAGGCGAACACTTTTCGAATCTAAATAAAGTTGAAGTATACAAAAATAAACATTATTTTCCATCTTACTATATAAGTTTGTTTCATTTTCAAAAATAAAAATTTATTTTATGGTTTATTATTGTTTATATTTTGAATTACATATATATCGGGCACCAAAATCTTTTAAGTGCTTAGGGCCTCTGTGGGTTTTAATCTGGCCCTGTCTATAAGTCAAGTAGTAGTCTCACAGCAGGTGCGGAAATAACATTGAACACCTAACGGCATTGAAAAATATTTGTGTCACAATGGGATTTGAACCCATGCAATTGTTTGGAAAGAAAACTTCTGTATGGCAAATATAGGCTTGCTTTCGTGCAGTGAGGATGTAAGACAAGTTTGAAATTTATTAACGATATGTACAATGGGTATTAAATATGGAGCACAAATTTTAGATGCCAATAAACATATTTGAAATTCATTTGTAAGTTGTGAAAATTGTTCATTGAAACCAGTGAGTAACTTGCACATGTTTATGCAAAGTATTTTCGGCTTATTATCTATATCAACTTCATAGACTCCCAAATTCAAAATGTAAAACAGACTACACTGTTCAGTAATAACATAAAATGCATAATTTAAGTGTGAAACCTTACAAAGACTTTTCAGAGAACACAACATCTCTGCTATTCAAATAAATTTGCATCGAAATGATTGCTTTTGGAATGTCATTCTGTTAAATTAAGGACACTTCCTGCCGGTGCCAGGTTATTTTGCGCCCTAGGCAAAGTTTACAAGTGCGTCCCTTATTTCACAAATTGGATATTTTTTAAAATGAAATTATAAATATAAAAAATAAAAATTATTTTGGCATGCTTTATTAATAATATACAAAGTAATATACAATATGTATTATATATGAAAATCAAAATTTAATTTTTCTTGCCTTCAATTTTGCAAAATTTTCTACCATTTCCTTTAAATCTAGTGTAGAAGCTAGCTGTGTTCGATTGAAATTGTTGCCAAATCTGTTAACCTGTTTTGGGACATTGTTGAGCGCAAGTATGTTTTAACTTTGAGAAACTACGTTCTACACTTGCTACTGAAACTGGAAGTGTCAGGAGAATTCTTAGTGCAACAAAACTTTGAGTATGCAGTCGACAAGCTTTTGCTGTACTATAAAGAATAGTATTATACTTCTTGTAGTGGCATGGATTTTGGAAGTCTTTGATCTATTGCTTGAAGTTCACTGCAGAGATCCTCAGCATCAATATCTTTATTAGCATTCTGAGACAAAACATGTTCAAGATATTTGCAATCGTTTAGTAAATCAGAAGTTGTTTTTTCAGTGATATTATATATATATCATAAAGAAATCCAAATAGAACATTATGCTGCTGTAGTTGCAAGAAAATTTTCTCCTGTATCTATTTCTGTAAATAATTTCAGTAATTAATTTATCCATATCACATCCCCCTTTTATTTTTTGCCTGTCAACCAATTTATGCAATCCATAAATATTAGGAAAAAGAAAACCAGTTGACAAGCATGATGATGATGAATTCATCTGGAACTTATGAAGTACACAAAAAATACATTATTGGAAAGAACGTGGCACAAACAACTACGAAGATAACGCATTTTTATGAAAGTTCAGAAAAATGAAGGAATGTTTTTGAAATTGATGACCTTTCAACTTAGTATTCATTCCATCTGCAATGAAGTCGCCAGTTGTAATCGATTAATCATGCATTTATTTCCATGAACATATGTTTAGCCAATGGTTTCGGTGTCCTCATGGACGATATTTTTACCTACAGAGACAAACACTACTCATATCGTCTCTCAAGGAAATGAAAAAACATAACAGCAGATTTTTGTTGCTCCACATCTGTGATGAAAAAACCCAGTACGGAAACGATAGCATTTCAGAAAGAGGGGGTGGGGGATAAATGCAGACGTACTAGAAAATTAAGCGTAAGCTCTCTGGTCAAATTTTGCACGAAACTTTTATAGTTTCTTTATTCGGCTTTGAAATAATGCTGGATTTAATATCCACTTGATTTATATAAGCATTTCATAAGAATTAAAGGTCAGACCATCATCTTGGGCACTAGTCTCTAGATCTTCTACATCTTATCCTCGTGGAATCCACTCAATCAAATCTGTGTGCAGTATTCCAGATGAGACTATATAAATGCATTAGGGCAGAGCTGTCCAAAGCATTGCCTGCAGCCCGCCTGAGGGTTTTGATTTTCACGAGCGAAAAAATAAAGTAAAAATTTGAATCGAATGCGTATTAGATATTTTAATTATGTCACTAATCGATAATTTCGATGCTGGTAATTTTATCTGGTATTTTTGCACCACTACATATCAACGCGTTTTTCAAATATTGGATGTGTCAAAGAAGCGTTCTTACACTGTTTTGTCCCAACGCGCTCACGGAGGAACATGAGTGCGCGATTAGTGTGCAATAAATGTTGTTCGTTAATCTTTCGATGTTATGTCGCTGCTGCTCACCAAATTACTAGATACGCATTGTGATGCGGCCCTCGGATTATCTAAGGTTGGACAGCCCTGTCTTAGGGTGTAACAACTTCATTTTCTTTACTTGTATGCTCTTAAATGACCGAGTAATCTTATCAACTATTTTAGCCACTTTTGCAAATGAACTTCAAACGCTAATTTACACTGGCAGCACCTTAAAATAACTAGCCTGATTTTTTGCTTCCAAGTTCTATCAATATGGTGCACAGCTTTGGATCCTTAATCTTTGCATCCCAAAATCAGGGTCCGCTCTGCCGATGGTGCAACACGTTCATTTGCATGGGGCAAAATTGGCCTAAACTATATGAAAAATAAATTTAAAAAAAGCCATTTATTCTTTCTCTGTTGAAACCAGACTTCAGGATGTTAAATTTTTACGTAATACAACTTCATTATACTGTATATTTTTTTGAAAACCGTAATTGTTTAAAATAATGTAGTATTATGTTGCGTGTAATGTTGCACTGTCAGTGTTAATTATTAGACGACAAGACAATAGCAGAACTTCTATCTTGCATTTATTTCCGATTCCATTATTGGCCATGCGTTGACCTTGACTTGAGGTTAAAATACATGCATATTTATCAAAATTGCTTAATGAAAGTGCAGTAACATATTCTTAATTAATATAGAATTACAAGATTAGATTATATGTATATATAAAATTTCGCGCGCCTGTGTAGCTCAGTGGATGTGGCGTTTGCACACCACGGCGCTTAGCCGCACGAAGGATGAGTTGATTTCGAGTCTAGTCGGCGACTAGAGGAAATTTTTCTAAGCCTTTCTTCAACTGGTTCCCGAGTTAGTCGATCTCTGACATGGGTAAGCCGGTTTTTTCTCTCGGAAACGCGGGTTTTTCGTCCCGTAAACTCAAGAAAATCGACCGTAGAACCCACACTATTTCAGACATTAAATATATTGTGTTAGGGTTAGGGACCACGAGATGGCGGCACTTGTTGTGCCATTCTCTTCACTGCGTGTTACTTAATTAGTGATAGCCTTGGGCTAGCTATCTCTGAATGGGTGCCAGTGGAGATTGAACCCACTCAGTCTCCAAAAGTTTAGCTAGGGCGAAACGGTCCCACCTACTCCCTATATACAGGAATAAAAAGGCGTTAGCCGAAAAATAAAATAAAATAAAATTTCGGAATGATTTTGTACGACGTTTCAATGGTTGTTATTCTGTCTTAAAATGTGTGATTTCCGTTGTTTCTTATTTGTGAGCGAGAATCCCACCAGTCCGTAGTGCAGTGTTAACAGTGATGTGATCACTGTGTCTTTTCGTGTTTTACATTGGCGTGAGCCCAGGGAATGCAGCTTGTCCTGAAGTAATCTTCAACGATACTTTTAGTGCAGATGCTGTCTTTTCCCAAGCGACGAGCGGAGTCTTTCAAAACTAAAGTTAAAGCTTATTTACAGTGACCGAAACTTGATTGGAAAGTCTTGCCATGATTTCAATTGAATATGAAATCGGTCAGAAATTAGACTACACTGGCCTTATTTGTGATTTTGCCAATATGAAAGCAAGAAAAATTTCGTTTTAAACAGTAGGTTTACATTTTAACAGTGAAGATGTAAATTAACTTATGTTAAGACATGATGCGTGTTCTAAAATCTAAAAAAAATATATATTTACCATGGTTATATGTTTGTGATTTAGCAGTTCTTCATTCTATATGGAGTGATGAGCATTACTTACATGTAAGTTAATAGTAATACATTATTTTCTTTCTTTCTTTTAACGGTGTTCGACAAGTGTACTCGTCATTTTTTAGAAATGACCACTTTTTGGATGATGACTAGGGATCCCAAACGTCCCGTAAAATACGGGATCGTCCGTTTTTTGCTGATGCGTCCCGTTTGATTCTGAAGAATGAAACGGGATGAATTCTTTCTTCAGAAAAGTATTGCAAGAGTGAGCAAGACTGATTGATTAATAAGAATATTGTCAGGTGAGAAGAGCATTACTGTATTAACAATCTATTTTGTATCTGTAATAGTAAGCAAAAAACCACTTAAAGGCAACTTAAAGTGACTTAATGAAAATATGCAGCCTAGCGATTGGATTTATTCTTTGTTTACTTATACTTAGTATAAGTAAACAAAGAATACTTAGTATAGGTAAGTGTACTTAGTGTGCATAGTAAACCTTACCACGCACATACTTGGAAAGTTAGAATCGTTTTCTAAGACTGGCATATGTGATGGCCGCACTACTAAACTTTCATCCTCAGTGTCCCGTATTTTTTTCCATTGTGTCTGGGATTCATAGTAATGACGAGCAGAACCGCATTTACCACAAGGTGCATTAGGCGCAAGTTGGGGCCACATTTTAAAACCTTACATTTGAAACAGACATTTGAAAATTCGCGAAAAACAAATTCTATATTCATATCAAAGTGAAAGAACATGAAGTTGTCTTGTTCCATTGCACTGATTTGAAGAATAAAATACAGCAAATTTACTATTAATAAATAGATTCATTGCAAAGGCTGATCTCTGGCTATTTCAAGGTTGATTATTTTCGCACATGTAAAATTTGTTTTTATTTTTGGGAAGAAACACAATAAATAAATTGTGCAGCAAAAAAAGGGTCAAATATCGTAGGACAGTAAAGGAAATTTCAAGCATCACATTACACTTAAAGACAAAGGTCGATCCACCAACAGTTAATCCGATAACGGCTCTAAAATCGCCTTTCAGGGATTACAGATGGAGGTTGGGGAATAATTGCATCATTAAAAGTAGTATGCCAATGAAGTTTTGATCCTCGAAAAATGCTAGGGCTGGCAACTTAAATTTCATCCACCTCGGCCGGTAGAGGGGTTAAGTGTCATTCGTATATACTCGTACAACTGATAGTTTAGTTACCGTTATTTGGTTAGTATTTGTAACACAGTGTATACCTAATTAAAACCTAATTATGGTAAAAGTAGTTGCCACAGTCGGTAATAATATTTCTTTCAATGAATATATTATTCTTATTTTACTGTTACTCATTTAATTTAACAAAACCAAGATACTACTGTTTCTATATTTGTATTTTTTAACTTTTAATAATTATTTATTTTATTTATATGTTTATTTTGGATTTAAGAAATATTTATTTTGCTTTTGATAGTACAATGCACATAATGATGCCAAGAAAGTTAGAATCTAAAGCTTATAAAAGAAAACCACCTAGAAAAAAGGATAAAGTCAAAAGGCAGCAATTTTGTCTGTCTTGCGTTTTCCTGAAAATTAAGGAAGTGAAGAATTTCATAGAACTGAAATTATTATTATTAAAAAATCAGCTAACGCGTTTTTATTCCCATATATAGGTAGTAGGCGAGGCCGTTTTAGCCCTATCTAACATTTGGAGAATCAGTGGGGGCAGCTCAATCTCCACTGGTAGCGAATCAGAGATAGCTGGCTTAAGGCTATCACTAATTAAGCGGAACGTAGTGAAAAGAGACGGCTCAATGTCGCCATCTGGTGGTCCCTAACACTCGAATGTAATGTCCGAAATTATGTGGGTTCTACAGTCGATTTCTTTGAATTTACGAAATGAAAACTGAAGTTTCTGGAAGGAAAAATCCGCTTGCCCGTGGATGAGCTCGACTAAATCGGGAGCTGGTCGAAAAAAAGGCTTAGAAAAATTTCGACTAGATTCGAAACCAAGAAGTCTTCCTTCATGTGGTCAAGCACCATAGTGTCCATACACCACATCCACTGAGCTACAAAAACATCAGGTAATGCTGTTTATTCCCGTTTATTCTCTCACCTACTCCCTATACGGTAATATAGGGAGTAGGTGAGGCGTTTTAGCCCTATCTAACTTTTGGAGACTGAGGGGGCAGTTCAATCTCCACTGGTAGCCAAACAGCGATAACTGGTCCAAGGCTATCGCTAATTAATTGGTATGCAGTGAAGAAGATGGCTAGCAAGCGCCGCCATCTCGTGCTCCCTAATCCTAACACAATATTTTTCATGATAGAAAACAGTGTGGGTTCGATGGCCGATTTTCCGGGAGAAAAAACCTGCTTGCCCGTGCCAGAGAGATCGACTAACTCGGGAACCGGTCGAACAAAGGTTTAGAAAAATTTCCTCTCGTCAGCGACTAGATTTGAGCCGCCAAGTCTTTTTTTCGTGCGTTAAAAAGAATAATAGCTACCATTAATTTACTACGTAATCTAGGGCTGGCATTTAGAAGCAATACAAGTTATATTTTTTCCTGATTCTTGCAGAAATTATTTATCGTGTTTATATTATTTAAGTGAATTTGATGATTTTTTAAAACATCACATGTATGCCAATTGTGGTTTTAAAAAAATCATCTAACGCCTTTTTATTCCCGTATATATAGGGAGTAGATGAGGCCGTTCTAAGCCCTATCTAACTTCTGGAGACTGAGTGGGCAGTTCAATCTCCACTGGTACCCAATCAGAGGTAGCTGACCCAAGGCTATCACTAATTATGAGGCATGCAGTGAAGAGTGATGGCTCAACAAGTGCCGCCATCTCATGGTCCCTGACCCTAACACTCGTATTTTTAATGTCTGAAATAATGTGGGTTCTACGGTCCATTTTCTTGAGTTTACGGGACGAAAAACCCTAGTTTCCGGGAGAAAAAAACCCACTTACTCGTGCCAGAGATCGACTCGACTCGTGGTTCTGGCAGATTAAATTATCTTTCTTACCATATTTGCGATGAATTTATAGCGTTAATAGCTAATAAAAGAACACAGATATTAATATCAGAAATTAAGGAAGCTGCTTATTTTGCAATAATGCTCGATTCAACGCCAGACGTTGCCCATTAATGACCAACTACCTATTATGTTTTGGTACGTTACCGCAAATTTTGACAATCGGGTTTATCAGTATTAAACACCATAATGCCTTATATTTAGAAAAGGTAGTATTAAAAAATTAGAATTATTTTTGGAGATAAAAATGTGCAGAGGGCAAAGCTATGATAATACTGTCAATATGAAAGGTGTCTGTACAGATTTACGAGCTAGGCTGAAAAACATAGTCCCTCTGCACATCATATACCATGCTCTAGTCATTCCTTAAAGTTAATTGGCAACTATGCCATGGAATCTTGTCTTGAAGCAGTGCAATTTTTTTGTTTTATTTAAAATGTATATAATTACTTTTCATCTTCAATAAGACATTACTCCAGAGTAATGGGATGAAAAATAAATAGAGAAAAAAAACAAACAAACAACAAAAAAAAAACTGGGTTATAGAGGGATGCAAGGAAATATTAATTTATATAAGTCATCCGTAAGGATATGTGCTTTGCGTTATGGTATAGTAAGGCATGGTATGGTATTGTAATAGAATAAATCTAAACCAGAGGGAATGCAATCCTGTGAACAAGCTGGATTTAGAAAAAATTACAATACTTTGGACCATATTCACACATTAAGACAGCTCATTGATAAATCGATTGAATACAATAAACCCTTATGTCTGGCCTATATAGACTAATGCAACATCTGTAATTAAATTATATAAATACAGTGAAAAGTTCCCAATACAAAAAAGGCATCCGGCAAGGCGACACCATATCTCCCAAATTATTTACAGCTGCACTAGGGGATACCTTTAGAAGCCTTGACTGGGACACAAAAGGAATAAACATAAATGGAGAAAGGCTGCATCATCTGAAATTTGTAGATGATATTGTCCTAATAGCAGATAATCTTGAAGATCTGGAAGAAAGGCTGAATCAGCTAAATGAAGCCTCCAAAGTAATTGGATTAAAAATAAATAGAGAAAAAACAAAAATAATGATGAATAAATACATAAACAATAGAACTGTCAAAGTTGAAGACCATGAAATAGAACGCTACTTCATATGTATATTTGAGCCAGTTTTTATCCTTTGAGGAGTGCCAAAGAAAAGAGATTGAATGAAGAATTCACCTTGGATGGATGGCTTATGGGAAAATGAGAGACATATTCAGAAGTGATTTCCCTATGAGTCTAAAAAGGAAAGCTTTCGACCAGTGCATACTTCCTGTCCTAACATATGGAGGAGAAACATGGACTTTAACAGAGGCCCTAAACAAAAAGCTGAGAACAACACAACATCGCATGGAAAGAAGTATGCTAAAAGTAACATTAAGAGATAGGAAGACAAATACCTAGATAAGATCTCGAACAGGTGTCATGGATATTGTAAAATACATTAAACAAGCTAAGCGGAGATGGGGTGGCCATATTGCCAGATGCAGTAACGGTAGATGGAATAGAAAAACAACAGAGTGGAGACCAATGGATGGAGAAAGACAAAGAGGAAGACCGAGAAGAAGGTGGAGGGATGAACTGGAGCAAATTGCAGGAGTAAGATGGATGGGAGAGGCAGAAAACTGAGTGATCTGGAAAACCATGGGTGACACCTTCGTCTAGCAGTGGACAGAACCAAAAGGTTGAAGAAGAAGAAGATAATTAGGCAATTAATGTGAAGTGATTAGCCTATATATACCTAGTAAAAGAAAATTCACAGTTTGTTTTCTTTGACAGAGATAAACTAAGAATTTAATTTCTTATGAAGTTTAAAACACACACACACAAACACACACACACACACACACACACACACACACACACACACACACACACACACACACACACACACACACACACACACACACACACACACACACACACACACACACACACACACACACACACACACAGAGAGAGAGAGGGAGAGAGGGGGGGGTGCCTGTTATCCAGAAACCTTCTTCTTATTTGAAGTTATGGAACATTCTAGGTTTGTTCATAACATAAAATCCATTATACAGATAGTAGGAAGAAGAATTTCATCGTAGCAGTTGAACACAGGTGGTAACACAATGTAAATTCAGTGACTTCTAAAGAGGTGTCATCATGGGATGTCATATTGTTGACATGTCCATACGTGCCATTTCCCCTCAACTGGGACAACCAAAATCAACGTTTGGCGATGTGACCAAGAAATGGAGACCTTTTGACATTTGTAGGGCAGGGAAACACCAAGGATGGCCGCCGAAATGACTGACAAGGACAGGATGGTCTTAAAAGGTAGCACTCAAAAACTAGCTACAACCGGCACAGACGATCCATGATGAGTTAGAGAGTGCCAGTAACATCATAGATAGTAGTAATATTATACATACGAAATTAATTCCATTTACGGGGTTTCCACAGAAGAGCAGTGGCACACAAACGGAACATCACAACAACGATGAAGACGACTCATCTGGCCTGGTGCAAAGAGCGTGTGAAGTGGACAACTGACCAGTAGAAAACAATGCTCTTGAGCAATGAATCAAGGTTCACCTCTTTCAGTCTCATGGCAGAGTCTGGTTGGGTAATGAGCCTGGCGAACGCTTGTTACGACAGTGAATATCAAACGACTGCCTATGCTGTGCAGAGTCCTGATCTCAACCCCAATCGCACACCTGTGGAATAAATTGGGGTGGAGATTGAGGTCCAGAACAACACATCCTCGACCTGTTGCGGACGTGTTGCTCTGGAACTCAGTGCTACTCTGATGGGGAATGGACAAACATTCCATTTGATGTCTGTCGCAGATTAGCGGAACGTCGCCCTCAAAGGGTTCAGGAGATGATCAGAGCCAAAGTTGAATATATCTGAAATTAAAATTGCCCTGCTGATATGAACTGTAAATTTTCAAACTGTCCAGACAATTATTGGTAGAGAGTGTAGAACAAAAATATTAAAGCAAAGGATATAGCCACAAGAAAGGACATACGAAGATATAAGTACATTAACTACTTTCATATCTCTGCTACTATCATTTTCTTTCTCGTGGCTATATCAGTAGAGTTGCTATAATATCATTTTTGTTCTAGGTGTTTATCAGAACTTTCCAGATTCTGCTCGCATGTGTGTGCAAGGCATATATATCCGTTCCCTTATGACTGGTTGAGCCCCCCCCAGGATGAAGGGCTTACAACAAATTAATCGGTCCATTCTTCTTCGAAAATGCGGCTGGTAAGGCAATAACAGTTAATGGTGCTCGCTATCGCGACATGATAATCCAGTTTTTTGTGCCTAAATTGCAAGATATGGATGTGGACGACATGTGGTTTCAGCAAGACGGTGCCACATGCCATACAGCCCGAGAAACAATTCAATTACTGCATGAGTCATTTCCTGGTCGTGTAATTTCCCGTTTTGGTGATCAGAATTGGCCGCCCAGATCATGTGACTTAACGCCGTTGGACTTTTTTCTTTGGGGTTTTTTGAAGTCTAGGGTTTATGCCAACAAGCCCACGACCACCCACGCATTGAATGAGGAAATTGAGCGCTGTATCAACGAAATTCAGCCACATTTATGCAAAACGGTCATGGAAAATTTAGACAAAAGAGTGCGTATGTGCCAGTAAAGCCGTGGAGGCCATTTACCCGATATGCTATTCCATGCATAACCCTATACTGTATACTTTATGAATCAATAAGAAATTCCAATTTTTAATTAAAAACCTGTGTTTTGTATCAAAATTACTTCTTGCGTGAATTTTGGGACACCCTGCACACACACACACACACACACACACACACACACACACACACACACACACACACACACACACACACACACACACACACACACACACACACACACACACACACACAGAGAGAGAGAGAGAGAGAGAGAAAATTTTGAAATTTTAAATTCGGTTTTTAATTGTTAGGCCGAGAACTTTTCAAACCACACTAGTATATATATTCGAATTTATAATTTCAAAATTATTTTTATTTTCAACATAATTTCCCTTAAGAAGACTAATACACTTATACCAGAGATGCTCCGTCGCCATTACCCTCCCTGTAGTGGTTCTCAGTAAGATCTGTAAAATACTCCTCTACAGCTGCAGTCACCTGTTGATTCGAAGAAAACCGAAAACCACTGACCAGCGAGAGGAAGAGTTGTTCTTTTAGGAAGAGATAGAAGTCACAGAGAGCCAAATCTGGGGAACAGAGCGGATGTTCCAACAATGCATAGTACAGTTTCCTTAATTTTCCCATTACCAAGACACCTTTGTGGCCTGGTGCACTGTCCTTATGGAAGATTATATTTTACGTCTGCAAACCGGATCTTTTCTCACGAATTTTTTCGTATAGTCTGGTTAAAAGATTGAAATAATATTCCCCGGTTATTGTTTTACCCTTTTCAAGATAATTAACACTGATGCCATAACCTTTCTTGAGGATGGAACCCACTTTGTCTTCTTTGGCACAGAACAACCGGTTTCTGTCCACTGTATTGATTGCTTTTGGATTCTGGTGTAATGGTGAATCCAAGTTTCATCATTGTAATAAATCGCTGCACAAAATCAGTTTTAGTCATGTTAAAACTCTCCAAGCACTGTTCAGATAGTTCCATGAGAGTGCGTTTTTGATGTGCTGTGAGCAAACGCGGCACCCATTCTTGCGCAAAGCGTTTTCATTTGCAATTCTTCATGCAAAATATATCCTACACATTCTTTTGAAAATGGCTATAGTGTCTCAGCAATATCACGCAACTTGACTCGCCGATCATCCAATTCCATATCATGCACTTGAGGAATGATTTCTGGTGTTGTTACGCTTGTTGGACATCCTTCACGTGGATCATGGATAATCTTCAAGGCTGGTACAGTTACGTTTAAACTCGGTAGCCCATTTCCTAATTGTTGAAAACGAAGGAGTAGAGTGCCCATAAACTTTTATGAGCTTCGAATGAATTTCTTTTGGCATTAAACCTTCTTTTACAAAAAATTTCATAATCGCACGATACTCAATTTTATCCATTTCAAGGATAAAATTCAGTATCTATTTTATCCTTAATATGGATACAAACAACACTTTTGCTTCAGACAGCTGAATAAAACAAATTACTTGATAGAATGACTTACAATTTCACATGGTACTTATGAAAGATGTACCAACTTCGGGACAAAAAATTGTGCCGATATTGTTGCCATCCATGGTCGAGGCCAAGCACGTTTCAGAACACCCTCGTGTGTGTGTATGTGTGTGTGTGTGTGTGTGTATTAGGATTACCAAGTAATTTTATAAGCTTGGTTATTTAACTCCTAATCCCAAGTAAGCAAACAGTTAAATTTTCGCCTGAAACGTAGTTCAAGTCTGAAGATGGTACAACACCAGGGCAACTCATTGTAAAGGTGGGTAAAGCTCTGATCACTATTCTTAGCATTTCCCATAATGTAAAGCACATCTCACTAGAAGATGTATACTGCAATACATTATGGGTGGGATCACTACCCAGACCGGTTTCAACCTTTTTTGAAGTCTCCTCAATGAGTAGCTAGACTCTAAATACCAAGGTTTCAGTAATACAGAGCCTTATCAACTTTACCTATACAAGTTGCTACAAGGTGTTTTTAAATTACTTGGTAACCCTAATATACAGTATCCCCAAGTTAAAAAATTAATTACGTCTATATCTCCTCCAGAGATTCTTATTAAAAATAAAAACACCTTGTAGCAACTTGTATAGGTAAAGTTCATAAGGCTCTGTATTACTAATACCTTGGTATTTAGGGTCTATCTACTCACTTAGGAGACCTCAAAAAAGGTTGAAACCTGTCTGGGTAGTGACCCCACCCATAATGTATTGCAGTATACATCTTCTAGTGAGATGTGCTTTATATTATGGGAAATACTAAGAATAGCGATCAGAGCTTTACCCACCTTTACAATGAGTTGCCTTGGTGTTGTACTATCTTCAGACTTTCAGGCGCAAACTTAACTGTTTGCTTACTTGGTATTAGGAGTTAAATAACCAAGCTTATAAAATTACTTGGTAACCCTAATATACAGTAACCCCAAGTTAAAAAATTAATTACATATATGTATATATCAAATCAAAATCAGCTAATGCCTTGTTATTCCCGTATACGGGAGTAGGCGAGGCCATTAGCCCTATATTTAGAAAGATCTTTAATGACTAAAAATCCGAAAATTAATTCAAAGCTTTAATGATAGAAAAACACTTCTAGTTTCGGTATTTTTACAGCCTTAATCAGGTATCTTTTTAGGAAGAGGAAACAATAATAAAAACTGAGAGGCCCAAATAAATTGCAGTACATGACTGAATTGTATTAGCATTCGAGTTGTTCTATTTTACGTGGCATTGTTTGTTGTATGCGTGGTAGCAGACTCTCGAGAATGCCAGTACTGAATTACAGCAGTATGGCTATCAGGGATGTTATAGCTTAAATTGTTGTTTAAATGTTCAGGATTAAGGACGCTCTCCCTGGATTCCACTATCTTTCTTTCAAATTCATCATGACAGCGGAAAATATTATCATATCTATCTCAGGAAATTGAGTGACCTTGAAAATCATCATGAGGATTGTTAGAGAAGAGAGTATGGCTGGATAAGGCACTGGCATGCGATCTTTTATAGGAGATGTCATGCTATCTTTTATAGGAGATGTCTCTTTTATGTTCTTCCATACGAAGTTCAATAGACGTATTAGTTTGACCATAATAAGGGACATTACAGTCACACCATAGTTTACATACGACAGGATATTTCAGATTGTGATGCTTAGGCTTAGGATGGCTTACAAGAGATCGGAGTTTTGGAAACGTACTGAATAACATCCTGACGTTGTATTTCTTAAGGACTTTAGCCAATTTTTGGGAGACCGAACTCATGTACGGGATTGAGATGCTATCTTTAAAATTGGTAGTTTCTGTATTGCGGTGCCTAGGAGGATCTATAAGAAATTTCTTAATGGTGTTTTTATAATATTCATTTTGTTCAAAGACATGTGAGAGGTGACCAATTTCTTTTTGAAGTTCACCTGGATCGTTTAAAAGAGAACGTGCTCTGTGTCCCAAGGTGGACATACTTCCGAGTTTTTGTTGTGGAAAATGATGAGAAAGATTGTGTAGATATGTATTAGTATGAGTTCGTTTTCTGTATATAGATATTCTAAATTTTCCAGTGCAGCGTGAGAGTTTTATATCCAGGAATGGTAGGGAGTTTTCATGTTCTAGTTCGGCTGTGAATTTTATATTTGGATGTTGGTTATTGAGATGATGAAGAAGATCCATTGGAGAGTTTTTGCTGTGACTCCATATGATAAAAATGTCATCTACATAACGCTTCCAAACTTTTGGTTTAAACGAAGAGGACTATATTGCTCTTGTTTGGAAGTCTTCAAGGTAAATATTCGCCAGAATAGGGGATAAAGGGTTCCCATCGCCAAGCTCTGGTTCTATTTATAGTTGGTGTCTTGATATCGGAAGTAGCTAGAATGAACCCAATGCTTTAATAACGCAAAAATTTTTTTGGATAATTTATCCTTTAGTAATATTAATACCTCTTCAGTTGGTACATTTGTAAATAATGAAATAATATCTAAACTGGCTATAATATCATTCCAATTGATAGATATATCTTTTATATATGTTAAAAAGTCTATGGTGTTGTTGATGAACGATGAAGACATATTAGAGAGAGACTTGTGGTATTTTGCAAGACGTTTCGATAGCTTGTAGGTTGAAGAGTCAATACCTTCCACAATTGGGCGAAAAGGAATGTTTTCTTTATATTTTTTCGGGACTCCATAAATACGTGGTATAATGGATGTAAGGAGCGTAATAGAAAGACGTACATTGCGAGGAAGTTCACTTGTATTCTGTAGTAAATTGTTAGTACGTATTTGTAGTTCACGTGTTGGATCTTCCTGTAATATTAAATATGTCATTTTCAAGTAGTTGGAGCATCTTACTGTGGTATTCTTCAGAATTGAGGACAAATGTGGCATTTCCTTTATCTGCAGGCAAAATTATTATATTTCTGTTCTTTTTAGATTTCTAATAGCTTGTCGTTCAGCTGAATAAATGTTGAAAACTTCGAAACAAGAGCTATATTATCCTCTTCGTTTAGACCAAAAGTTTGGAAGCGTTACGTAGATGACATTTTTATTATATGGAGTCACGGCAAAAACTCTCTCATGGATTTTCTTCATCATCTCAATAACCAACATCCATATATAAAATTCACAGCCGAACTAGAATATGAAAACTCCCTACCATTCCTGGATATAAAACTCTCACACTGCTCTGGAAAATTTAGAATCTCTATGTGCAGAAAACCAACGCATACTAATAGATATCTTCACAATCTTTCTCATTCATGCTTACTCAGTACTGGCGTTCTAGAGAGTCTGATACCATACATACAACAAACAATGGCACGGAAATAGAACAAGGTGAATGTTAATACGTTTTATATTTCAATTATGTACTGCGATTTATCTGGGCCTCTCAGTTTCCTCTTATTATTATTATTGTTTCCTCTTCATAAATATATACCTGATGAAGGCTGTAAAATGCGAAACTAGAAGTGTTTTTTATCATTAAAACTTTTAATTAATTCTCGGTTTTTTAGTCATTAAATATCTTTCTAAATGTATCAAAGTAACCGAGTCAGTGCTCATGAACACACACACACACACACACACACACACACACACACACACACACACACACACACACACACACACACACACACACACACACACACACACACCTGGTTGTCCGAGTGTTTAGCGTATTCGCTCTCCAGTTGAAATCCCGAGTTTGCATGGATGTTTGTGATTGTCTTCCACCTTCGTACATTCTTTCACCCAAGTATAGATACCCTCTTCCTATATGGATTGGGTCACCATGTGAGTAATATACCCAAACCTCTCCCAATGGGAGAGGCCTTTACCCTGCAGTGGGTATATATATTTTGTGGATATATTCAGGATGTGCTCAGGATATTGCTATTCCATGGGTCTGTGGTGCAGACCCATGGAATAGCAATATCACTGATGTTATATTTTTGCATTTATTTCTGTTAAACTCCTCTTAGTTTAGGCGTGATTCCTAAAATTAAACACCATATACTAATGCTTCGCGAAGAGAACTCATTTCGACGCTTAAGCTTTGTATACATATCCGTTAATAGTCCGAGTGTGAGCTTGTCGAAAGAGACTAGATAATGTTTCCTGACGTCATCACTGATGGGAATCGAATCCTTATGTTTCCGAATAAATGGCTGAGTGTATACTGACTGAGCTATGAAGGCTCACATATATATATATATATATATATATATATATATATATATATATATATATATATATATATATATATACTGTATATATATATATATATATATATATACTCACACACACAGACATAGTCACCAGATAGTTAAGTCCCCGCATCGAATTCTAATCAGCAAACTGCAGAATATAGCGGTGGTAATAGGGTTAGTGAGATGGATAGGAAGGCGACTGATAGAGATATCAGACATTAGTTTAATCAGGAGTAGAGTCCAATAGAAGGCCTGCGACTATTGGCAGGCCCCAGCGTTCTGTCCTTGGACCGGCTACTGTTTAATTTGTTCATTGACGATATAGAAAAGGATCTGAGGGAAACTGTTCAGTTTTCTGCTGATGATGCAAAGTTGGGTAGAGCAATAGTGAATACAAATGATGTCAAAATTTTGCAGGATGATTTGAATAGAATTTTAGTCTGGGCCAAATAGAACGGATATCAATTTACTGCTGTATTCCATTTAATGGAACTGTATTCCAGGAAATTGATGAAAACAGAGACTTGGGAGTGTTAGTGGATAGGGAGTTGCAATTTAGAAGGCACATAGTAAAAGTGGTTAAAGCAGGTCATCAGATTACTTGGTTACTGTAGAAAAGTTTGACGAGCAGAGACAAGCAGGTTATTGTTTCTCTTTATTGAGCCTTGATAAGATCTCATCTTGACTGCTGGGTACCAGGATTTCTTGGTGATGGGGAGGAGGTGGAGAGGATTCACAGGCGAGTGACCAAGATGGTAGCATGTCTATGGAATGAACGTTACAAGAACAGATTGAACATTTGTGTATTACAGAAAGTAGTTGATAGGGAAAAAAGGGTGGTATAATTGAGACATACACATTACTGAAGGATTTTAACATGAATAATTCAGAGGAAAGTTTTTGAGAACAGGTTTGGTGGTGGGAGAACTAGGGTCCAACCTTGGAGACTGAGTAAGAGTGTAGATATCAAGTTGTTTTAACTAGGTTTTTTGCTTCGAGAGTAGTGCATGAGTGGAATACGTTGACAGAGTCTGTTGTGGGTGCCATGACTGTGAATGTGTTCAATGCAAAGTATGATAGATACTTCACAAATTGGATAGATTTGACACGATGTTTAGAACCTCCCTCTTTGAATCTGAGGACTCCTTGGAGTTGCCCGTAATAATAATTTGAAGGCTTTCAATAACAAGTGGCAAGGCTATACCTTTGGAATATATTTAAATAATCATTAAAAATTACTTCAATATATTATTAGACACCTGCAGGGAGTCCAAAGAATCATTGAGGGAGGACACCTGCTCTACAACTCTGTCTCCACCATTCATCAACTGACCGCACCTACACCGTCTACCACTTCCACAGACAATCACAAACATCCATGCCCACGGCGGGATTTGAACCCGCAGCCTTTTGGCTGGAGAGCAGATACGCTAACCACTCGGCTAGCCAGGCTGGGAATATACTCAAATATACTTAATTAAAATAAGTTGAAATTTCAATATTCTATTAAAAGTGTGTTTGCTTGTTTTGGGTTTTAGTTGAATGTTTATAGCAAAATTATAATAAATATAAATAGTGTATATGTATTAAAGAATATTAATCTCTTAACACTTTAGTTTTAGATGGCGCTTTTACCTTAAATGCCCATTGAATTCATAGAGGTCAGTCGTCGTTACGAGTTCTGTACGGGCTGGAGTAGAAATTTGGCTTTATTTGTGGTGTTGGTAAATTAAAAGTTTGAAATGTTGTCAGTCGTTAATCGGGTCTTGCCATTCGTCCCACCGTGGTAAGTATTTATTTATTTTTGTTTTTAATTAAAGTAATTGGCATCTTTCTTGACTTTATCGCAAAGGTGTAGATAAATATTCGACTCTATATGCAAATAACATCATATACCAAGATTGTTTATATTATAAGAAATACTTAGATTTCATATTTATCTATTTATGTTGAACCGGTTTGAAGATTTGTATTTGGTAAAATATACGTCAAGTGGGGAACATGGTGATCGTAAGCAGACATTTAGTCTTAGTTTATAACTTTCCAACGAAACATTTCAGATGCTCTATTTGTTTTGATTTGAGGATATAATGAAACTAGTTGCTGTTTTCCAGATAATTCCAGATAATATTAATAACATAACTTTACTGATGGTTGGTAGGTGTAGCATTCTCCCCCCCCCCCCCCCCAACATTTACCTGCTCATAGGTGTACACGTGTTTTGAACGTGCACTGGAGAAGGATGTTATAAATTTTAATTTATCTCCCCAGCACCATCACACTATCATTACCTTGTCTCTCTTATGTTATATTAAATGTTAATTGCATTTCAGAGGTTTCTTTTAATTTTGTCATCATTACCAGAGACCTCAATGTCAGAGGCTATATATCACCAGCTTTCATACCTTTTGTTGGATTCATTTACACTACAACTTACAACCTCAAAAGGCAAACCATTCCAATCATGTACTGCCCGATGAGAGAAAAATCTAGCCAACACCCTTTTCTTGGCTACCACATAATGTCAAAATTATTTAGTCCACCAACCACTAAGTCATCTCCCACCACCTAAAATGCACTAAATATAATTCCTCACCCAATGAGTATTTTATGTTAATTGTGGGTATTCTTTAGCAAATTAGTCAGAGAATACACAATAATTGAAAAATCCAGATAAAGATAACTTTCATGACCTTCATCCTTTGTTGTATGGCATTACAACTCTTGATCAAGAGTGGGTCCATGAGTTATTCCATGGCAGAGGAGATAACCACTAGATTGTGGGCTGAATTATTTAGAGGACATACAGTACAAATTATACTTGGAAGGGTCACTAGTGTGGAAAAGGTCTGGAGTGTTATTGGAGTGGTTGGGATAATCTGGTATTATAGTAGCCATGTGAACAGTTTGTATAAGTTGAAAGTTTATTTTTCACTTGGTTAGACTATAATAAATTTAGTTTAATCCTTTATCCAAGTGTGAGCAAACAAAGTTTGCGCCTGAAAATATCTTCAGGACTGGGGTAAGGTAGTACAACACTGGGCAACTCATAGCAAAGGTGGACCAAGCTAACACCACTCCTATCTCAGTATCTCCCATAATACAAAACACATCTCCTTGCGGATATGTATAATGTTATGCATTAAGGGATGGGCCACTACCCAGACTAGTTTTGACCTTTATTGAGGTCTCTACAGTGAGAGCCAGGTCCAGAACTGGAGATACCAGGCAGAAGCAATGGCGAGGTCATCTTTACTCATAGGAAATAAACTTTCAACATCTTTCTCTAAATCCAGAGTAGTTTAATAAAAGGTGACATACCGTTTGGCAACTCCTATAGGTAAAGATGACCTCACCATTGCTTCTGCCTGGTATCTCCACTTCTGGACCTGGCTCTCACTGAAGAGACCTCAATAAAGGTCGAAACTAGTCTGGGTAGTGGCCCTTCCCTTAATGCCTAACATTATACATATCTGCAAGGAGATGTGTTTTGCATTATGGGAGATACTGAGATAGGAGTGATGGTAGTTTGGTCCACCTTTGCTACGAGTTGCGCGGTGCTGTACTACTTTACCCCAGTCCTGAAGATATTTTCAGGCACAAACTTTGTTTGCTCACACTTGGATAAAGGATTAAACTAAATTTATTATATTTTGTATAAGGTCATTAGTGTGGCAGATCGCTTAGCATCTCTGCCTGCTTGGTCTGTGCTATTAGAAGAGGAAAGCCAGTTGGTGTTGTGGACATTAAAATCTGCAATGAAGATAATTTTGCTGTTGGGAAAGTTGTGCTAGAGAAAATTATTTAGTTGATTAGAAAAAACTGAGCACTCCTTATGTAAGAGTTATGTGCTTAAGTCCCTCACTTCAGCTGCATACTCCTAGTCTGTTTCCTAGACTATTAACCAAATAGACACAGGCATCACTGGAGATGTTAAAATTAAAAAAAAAAAAAAACTATGAAAAAACAAAAACATTAAAAATACAACAAAAATGCAAAAAGAAAAGAAAAAAGTATATTCAAAAAAACTCGACATCAAAATTATTATCCAATAAAAAACACTTCTGCATCCATTTCACTGGTATCCATAGCATCAACAGAAATGTCATCATCATCATCAAATTCCTGCCATGTACCCTCAAGGGGTGTACAGGATATGACAGTACTACTTGAAAAAATTACATCATTACTAACTTCCTATCTACAATTTTCCTCCAAATCAGTCTGTTACTTGTCAAGACTCCAACATTATCAGATCTTATATTTCTATCGTCTAAGACACTTTGTACCGTATCAATCCACCTATATCTTGGTCTTCCTCTGGGTCGTTTTCCTGCCAACCTGGCAGAGAACACTTGTTTTGCTAATCTCTCTTCCCCAATTCTATTTAAGTGACCATACCACCTGAGATTAGCTCTGCTAACGCATTCCTGGATGCTGACAATGTCAAGTTCTTTCCTAATATCCTCATTTTTAATATGATATTGCCATTGATGCCATCTGTTCACGCCTCTAATCTTTCTCAGGACTCTCATATCTGCGGTCTCTAGTCTTTGGTCAAGTGTTTTACTTCTGACCCAGCTCTCAGATCCATAAGTTAAGACTGGTTTGAACACTGTCTTGTATACAGCTAATTTAGTGTTCCGACTAATTTCTCTCTTATTCCATATGAATTTATTCAATTGACTTCCCACCATACCAGCTTTGCTGATTCTATTGTCTATTTCTATATTTAATTTACCATCTTCAGTAAAAATCGTGCCTAAGTAGCTGAAATGTTTTACTTGTTCCACAGGTTCTCCATTCACAACACAGTTGACATTTTCAATGATTCTGCCTATTTTCATTGTCTTTGTCTTTTTATTGCTGACCTTTATACCATATGTATTACAACAGTTATTCAATTTAGTCAGAGAATCTTGCAGACTTGTAGCGGATTTATTTAGAAGTATAACATCATCTGCATAAAGCAAAGAGCTGACATTAACATCTCCAATTTTGATATCAGGTTTAATACCACTTTCCTTCATAATGTGATCCATATAGATAATGAATAACAGAGGGGATAATGTACATCCTTGTCTCACACCAGATTTAACATTAAACCATCTTCCTGTACTTCCTTCAATTCTAACTGCTGACTTACAACTCAAATAAAGACTAAGTATTGGTTGATATAATGCCCCATTGACACCATATAACTGCAGCGTATTGAATAGCTTCTCTCTTGGCACCTTCTCATATGCCTTTTCCAAATCGACAAAACTTAAATACAGATCTTTGTTATATTCCCATGCTTTCTTGACTATTTGTCGTAAAGTGAAGATCTGATCCTGACAGCCTCTATTTGGCCTGAATCCAGCTTCTTCACCAAGCTTTTCTTCCACAATTCTTCTCAACCGTTTCTCAAGTATACTTGCATAGATCTTGCCAGGAACACTCAGTAGGGAAATACCTCTGTAATTCTCACATTCAGTTTTATTTCCCTTTTTATGTATGGGTACTATGAGAGCTCTACTCCAATCACCTGTAATTCGTCCCTCTGTCCAGGCTTTCTGAACTATGCAGTGCAGCCACTGTAAGACTTTTATACCCATACTTCAGCATTTCTGGTCGAATATCATCTACTCCTGCTGCCTTTCCACATTTCAAGCCTTTGATGTCTTTTTCTACTTCAAGTATGGATATGTATTCCTGACTGCATGCCTGGTCAGTGTTTTTTATCACTGTGCTGTCATCACTGCTTGTTTCATTTAGCAGTTTTTCAAAGTAATTACTCCATACTTCAAGGATATCTTTTTCTCCAGTTTTCATGTCACCTTTATCATCTCTAACTCCTTTTACAGCACTCTTTCCTCCATTCCTAAGCTTCTTCAACAACCTCCAGAATATTTTGCCACCTTCTTGATATTTATTTTCTATATTCTTGCCAAAGTCCTCTCATGACTTTTGTTTAGCTAGTTTTACACACTGTTTAGCTTTCTTACATTTGTCTCTGTATTCTGTAAGAGTAAAAGCTGACTTATTTGCCAGGAACTTTTGATATGCTTTCTTCTTTTCCTTCACTGCCTCTTTAACTTCCTGTGTCCACCAGGGAGTTCTGATTTTTTTTATCCTTGCACACAAACTCACCACATGCCTCTCTGGCAGAATCAATCAATGTTTTCTTCAGAGTTTGCCACTGAATCTCCAAGGTTTGATTCCTGTTCTCAAACTCTTTCATTTTCTTTTCAATAATCTTTCTGTATTTTAGTCTACAGTTCACATCTGAGAGCTGCTCAACTTTTATTCGCTTTAAAACTTTCTTACATGTTATTCTTTTCAATATGAATATTGAAAAGAATAACATGTAGTCCTACAATAATTTAGTCCTGCTCAACACTAAAAAAAGTGATCACTTCCAATTTCAAATCCTCTGTACACTCTGGTGTCCTGCACCAGGGAGAAAACATCACTATCAACAATAACATAGTCAATGAGACTTTTCTTATTCCTAGCCTCTTCTCTCCATGTGAATTTGTGCACATTTTTATGTTGGAACATGGTGTTAGTAATAACCAGTCCATGTCCTGAGCAGAAATCCAACAGATATTTGCCATTATTATTAGCTTTGCTCTTTTCTCCAAATTTTCTCAAAATATTTTTATATGTCTCACAATCATTTCCTACTTTGCTATTTAGATCCCCAACAAGGACCAACTTTTCCTTTTTCATTGTGTCAGTTGCTTTTTCTAAAGCATCAAAAAATTCCTCCACTTCTACCTTAGTAGAACCTTCTGTGTGACCATAGGCACAAATAAGTCTCATTGTCCAGTTCCCCATTCTTATATTTGCCCACATTACTCTACTTGAGACTGACTGCCATTCAAGAAGATTAGCCTCATATTTTGTGTTGAATACTATGGCTACTCCTTCTTTTCCTTGATTGTCATTGCCTGAATATAACATTTTGTATTTATTGCTCGGAAAGATCTCACCAGTTTTGGTCTTTTTTTGTTTCAGTCACCCCTATTATGTCGATCTGGTACTTATCTAATTCCTCAGCTAGCTCCATTTCTTTGCCATTCAGGCTACTTACGTTGATAGTACCGATCTTTAACTCTGGTGATGTTGAGTTGGGGTTTGTTTTCAGATTTGTTCCAGTAGCTGACTTTTCGCTGTTCGCCCTGGTTCCCTGGTGAAAACAACTGGGGCCTTGTTTACCCATCCGGCATAAAAATGATGTCTTTAGAGTAAATTTATTATGCAATGTCTTCTTCAGATGATGCATTATGGCTTCTAAACAGTTAGGCAAGCCTTGTTTACATGCACTGAAGAATTTTTCTTCCTTGAAACTAACACTCTTAGTAATTCACTTTGGAGAAAAATAATGGGATACTCCAAGGCTCTGTACTTTTGTCCATGCTCTTCCTTCTGCATATTAATGATTTTCTTTTACTAATCTAAATTTCTATCTATAGTATTGCTGATGACAGTACACGCCATTCCTCTTCTTCATTCTAAAGACCTTGCTATGCTTGAATGATTAGTTTCATTCATTCTTAAACAACTTCCAGCTTTTTCTTGAACACAGATCTCTTTGCCATTCTTCATTGGGTAGAAATACCCTAATGAACTTCAGTGCTACCAAAAACACAGTCCTGTTTAATCTAATAAGAACGAGCTTACTTCACTCTCATTGACTTTTGATAATATCAAAATTTTCAAGTATCAAATAATATCAAAGGGAAATATGATCATACCTGAAAATTAAGATATTCAGGCATGATCATGTTTCCCTTTCTTGGACCGCCTTACATATTTAGTATTTTGTGGCAAAAACACATCACGTCACATCCATGGCCTTCTCATTTGAGACACTACCTCTCATCTGTAAGTCTCTAATGCTATGTAAATCCCAAGTCTGTCTAATCTTAGAATATTGTTTTTGCATTTAAGTTGGTGCATCGAAAACTATCCTAAGAATGTTGCTTGATGCTATCCAGAAGAAGGCAATCCACTTGGCTAACATCGTCTCACAAATTTCATCTAATCACTTTCTCCTACATTCTTTTCTACAGGTATTTTCATGAGTGATGCTCTACTGAACTGGCTACTGCTATTCCTGGAGTAACTGATGCTCTAGCAAAGCTGTGTATGGTTAACATCCATATACAGTTCAGCTTTAAACTTATTGAGCCAAGTTTTCGTTTGCCTTTCATTTCATGTACCGCTGTTGTTTGAAGCAGTCTTTCCCATATGATTTGCACAATGACTACGACTTCCAGCTGTTCAAGAAACAGATCAACAGGTTGATTTTTTCCTAATCACTTGTATCATACATGATACTTCATGTCATAGGATTTGTGATCTCTGCATAGTTAAAAAAAAGTTCTTTTTGTTTTGAAAATAAAATCCTTAATTTTGTTGGATTGCTGTATTTTTCTTAAACAGAGTTGATTGAAGAATAATCCAAGACAGAACTGTAGCATGCATCTCTTATGTTGAATCTTAAGATTGTTTATATGTTTATACAGTGATTTACTGTATAAACATAAACTTTCCCACGTCAACCCCCCCTTCCTCACCCCCCTCGTTATAAACAACCTTCAACAGGATCATGAAATTGGAAGACATCCTAGTATTCAAACAAGGTATGTACAAATTTTTCCACCTCTTTTATTCTGCTATAATTGCCTTCTATACTCACCCATAATGCTCTAAAATATATATACCCCTTTTTTTGAGTAATAATAGCCAATGTATTTAAAATAAGGGACACTCCTAAACAAAAACAGGCTATAATAGCCGTAATTATAATAATGCTGAATTTGTTATGAGTTGATAGCATATTTGCAAATAGTGCTATAAAAAACTTTAAATAATAGTTACCTATGGAAAATAAGATTACATGAATTAGTGAGAAATTCTGTATATGCCACTGTTTTGTAATTATTGTGAGTTGTAGTATTTATTGAATTGTTTTCTTTTGCTTTATATTGTAGTGGAAATCCAAATTAAAATACTTTATTTACTGCTTTAATTTCAGTGGACAAGTTTGTGGAATGGCAACTCTGAAGGATAGTAAGTGTATTAGAGTTATGATTGCCATATTTGCATTTATAACAAACATTATGATTGAAAATACTCTTGTATGCATAATCTGTATAAATTATGAATACTGATATCTTGATAAAAGATAATTTTAATAATTTAAGTAGTATGTTTTTGGCTGCCAGCAAAATATTAGCTGGCTAATATTTTGCTGGATCTTTAACCTACATCTTAAGAGCAAAATTACAGGGTGGCCCATAAGTCACAAAGGTGGTCAGACATTTAATACCTTTTTAATTTATTAATTATTTTATGCTCGTTTTTTGTTATAATAAAATACAGAATCTGGAGATTTTATTAGTTATCAAAAACCAACACTTAAATGCTTTCTATTTTTGTCTTCACAAAAATGGACCATTGTTATGGCATGTTCCATAACAGTTGTTAATGTTTTTGGTCTCAATGTCCTAATTTCTCTACAAATGTTCTTCAGCTGGTGGACTTGTTCACACACCTTTTTCTTCAGGAAACCCTATAGGAAGCAGGCTGGAGCCATTAGATCTGGAGAATGTGATGGCCAATTAATTACAGATCTTTGCCAAACATTAACAGCTGTCATGGAGCATGCTATAGAAAGGATCTTTGTGAAGCCGAAAGTAGAAGGCAATTATGTGATGTGGTTTTTCATAACTAATTAAAAAAAAAGGGTACATGGCAGGAATTTGATGATGATGATTAAAAAAAAATCTTCACATTCTGTCATTATAACAAAAAATTATAATAATAATTCATAAATAAAAATGTTATTAAATGTTTAAACTCCTTTGACTTATGGGTCACTATGTACTTGGCACAAAACACAAACAGTGGTTTTTGATATAGGAAACACTTCAAATTGTAATACACAAAAAAATCCGAAGTCTTAACTCGAGACGCTTTAACAAGAAGCTTTTGCAGTAGTTAGGTTGGAATTCATTTTGGAATGACTGAATCCCAAATTTTAGGCTAATTAATGCAGCGAGACTTCTTGAGGTTTGTGTGTTGCTGAGTCTAAAGATATTCTCTCTAACTTTTAAGAGTTTCTTACAACATATTAGTTTTTTTCCCCCCATGTAATCTCCTATATAATTAGCTTTCTTTCATCTAAAGGAAGGGGTATTTATTGCAAATTTTTTGCTTTCCAACAAATGGATAACCCTCCACCCTCCTCTCCATTGGCAAATTTCTTTATGGAACATATGCAGGAAAACAAGCTGTTAACTGTTCTTGAAACTTTTATTTATTTGTACTATGTGGATAATGTGTTTATCATCTAGTCTCATGGACATATTTCATATATATATTTTTTTAATCCATCTGAACAGTTTTTAAATATGAAGTATAAGAAATAACTGTCTGTCCTTTTTTTCACATAATAGTTTACACCTTTAAGTGGTTTACTATCTTTCTCTTTTATAGAAAGCCAGTATATATTAGTGGATTTTATTGTACAATGAAACCTGTGGAGAATTCATGACTAAGCAAACACATGTAATAACCAGAGTAACAAGTTTTAATAAGTTTTTTTTCTATAACATTATATAGTATTCTATAACATGCTACTGCAGGCATATTGGGATTCCATTGTAGTCATGCGCCCTAACTATACTGATGATGTCCTAAGTATCATAGGACATCGTCAGTACAGTTAATTCAAGCAATACTAGGAATAACATACAATTAGGGCTCATGATTACAATGGAATCCCAATATGCGTGCAGTAGCATGTTATAGAATTAAATTAAAATATATCTGGAGGAAAAAAAAAAATAGATTACGTTAAAATATTATTATTATTATATTTACGGCTATTTTGCCTGCTTCTAAAATATAAATTCTAAATAATAATATTATTATTTTTTTTATTTGACACCTCCATGGAGTCCAAAGACTCATCGAGGGAGGGAGGGCACCTGTTCTACAACTCTGTCTTCACCACTCAATCCACCAACTGACCGCAACTACACCAATGCCATCTTCCACCGATTACCACTAGTTTTTCCACAGACAATCACAAACATCCATGCCCACGGTGGGATTCGAACCTGCAGCCTTTTGGCTGGAGAGCAGATACGTTAACCACTCGGCCAGCCAGGCCATGGCTGGCTTGCAAATAAGATAACATATATAAAAATTATTTTACACAATTTTGTATGACAATTTCCCATATTTTAGGAATAGCAAGAATGTCATTATGGTTTAGATTTGGTCTGTGAAGTAGGGCTTCAGCACTTTCTTTATAGTCCATTGGAAAAAGACCAAACTTCTACATAGATCTTTATATAAACATCATCATCATCATCATCATCAAATTCCTGCCATGTACCCTCAAGGGGTGTACAGGATATGACAGTACTACATGAAAAAATTACATCATTACTAACTTCCTATCTACAATTTTCCTCCAAATCAGTCTGTTACTTGTCAAGACTCCAACATTATCAGATCTTATATTTCTATCATCTAAGGCACTTTGTACCGTATCAATCCACCTATATCTTGGTCTTCCTCTGGGTCGTTTTCCTGCCAACCTGGCAGAGAACACTTGTTTTGCTAATCTTTCCTCTCCCATTCTATTTAAGTGACCATACCATCTGAGATTAGCTCTGCTAACGCATTCCTGGATGCTGACAATGTCAAGTTCTTTCCTAATATCCTCATTTTTAATATGATATTGCCATTGATGCCATCTGTTCACGCCTCTAATCTTTCTCAGGACTCTCATATCTGCGGTCTCTAGTCTTTGGTCAAGTGTTTTACTTCTGACCCAGCTCTCAGATCCATAAGTTAAAATTGGTTTGAACACAGTCTTGTATACAGCTAATTTAGTGTTCCGACTAATTTCTTTCTTATTCCATATGAATTTATTCAATTGACTTCCCACCATACCAGCTTTGCTGATTCTGTTGTCTATTTCTATATTTAGTTTACCATCTTCAGTAAAAATTGTGCCTAAGTAGCTGAAATGTTTTACTTGTTCCACAGGTTCTCCATTCACAACACAGTTGAGATTTTCAATGATTCTGCCTATTTTCATTGTCTTTGTCTTTTTATTGCTGACCTTCATACCATATCTATTACAACAGCTATTCAATTTAGTCAGAGAATCTTGCAGACTTGTAGCGGATTTATTTAGAAGTATAACATCATCCGCATAAAGCAAAGAGCTGACATTAACATCTCCAATTTTGATATCAGGTTTAATACCACATTCCTTCATAATGTGATCCATATAGATAATGAATAACAGAGGGGATAATGTACATCCTTGTCTCACACCAGATTTAACATTAAACCATCTTCCTGTACTTCCTTCAATTCTAACTGCTGACTCACAACTCAAATAAAGACTAAGTATTGCTTGATATAATGCCCCATTGACACCATATAACTGCAGCGTATTGAATAGCTTCTCTCTTGGCACCTTGTCATATGCCTTTTCCAAATCGACAAAACTTAAATACAGATCTTTGTTATATTCCCATGCTTTCTCGACTATTTGTCGTAAAGTGAAGATCTGATCCTGACAGCCTCTATTTGGCCTGAATCCAGCTTGTTCTTCACCAAGCTTTTCTTCCACAATTCTTCTCAACCGTTTCTCAAGTATACTTGCATAGATCTTGCCAGGAACACTCAGTAGGGAAATACCTCTGTAATTCTCACATTCAGTTTTATTTCCCTTTTTATATATAGGTACTATGAGAGCTCTACTCCAATCATCAGGAATTCGTCCCTCTGTCCAGGCTTTCTGAACTATGCAGTGCAGCCACTGTAAGACTCTTATACCACCATACTTCAGCATTTCTGGTCGAATATCATCTACTCCTGCTGCCTTTCCACATTTCAAGCCTTTGATGGCTTTTTCTACTTCAAGTATGGATATGTATTCCTGACTGCATACCTGGTCAGTGTTTTTTATCACTGTGCTGTCATCACTGCTTGTTTCATTTAGCAGTTTTTCAAAGTAATTACTCCATACTTCAAGGATATCTTTTTCTCCTGTTTTCATTTCACCTTTATCATCTCTAATTCCTTTTACAGCACTCTTTCCTCCATTCCTAAGCTTCTTCAACAACCTCCAGAATATTTTGCCACCTTCTTGATATTTATTTTCTATATTCTTGCCAAAGTCCTCCCATGACTTTTGTTTAGCTAGTTTTACACACTGTTTAGCTTTCTTACATTTGTCTCTGTATTCTGTAAGAGTAAAAGCTGACTTATTTGCCAGGAACTTTTGATATGCTTTCTTCTTTTCCTTCACTACCTCTTTAACTTCCTGTGTCCACCAGGGAGTTCTGATTTTTTTATCCTTGCACACAGCCTCACCACATGCCTCTCTGGCAGAATCAATCAATGTTTCCTTCAGAGTTTGCCACTGAATCTCCAAGGTTTGATTCCTGTTCTCAAACTCTTTCATTTTATTTTCAATAATATTTCTGTATTTTAGTCTACAGTTCACATCTGAGAGCTGCTCAACTTTTATTCGCTTTAAAACTTTCTTACATGTTATTCTTTTCAATATGAAATTCAATTTAATCCTGCTCAAGACTAAATAGTGATCACTTCCAATTTCAAATCCTCTGTACACTCTGGTGTCCTGCACCAGGGAGAAAACATCGCTATCAACAATAACATAGTCAATGAGACTTTTCTTATTCCTAGCCTCTTCTCTCCATGTGAATTTGTGCACATTTTTATGTTGGAACATGGTGTTAGTAATAACCAGTCCATGTCCTGAGCAGAAATCCAACAGATATTTGCCATTATTATTAGCTTTGCTCTTTTCTCCAAATTTTCCCAAAATATTTTTGTATGTCTCACAATCATTTCCTACTCTACTATTTAGATCCCCAACAAGGACCAACTTTTCATTTTTCATTGTGTCAGTTGCTTTTTCTAAAGCCTCAAAAAATTCCTCCACTTCTACCTTAGTAGAACCTTCTGTGGGACCATAGGCACAAATAAGTCTCATTGTCCAGTTCCCCATTCTCATATTTGCCCACATTACTCTACTTGAGACTGATTGCCATTCAAGAAGATTAGCCTCGTATTTTGTGTTGAATACTATGGCTACTCCTTCTTTTCCTTGATTGTCATTGCCTGAATATAACATTTTGTATTTATTGCTCAGAAAGATCTCACCAGTTTTGATCTTTTTTGTTTCAGTCACCCCTATTATGTCGATCTGGTACTTATCTAATTCCTCAGCTAGCTCCATTTCTTTGCCATTCAGGCTTCTTACATTGATAGTACCGATCTTTAACTCTGGTGATGTTGAGTTGGGGTTTGTTTTCAGATTTGTTCCAGTAGCTGACTTTTCGCTGTTCGCCCTGGTTCCCTGGCGAAAACAACGGGGGCCTTGTTTAACCGGGCGACGCCCCAGCCGGCATGAAATTTTGTCATGTTGTACCATCATTTTTTATTTTGGTTTAACCAATAAGAATACAATTTGGTCGGCTAAATCCCAAATTGCCAGCTTATCCTCGTTCGTTCAGTATCAAAGTAGATACCCAACAGGGTGCACCACGAGAAGGTGAGGATTGGACATTAGGTCAGAAGCCCTGGTCGGTTCTCCGCATTCCTGTAAAGGCTATGTGGAGGTCTCCTCTCAGTTATACAGCTTTGACCCTTAAGCACCCTTATTTCAGTGTAATCTATTTTTTTTTCCTCCCCTCCAGATATATTTTAATATAATTCTATAACGCTACTGCACGCATATTAGGATTCCATTGTTTGTAATCATACGCCCTAACTGTATGTTATTCCTAGTATTGTTTGAATTAATTGTACAGATTATGTCCTATGATACTTAGGGTGAAATAATTACTTGATTACCTTGATGGACCTGTGTTTCACTCAGGATTTCTCCATGAGTGCAGGTCACAAAGATGCCTCTAATGATCTCGATCTTCTCTCTTCCATGTTATACCCATAGATTTCACTAGTGGATCTTCCCATCTTGTAGGTGGTCTTCGTAGTTTTCTCTTTATTCTTGGTTGCCAGTTGAGTATTCTATATGTCCATCTGTTATCCCTGAGTCTGGCTATGTGACCTGCCCATCTTGCGTTCATGTATACTGCAGTTACCACATATTTTATGCCTGATCTCTTTCTTAGTTCCGTGTTTCTAACATGTTCCATTTTGCTGATGTTACAAATCCTACGTTCTATTGCATGCTGAGTTATTCTGAGAGTCTCTTCTTTTTCTTTTCGTGTTCCATGTTTCTGATCCATATGTGAGTGATGGAAGAATGTCACTATTAAATAGTTTTGCCTTCACAGAGATGTCAAGATTTGGATCAGTAAGTATTTCTTTTAGTCTGTTGAATGATAGCCATGCAGCTTTCTTTCTTTTTGCTAGTTCTTCAGATAAATTGTTATTCATTTTTATTGTTTATCCTAATTAATTGTAGGAATCAACTTGTTCTATAGGGATGTTATTAATACATAGGTGACTTGTGTAGATGTTTTTGATCCATTTTGTTTTTTCTAGATTCATTTCTAAGCCTATCTTGCTGCTGTTTGTGCATATTTTTTCATCAATTTCTTCTAGGTCTTTTGGGTTGTGGGATATCAGTACTAGATCATTGGCAAACATAAGGATTTGTAGTTTTTCACCATCTATGCTTATTCCTCCATTTAGATCTATTTTTTTCAGAATGTATTCTAAAGTGCTGGTGAATAGATTTGGGGAGATCACATCGCCTTGGCAGACCCCTCTCTTTATATCTATATTTATAGGATGATCAAGTAGGGTTATTTGTGTGGTCTGATAAATGTAGTCCACATTTATTTCCAGTAAGGCACTGATGACTGCATTATGTTGTATGGTATCAAATGCTTTTTTTTTTTTAAATCAATAAAGAGGAAACATAGAGGGATTCGGTATTCTCTGCATTTTTCTGTTAGTTGTGAAATGACCTGGACATGATTTATTGTGGAGAAGCCTCTTCTGAATCCTGCCTGCTTTCTACTGGAGTTGTCTTCGAGTGTGTTTTGGATTCTGTTCAGTATTACTCTGTTAATGATTTTATATATGTGAGAGAGTAGACAGATTGGACGATAGTTTTTTTATGTCTTCCTTGTTTCCTTTTTTGAATAGAAGTATGGTTTTTGAGGTCTTCCATTCCTCTGGAATCTTTCTTTCTTTGAAGTACCACATGAATTTGGCAGCCAAGGCTTTGAAAATAATTGGTCCACCTTGTTGGATTTCTTCAGCCTTAACATGATCATGTCTTGAGGCTTTACCTTTACTCATTTTCTTAAGGGCATGTTCTGTTTCTTCTGGAAGTACATCTGGTATAATGTTTGGTTTTGGAATGATAGGTTCTGAAACTTGACACTTAGTTGCATAGAGATCTTTATAAAAATTCTACCCAATTTCTTCTATCCTTTTTCTATTAGTATGTTTTTCTCTGTTTTGATCCTGTAAAGCAGGTGGAATTGACTGTTTAAAATTTAAGTCTTTCTCTATTTTTTTCAGGCTTGTTTTTGCCTGCACTGCTTCTCTTAGTTTTTGTATCCTGAAAGCTTTGTAGTCTTCTGGAATTCTTTTCCTTAGTAACTTACAGATAATTTTGTATTCTAAAAAATTTTCTTCAGATTTCTTCAGTTCTTTTCTCTTTTTCAGAAGTTCTATAGTTTGAGGTGAGAGTTGTTCTCTTTTCTTTTGTTTCACAGGAATTTCTGATTTTTACTTTTACTCAACAAACGCACAGGAACAAGATGGACTTGGTGATTGCCAAGTCCATCTTGTTCCTGTGCGTTTGTTGAAAAAAAAAAGTGTTCATGATAAAGAGTTGTTCAGCTGCAGCAAATTCAGCTAATCCCTCTCTCCTCTTCTATTTCTTTCTCCTAGGCCATGTGGTCCTATAAACTTTTCGTTTTCTTTTCCATATCCTATTTTGGAATTAAAGTCACTGCCAACGAATGTGTATGTTGACTTGTAATTTAATGCCTGTTCAAGATTCATGTAAAAATTTTCTATTTCTTGATTATCAGCTACAGATGTTGGAGCATAGCAGGATATTAATTTTATTGTTATTCTGTTCTCTATTCCAAATATCTGAAAGAATAGGAGTGCACCTATTCTTTCAGATATGATGTTACAAGAAAGGATCGACTTGGTAAGCTTAGATTTAACAATGAAGCCCACTCCACCTTTTTTGCCATTGTTTGAAGATGCTCTGAGGAGTATCAGTGAGCCATCGTACTATCTTGCTGTCAGTTCTTTCAATCTTTTTGTTTCATTCACTAGTAGGATATTGGTTAGTTCTTTGATTAATAAATCTATTCTATAGTCTTTCCAAAGTTCAAGTATTGAGGGTACTCATTGCTATTTTTATAGATTTAAGAGGCAGCCTGTTTTCATCTGCGAGATTCTTAGAAAGGTGAGTGCGGAAATATTTACTTAATAAAACTTATTACGTGTGTTTGTTTAGTCATACTGGTGGATTGCACTAACAATGACACTCAAACACATTGTCGTATTGAGCTAGGACTATTTGTTCTAATAATGCATCTCTTGCTACAAAACTCAACTTTCTCCATACTTTTTTTAGCCATTGCTAGCTTTGTCTGCATGGTTGGCTGAGCAGTTAGCTTATCTGCCTCTCTAACTAACATGCTGTGGATTTAACTCCTGTTGTGGGTGGATGCTTTGCGAATGTGTTTAGGTAGAAGATGAATTTCATTGTCTGGTGCAATGGCATTGTGTCCATTTTGGTTGGGTGAGTTGTTGTGTGGCTAATGCAACTAGCTCTACAAAATTCCCATCAATTTGACCATATGATTGCATTTTTTGTCCATGTATGAAAGTTTTAAGAGTGCATAGCATATCAGCACTCATCTTAATTGGTCCAATGTAATTAATTGTAGGATAACTTTGAATACTTTAATTTATCGACTAATTGTAATCATATCTGTGTGGAGGAGGGGAGGGAGACAATTTGTTTGTTTTAAGATATATTAAAAACAATAATGAAGGAGAATGTCACATTTGGTTGCTATATTTGATTACTCAAAGGTGTAATATATGTGAACCATCATTGATAAGTCGTGAGAATGGGAAATGTAAGGAAATAGGAAAGAATAAGTGTGAGTAGAAATACTTTCATTAATGTTTTGCTTGCTTAGTAAATTTGGAAGGGAGAGACGAGACTTACCTCTTTCGACTGCTGTCATACAATCTACAAAAGCTCTGGCAAAAAATGAGATATTCAGTAGACTGTCAGCACTGTTTCCCTTTGTAAATATGGACTAAAAAGTTATAAATTATTTATAGAAAATTATATATTAAAACCTTGTCTATATCATTGTTCTGAACACATCAGCTCACACTTCACACACAAAAAGCAGATGAAACTCAGAAAACAATATGGCAACTCGTGACAAACGACAATGTTCAGTTGGATTGGTTGACACAGTAACCAATCACAGTGATTGATTTCTGGGTGCTATTGTCTCATCACACACCCTGCCTCGCCTTCTGAGTGGTTTAAAACCACCAGAATGCTAAGAATTTTACCCACTGTGCCATCTGTCAGTCTGTTCAATGGGCTCAAAGGTGTCCATATTTGTGACCGCAAACCCAGGCTATTAACATGAATGTATTGCAATGTTTACGTGTCAAAGTCTTCTTCGTGAAGCATTTGTATATTGTATTTCATTTTAGGAATCATGTGAAGCCAAGAACCATTTAGGGGAGTCTTTAACAGGAATAAAATACAAAAATATAATATCAGTGGTATTGCTATTTCATGGCTGTGCACTTGCACACCTATCATACCTTGAATATTCACCCATGGTACATACCTAACTTGGAGAGATTTATGTTAATGTCTCCAAGAATACTTGGAGAGATTTATGTTAATGTTTAGTGGAAAAAAACAGACATCTAAAGCTAATAATTAACTAAATTTACACATATGTATGTGTATACGTACACATAGTGGAAAAAAAAAAAAACACTACATCAATGCTATATTCTATTAACATCATCAGAACAAGTTCATATAGATAGTTTTAATACACAAAAGTGGTGGACTAATACATAATTTAACATGAGTGTTATTATGTTATAGTTAAGATCTTAGATTACTTACAGTCCTAATTAGAATTAACTCTTAGACCAAAAGGTTATATGTGCCATCCATATTCTTGGGATTTTTAGACCACTGTTATTGTTAAGATTGGGGTGGTTGATAAGAATTTTACAGGCTTACTTAAATTTAAGCTCATACCGTGTTTGGGGTGCTTAAGGGTCAAAGCTGTATAACTGAGAGGAGACCTCCACATAACCTTTAAAGGAATGCGGAGAACTGACCATGGCTTCTGACCTAATGTCCAATCCTCACCTTCTCGTGGTGCACCCGGTTGGGTATCTATCTGGATACTGAATGAACGAGGATGGGCTGGCAATTTGGGATTTAGCCAACCAAATTGTAATTCTTATTGGCTTAAACCAAATTAAAAAAAAAAAACAAATTACAAAATGATGGTACAACATGAAAAATTTCCTGCCGGCTGGGGCTTCGCATGGTTAAACAAGGCCCCTGATGTTTTCACCAGGGTACCAGGGTGAACAGCGAAAAGTAATCTACTGGAACAAATCTGAAAAAACACCCCAACTCAACATCACCAGAGTTAAAGATTGGTACTGTCAACATAAGAAGCCTGAATGGCAAAGAAATGGAGCTAGCTGAGGAATTAGATAAGTACCAAATTGACATAATAGAGGTGACTGAAACAAAAGAGACAAAAACTGGTGAGATCTTTCAGAGCAATACATATAAAATGTTATATTCAGGCAATGACAATCAAGGAAAAGGAGTAGCCATTGTATTCAACACTAAATACGAGGCTAATCTTTCTTGAATGGCAGGCATTCTAAAGTAGAGTGATGTGGGCAAATATCAGAATGGGGAACTGGACAATGAGACTTATTTGTGCCTATGGTCCCACAGAAGGTTCTACTAAGGTAGAAGTGGAGGATTTTTTGAGGATTTAGAGAAAGCGTCTGACACAATGAAAAAGGAAAAGTTGGTCCTTGTTGGGGATCTAAATAGCAGAGTAGGAAATGATTGTCAGACATACAAAAACATATTAGGAAAATTTGGAGAAAAGAGCAAAGCTAATAATAATGGCAAATATTTGTTGGATTTCTGCTCGGGACATGGACTGATTATTACTAACACCATGTTCCAACATAAAAATGTGCACAAATTCACGTGGAGAGAAGAGGCAAGAAATAAGAAAAGTCTCATTGACTATGTTATTGTTGATAGTGATGTTTTCTCCCTTGTGCAGGACACCAGAGTGTACAGAGGATATGAAATTGGAAGCGATCACTATTTAGTCTTGAGTAGGATAAAATTGAATTTGATATTGAAAAGAATAACGTGTAAGAAAGTTTTAAAGTGAATAAAAGTTGAGCAGCTCTCAGATGTGAACTGTAGATTAAAATACACAAATTCATGTTTATGAATTTAGGGACACAAAACTCGTGTTGAAAAGATTATTTTACTGATTAATAATAAAATAATGACGTTTAGACCCCTGTATTGAGGTCATCAGAAGGATACATGTGTATAAGAAACCAAGCTACATGCTGTTGCACTATATACAGGTAAATTACATCTAAGTTGTTAACTAATCTTTTTTCTTAGCCTACCCTCTAGTGATTTAAAAAAAAAAAATACCAATAAAAACTACAATAAACTCTGCTAAAGTCCTCATGTACTAGGATTTTTCTGGAATTATACAATTTATATTGGTATATTACGATTATCTTTTGGATTTGTACAGTACAGGTGTTGCTATTGAATGTTCAGGAAAAAAACAACAACAACAAAAAAAAACACTTCACCAAGTCTTCTTGTATTGAGATTTTTCTTCGTGGTTGCTATGAGGGTTGCAGATGGGTCCTGCACATTCTTTCAATGGTTAGACCATCATTTTTATTCAGATTCGGATCATGTTTGAGCATTTCACACGCTTCCTTGAATTTCTGCTCAAACCAGGTTTTGGTACCTTTCCAATCAACTCTGTGGTATGTTTGGAGTGCGTGGTCAGAAAGGTCGGTTTTTCCAAAATGGAGGTATTTTATGTGTCGTTTGTGTTCATCCTTTCTGATTGGAATGGTTCACCCTGTTTCTCATATGTATGGTATGTGACATGTGCTATCTATTTTGTAAACCCCTGGGTGGGCTAGGTGTGGCAGGGGATCCTTGGAAGAACTGAGTAGGTGTCTTAATTTTGTCGGGGCTTTAAAGGTGGTTTTGATGTTGTATTTGTGTAGTGTTCTGTCTATTTTTTCAGAAATGCCTCTAACATATGGTATAGCAATAGAATTCTTGAAATCTTTTTTGTAATTAGTGGTATCTTTGTGGAGGATCTTGTGAATGGTTTTTATACTGTATCCATTTTTTATAAAGGTATGTTTGATGGTCTCATATTCATGGGTTAAGAACTTGTTCATTTGAACGAATGGTTTGAGCTCTGTGTTTAAGAGTGCTTATGATGAGTTTTTGTGTTGGGGTGATAAGAAGTTTTGTTTATGTACTGGCCTGTGTGTGTAGGTTTCCGGTAAACTGAGAAGGAGAGACAGCCTGAAGGAAGATGTGTGACAAGTGTGTCTAGGAACGGAAAAGAGTTGTTTTTTTTTCTATTTCAATGGTGAATTGGATGCGTTTGTGTTGTTTGTTGAGGTGGCTAAGGAATATATCTAGTGCTTCGCAGCCGTGGGGCCAAATGGCGAAAATGTTGTCGATGTATCTGAGCCAAATTTTGGGCTTTAGGCATGCCGATTCTAGAGCTCGTTGCTCAAAGTCTTCCATGTAAAAGTTCGCTATTGGGGGGGAAAGTGGTGAGCCCATGGCTGTACCTTCTTTTTGAAGGTAAAAATTGTTTTGCCACACGAAATATCCAGAACGGAGTACGTGGGCAAAGAGGGCCGTGATGTCGTGTGGAAATATGTTCTGTAAGAGTAAGATAGTATCATTGATTGGGACATTGGTGAAAAGGGAAGTTATGTCAAAGCTGACTAATAGATCATGGTCGTTGAGTGTAATGTTTTTAATTTTGTTTATGAATTGTTGTGTATTTTTTATGTAGGAAGTTGAATGACCAACCAATTCCAGTGTGGCCGCTTATTTTTTGGCTAAATAGTAATTCGGACTTTCGATTCCTTCTACAATTGGACGTAATGGCATGTCTGTTTTGTGTACTTTAATACCGCAGTATGCCCGCGCACCCAGAATTTATGGCCTGCCAAAAGTACACAAAACATGCCATTACATCAAATTGTAGAAGGAATCGACAGTACGAATTACTACTTAGCCAAAAAATTAGCGGGGAATTGGTTGGTCATTCCCCTTCCTACATAAAAAATACACAATGATTCATAAACAAAATTAAAAACATTACACTCAACGACCATGATCTATTAGTCAGCTTTGACATAACTTCCCTTTTCACCAATGTCCCAATCAATGATACTATCTTACTCTTACAGAACATATTTCCACACGACATCACGGCCCTCTTTGCCCACATACTCCGCTCCGGATATTTCGTGTGGCAAAACAATTTTTACCTTCAAAAAGAGGGTACAGCCATGGGCTCACCACTTTCCCCCGCCCAATAGCGAACTTTTACATGGAAGACTTTGAGCAACGAGCTCTAGAATCGGCGTGCCTAAAGCCGAAAATTTGGCTCAGGTACGTCGACGATATTTTTGCCATTTGGCCCCACGGCCGCAAAGCACTAGATACATTCCTTAGCCACCTGAACAAACAACACAAATACATCCAATTCACCATTGAAATAGAAAAAAAAAACAACTCTCTTCCATTCCTAGACACACTTGTCACACATCTTCCTTCAGGCTGTCTCTCCTTCTCAGTTTACCGAAAACCTACACGCACAGGCCACAGTACATACACAAAACTTCTTATCACCACACAACACAAAAACTAGGGGTCATAAGCACCCTTAAACACAGAGCTCAAACCATTTGTTCAAATGAACAAGCTCTTAACCATGAATATGAGACCATCAAACATACCTTTATAAAAAATGGATACAGTATAAAAACCATTCACAAGATCCTCCACAAAGATACCACCAATAACAAAAAAGATTTCAAGAATTCTATTGCTATACCATAAGTTAGAAGCATTTCTGAAAAAATAGACAGAACACTACACAAATACAACATCAAAACCACCTTTAAACCCCTTACAAAATTAAGACACCTATTCAGTTCTTCCAAGGATCCCCTGCCACACCTAGCCCACCCAGGGGTTTACAAAATAGATTGTACATGTCACATACCATACATATGGGAAACAGGGCGAACCATCCCAATCAGAAAGGATGAACACAAACGACACATGAAATACCTCCATTTTGGAAAAACCGGCCTTTCTTACGACACACTCCAAACATACCACAGAATTGATTGGAAAGGTACTAAGTCTCCTACACTGCACCAAAACCTGGTTCGAGTGGAAATTCAAGTAAGTATGTGAAATGCTCAAACATGATCTGAATCTGAATAAAATGATGGTCTAACCATTAAGAGAATGTGGAGGACCGATCTGCAACCTTCATAGCAACCACGAAGAAAAATCTCAATACAAAGAAGACTTGAAGTGTTTTTTTTTTTTTCCTGAACATTCAATAGCAACCTGTACTGTACAAATCAAAAAGATAATCTGTATAATTCCAGAAAAATCCTAGTACATGAAGACTTTAGCAGAGTTTATTGTAGTTTTTATTGGTAATTTTTTTTTTTTTTTTTTTTTTTTTTATCACTAGAGGGTAGGCTAAGAAAAAAGATTAGTTAACAACGTAGATGTAATTTACCTGTATATAGTGCAACAGCATGTAGCTTGATTCTTATACACATGTATCCTTCTGATGATGACTTCAATTGGTCTAAATGTCAAGTTATTATTTTATTATTAATCAGTAAAATAATCTTTTCAATACGTGTTTTGTGTCCCTAAATTCATAAATATGAATGCTGATCACCGTGTAACCTTAAAAGAAAGAATAAAATACACAAACATTATTGAAGAAAAAATGGAAGAGTTTGAGAACAGTAACCAACCTTTAGAGATTTAGTGGCAAGCCTTGAAGAAAACCTTGATTGATTCAGCTAGAGAGACATGTGGTGAGGTTGTCTGCAAGGATAGAAAAATCAGAACTTCATGGTGGACACAGGAAGTTAAAGAGGCAGTGAAGGAAAAGAAGAAAGCATATCAAAAGTTCCTGGCAAATAAGTCAGCTTGTGCTTTTAGAGAATACAGAGACAATGTAAGAAAGCTAAACACCATGTAAAACTAGCTAAACAAAAGTCATGGGAGGACTTGGCAAGAAACATAGAAAATAAATATCAAGAAGGTGGTAAGATATTCTGGAGGTTGTTGAAGAAGCTTAGAAATGGAGGAAAGAGTGCTGTAAAAGGAGTTAGAGATGATAAAGGTGACATGAAAACTGGAGAAAAAGATATCCTTGAAGTATGGAGTAATTATTTTGAAAAATTGCTAAATGAAATAAGCAGTGATAGCACAGTGGTAAAAAACACTCAACAGGCATATAGTCAGGAATACATATCCATACTTGAAGTAGAAAAAGCCATCAAAGACTTGAAATGTGGAAAGGCAGCAGGAGTAGATGATATTCAATCAGAAATGCTTAAGTATGGTGGTATAAAAGTTTTACAGTGGCTGCACTCCATAGTTCAGAAAGCCTTGACAGAGGGATGTATTCCCAATGATTGGAGTAGAGCTCTCATAGTACCCATATATAAAAAGGAAAATAAAACTGAATGTGAGAATTACAGAGGTATTTCCCTACTGAGTGTTCCTGGCAAGATTTATGCAAGTATACTTGAGAAAAGGTTGAAAAGAATTGTAGAAGAAAATCTTGGTGTAGAACAAGCTGGATTCAGACCAAATAGAGGCTGTCAGGATCAGATCTTCACTTTATGACAAAACTTAAATACAAAGATCTGTATTTAAGTTTTGTAGATCTGGAAAAGGAAGGCATATGACAAGGTGCCAAGAGAGAAGCTATTCAATACGCTACAGTTATATGGTTTCAATGAGGCATTATATCGAGCAATACTTAGTCTTTATTTGAATTGTAAGTCAGCAGTTAGGTTTGAAGGAAGTACAGGAAGATGGTTTAATGTTAAATCTGGTGTGAAACAAGGATGTACATTATCCCGTCTGTTATTCATTATCTATATTGATCACATTACGAAGGAAAGTGGTGTTAAACATGATATCAAAATTAGAGATGTTAATGTCAGCTCTTTGCTTTATGTGGACGATGTTATACTTCTAAATAAATCCGCTACAAGTTTGCAAGATTCCCTGACTTAATTGAATAACTGTTGTAATAGATATGGTATGGTCAGCAATAAAAAGATAAAAACAATGAAAATAGGCAGAATCATTGAAAATGTCAACTGCGTTGTGAACGGAGAACTCGTGGAACAAGTAAAACATTTCAGCTACTTATGCATGATTTTAAGTGAAGATGGTAAATTAAATATGGAAATAGACAACAGAATCAACAAAGCTAGTATGGTAGGAAGTCAACTGAATAAATTCATATGGAATAAGAGAGAAATTAGTTGGAACACTGAATTAACCGTATACAAGACAGTGTTCAAACCACTTTGGTTTATGGATCTGAGATCTGGGGTCAGAAGTTAAACACTTGACAAAAGACTAGAGACTGCAGATATGAGAGTCCTGAGAAAGATTAGAGCCGTGAACAGATGGCATCAATGACAGTATCATACTTCATTCATTCATACATTCATTCAGAAAAATGCCTCACATAAAAGGCATTTTTCTGGACGAATTTCAAAGTTAAAAAAGAAAATTGAATTCCAGACAACTTTCAAAAACCAGTAAAGAAGATTTCTTCTTCCTGCCTTCCATTCAAGTCAAATATCTTCTCTTAGCCTCACCCTGAGTGTGTCTGATTTTCTCTGTTCCTGCAATTGGTCCTATTTTGACCAATTGATCATAACATAAACATCTGACGATCAGTACATACAGATTACATCTGTCTAAGGAAAAAGAAATTTGGTCATGCAGAACATGGAATTTCTATTAGCCACAGGACATATGGAACCAACACAAAAATCCTTCACACCAGTCCTTTTAAATTTGATTCTTCAAAAATCCCTGTAAATCCCTCTTTGCAATAAACTTTTAAAAATTTAAAAATTTTTAAATCTGGATAATACTAGGAGATTTATTATCTAGATTGTGTTGCAGTTTGGTAGAGAGTATCCATTGAGTATCTTGTTATCTTTAATGCATTGTAATTCTAGTGTGACTGTCCTCAGAAGAGTAGGTGATATGTCCTGGGAGCAAGAATCTTGACTGTTCTGAATTTTTGTGAAGGGTGGTACATTGAGTCCTCGAGGATATATCTTCTGATGAATATCTGCTTCTTATAAGCAGAAAAACTGAGAGAGCCATCAACTTCCCTTTTTGCAAGTGAATTCAGTAAAGGAAGGATTTTATTATTTTCTTTTTCTAATATCAGTTTTTTTCTACAAAAAAGGTTGTTGATTTTATATGAAGAGAATTAGACATTTTTATTTAAGTATGGCCAGATGGCAAACATTAGTATTACGAAACCAAATGGAGGGACAAGGATCAATGGAATGAAGTTATTCTTTCATGCAGTTGTGTTGCTATACCTTTTGCTGCCCCTCTCGATACACTCCAAAAATACTACAAAAAGTCAAAACGACGTACAGGGTAAGGTTCAAAGTGCCCCCCCCCCTCCTCCTAGCTACACCACTGCTTTCATGTAACACTTAGAACAACAACTTAGGGGGCAAAGTTGTTTTTCCCGTCAAGTCAAAAATTTTTCCAAGTGTTCCATGAAATAATTATTATTGGATAACATTAGTGATAAGGGAGAAACCCATGGTGCAACTTTCCATCTGCTTATCAGCCACTGGCTGCAAAGGAATGCATATTTTATGTGTTTTTGGCAGTCTATATAATCTGAACATCTGGCATAAAAAATACTTTAGTGTTTGATGGTGTCTGCATCCAAAGAATTAGGCAACTAATTTATGTATTTTTGACTTGGTGGGGATCTTACATGATAGGTTTATAGGTAGACTGATCTTGAAGTATGCCAATCTTACAATTATATTTTGATGTATCTGTGATAACTGTGCAGTTTCCCTTGTTTACTTTAGAGATAGCAATGTTATGGGTTATTTTCTAATGATGTGTAGAGCTTCTATTTCCAATCTAGGAATGCTTAAAGGTAGTAAATTTGCATTGTATAAAATGGACCACTTCAAAATGTAATTTGCTAGCTGAATCACATTTAATGTTATATAGGTTTCTTTCTATCTTGCAGCATAAATCAGTATAAGAATTTTCTTTGGATTGATAGAGAAATCATGGCTTCTAAATAAAACATTAATTTCATCTTGAGTGAGTTTAGAAACTTGTCTCATTTGCAAATGAGACAAGTTCACTAACCATTTATCTATAGGCTGAAGAGTGGAAGATTTACATTGTCTGCTTATAAGACTTTCAAACTTTTGCATAAGAGTTTGTTCAGATTTACGAAAGTGAGCCAGAAGACTGGAAGCAAGAAAGTACTGTCTGTTATACCATTTTTGCTTTATGTAACTGTCCATTTTATGTGTTCACTCTGATATGATGAGATACTCATTGCAAAATATGTGCTGTAGTCCTTGTTTTAATATTGCATTAAAAAAAAAAAACTTATTTAAAGAAAGAAATAGTGACTGTTACAGTGAAGGCCTTTATTGCATTTTTCAGCATGAGTTACCAGCTGATTCTTGTAAAAAAAAAAGAAATTTTTCCTGAAGTATAAAGAATGTGATATGCATTTGTATGATGTGCAGCATCATGCAGTATAAAGCTCTGCAAAATGTTTTGTTCCCATTTCATTCAGTTCCTACTTGTGTTACTTTTGCCATTTAACTTTAAAAATTATCCTGGAGACTTTTTTTTTTTAATTTAAAACCACAGACAAGTAAATAATATAGATAAAGCTCTTTATTATAGGGCTACTTGTTTTGCAGCTTGCCTATTTTTCTGCAAGGTGCTTAATCGGATGCTAGGTTTTACATTGACTTTCTTCCCACATCTTACCAGGAGCAGGCAAGGCCATTTTAGCCCCATCTAACTCTTGAAGACTGAAGGGGGGGGGGGGAGGAGTTCAGTCTCCATCAGTAGCTAAACGGAGATGACTGGCCCAAGACTGTCACTAATTATAAATTGCATCCAGTGAAGAGATGGCTGACAGATGTCACCATTGCATGGGCCCTAATCCTAACACTATTTATTGTTTGAAATAGTTTGGTTCTGTGGTCAATTTCCTTGAGTTTATGAGACAAAAAAACCTCAAGTTTCTGGAGAAAACAAACCTGCTGACTTATGCCAGAGATTGACTGACTTTGGAGCCAGTCAAAGAAAGGCTTAGATAAAGTTCCTCTAGTCTAGATACCAGTATTGAACTTAAAATTTCCCCTCTTTCCACTGAGCTATAAGATCATTTTCTACACAGGCTGTATATTTGATGAAATATATTTTGCATCTTTTTCTATTTCATTTTATCAACAAAATAATGAGTTAAATCTTAACATACTCTTAATGCCTGCCATTTCTTGAATATTAATTAAACTTCAAGACAAATGCTTTTTCACAGCTTTATTTTAGAAACCTTTGGATGTATGTAATTTGTGGAAACTAAAACAGAGTAATTTGATTATGAACTTTTTTTTTTTTTTTTTGTAGTCATTTCATAATAACACTGAAATAGTATTATTTAATTTTTTGGAGACATAAACTTAATTTTTTTTTTCTTTTCAAGTTCGTGTTAGGTTAAAATCAGTGAAAAATATTCAGAAGATTACACAGAGCATGAAGATGGTATCAGCTGCTAAGTATGCCAGAGCTGAAAGAGATCTAAAACCAGCTCGTCCTTATGGAGAGGGATCTCAGTGTAAGTAATAATATGTAGCCAATAAAAGTAATATATTAGATGGCTGATATATCTCATAATAAGGTGTTTCAAGGATGGGCAGTGAGGAGAGGCTCAGTATGCCTTTTATTGGGTGATTGGTGTGTTCAGATCATTTCCAGAATGGTTTTTGAATTGTTGTACTTTTCTGAAGTTTTATAGTCAGTCTTTCTCATCTTTTATCAGATTATTATATCAAGCATTTTAAATCTAATCGATGAACCCACATTTTCTCTTAGCTCACCCATAAATGTGGGTGAGCTAAGAAAAAATGTTTGACTTTAATGGAAGGCAGAAGAGAAGTTTTTTCATTTCATTCATTTCAGAGTTTTTTTTTAAACTTTGAAATGTATTCAGAAAAATGCCTTTTATGTAAGGAATGGAAATTTTCTTTATCTAATAATGAGCTATTACTTGGAGAGTAATTATCTAGATGTATGATTTACACGCAAAATTTATAGTTTTATTATTCTTTATATTTCGTTTCCTGTTAGTATAACAGAATAGATCCAGTCCATAAGTGATATTTGAATTCTGTCCATTAGTTTCCCCTTTCTTTTCTTCATCAAATCTATAGTCTTTTTTCCCCCTTCAGTACTTCATTGTCATTAAGTGATGTCTCTGCTCTTATTTTTTTTATATCAGACATTTTACTTTGGAATCATCAATTTCTAGGCCATTTTCTCTGACACTTAATCATGTATGGCATTGTAGCCTTTCTAGAAAATTTCATATCTTTTACGTGCTGTAATTGAGTGAGCTATTTCCTCTCTCGTCACTTATTGCACATGAAAATGGCTTTCTTTCTTTAGATTTCTATATTGGAGTGCCTTGGGGTCTGTTCTTTCTCCAGTATTAAGAAGTCAAGTTAAACCAGTTTATCTATTCAGTATATTTTTTTTTGCTGCTTTTTTGCAAATTACCTATCATTCCTTATCTATTCAACCATGGAAATTAGTCATATATGCAAAAATGGTAACTGTTAGAACTTCCATTCAACCACCGTGAACAGAAACTGAGTAGCAGGGCAGATAATTGAAAAGCTAGTTTGTCCATAGATCCTTTGCTTAGAGGCTGGGAAAGGGGGGGGGGGGGTACTAATTCTAATTTTTCCTGTATAGAGGGAAAAATCATCACTGGCATTTGTCAAACATAACAAAGATTCATGTTTGACAATGACTGTTGTCAGAGACTGTTTTCTGAGATACTTAATTATTATTCATAGATAAAAACTGTTCTTTAATTTCTCATTTTTAGAGAACAGCTGCTTTAATGATACTGATTATAATGTATACAGTTTCTATGTGAAATTTTTAAACAATGTTAAGTAAAATATTTATGCAAGATATGTTTATGTAATTTTTTAATATTTGTAAGTGCACTATTTATCAGATTATTTACTTGAATGACATACATCTTCTCCTTGTAATCAACAGGCTGCATTCAGATTTAAAATCCCACCACTGTGGCATGAATGTTTGTGGCATAGATGACTGATAAGTTTTAGTTGGTAGATGTTCAAACCACTTTAAAGTCTCTGGTAAGCAAGTACTACTCAGCTCTTGTCTATTGATATTGTCGAATTGGATTCCTGGATTATAATCTTGTTTTTCTAATATTGTTGAACAGGATTCCTGGCTTATAATCCTATAAACCTTAGCTCACCCACAATACTAAATTTCATATAGGTTTTTTTATCCATTTTATTTGTGGAATTGCCATTAAAACAATGTTATATTAATAGTACTAATGTTATCTTTTACTTAACACAAGTGCTTCATACTTGTATGGGTTAAGAATGAATACACTCCCATTGTAACATACAGAAAAACAATTCTGATTTGATCTTTTCCATTGTTTGTTTATGATGATATAGTATGCAGTTCTTTATATTACCATGTGGGATGTCCATGTATATTTATTATTAGGGCATTGATAGAACAATGTGTTTGCAATCATTAGATCGTTTGCTCTACAGAAGTGGAGTAATTGTTCTCCTCTGTCGTTAAGCTTTCCATATCCAAATTTCCCCATCACATCTTTTTTGTCTGTAATGAAATGTCCTATTTTAGCGTTAAAATCTTCCATCACTATCATGAGTTCTCTATTTTTGGAATTATCTATTTCATGTCGTAGTTCTTCATAGAAATTTTCTATTTCTTCCTCTGAATGGTTACTGTCTTGTGCATATATTTGAATTATTTTTATTTTCAAATATATGCACAAGACAGTAACCATTTTGACCTTTTTCTTTTGCTTGAAGTTTGGCTGTGATTATTCTAGGAGACACTGGTTTTATTTCAATTACTGTGTAAGTTTCTTCTCAATAATGCAACTCCTTCTCTGTGTATGCATCTTTTCTTCCTGAGAAGTGTAGTCTTCCTTCTGGGAAATCCATGAATCTATCTCCACACCAATGTGTCTGATAAACCTAAAATACTCCATTTCAGTCTTTTTATATTTTCCTGGACTAATTGCAATTTTCCAGGTTGGTATAATCTTATGTTGAGGGTGGCTACGTGTTTCACGTCCTTAGCTGATCACATTGCCGATTTCTCACCTACTCTATGTGGTCTTCGAGTAGGCACGTCGGCTGTCCCATACACAGTAGCACTATCTTGGTTTGTAGACTTTCTCTGGCTCATGAAAGTTACTGGTTTAATAATGTAGCCAGCTCCCGTGCTTCTGTTACATCTCCTTTGGTCGACGGCTCTTTATTCTTTATTCAGAGCAACCACATTTCAGAGTATTTAAAAAAATTGGGAGAGGAAATGTTAGCAAAACAGATGTTTGATACTATGATGGTAGGGAAAAAAAAAACAGGTGTAGATATGGTCTGTCTTTCTGTAGACCATGATTTGATAATATTGAAGTTCTTCTGAATAACACTACCTTGGAGGAAAGTTGTCAGTAATAATTCAAACTTACTCTGTAGTCATAATATCCTCTATGCCCATTGAAGATGTATATTAGGAATTTGATAATTCAAGTAAATGAACAAGTACTTGTACTTTCATTATTAGCAAAACAGCTTGCAAGCTCCTCATTATGAGCCTAACCTTCCTTGTGGTAAAAAAAAGTCATCATTGGTACACATAATTTAATTTGCAGATTTAAAGAAAAATTAGCAGAGCATACTGACCTTATTACATTATTGAAACTTAAAAACTGTAAATGAAGTGTTTTTCCACAATGACATTAACAATTATCAAGTTCATTAGAGGCTTCATTTGGATTGTTCTCTGATATATGTCTGTTCTCCATTATCAGTGCTAGTTGCTATTCGCAATACTTGACATCACACCAGCTATGCTACACAGTCTTATTAATTAGTACACATAGCAGCCACTGAATTAGAAATCTTTATGCAGCATATATGTAAAATAGTTGGTCATGTGCATCACCACATGTTCTAGGCAGCTATTTAAGAAAAACAAAGGATTTTTTGGAGTTTGATAAAGGGTTTGAAGGATTGGTATTGGTAGCTGCATGACTATATGGAAACTGATTTCTGCAAAGACCAGAAAGTTTGTCTACAGTGGCACCAGGAATACCGTGACTGGACACCTGAAGCTACTGGAAAAACATTCTGTGGTCCGACAAGTCACTGTACACCTTGTTCTGTATTAACGGTAGATAGAAAGTTAAACTAGAGCCCATGAAGCACTGAACCCAGCTTGCTTTGTAAACACAATTCAAGATTATGGAGGTGGTGCCATGATACAGAACAGGTCCCCTGATATTTCTAATAGATCAGATGTCCTCCATGGAATATCTGAGCATTGTTCTTGATCAAGTTCTTCCCACAATGTTGACTTTTTATCCATCAGGTGACAGATGACATGGATGACAGTGCTAATCACCATCACACAAGAATTGTTCAGTAGTGGTTCATTGAGCACGATAGTGACCTCTGCCATCTTTCCTGGCCACCACAAAGTGCAGATCTGAACCTAGTTGATGATGTTTGAGACATGTTAGAAAAAGCGATCTGGTAGCGAAGTCCTTCCATCAAATCTGAGCCAGTTTAAGAAATGTCTAGTGAAGCCTGGTTTGTTGTAGACATAGATGCAATCCAACACCTTGTGGAATCTATGCCAATCAACATAGTGGTGGTGTAATTCACTGGCTGGTGTGTGTGTGTGTGTTTACATAATGAATATATTCATAGTGAAGAATTTATGGAGCCACAACACATGTTAAAATAATTACTTTACTTAACATTAGGAAAGTAACATTTGACATTTCTACCTCTGTATTGAGGTCATCATCAGGAAAAATACATATAAGATACAAGCTACATGACAGTGCACTATACAAAAGTAAGATGAATCTAAATGCTTAATCATTTAATCTAGCCTGACCTCCTGTGGAAAAAAAAAAATAAATAAATAAAAATAAATAAAATAAATATAAAATAAAAAATTTTAAAATAAAAATAAAAAACAAACTACATTAAACATTTCTAAAATCCTCTTGTATTGAGATTTTCTTCTGTTTGGGCTTGTTATTGTTGCTGTACGGATTGCAGGTGGCGCCTTCATATTCTTGGAATGATTAAACCATCATTTTTGTTCAGGTTTGGATAATGTTTCAGCATTTCACAAGCTTCTTTGAATTTTCTTTTAAACCAAGTTTTGGTGTGGTGTGGGGACTTGGTGCTTTTCTAGTCAATTCTATGGCATGTTTGGAGTGTGTGGTCTGATAAGCCTGCTTTACAATAGTGGAGGTATTTAATGTGTCTTTTGTGTTCATCTTTTTTAATTGGGATGGTACATCCTGTTTTCCCCTATGTAAGGTAGGCTACAGGTACATTGAATTTTGTAAACTCCTGGGTGGGCCAGGTATGGAAGAGGATCTCTGCAAGAGCTAAGTAAATTTCTTAATTTTGTCAAGGGTTTGAAGGTAATCTTAATGTTGTATTTAAGTAGCATTCTATCTTTTTTTTTCTGAAATGCCCCCTAATGTAGGGTATGGCTATGGCATTATTGTAATCTTTTTTGCTTTTTATGGAGGATCTTGTGAACCGTTTTTTTATTGTTGCCATTTTTTTACAAATGTTTGGTTGATAATTTCAAATTCTTGGTTCAGAACTTGTTCGTTGGAGTAAATTGTTAGGGCTCTGTGTTTGAGGGTGCTGATGATTCCTAGTTTTTGTGTTAGATGGTGGTATGAATTTTTATGTATGTTTTGGCCTGTGTATAGGCCAAAACATAGGTTTGCTTTAGACTGTGAAGGAGAGGTAGCCTGAGAGAAGACATGTGATGAGTGTATCTAGAAAAGGAAGATAGTTGTTGTTTTTGATTTCGATGGTGAATTGGATTTTTTTATTTATTTATTTTTATTTTATTTAATTTTTTTTCCACAAGAGGTCAGGCTAGGTTAAATGATTAACAAGCATTTAATTCATCTTACTTTTGTATAGTGCAGTGTCATGTAGCTTGTATCTTATACATATGTATTTTTCCTGATGATGACCTCAATACAGAGGTCAAAACTTCAAATGTTACTTTCTTAATGTTAAGTAATTATTCTAACATGTGGGTTGTGTCTCCATAAATTCTTCACTATGAATGCTAACCACCATGTAACCTTAAAAGAAAGAATAATGAATATATTGAATATCACATGAAAAGGAGACAGAGGGAGACCAAGGAAGATATATGGAAAAGATGAGTTCTAAAAATTCCTTTTAATGGATATTAGCTTTGTTTTTACTGAAGGCAAAAATTTCTAAACATAATTTAATTTACTTGATCATTACTAAATATGATGTGAATTTTCATAGTAGGTCAAAGAGCAGAAAAGTACATGTGCTGTTTTATTTATCTAGCAGCTGTCGAAAAGAAGTGAAATGACTTTCCAAAAATAGTGTTCTATTTTTGAACTGTGAAAGTTGAAACAAACTTTATTGCGCTTAACTTTATTGCATAAACAGACTGATTTGCTTAAGTGACACACAACAATTAAAAGGATCCTTATGTTGCAAAACTGAAAATTATTGATGAAGCTAAAGTTGTAATTGTCAATTTCCTGGTGTGTACCCTCAGGGGATGTACAGGATATTATGATTAGAACTACCTGAAAAAAAGTTGTATTGTTACTAACTTTCTATCAACAGTTTTCCTCCAAATTAATCTTATCTGTCAGGATGCCAATATTTTTAGATCTTATATTTCTATCTTCTAAGGCACATCTTACTATATGAAGCCGCCTAGACCTTTGGTCTTTCTCTGGCAAAAAAAAAACGTTTTGCTAACCTTTCCTCTTCCACTCAGTTTAACTGACCATACCACCTAAGATTAGCTCTGCTAACATATTCCTGAATGCTAACGATGCCATGTTCCTTCCTAATATTCTCATTTTTAATATGATACTGCCATTGAAGCCATCTGTTCATTCCCCTAATCTTTCTCAGAACTCTCATATTTATGGCCTTTAGTCTTTGATTAAGTATTTATTTCTAACCTGGCTCTTAGATCTATAAGTTAAAATTGGTTTGAACACTGTCTTGTATACAGCTAGTTTGGTGTTTTGACTAATTTCTCACATATTCATATAAATTTATTTAGTTGACTTCCTATCATACCAGTTTTTCTAAATGACTGAAATGTTTTACTTCTTCTGTACTTGTTCTGAAATGTTATATATTTATGAATTATATATATCAAATATATATAATTCACATATCAAATTCTTCTTGAGATAAGAATTTGATAAGAAGAGGAAAATGTTTAAAAGGTTTCTTCTTCATAAGCATTTTGGATAAAGAGATGAATCAGCCAGACAGTTTCAGCCAGTCAGGAATTTTTCACAGTAAAATCGTAATAAACTTTTTTAACTTTTGGAATTGTATTCAGAAATATTCTGCATTTGCAGTATGGAATTTTATTTCTGCTCTGTATGACTGAATAAATACACTTCCTTTTGTTTATTTGTATTAATTAAACCTACCATATGCTAACATTTGCTGTTTACTCTGAACGTTGGCAGAAAAGGTGATTTCATAATTTTTTTCCCTTGAAGTATGGAAGAGTGCCCAAGTCTGAAACAGGCATTAACTTATGTTTTTAACATTAAATTTTGTGTACTTTGATAAAAAAAATGTTGAAACACATATCTTTGATAAGACTTTAAGTATCTGAAAGCTTAATACAGGTTTGAAATGATGAAGTGATATTTATTGGAACTCCAAATACACTTCAAATAACTTCAGATAAAAATTAGATAAGAAGGGGAAAATATTTAAAATATTTCTTCTTCACAAAGATTTTGGATAAAGAAATGTGTGTGTGTGTCAGACAGTTACATCCACTTGGGAAGTATTAATGCACTATAGGTGTTCCCATGAAAAATCAGACTAAAGTGAAGTGGGAGATATATCGGATAAATAAAGTATTGTTTGTAATTATACAGTAAGTAGTGAAAGAACATAGTGTGAGATCTGAACTGCAACTAGTTTATTTTCCTCAATATGAACCGTGAAGAGAATTAATTGAAGACCCTCTTGGTTAGACCTGTCTTTATGATAAACTGGATGTGACATTGTGGAAGCATGAATCACATCTATTCCAAACTAAGCAGATATATATAAAAAGACTAGTAGTTTTCATTCCTATTTTTTAAAATATTTCCAAAACTATTAGATTAATATTGTGATGATACAAAAAAAAAATTTTTTTTAATGTATTTTTGTTGATAGCTTTTTATCAAAGAGCAGAGGTTAAAGGTGATGAAAAGAAACCCAATACATTAATTATTGCAATGACTTCTGACCGAGGTCTCTGTGGTGCAGTTCATTCTAATGTAGCAAAGAAAATCAGAGGAATGCTTGGAAGCAGTTCCAATTTGTCTGATACAAAAGTGATTTGCATTGGTGACAAATCACGTACACTGTTACAAAGGTAATAATAATTGTTTTTGAGCACTATTTTGTTTTTAATTTATTATTTTTTTTAATTTGTTTCCAATTTTAGAGAATTTTAAGTAGTTGATTCATGTAAAGACATTCATGTAACCAAATTATATATTGTCATGATTTTTTCCATGTTTGCTTTCAAATTAATCTTAATAAAGTACATGTGTATCATGTTGGAAGCTTAATGGATTGTATACAGCACTCAGAAAGGATTAAAAAAGAATTTAATTCTTCGTATATTTCGTCTCAGTCAATGAGACATCTTCAGGGATTACAAAAAAACTAATGTAACATATATACAAGTCCTAACTAGGTGGAGCGCCCTCTAAGGGCAGTTGTAGGTGGCCTGGAATGTAAAGTGGGACCTCTGGTGATCAGCATTTCCCAAATCTTAGGAAGCTTAATGCAACCATATTTGTTAAGATTTGGTTGATTCCTGAGAGCTGCTGCTGCTGATTCTAGGAATAGTCTCTCTTTTTTGAATTTGCTGTGGTGGAGCATGGTGGTTTTTTTTTCCATGAGATCCTGTGGGTTGTATCCAAGACATGGTCAGTCAGGCCTGATTGACCAGAGTCGTGGTTGCAGATGTATGACTTATGTTCCTCCAGCCGGATAGTAACTGATCTGCCTCTGTCCAAAGTATGCCAGTTTACAGGAAAAGGGTACTTTATAGACTCCAGGCACTGAGAGAGGAGGGAGCTGATCTTTTGTAGAGCGGATAAGGGTAGCACGTTTGCAGTGGGGTTTAAATGCTGTGTGTAGGTTGTACTTTTTTAAAATCTTGGCTATTTTTTCGGATGTGCCACGGATGTAGGGTATGGTGACGGCATTTCTAAACTCTTTCTGAGGAGAAGACATGGGAATGGGGGAGGACCTGAATATTTTTTTAATAATGTGATCGCTGTAGCCATTGGAGAGGAAAGTGTTGTGTATGTGGTCAAGCTCAGTTGTAAGGGCGGTTCCACTGGAACAAAGATTGTGGGGCTATCTTGGTAAGAGTTTTAATAATGTCATATTGTTGAGTGGGGTGGTGGTTGGAGAGTTTGTGAATATATCTGCCTGTGTGCATGGGTTTTCTATAAACAGTGAAGGAAAGTGTACTGTTGGGAAGGCGTGTAACTAAGGTGTCTAGGAAGGGTAAACAATTGTTCTTTTCCTTTTCCATCGTAAACTGGATTCTTGGACGGGCTGTTGAGGTGATTGAGGAAGGAGTCTAGTGTGTCTGGGCCATGAGGCCAAGAGAACACATCATCCAGATATCTTAGCCAGATAGAAGGTTTGAGAGGGGCTGAGTCTATGGCTCATTTTTCAAAATCTTCCATATAAAAATTGGTAGAGGCAGTGAGAGGAAGGAACCCATGGAGGTTCCCTTTATCTGCTTGTAGATTTTGTTCTTCCAAGAAAAATAACCAGAATTGATGGCAAAGGAAAAGAGATCTAAGATGGCAGAAGGAAAAACGTTTTTTAACAGTGTTAAGGTATTAATTAAGGGAATATTGGTAAACAATGAGGAGATGTCAAAGCTTACCAATATGTGTTATTTAAAGTTAAATTTTCTATGAGGGTTTTGAAATGGGTAGAGTTTTTTATATAGGATGTGGAAAGTCCAGTGAGGGAGGGGTCAGAGAGATGGCCAGCTGTTTTGACAGTTTGTAGCAAGGTACATTAGTGGCATCTACTATAGGTATACATTTTTGGTCGTTTTTATAGATAGAAATACACTTTTATTAATACAGACCAGTATTTTACAAATAAACATTTATTAAAACCTACCAGTTTCGCCAGCAAACTGTCTGGCTTTTTCAAGGTATTACGGAGATATGAAAGTAAATGCAAATTAAAAGGAACATAAAAAACGTTGTAAACCAAACTAGTATCTATGGTTACACGTTTCGCGTGACAGAGATGGCTTATTGTTCTTATTCATTATCACGCATGCGCGTTTGTTGTAGACTTGCAATGTGATTACTGGCCAGCTGCAGTTCAGATTGACTGAGAGAGAGGATCAAGTTTTTCCACGAACTGTTGAGAATTATACCCTGATTTCTGTTGAGGTTTCCGCCGGTTATTAGTACTATTGTGGCTTCCTTAAAAACACGATGCCTGTAGTCGTCATCGAGATATGGCATGGAGCTGTTTTGCCAATCTATCGTGTGGTTAGACGTGCAGAAATGATGTGCTAAGCCGGAAGAAATGCTTCTGTTGTGGTTTACGTCACCAACATGTTCTTTTTGTCTAATTTCTAAACTTCGTGAAGTTTGTCCAATGTAGGCAAGACCACAGGAGCAGGGAATGTAATATACTCCTGGATATTTGTAGAAAGGAACTTTATCTTTTGGAGATCCTAAAACTTGTCTGATGTTGGTGGTTGGTTTGAAGACCACCCTGATGTTGTTGGCTCTTAGTATTCTTGCTATTTGATAAGAAATTGACTTGATGAAAGGTATCACTACAGTAGAAACGTGCTGACGGTGGGATTCTTCTTGTCTGGGGTTGTCATTGTATAGATATTTTTTGATGATGTTTTGAGGGTATCCATTTTGTGATAATGTGTTGGCTATTAGTGAGAGTTCATTCTGTGTATCCTCCTCTTCTGATATAAACTTTTTGGCTCTATGTTTCAACATGTGGATAATACTCAGTTTGTGTGACTTGTGATGGTTTGAAGTATAGTGAAGATATCTTCCAGTATCTGTGGGCTTTCTGTAAATGGATAATTTGACACTGTTAGGTTGTTTTTTTATCAAAATATCTAATTTCTTCAAAGTTAACAACACCATATACCAACAATTAGAAGGCCTAGCAATGGGAAGCCCACTATCACCATCTTGTGCAGACCTTTTCATGGAAAAACTTGAAAAAGAAATTCTCTCTGCAATCTCTCCGAAACCATCTACATGGTGGAGATATGTGGATGATATATTCATCATATGGCAAGACAGCTTAGACAACCTTAAGAGAGGTTTCTGATGCATCAACTTTCCCAATTTGTGGATCATATTCGGTCATATTCCAAGGTTGGATGGATGTTGGAGTGTGTATGCCTATGTGATATGTTTGTGTCAGGAAAGACTAGAGGTGTAAGTCATGCTAGAAGAGAACTCTGTCTGATGTTCTTTGCAGATCTGAATGCTATCAAAGGAAAAGAGAAGTGAAGAGATCTTTGTTGCAGGAAGTAAAACAGGACTGTGTTTTGATATCATTGAAGTCCCCAAACCTCAGGTTATTATGATTATTTATTTATTTATTTTGTTTGTTTTAAAAGATGTTGAAGCTTGGAATGGTTGCGTACTATAAGGTTTGTCAGATGGAGAAGAATAATATACTTTTATTAGCAAGGTGAAATGTGCACCAAAAGATGGTAGCTTGTGAGTAGACATCTGTGTCAGATTCAGTCAAATGCCCTTGATATGTGAAGAGCAACCACACAGGTTTTGCTTTGTCCAAAGTGAAAAGGGAGGTAAGCTTTATCCAAAGGTTGGGTGGCAAAATCCACATCGCTGGTTCTAATCATCTGGTGGGTCTCAAGGTGATGAGTTGGCTTTTGATGATCTTTATATTTTTGATAGAACTATGATAGTTGGATCTTTTATCACCATTTTTGAAAAAGTAGGGTCTAGGCTTGTTTTTATGCTGTAGGATAAATGTCAGATGAGGGAGATTGAAAAAGATGACATGGGGGAGAGTTAATTCTGGATCACAAAATTTGAGCTCAAGTGGATGGATACCATCAAAACTAGAAAACTTGGTGTCTAAGCTATTCAGGGTTTGTTCTCTTTTTTTCTGATGAAAGAGGAAGCTGGAATGAACTGTTTTTGGAATTTTGCAGATAATAGAACATAAAAAAACTGTTTAGGATATGCAGTAGTTTGGTTAGTACACCATGTTCCGCCATTAAGATATGGATATTCTCATGGAGAGAACACACAAGAAATAAGAAACATCTTGACTGTATTAACATTGATATTGAGATCTTCACATTGAAGATCACAGTACAAGAGTATACAGGGGACACATCACTGTTGCATTCAAGAGATGAAATGGAAGGCGTCTAAATGAAGGTACATTGGAAATGGATACAAATTCATCTACCACAGCAAGGTAGCAAACTGTAAGAGTTAGTATAGTGATTGACAAGAAAACTTCATGAGCATATTGTAGAAGTTACTCAAATAAGTGATTGCATAATCAATACTTAAATTAAATTACTACTTTACAAGCACCCATGCATGAACATCATCTTTGCTTATGCCCTGCAAACTGGTTGCATTGACCTAGAAAAGCAATCATTCTGGAATGATCTTGACAACTTCCTGCAGTCTATACTAGCAAATGAAATTAAATATATATGTGGTGATTTCAACAGCCAAGTAGGAAGGATGAGTGAATCATACTAAAAAGCACATGGTAACCAAGGTTATTGGCCTATAAATCCACAGGAAGTTATACTGCACTTTTTGTCAGTGCATGATTTAGCAATTTAGCAATTATTAATACTTTCTTTGTGAAACCTACAGAACTTTTTTTTACATATAAAAGTATGAATGCAACCACTCAAATCAGTTATATAATGACAGACTACCTGTCACTAAAGAACTTTAATGCCTGCAAGGTAATACCGGGAGAACTGCTCACCATGCAATACAGACTGCTGGTAGCAGAATTTCTGAACCCAGTGGCAGCTTTAGAGAAAAGATCTTTATAATCCAATGGTATAAACTTTACCAGCAGGAATGACGAAACCTGTGTAAAGATCTTGTGTATTACCTAGACCAGAAGGGACTTAGAGGCTTGGTGAATAAAGTATGGAATGATTTCCAGTGATACTGTACTAAAACAGGCTGCTCGCCATTTAGCTGCTCACCACATATCAAAGGGACCTATAAACAGCAAGAAGGAAACCAGATGGTGGAGGGAAGAAGTAAAGGACATTCTTTATAATAAGAAACTCCAGTTTTAGTTCACTGCCGTTATTTCAACAGAAGTCTGCATTGCATATTAGACAGAAAAGAAGAATGCAAGAACTGTAGAATGAGCAAAAGCTAGTAGTGCAGATGATTTTTATGCATGACTCAAAATAGCCGAAAACAATAAGGAAATCTTCAAGATTACAAAACAAACATCAAGGCAGTCAAATACATAAAGAGTGAACACAGGGTGTTACTGACAATGAACAAGGACATAAGCAGATGGAAGGAATATTACCATCATCTGCTAAATGAAACCTGTCTTAGTGAAGTTCTTCCTGACCTACCAACAAAGAGGTCCTGTGCTGGAGATTACAGACAAAATGGCAAACAACAAAGCCACAGGACTTGATATCCCAGCTGAATTGTGGGAAAAGTTAGGTGCTATCTTACAAATCTTTTGAACAGGATCCTCACAGAGAGAATGCCAGACAAATGGAGGGAAAGCTATCTGATACCATTCTATAAAAAAGATATGACTGAGAATCATAGGGCCATAAAACTCATCTCTCACTCATTCAAAATATGAGTGCTTAATCATAAGTTTCAGAAGCTAACAAAAATCAGGAAAATCATCAATGGATGCCATACACCCAATTAGAAATCTACTCGAAAGGCACAAAGATACAAGATCCTGTGCTAGTGTTTATGGACCTCATTTCAAAAAGCCTTTGATTAGGTTCCAAGGAAATTAATATGGCAAGCACTGAGATCACAGAAAGTCCCAAAACATTATATTAACCAAGTGAAAGGCATGTACTGAAATGTTGCAACCAAAGTGAGAGATCCAGAAGGAACTGGTCAAGAATTGGAAATCAAGGTAGGATCATATAACTTGGTCATGGACTATCTAACAGCAGCCATTCAACGATCTGCCCCACGGAATATTTTATATGCTGATGACATTGTCCTGATTAGTGATGACCCAGAAGACTTACAATTTATGCAAGATAAGTGGAGGATAGCACTGGAAAATGGTGGCTTGCAAATTAGCAGAGAGAAGACTGGGTACATGTGCTGTTATTTTTCAAATCTAACAGTAACATCATATACCTTCAAGATACCCCACTCAAGAAGGTTGATAGCTTTAAGTAATTGGCCTCAGTCCTCACAAAGCATAGCACCATCGATTCAAACGTGGACCACCACATGAACACTTGCTGGATGAAATGGAGAGTGCTGGAAGATATATAAAACATCAGTACAACCTACCATGATATATATCATGGAATGTTGGCTTTTTAAGAAACAACAAGAACAGAAGCTACACATCACTGAGATGAAGATGCTAAGGTGGGCTGGAGGACTTCCCATGCTGGATAAAGTGCATAATGAGCACATCTGTGGGAGCTTCAAAGTTAGATCTATTGCTGATAAAGTAAGTGCTGATGTAGATGGTATGGAGATGTCATGAGACATCTTATAGATCACATGACATGGAAGGTAATGGAAGTATGTACGGAACTGAGGGGACATGGTAGACACCGTTTAACATGGATGTCCCCTTATAAAAAAAGCCTACAAACTGCTGAGTTGGAGACATTGATAACCCAGGATAGAATGTTCTGGAGATTACAGACTAGGAGAGCTAATCCCCAAGTGAAATAGTATAATGGTTAGGACAAAAAAGAAGACACAAGAGTATACAGGTGATTGATCACCATTTTACTCTAATATAGTGATTGATCACCATATTAGAGTAAAAATGAATATCATATTGGAAAGAACATGTACAAAAGTTTTATAAAGAGTTGGTTGAGCTGCTTTCAGAGGTGAATAGTAGACTTCTTCTTCTGCAGCTTTTCCCACTTAAGTAGGGTCACTGTTTGTGGCGAGTCTCCTCCACAACCTCCTGTCTTGGGTTGTAGCCACATCCAAGTTCTTCATCTTCAAGTCCTCCTCCATCTCTTCTTTGGCCGTCCGCGCTCTCTTCCTCTTTCCCTGCACATCCATCTGCATGACCTGTCTTCCCACATACTCTTCCTCCCTCCTCATCACATGACCAAACCATCTCAACTTTGCCTCCTGTATCTTTGCTCCTAAGTTTGTAACTCTCACCGTTCCCCTTAGATAATCATTTCTCAGATGATCCTTTCTGGTCACACCGCACATCCACCTAAGCATTCTCATCTCTGCTACCTCCATCCTGCTGATGTTATTTTTCCTCAGGGCCACAGTTTCCATGGCATACGTCATAGCTGGTCTCACTATTGTCTTGTAGATTTTGCCTTTAAGATTGATCGGTACCCTCTTATTGCATAGCATAGTATATTTTCCTGTTGACAAACTTTTATTAACAGGTCTCACAGCAGGTCAATTCCCTCTTCCCCTAGTGCCTTCCATGCCTCCACTGGGAGGACTTACCGATTTTCCATTCTTCATCCTCTTTACGGCTTCCTTCGCTTCCACTCTACTAATGTTCTGCACCATCCCCTCATTAGGCTCCCCATAGTAGACTGAAATATACCAATATTATTGGAAAAAAAGTGATACATTAAAGTGCTGGTAATTTTGGGATGTTAGAGCCTGGATAATTGAAAAAACATGGTTAATCCAAATTGTTTTATTGGGTTAAAATAAGTTTTTTTATAATGTAAGATAAACATTGTTGTAGCATGTAAATACAAAACTGGACATTTGTAAACATTTTTAGATAGAACGTCCATGCTTTTTTTGGTTGTTCTCTTTGTGTTATTATTTTTTATTTTTCTTACGTCCACAAATTTGTAAAACTATATATATATATATATATATATATTTGAATGATTTTTCAATTGTTTCTCTTTTAACTTCTGCCCAGGCTGTAGAAATGTTATAGATAGTATCTTTAATTGTTAGGGACTTCCAAAATAAAGAGATTTTTCTCTTACATAATGAAGTCTGATATTAGTTTTTCTGTACAATCATTTCATGGTCTCAATCACACCTTGGTCCATAGGTTGAACTAGTGATGTTACATTTGGTGGAAGATAAATGGTAACAATATTGCCATTTTCTGCAGACATTTGTATGTACTACAGAGGACCATGGATAATTGAGACACAGATAATTGACGTTTTACTGTACTTTGAAAATACAAACCAAATCATAGAGATCCACTAGTGAAATTTGGAGAAAACATTGATTCAGTACAAGCAGAGTGGAATTGAAGCATTTGCAAGGTTTGGAAAATCCAAACTTCATGGCAGATTCAGGAAGGTAATTCCTGGACTTGAGTAGCTTCTGAAATTCAGCTGCATTTTCCAGGAATTCATCTTGGTCAAATCTTTGAGACCTACCTTTATTAATTAGTTTTTTATTAGCATCTCACACACACACACACACACACACACACACAAGGTCACAAGACATGACAGTGCCATGTGTTTGCATGTGGTTACAGAGAAGGGGGAGGAATCTAAGAAGAGCTGGAAATCATATTAATTAGGGAAATTGTATAGGGATTGATATGTATGGAGCTGAACTGTGTTTGGATGTCTACCATTAGCTTCGTGTATTCTTATGTGATTAGTGGATAGTGGAGGAATGGTGGTATAATCCAGTGGAACAACACCTGTGGAAATACTTGTTAAGAGACCTAATGCAGAAACAGGACATCAGTGAGTAATTGAAGGGAGTCACTGAGAGAATGATCATCTATTAAACATTATTAAACATTCTGCTTCTGGATACAATGGAGCATTCTGAGGGAGGCTTTGTGACCCTTAGACTTTGTTCTCACTCCAAATGTGAGAAGAATATTCTAAGGCCAGATGGATTTGAGATATTTAGGACAACAACAGCAAAAAAAATAAAATAAAATAAAATAAAATAATGTGAGGCCAAATGTAGATCTATGCCAGGATAGGCTAAACATGAACATCAGAACTGAAGAAAACTGATCCTCATTGGTGATCAGAATGTTATTGGAAGAGTGGAGAACTGGAGCAAGATCTTTCTTTTGAGAAATAAGACAGGATTGTGTTTTGGTAGCATTGAAATTCACTAGACTGTCTTCACCTTACTTGTGAATGGTGAGGACTTAGTGTTCAAGGTTTGTAACAGATCTTGTAGCTTGAATCACTTGAGTGCTGCAGGATTATGAATGAAGAAGAGGAATGACACATCCCCTCATGCAGTGCTCTGCAGAAAAGCTATGAATGGGATTTGAGGTCACTGGGGGAAAGGTTATTGATGTATAGGAGGAAAAGCATGGGGGGGAAGCACAGATCCCTGTGGTACTCTAGTGCTGATAGCAAAATCAGAGGAGCTTTCCACCATGCCATGCTGAATGACCAAAGAGGATGCTGCCATTCTAGTTATAAAAAGGGTAACAGGGATATTATAAGATAGTTGCATGGAAAGGTTACAATGCCAGACCAGTGTTCTCCCCAGAAAATTTTACTGGCCGAGTGGAATGAAGCATTAGCTGGGTGTACAAAAATTTTGAATGAGTTAAGAAAGACACTCTTTTTCATAACAAATTAAAATAGTAATTTATTAGAAATTACTTCAAACAAGGATAATATTTGATATAGTAATTATAACAAACAAGACTAGGATTTTTCTTATTTTCTCATTAAGTAATGAAAAACCTTGTAATGCTCACAGCTTAAAATTCTATACATTAATTCTTCTCTTCTTCTTAGAAGCCCAGTTGTCAGCAGCTTTTTCGTAATTAAAATCTGCTGGATCTTGTCCCTCCAGCGAAATCAGCATCAGATTATTTAGAGTGTTCTGATTCTGACTGAAGCGATTCCTCATATAGGTTTTTATCCTTTTTAATGCAGAGAAACCCCTTTCACATTCGGCAGTGCTCACAGGTATGGCCAGTCCAACAGCAGCTAGTTTTGCTAAATTTGGAAAAGACTCTTTGAGCTCAGATGTTGTTGCTAATTTGATCAGTATTTGTCTTGAATCTAGATTTTTGTATGACTGTCCATTAATAATTTTTGATGCAACTGATTCTAATTTAGTACTTTCATAGTTTAAAACTGCAGGACTTCCATTTTTAGAATAATAATCAAAAGAATCTCAGAAGCCTCACGTTGATCATGACTTTCTGCATTGAAAAGTCTTGAAAAGCAGGAAATGATTGGCATATCTGGAAATTTTGCTTCTCTGTGTTTAATAACTGTGCCTGTGTATTTATCCTATATTGTAGTCTTAAACATAATAACATTAGAATCTGAATAATCAATGTGAAGGTCTGACCATTCACCTGAAAGATGCTGATGAAGATTTTGAAAATGATTGCCAGGAGTGTGTTTCAATTCCATGATGGATAGTTTTCTGGCTTCTAAGACTGGCTCTATTTCAGTAAGTCAACATCTTGCCTTTGCTATGATCTAGCAAGTTAGATAAATGTGGTAATACATCTGAAAGCATCATTAGTGAAGCTACGAAATTGTATGTTCTGCTATATTTACTTAAACCTTCAGCTGTGATATCATTTTGTTCGGTGGCCTCTCCAATGCAGCTATAACACTCACCACGCATTCTCTTAGAGACTGTATTGCAGAATCATGACAACCATCTAGTGTCACTAGCCATTTTAAGTTTAATCTGAGTATATTTTGGATTTGGGTTAAACCAGCCATCCTGACTGAGCAATTTTGGAAGAAGAAAAACAACTGCCTTAAGATATTATTAAATATGACTAAATAAGGCACTTCAACAGCTGCTTGGGCACTAGCAAGAGCTAGACATTTGACTGAGTACATCTGTTTTATCTTTGAGAGGTTTTGCAACTCCCTTTTGCTTTCCAATCATGACAGCTGTTCCATCAGATCCTAGGCCCACCAGATTACAAGTTTTTAAGTCTAGACTGGCAAGGGTTTCAATTACTTTGTTAGTCATAGTCTCAACTTTGCCATCAATGATATTGCAAGTTGATGCAAAACTAACCCTGATCTCTTTTCTAAGTTGAAAAACATATTTAATGTACGCAATAAACTGTTTTAATACTGAGATGGCTGTAGTTTCATCAAATAAAACACTGAAATAATCTGCAGAATTTATATTTTTCAGTATTTCAAATCTAATTTCTGATCCTAAAATATCAATCAACTCTTGCATTATTCTTTCTGAGATATAATGTGCATTTTTACCAACGTGAATATGTTCTAAGTAGGAACAGCATATAGCCTTGCAATGCTCAAGCAATTTTTAAATAATGTGGTAACTCATTTTTCACTAACCAATACATAGATCTTAAAGCTCCCAGAAAAGCATCTCTCTGCAAGTTATTCAAAATTGAAATTGATTTTTCAATTTGCCCTATTCCAGTTTCTTCTAGTATACGTTTTTCAATTATATCTGAACAAGAATCAGTGTGTAACTTGCTTTGTTCATGGTCAACCAAGCTTTCTTTTTGAAGTCTTATGCATGGCATAGTTATCCAAGTCACTTCCTTGTTTGTGGGTCATCTCTTTCCATATTTCACGCATGTGGAACACATCATTCCATTATCTTTCATCACTAACAAAAGGAATTTTTTTGGCAGAGAACACTTGTTTTGTTGATCTTTCCTCTCCCATTCTGTATAAAGTGATCATACCACCTGAGATTAGCTCTGCTAATGCATTCCTGGATGTGCTGACAATGTCAAGTTCTTTCCTAATATCCTCGTTTTTAATATGATATTGCCATTAATGCATCTGTTCACACCTCTAATCTTTGTCAGGACTCTCATATCTGCGGTCTCTAGTCTTTTGTCAAGTTAAAAGTGGTTTGAACACTGTCTTGTATATGGCTAATTTAGTGTTCCAACTAATTTCTCTCTTATTCCATATGAATTTATTCAATTGACTTCCTACCATACCAGCTTTGTTGATTCTGTTGTCTATCTCCATATTTAATTTACCATCTTCACTAAAAATCGTGCCTAAGTAGCTGAAATGACTTGTTCCACAGTTTCCCTATTCACAACACAGTTGACATTTTCAACAATTCTACCTATTTTCATTGTCTTTGTCTTTTTAATGCTGATCTTCATACCATATCTATTACAACAGTTATTCAATTTAGTCAGGGAATCTTGCAAACTTGTAGCGGATTTATTTAGAAGTATAACATCGTCTGCATATAGCAAAGAGCTGACATTAACATCTCCAATTCTGATATCATGTTTAATACCACTTTCCTTTATAATATGATCTATATAGATAATGAATAACAGAGGGGATAATGTACATCCTTGTCTCACACCAGATTTAACATTAAACCATCTTCCTGTACTTCCTTCAATTCTAACTGCTGACTCACAACTCAAATAAAGACTAAGTATTGCTTGATATAATGCCCCATTGACACCATATAACTATAGCGTATTAAATAGCTTCTCTCTTGGCTGCTTGTCATATGCCTTCCTTTTCCAGATCTACAAAACTTAAATACAGATCTTTGTTATTCCCATGCTTTCTCGACTATTTGTCGTAAAGTGAAGATCTGATCCTGACAGTCTCTATTTGGCCTGAATCCAGCTTGTTCTTCACCAAGATTTTCTTCCACAATTCTTCTCAACTCTTTCTCAAGTATACTTGCATACATCTTGCCAGGAACACTCAGTAGGGAAATACCATTGTAATTCTCACATTCAGTTTTATTTCCCTTTTTATATATGGGTACTATTAAAGCTCTACTCCAATCATCGGGAATTCGTCCCTCTGTCCAGGCTTTCTGAACTATGCAGTGCAGCTACTGTAAGACTTTTATACCACCATACTTCAACATTTCTGGTCGAATATCATCTACTATTACTATTGCCTTTCCACATTTCAAGCCTTTGATGGCTTTTTCTACTTGAAGTATGGATATGTATTCCTGACTGCCTGTTGAGTGTTTTTTTTTTTACCACTGTGCTATCACTGCTTGTTTCACTTAGCAATTTTTCGAAGTAATTACTCCATACTTCAAGGATATCTTTTTTTCCTGTTTTCATGTCACCTTTATCATCTCTAACTCTTTTTACAGCACTCTTTCCTCCATTTCTAAACTTCTTCAACAACCTTCAGAATATCTTACCACCTTTTTGATATTTATTTTCTATGTTCTTGCCAAAGTCCTCCACATGACTTGTTTAGCTAGTTTTATACAGTGTTTCGCTTTCTTACATTTGTCTCTGTATTCTTTAAGAGCAAAAGCTGACTTATTTGCCAGGAACTTTTGATATGCTTTCTTCTTTTCCTTCACTGCCTCTTTAACTTCCTGTGTCCACCATGGAGTTCTGATTTTTCTATCCTTGCAGACTACCACACCACATGCCTCTCTAGTTGAATCAATCAGGGCTTTCTTCAAGGCTTGCCACTGAATCTCCAAGGTTTGATTCCTGTTCTCAAACTCTTTCATTTTTTCTTCAATAATCATGTATTTTAGTCTACAGTTCACATCTGAGAGCTACTGAAATTTTATTTGCTTTAAAACTGTCTTACATGTTATTCTTTTCAATATGAAATTCAATTTTATGCTGCTCAAGACTAAATAGTGATCACTTCCAATTTCAAATCCTCTGTACACTCTGGTGTCCTGAACCAGGGAGAAAACATCACTATCAACAATAACATAGTCAATGAGACTTTTCTTATTCCTTGCTTCTTCTTGCCATGTGAATTAAAATTTATTAGCTATTTAATTAAGTTTCATTTAACTTTCATTAACTAATACAAAAATAATGCACATCAATATATTTGAATTGCAAAATACAGAAATAACCGTAAAAAATTGTATTTTACTAACACACATTAATATTAAATATGTGGGTGAAATGAAAAAAATGAATGTGAGTTTGAAAACAATGATTACTAAGTCACAAGGAATAAAAATACAACTATCACCATAGCTAACTACTACTGTAACAAATTCAGTTTTTTTAAAAAAAAAACTATTGAAAAATTCCTTTAAAATGCTGTGCTAAAATAAATTTGCGGTAGCAAACTGTCCAGTGTAACAGACTATACTTGTGGCCCCTATGAGTTGTCATAGTGTGAGAGGCAACTGTAGTTTTAATTGCTAATGCAAAGGTATCAGTGCTGTACTATAAAAGAAATTTGCTGTAGCAAGTTATCTACTGTAACAGACTATTCTTGTGATTCCTATGAGTTGTCATTAGTGAGTCACCTGTATTTTTAATTGCTAATGTGAAGGCAGTCATAGCCATTTTGTTATCATTAATCACATTTTGATTTGATCTGTGGACAGTTGAGCACTTTCAGTGTGTGCACAAACTGGTGTTTCTTTCTTCTGAGAACATCTGCTGAAGTTATATATTTTTTTAAAAAAACAGTGCATGTTATTAAGACAAATCACTGACAAATCTACATATCTACTTGACTAAGTATAAGACTAATTGTAAGCATGTTCTGTCACTTTTAATCCTAGAAGTAGTTCATAGAAATTCACAGCTTACATTTGACTGAATTTTGTGCAAATTAGAAATTAGTTGACATTGCATTAAAAATATCTGTATATGAAGCAAAACTGATTTGTGTCTTCAATATACAACTACTTTCCTCTTGTGCCTGCATAAAATCTGTTCATCAAATGTATTCTACATGCTCACCAGAAACATTTCAGTAGTTCATTTATACTTGCTTCAGTATGGTGAATTAGAGAGTATTAGAAATTTATTCTTATTTATGAGATTTTAGATGTGATATGAAATTTATGAAGAAATTAGAACTATCCATAAAAATGAAGGTAGAAAATTTCAGACTAACATGATAATTAAATTTTGCAGGCAAAAGTTATGCAGCAGTAAAGAAAGAAAATAGTTTTATATGATTAAAAAAATGATCATTGGTTATCTGAAAAGAGAACCTAGGGATGTGTTCTTATGAAGTGTTTGATCACCCAACTGGCTATGATGTATATTTGCAGTTATTGCAATATCATTGATATTTCATTGAACATGGATTCAAACTGTAACATTGTTGATGTTACGTTTGCATAGGTGTTTGAGTAGTTCATGGATGCTGAATATCATCTGTTTTAAATACACACTCACTGATAAAAACTTGCATTAAAAAAAGTGAATTCCAATAACTTATAAAGATGTGCTTAGTTATAAGAAAGAACTAATGACATCAGCATTTTATTTGGAAAGCACTTGGTTGTGTATCTGAAGATGTACAAAAGACTTACGTTATAGCATGCTTGACTATAATTTTGTTAATGCAAAAAATGTTGACACCCTTTTTTTTTTTCATGGATTATAACCTTTACTTCTTTTCCATGTGGTTTATAGACTATATGGATCCAACATTATGATGGTGTTCTCAGATTTTGGTAAGAAACCTCCAATTTATGAAGATGCTACCAAAGTTGCTGAAGCTATTCTTAATTGTGGATTTGATTTTGAAAAAGGCCATATAATTTTTAACAGATTTAAGTAAGTTTTCACTATTACTTTCTTTTTAGTGTTAGATTATTTAGTTAAGCATTTGAAAAGTGGTGAACCAACATTATGGTGATAATCTCTGATTTTGGTTAATGAAAATACCATTATACTTTTTGAAGCCATTTTTGATAGCAAGTTTAATTTTGAGATGGCCATACAATCTTGAACAGGTCTGAATAAGTCTGCTAATAGTTTTCACTATCAATCTAATAGACAAGCTTAGGCATTGAACATTCTTCTTAACTTATTTTAAAATGGTATTATAACATCAAATGAACTAAATTATATAAAAAAAAAAAAGAGTTTATTAACCTGCTTATATTTTGCTGTATTTCAAAACACCATCTTCAGAGCACATTACATTTTACAGTTAACACATGACAGTGAGTAAGTGAAATAATTCAAATTTTAATGGACAAAAGATTTAACATCCCAATTTGGTGCTTTCCATTGTTATTGTTGTAAAAAAAAAGTATTACAGCTATCTAGGAGTTGATCTTAAGATAACAGTTTTCCAAATTTTTAGTGAATTAATGCAACCATACTTGTTTTGTTAGGAGAATGTTCCATAGCCATGACTGACTGACTCTAAAAATAATCTTTCTGACCTGTAATGACTTCCATGTAACACATGGAAGTCATTACAGGTCAGAATTAGATGGAATACACAGAATTAGATGGAAACATACCAGTATGCTATATAGAAGTCATTATAGATCAGCAGTGGCTGTGAAGTATTCTTCTAACCTGAACACTATACAGGGTGTCCCAAAATTCACACAAGAAGTAATTTTGATAGAAAACACAGGTTTTTAATTAAAAATTATAATTTCTTATTGATTCATAAAGTATACAGTATAGGGTTATGCATGGAATAGCATATCGGGTAAATGGCCTCCACGCACTCTTTTGTCGAAATTTTCCATGACCATTTTGCATAAATGTGGCTGAATTTCGTTGATACAGCGCTCAATTTCCTCCTTCAAGGCGTGGGTAGTTGTGGGCTTGTTGGCATAAACCTTAGACTTCAAAAAACCCCAAAGAAAGAAGTCCAACGCCGTTATGTCACATGATCTGGGTGGCCAATTCTGATCACCAAAACGGGAAATTACATGACCAGGAAATGACTCATGCAGTAATTGAATTGTTTCTCGGGCTGTATCGCATGTGGCACCATCTTGTTGAAATCACATGTCGTCCACATCCATATCTTTCAATTTAGGCACAAAAAACTGGATTATCATGTCGCGATAGCGAGCACCATTAACTGTTATTGCCTTACCAGCTGCATTTTCGAAGAAGAATGGACCGATGATGCCTCCAGCCCAAAATCCACACCAAACAGTGACACATTGTGGATGCATTTGTTTCTCAACAATCACTTGTGGATTTTCTGAACCCTAAATGCGACAATTTTGTCGATTAACAAAGTCATCAAGATGAAAATGAGTGCCTCATCGCTAAAGATGATTTTGTTCGAAAAATAATCATCCACTTGTTGTTGTTGTTCCATAATCCATTCAACGAACTCTCTTCGCTGTGTGTGGTCATTTTTAATAACCCTGAACTGTTAGCTGTCATGCTGTCTTTTTTTTTCTCATTGGCAACACTTTACTGCACAAATGGCGCTAAATTTAAATCTTGTGTGAATTTTGGGACACCCTGTATATATATATATTAATAAAGAGATTTAATGACTAAAACCAAAAACAATTGTAAAGCTTTAATGATATAAAACACTACATCATGTGTTCAGTTCCTGAATGCACGCACGCACGCACGCACGTGCGCATGCACACACAGAGAGAGAGAGAGAGCTTCCCTAGCTCAGTCGACGATATAGACGAAGCCTGTTGGTCAGAAAGTCCTAATTTCGATTCTCGTCAGTGACGTGAGGAACCTTTATCTTGTCTCTTTCAATGAAAGGTGAGCTAGCCGGTCTCATACTGAGGTGGTTTTTTTTTGCTTGGAAACTCAGGTTTTTCGTCCTCCAGAACAGGCAAACAGGGCCCATCGACACACACAATGATGCATACTTGCCACTAGGGGATGCAGCAGAAGAGTAACGACACCAGCTGCATTAATTTGTTGTAAGCCCTTCATCCTGGGGGACTCAACCAGTCATAAGGGAACGGATATATATGCCTTGCACACACATGCGAGCAGAATCTGGAAAGTTCTGATAAACACCTGGAACAAAAATGATATTATAGCAGCTCTACTGATATAGCCACGAGAAAGAAAATGATAGTAGCATAGATATGAAAGTAACTTATGTACTTATATCTTCGTATGACCTTTCTTGTGGCTATATCATTTGCTTTAATATTTTTGTTCTACACTCTCTACCAATAATTTTCCGGACAGTTTGAAAATTTACAGTTCATATCAGCAGGGCAAGTTTAATATCAAATATATTCAACTTTGGCTCTGATCATCTCCTGAACCCTTTGAGGGCGACGTTCCGCTAATGTGTGACAGACATCAAATGGAATGTTTGTCCATTCCCCATCAGAGTAGCACTGAGTTCCAGAGCAACATGTCTGCAACAGGTCGAGGATGTGTTGTTCTGGACCTCAATCTCCACCCCAATTCATTTCACAGGTGTGCGATGGGGTTGAGATCAGGACTCTGCACAGTGCAGGCAGTCGTTTGATATTCACTGTTGTAACACACTGTTGTAACAAGCGTTCGCCAGGCTGATTACCCAACCAGACTCTGCCATGAGACTGAAGGAGGTGAACCTTGATTCATTGCTCAAGAGCATTGTTTTCTACTGGTCAGTTGTCCACTTCACACGCTCTTTGCACCAGGCCAGATGAGTCGTCTTCATCGTTGTTGTGATGTTCCGTTTGTGTGCCACTGCTCTTCTTTGGAAACCCCATAAATGGAATTAATTTCGTATGTATAGTATTACTGCTAACTATGATGTTACTGGCACTCTAACTCATCATGGATCGTCTATGCCGGTTGTAGCTAAATTTAAATCTTGCGTGAATTTTGGGACACCCTGTAGTTCCATTAATTTGCCAAAAATTTTGGAGACTGTTATCTTAAGATAGCATGTTTACTGTTTTTTCATCCTTTCCATTTTTGTAACATTCTGATTGCAAAGGTGTGATATTTTGAAGATATTGCCTACAGCTGTTAATTCTTATACCTCCTGCTAAAATAAACATTTTTATTGTGGGATATATCTCCACTGCTGTTTTTTTATTTACATTGCTGTTACTGTCACAGGGAAGTTCTCTATGTTTTTTGTGATCTGTGAAAGCATTGCAGATTTCAGAAAAAGTTTAATGGATATAAACATTGCATTTTTTATAACTGGAATTTTATGTATTTGAAAAATCTTACAATTATTACGCCTTAAACTCTGAAATGACTTATTTGTTAAGGTCAGATACTGCGTGTGTGTTCAGTGTAATAATGAGCATATGCCATGATGTTGGTGACTTATACTAGGTCCTGATATCTTCAAACTGCTTTGAAATGCACAAGTACTGGGGTTTTGAAAATAGAGATCATCAGTAGTGTTGAGTAGGATGAAAATTAGTAATACTGATAAGAAAAAACAAAACAAAATAAAAATTGTAAGAATAATCGAGAGAATGAGAGTAAACAAATAATTATTTACGGCAATTCTATGATAAGGGGAGCTCTTCGTCAAAATGCTACAAAATCTTGTTTTCCTAGTGTGAAAATTGATAATATTAGTAATGCTGTCAGAATGCAGAAAGGGAAGGTGAAAGAATTAATTGTTTTGACTGGAACCAATGACCTGAAAGGTGAGAAATATTGTATGAGGGAGAATGACAAGGAGGATTTGGAAGAAGTGAAAAAGAAGTGCGACAGGGTGAAGTTTGAGTCTGCTGCTATTCTATGATAGAGGCGAACTAAGAAGGAGAGGGATGATAGCTAATGAATCAATATGCTGGTTGTGAAGAAAGAATGATGTGGAATTTTTGGACTTATGGCCCAAGTTTGATGGATGTAAAGATTTGTATAATGATGATGGAGTGTAGTTAAACGGATTCAGAGTTAGATGTCTGGAGAATGCTTTATTCACTGAGAATGTGAAAGTGCAAAGTCAGAAAAATTAAAGAAATTAGGACAGATCAGACGAGCATGTATGTGAAGGCACCTATGAAATGAATGAACAAAAAAAATGCAGACTGTAGTCTCTCAGGCAACAATATCAAATGGTATAATCAATTCAGGATGTAAAGGGTGCTTAGGGGCTTAAGGGATGCTACAGTTTCTATATACTAATTTTTGAGAAATAAGAGGGAAGAGGTTTTGGTATTGGTTAGTGAAACCATGCCAAAAATTATAGGCATCAGTGAGACTTGCCTAACAGCATATGACATAGTTGACATGTGATGGATTTAGTATTTTCAGGGAGGATAAGAATAGACAGGACAGAGGGGGGGGGCTACTGCTGATGATAGGTGATAGCAAATGAATTGCAGTCACCAAGATAAGGAGTCAAAGTATAAAAGTGTGTGTATAAAGTAAAAAAAGGTCAGGAAGATAAATCGGATATGAGTGAGATGGATGATAGTATCATTAAGAATGAGCTGCAAAAAAAGAAAATTTTGTGGAGGGTGTATAAGGAAGGAGAAAGGTGACCAGCTAACTTATGAAGAGTACAAAGATCAGTGAAGAAAATTGACCAGCATGTTAAAGAAGGTAAAATCATATTATGAGAAGAAATTAGCGAAGAGGAGAAGGGAAATCAAATCCTTAAAAGACTTTTCATTATGTGGCAAATAGGAAGAAGAAGAATGACTGTGGAAGGATAAATTTAATGAATGCAGATGGTAATATGTGAGGTAACAGAGGCAAATGAAATTGTTGAGCTACTGAGTGACCATTTTGCAAGGGTATTTCATCCAAGTGAAGATAGTTATGGCAGAGAGATGATGGGACTGATGTGAGAACATAGGTTGATGAATTAGAGGTATTTAGGATGTTGCAGAATCTGAATGCAAATACAGCTGTGGGATTCGATGGGACATCTGCTCACATTTTAAGAGAATGTGCAGGGGAACTGCTGATACCTTTCAGTAGGCTGTTTAACTTAAGTCTGAGCTCTAGCACGGTCTCAAGAGACTGGAAGGAAGGCAAAATAATTCCTTTGCATAAAGGAGGATCTCAGTCAGTATTTCAGGAATGTTGGTAAAAGTACTGTAAAAGTTGGCCAAAAAGAGAATTCAGTAATGGGTGGATAAGAATATAGTACTCTGAGGGGCAGCATGGCTTTGTGAAGGGTAGGTAATGCCTTTGTAATCTAACTTTTTATAATAGGTTACTAGTTTATTTGGATAAAGGAAATGGATACATGATACTGCTAGATTTTGCAAGGGCATTTGAAAGGATACCACATAGAACTCTATTATGCAAACCAACAAATGGGGATAGATAGTATATGGAGGAGCAGAATCCAGGAGAAGGCAGGTGACCAGTGGTGTGCCACAGGGCTTTGTGCTTGGACTCACTGCTGTTTAATTTGTACATAAATGATATAAGAAATAATTTGCTAATGATTTATAGTTGGGTAGTGTACTAGTTAATCTAGGTGATGTAGAGAGCTTGCAGGATGATTTGAATCAGCTGACAGTATGAACAAAACATAATTGATGTCGATTTAATGTGGAAAAGTGTCAAGTGATGCATTTTGGGATATAAAGATTACAAGCTGTGTACCACATCGAGGGAACTATACTCCACGAAATTGATGTATGTGGGGATTTGGGGGTAGCAGAAGATAGAGTTGAAGTTTAGAGGGCACATTGCTAAAGTAGCCAGGGTAGCTCATGGGATTAATTGGCTATTGAAGAAAACACCAAAAGTAGAGATAAATAAGTTATTTCTCTTTATAAGGCCTTGATATATCCACATCTGGATTACTTTGCTCAGGTCTGGTCTCCTGGGTTTCTTGGGGATGAGGAAGTCGTGGATAGGATTCAGAGGCAAGCAACCAAATGGTGAGTGGTCTGTATAAGTTAATTGATAGGTGAAAAAGGAGAGATATGAGAGAAACATTTAAATTACTTAAAGGATTTTATATGATTGATGTAGGGGAAATGTTTCAACACTTGGCTAGAGGGAGCAGAACAAGAGGTCATCCCAGGAAGTTAGGTAAGAATGTGGTTAGCAAGGATGTGAGGACTAGTTTTTTTTGCTTGGAGAGTGTTGAATGAATAGAATGGGTTTGCCTGAGTCATTTGTTAATGGTTTCAAGGAGAGGTACAATAGGTATTGTATTGTATTAATATATTGGGTCTTCCATGATAAGTCTTAGGACTGCACAGAGATGTCCGTGCAATAGCAGTAATAATAACGATTAATACTTTTTAGAAATACTCCTGTTGAAACAGATAATGACAAAATGGATTTGTTTTAAATATATAGATGTTATTCTGTATTGATTTCCATATAATGTAATTTTTAACCTTATTATAATATTTACTACAAAAAAAAGTATATTGAGAAAATTGTAAAGTAAATTATCTTTTTAAAGTGCTATGTTATCTTTTCTAGTAAAGCAATCATCCTCATTATGTATTAATGTTTATTATTATATATAGGCTTATTGCGAGAGGGGTCCATAAACTGTATTATACAATTAATGAGAAATTGTAATATGCTACTGGATTGGGTAGTTTGGAACTGGTAGTGATATGAGTTAATATTCATATTCAAGATTCATAAGTATAGGCAGGTTTAGGCTAGATCTTGCATAGGTTTGAAGCTTTGCGAAAAATGTAAATTATAGTAATGATAATTATTGGAATTTTGTTAATATTTTCTTTACAAACAAGTATTTTAATACACCGTTATCCAGTGTTGAGTGAGTGAATAGTACTTTACTTTCCAGTCTGTTGGTGTTTCTTATCCACTGTAGTGTGGATATTTGTGAAAATTGCTTGGAAAAAAGTTATTTTTTGTCTCTCATGTTAGGGTTCCTAAATTATCTCATCCCTTATCCTACCCATTGCACTAATGTGTTATGGATTTCCAGTCATGTTTGGCTGAGATTATCATGTGAGAGAAGTATGCTGTGTGTGTGCACATTTGTTAGCCAATATCATCTGCCACTTTTTTACTCTTTAGAAATATCATCATCATCAAATTCCTGCCATGTACCCACAAGGGGTGTACAAGATATGATAGTACTACATGAAAAAAATTACATCATTACTAACTTCCTATCTACAATTTTCCTCCAAATCAGTCTGTTACTTGTCAAAACTCCAACATTATCAGATCTTATATTTCTATCGTCTAAGGCACTTTGTACCGTATCAATCCACCTATATCTTGGTCTTCCTCTGGGTCGTTTTGCTGCCAACCTGGCAGAGGACACTTGTTTTGCTAATCTCTCTTCCCCAATTCTATTTAAGTGACCATACCACCTGAGATTAGCTCTGCTAACGCATTCCTGGATGCTGACATTGTCAAGTTCTTTCCAAATATCCTCGTTTTTAATATGATATTGCCATTGATGCCATCTGTTCATGCCTATAATCTTTCTCAGGACCCTCATATCTGCAGTCTCTAGTCTTTGGTCAAGTGTTTTACTTCCGATTCTGTTCTCAGATCCATAAGTTAAAACTGGTTTGAACCTGTCTTGTATATAATTTAGTGTTCCGACTAATTTCTCTCTTATTCCATATGAATTTATTCAATTGACTTCCCACCATACCAGCTTTGTTGATTCTGTTGTGTATTTCTATATTTAATTTACCATCATCATCACTAAAAATCGTGCCTAAGTAGCTGAAATATTTTACTTGTTCCACAGGTTCTCCATTCACAACACATTTGACATTTTCAATAATTCTGCCTATTTTCATTGTCTTTGTCTTTTTATTGCTGACCTTCATACCATATCTATTACAACAGTTATTCAATTTAGTCAGAGAATCTTGCAGACTTGTAGTGGATTTATTTAGAAGTATAACATCATCCACATAAAGCAAAGAGCTGACATTAACATCTCCAATTCTGATATCATGTTTAATACCATTTTCCTTCATAATGTGATCCATATAGATAATGAATAACAGAGGGGATAATGTACATCCTTGTCTCACACCAGATTTAACATTAAACCATCTTCCTGTACTTCCTTCAATTCTAACTGCTGACTTACAACTCAAATAAAGACTAAGTATTGCTTGATATAATGCCCCATTGACACCATATAACTGTAGCATATTGAATAGCTTCTCTCTTGGCACCTTGTCATATGCCTTTTCCAAATTAACAAAACTTAAATACAGATCTTTGTTATATTCCCATGCTTTCTCGACTATTTGTCGTAAAGTGAAGATCTGATCCTGACAGCCTCTATTTGGCCTGAATCCAGCTTGTTCTTCACCCAGCTTTTCTTCCATAATTCTTCTCAACCGTTTCTCAAGTATACTTGCATAGATCTTGCCAAGAACACTCAGTAGGGAAATACCTCTGTAATTCTCACATTCAGTTTTATTTCCCTTTTTATATACGGGTACTATGAGAGCTCTACTCCAATCATCGGGAATTCGTCCCTCTGTCCAGGTTTTCTGAACTATGCAGTGCAGCCACTGTAAGACTTTTATACCACCATACTTCAGCATTTCTGGTCGAATATCATCTACTCCTGCTGCCTTTCCACATTTAAAGCCTTTGATGACTTTTTATACTTCAAGTATGGATATATATTCCTGACTGCATGCCTGGTCAGTGTTTCATTTAGCAGTTTTTCAAAGTAATTACTCCATACTTCACGGATATCTTTTTCTCCTGTTTTCATGTCACCTTTATCATCTCTAACTCCTTTTACAGCACTCTTTTCTCCATTCCTAAGCTTCTTCAACAACCTCCAGAATATTTTGCCACCTTCTTGATATTTATTTTCTATATTCTTGCCAAAGTTCTCCCATGACTATTGTTTAGGCTAGTTTTACACACTGTTTAGCATTCTTGCATTTGTCTCTGTATTCTCTAAGAGCACAAGCTACTTATTTGCCAGGAACTTTTGATATGCTTTCTTCTTTTCCTTCACTGCCTCTTCAACTTCTTGTGTCCACCATGGAGTTCTTTTTCTATCCTTGCATACAACTTCACCACATGCCTCTCTAGCTGAATCAATCAGGGCTTTCTTCAAGGCTTGCCACTGAATCTCCAAGGTTAGATTCCTGTTCTCAAACTCTTTCATTTTTTCTTCAATAATCTTTGTGTATTTTAGTCTACAGTTCACATCTGAGAGCTGCTCAACTTTTATTCGCTTTAAAACTTTCTTACATGTTATTCTTTTCAATATGAAATTCAATTTATCCTGCTCAAAACTAAATAGTGATCACTTCCAATTTCAAATTCTCTGTATGCACCAGGGAGAAAACATCACTATCAACAATAACATAGTCGATGAGACTTTTCTTATTCCTTGCCTCTTCTCTCCATGTGAATTTGTGCACATTTTTATGTCGGAACATGGTGTTAGTAATAACCAGTCCATGTCCTGAGCAGAAATCCAACAGATATTTGCCATTATTATTAACTTTGCTCTTTTCTCCAAATTTCCCCAAAATATTTTTGTATGTCTCACAATCATTTCCTACTCTGCTATTTAGATCCCCAACAAGGACCAACTTTTCCTTTTTCATTGTGTCAGTTGCTTTTTCTAAAGCCTCAAAAAATTCCTCCACTTCTACCTTAGTAGAACCTTCTGTGGGACCATAGTCACAAATAAGTCTCATTGTCCAGTTCCCCATTCTCATATTTGCCCACATTACTCCACTTGAGACTGACTGCCATTCAAGAAGATTAGCCTCGTGTTTTGTGTTGAATACTATTGCTACTCCTTCTTTTCCTTGATTGTCATTGCCTGAATATAACATTTTGTATTTATTGCTCAGAAAGATCTCAACAGTTTTAGTCTTTTTTGTTTCAGTCACCCCTATAATGTCGATCTGGAACTTATCTAATTCCTCAGATAGCTCCATTTCTTTGCCATTCAAGCTTCTTACGTTGATAGTACCAATCTTTAACTCTGGTGATGTTGAGTTGGGGTTTGTTTTCAGATTTGTTCCAGTAGCTGACTTTTCGCTGTTCGCCCTGGTTCCCTGGCGAAAACAACAGGGGCCTTGTTTAACCAGGTGACGCCCCAGCCGGCATGAAATTTTGTCATGTTGTGCCATCATTTTTTATTTTGGTTTAACCAATAAGAATACAATTTGGTCGGCTAAATCCCAAATTGCCAGCCTATCCTCGTTCGTCCAGTATCCAAGGAGATTCCCACCAGGGTGCACCACGAGAAGGTGAGGATTGGATATTAGGTCAGAAGTCCTGGTCGGTTTTCTGCATTTCTTTAAAGGCTATGTGGAGTTTTCCTCTCAGTTATACAGACCCTGAAGCACCCCACTCTTTAGAAATATTATTAATTAAATATTAAGGTATAAATCCAAAAAAAAAAAAAAAAGTTTAATAATTTAATTTTTTTTTTTTAATGTTACGTAATGTTTGACCTTGTCTTTCAGATCTGTTGTCTCCTATGAAACAACTGAAATACCAGTATTTAGTCTAGATGCAATAAATAATGCCGAAAAATTGACAATATATGACAGTTTGGATGCTGATGTTTTACGTTCTTACCAAGAATATTCTTTAGCAAGTTTGATCTTTTATGCCATGAAAGAAAATTCATGTAGTGAACAGAGCTCTCGAATGACTGCCATGGATGCTGCTACCAAAAATGCTGGTAAGGATGATGTTATTTAATCCTATATCTGAATAACATTCAGTGATATCTGACTTAAATAATATTTCTAAAAATTTTAACAAAATTCCATCAATCAAGGGAAAAAAAACAACAACCAGTGGACTTACTTACTTGGCCTGTCATATGAAATTTTAAAATTACTACTTAATCAATATGGATAACAGTGACTTTTTTGTTTCATTGTCAGATACTTAAACGATTTTTAAATAAGCAAATTGTAGTAATTTTCATAACTTTATTTTTTTTAAATAACGAAACCTGTGGGGAGATCATAACTAAAAAAACATGTATTAACCACAGTGAAAATTATTTAATTGTAAATATTTCATCCTAAGTATCTTAGGACATCATTAGTACAGTAGTTTAAACAATAATAGGAATAACATACAGTTATGGCGCATGATTACAATAGAATCTCATTAAACAGGCGTAACATGTTGCAGAAGTAAAAAAAAAAAAAACTAATAATAATTATTAATTTTGTATGACAATTTCCCATACTTTAGGAATAGTAAGAACGTCATTGCGGTTTAAATTTGGTCTGTGTAGTAGAGCTTCAGAACTTTCTTTATATAAACGTTCATGCTTGTATAAAGATCTATGTAAAAGTTTCAACTTTTCCACGGAATTGGATTTTCAATTCCATGTTGAGAGAGGCCAATTTTCTGTGGTTTAAAAAGACGAATGCGGTCTTGATGTTCCGAGATGCGTTTCTGAACAGACCTACCTGTCTCTCCAAAGTAAGACAATTGGCATGAGCATGGAATCTCATAAATGCCAGGCAACATCAAAGTTGAGAGTTTGACCTTAGAAGAAGGTAACAGGTTGTAAATTTGGTTGATAGGTTTGTAAGTAGTGGCAAAATTGTATTTCTTCATAATTTTAGAAAGACGTTCGGAGATGCCTTTGACGTAATGTATGGGAATCCTATGGACTTCTTGTCTGGTTTGATGTGTGGGGAAAGTGGCTGATGATTTTTTGAGTTATTTTAGGATGGCTGTATTTTTGATTACTTTTAATTCCTGGATAACAGTGTTATCCAGGAATTAAAGATAACAGTGTTATCCAATCTAAAAACTGGTTTAGAGATTCTTCAGAGGAGCAGAATTTGTGTGCTCTGGAAACTAGTGATTTAATAATGCCAGATTTCTGAGCTGGATGATGAGTGGAAGAATTGCGAATGTAGCGACCTGAAAAAGTAGGCTTGCGAAAGACAGAAGTGGCGATGGAACCATCTTCTTTCCTTTGAATGTGTAAATCCAACAAGGAGATACCCTGTGGAGATTCTTTTTCTAACGTAAAGTTGATGCAATGATGAAGATTAATTTTATCTAGAAACAGTTGTAATTCATGTTCGGGATGATCCCAGTCTGCAAATACGTCGTCGACATATCTTAACCAAATTTTGGTTTGGGTTCAAAAATGAATATTTTTTCCTCAAGGTGTTCTAGAAACAAGTTTGCTAGGTTTGGTGATAAAGGAGATCCCATTGCTGTTCCTTCTTCTTGCTTGTAAATTTGACCTTTCCAGGTGAAGTAACCTGATGCAATAACAAACTTGAACAATTTAACTGTATCAGACGGAAATTTTTGAGTTAGTAATTCTATTGTTTCTTTATGGGGAATGTTTAAAGGAAATACCACTGTGGTTCTTGATACCAATTCATATGACTGAAAAATGAATTTGCTTCTTTGAGATCGTAAGACTTATGCCAAATTGGATTATGATCCTACAAAATGTCAACTCAGAAAATTAAATACGCTACTTAATGCAACTTCCTCCTTAGATGAAGAAACAATCAAAAAACTTAAGACATACCATGCCAGACCTCCTAGAATTTATGGCTTACCTAAGCTACACAAAACTAATGTTCCACTCAGACCCGTCGTAGACTGTATCAGCATTCCAACTTACAAGTTATCAAGATTCTTATCTAATCTTCTCCATCCTCACATAGCCCACTCAGTCTCTTCAATCAAAAATTCTACAGAGTTTCACACAAAAATGAAAGACATTCACCTGTCAAAAACTGACTTGTTAATCAGCTTCGACAGTGTCTTCCTCTTCACGAACATTCCCCAAAATGAAACAATAGAATTACTAACTCAAAAATTTCCATCTGATATAGTTGAATTGTTCAAGTTTGTTATTGCATCAGGTTACTTCACCTGGAAAGGTCAAATTTACAAGCAAGAAGAAGGAACAGCAACGGGATCTCCTTTATCACCAAACTTAGCAAACTTGTTTCTAGAACACCTTGAGGAAAAAATATTCACTTTTGAACCCAAACCAAAATTTGGTTAAGATATGTCGACGACGTATTTACAGTCTGGGATCATCCCGAACATGAATTACAACTGTTTCTAGATAAAATTAACCTTCATCATCGCATCAACTTTACGTTAGAAAAAGAATCTCCACAGGATATCTCCTTTTTGGATTTACACATTGAAAGGAAAGAAGATGGTTCCATCGCCACTTCCGTCTTTCGCAAGCCTACTTTTTCAGGTCGCTACATTCTTCCACTCATCATCCATCTCAGAAATCTGGCATTATGAAATCACTAGTTTCCAGAGCACACAAATTCTGCTCCTCTGAAGAATCTCTAAACCAAGAATTAGAAGTAATCAAAAATACAGCCATCCTAAATGGATATAATCCTAAAACAACTCAAAAAATCATCAGTCACTTTCCCCACACATCAAACCAGACAAGAAGAAGTCCATAGGATTCCCATATCTTACGTCAAAGGCATCTCCGAATGTCTTTCTAAAATTATGAAGAAATACAATTTTGCCACTACTTACAAACCTATCTACCAAATTTATAACCTGTTACCTTCTCCTAAGGACAAATTCTCACCTTTGATGTTGCCTGGCATTTATGAGATTCCATGCTCATGCCAATTGTCTTACTTTGGACAGTTAGGTAGGTCTGTTCAGAAATGCATCTCGGAACATCAAGACCACATTTGTCTTTTTAAACCGCAGAAATCTGCCCTCTCTCAACACTGAATTGAAAATCCAATTCCGTGGAAAAGTTGAAACTTTTACATAGATCTTTATACAAGCATGAACATTTATATAAAGAAAGTTCTGAAGCCCTACTACACAGACCAAATTTAAACCGCAATGACGTTCTTACTATTCCTAAAGTATGGGAAATTGTCATACAAAATTGTGTAAAATAATTATTAGTTTTTTTTTTTTTTTTTTACTTCTGTAACACGTTAGGCACGTTTAATGAGATTCTATTGTAATCATGCGCCCTAGCTGTATGTTATTCCTATTATTGTTTAAACTACTGTACTGATGATGTCCTAATATACTTAGGATGAAATATTTACAATTAAATAATTTTCACTGTGGTTAATACGTGTGTTTCTGTTGTTTCAAGGATACTTGCGACATAAGGCTGAATGATATAATCACGTAATCACAAGAAAGATATTTATTTAACCAAATGTTTCGGTCTGGAAATAGCAGACCATCGTCAGTGGTAATACAAGAAGAGTTTAAAAAATACAAGCTAGAATACTAACAATAGATCGTTAAAATTATAACACGCCGCGTGATGTTAAATCACTAAGTAAGTACTTAGTGATTTAATGTCAGTGGTCTGGAAATAGCAGACCACTGACGATGGTCTGCTATTTCCAGACCGAAATATTTGGTTAAATAAATATCTTTCTTGTGATTACGTGATTATATCATTCAACGTGTGTTTCTTTTAGTTAAATAACTATGATGGACAGTTGTAGTACTACCATAGCATCCTGTATACCACTTGAAGGTACATATCAGGAATTGAAGAATGACAAAAAAAAAAAAAAAAGCTGCATTAAACCTTAAGGATAGTTGTGAATCATTTGATTAAATGATAGAGATTTCTAAATAGTGATGTCTACAGCCCTAAGATCTAAAACAAAGAATACGGAAAGATAAACAGTTGTCTGTAGCTTGGTTAAACTAAACTAGAATAAAATTGCAAAGTTATACGCTGAACCATTGAATTAGGGATAGTGACTTAGTAATGTGTTGACCCCTCCCACTCTCTAGCCCTGATAGCAGCCACCACACAATGAGGCAAAGACTCCACAATCTTGCAAAAATGTTTCGCAGGTATGGCAATCCATGCGTCATCCAGAGCTGTCCACAATTTTCTGAAGTTCAGTGGTGATGGAGCATGGACCCAAACACTCTGCTTGATAGTATCCCACCAAAAGTTTTCAATGGGATTTAAATCAGGGCTTCTAAGTGGGCACTTCATTCTTTCAGAGTCAGCAGAATGCTCCTGGAGCAGTATCGTGCCTAGACCATTCAATTCAATTTCATTCAATTTGTTCATTCATTCTGTCATTTAAAATAACTCTTGATTTGTTTACCTATGGCTGGAGTGGAAGACATTGCAATAGATACAAATTACCAGATCCAATGGGGGAACCTCTCTCCTATACAGAAACAGATTCGAATCAGATAGACTACATTACCAAAATCTGGGAGAATATTTTGAGACCTTCAGCAAGTGTTCATTACTGCACCCATAGAGGGTGCCAGTTAAAACTGTAGGAACCTGCCTTTTACAGTCAGTCTGTTTGCCTTCCTACTAGTGTGCCTGTGCTCGAAATATTGGCTTAGTAATCTAATTAGTTGAATAAATTTAGTTAATTATTAGCTTTAGATGTCTGTTTTTTCCACTAAACATTAACATAAATCTTTTCATCAGGTATTCTTCTGGCTAAGCTAGGTGTATTCCTGGTGTTCTAGGTGTGCAGTGCACTCACGAAATAGCAGTATCATCATTATTGTATTTTTGCATTTATTCCTGTTAAAGACCCCTCTAATTGTTTCCTGGCTTCATGTGATTCCTAAAATTAAACACAATATACTAATACTTATTGAAGAGGACACTTTTCAATGTAAACATTGCATCACGTTTGCGTTAATAGCCTGGGTATGCTATCACAAATACAGACACCTTTGAGCCCTTTAAACAGATGTGCAAATGGTGCCAAATTCTTGGCATTCCAGTGATTTTAAACAACCCAGGAGGCAAGGCAGGGTGTGCACCTAGACAGTAGCATCCAGAAGTTGTTGGCCATGATTGGTTATTGTGCAAAACAATCCAATTGAATGTTGTCATTTGTCATGAGTTGCTGTTTTTTTTTTTTTTTCTGAGTTTCATCTGTTTTATGTGCATGAAGTGTGAACTGACGTGTTTATGACATTGATATAAACAAGTTTTTTTTTTTTTTAATATTATTATTACATGACACCTCCGGGCAGTCCAAAGACTTATTGAGGGAGGGCACCTACTCTACAACTCTGTCTCCACCAATCACTCAATCCACCAACTACTACAAACCACAACTACCATCATCTACACCAACGACATCCACCACCCATCGCCACCACTAGTGTTTTTACAGACAATCACAAACATCCATGCCCATTACAGGATTCGAACCCGCAGGCTTTTGGATGGAGAGTGGATACGCTAACTACTCGGCCAACCAGGCCAAAATTATAAATATATATATTATAGATATATCTATAAATAATTGATAACTTTTTTTGTCTGTATTTACAATTGGAAACAGTGTGGATGATGTATTGAATGTCCTGTTTTATTGAATGATGTATTGAATGCCAGAGCTTTCATGGATTGTATGATTATAGCCATATGGGATTGGAACTTGTGTATAATAAATAAAAAGAGTTATTTCAGCCTTTCTTTGGTTTAATCTAGAAAAATAATAATTTCCCAAGTGATTACTTTTTTCAATTTCTGTGCATATTATATGGCTGTATTTAAAAATCATATCAAAATTCAAATTATTTGCGTCTCACTTTAGTATTTGATAATCTTATCTCACCACAAGGCGTCTTGTGGTGAGATTAGATTATCGTTGTCATTAGATTATTGAAGCACCCTTTGTGCATCTCACATAAACGGAGCGTGTGAAGCATAGCTATTGTTCATTTGACCTTTATGCTTTCCATATTTAAAATTAATTTATCAATTAATAAAGTATTGAAAGTTATCCTACAATTAATTGCATTGGACCAGTTAAGATGAACATTGATGCACTGTGCACTCTTAAAACTTTCAGACATCAATAAAAATGCAATCATGAGGTCAAATTGACTTGAATTTTGTAGCATGGTGTATAAGCCACACGATAGCACACCCAACCTAAATGGGCACGTGAAGCCACTGGTATATACGGTACTTTTTTTTACCAGTGTACTAGATGATAGTCCTCATTCATGTCAAAAATCTTTTCTCCAGAATATAAATGCTGTCTTCATTTTGGCTTCTGCATCTGGAAAAATGAGATTAATACTTCTTCTTGAGCTTCATGAACCCTTAAGTTTCTTAGCTGCAAGCACCACAGTTCTCCATTTTTTCCTATCTTTAGCCAACTCCTTCCAGTTTTGCAGCTTCAGCTCTTTCATGTCCATTTCAATGTTATCCATCCATCTTCTGTGGGGTCTTCCTCTAGGACATCTTCCATTTGGGAGTGTAAAAAGGTTCGCCTCACTAGCCTGTTATCCTCCATTCTATCCAGGTGACCTAACCATATCATGTGATTAGCTCTGATTTCATTTATTATTAGTGGCTTCTTATAAAGTTCATAGAGTTCTTTATTTGTTTGTCTTCTCCGTTCATCTGTCACAGGATCTTTCATCAGACAAAATATTTTTCTTAAGATTTCATTTTCGAAGCATCGTAATTGATCTTCATCAGCTTTTGTTATATTCCATGTCTCTGCAGCATATAATATGACTGGTCTAATTAGCATTCTGTAGGTATTTATTTTAGATTCATATGATAGATTTTTAGATGAGAGGAGGTGCTGAAGTGAGAAATATGATTTATTACCTGCTTGGATTCTCATCTTTGTTTCTGTTTGGATCTTATTATCTTTAGTTATTATATAGCCTAGATATTTAAATTGTATTGAGTTTTTCAGTATCATGTCAGCAAATTGAATAGCTGATTGCTTATTGAGATCATTATGTCTAGATACTTTTAAATATTCTGTTTTTTTTTTTTTTGGTTAATATTAAGACCTATTTTTTCGGAAGAGTTTTAAGGTTTATAAAAGTTTCAGTTATATCATCTACACTTTCTGCTATAATATCAATATCATCTTCATACCTCCCAGGAATGATGCAGAGCATGACACAGTACTTTTCGTTGTTTCTCGAATTATTTTTTCTAAGGCTATGTTGAATATTATAGGTGATATACTCTCCTTGTTTTAAACCTGTGGAGACATTGAATGGCTCTGACAATATGTTGTTAGCGAGGACTCTACATTGATTTTACTGTACACACATTTTGATCAATCTGATTAGTTTTTCTGGTATTCCAAATTCTTTTTAAGATATTCCATAGACTTTTTCGATGTATACTATCATATGCTTTTTGGAAGTCAATGAAGAGATTGACTCTCTTTATTGTATTTCCAATTTTTCTCTAGAATTTGTCAAAGGTAATCAGTGGTTGATCGATTTCTTCTGAATCCTGCCTGATATTCTTCAAGAATCTCCTCTGCATATGGTATAATTCTATTTAGGATAATATCAGACAGGATTTTGTAACTAGCATTTAAAAGTGAGATGCCTCTGTAGTTTCACATTTCCTTTTATCACCTTTTTTTGTGGATGGGGATTATTATTGATTCTTTCCAGTATTCTGGCAGTTTTTAATTTTTCCATATGAGTTTAATTAGTATGAACAGTTTGTTAGTTAATTCTTTTGCTCTATATTTAATTTGTTCAGATGTGACTTTATCAAATCCTGCAGCGTTATTATTTTTAAGAGGTTTAATGCTTGTTTCTACTTCACTAAATGATGGCTCTTTAACTTCTGGTTCACAAATAGAGTAAATTTTGGCTAGGAATGTTGCTTTTGACAATTTAGGATTTTGTTAATGTGGATTTGGTAATGTGGATTTTGGCAATTTAGCAGCTGTATGAAATATTCCCTCCACCTTTCAGCCATCTGTTTGTCATTTGCAGTAATCTGTCCTTTATTATCATTAATTATTGCAGTTCTTGACTAATAGCCTGTCTTTAGTTTATTTATACTTTGAAAAAAGTTCCTTGTAATTTTATATCTATTCTCTTTATCAGTTTTATCTATTAATTCTTTTAGATATCGTCTTTTTTCTTGCCTGATTCTATGCTAGCAGATCTAGTTTTGATAGTTATTGTTGTTGTCCTGTTGGTTCTGAAACCATTTAACCTCCCTACCGGCTGAGGTGGATGAAATATCCAGCCCACCATAGCATTCTGCATGGATCAAAACTTCATCGACATTGTCCCTTGCATCATGCCATTACCTCCCTCCACCGTTAATCCCTTCACGGTTATTTTAGAGCCATTCGTGGATTAACTGTTAGTGTCTGACTAACAGTTTGTGTCACCTGTCTTTACTCACACTGTTTTACTTGGAATTTTCTTTACTGTCCTAAAATATTTGACTTTTTTGCCTCTAAAATGATTTATTGTGTTTCTTCAAAATTTGAAACGAATTTCACATGTGCGAAAATAATTAATCCTGAAATGACCATCGATCAGCCTTTGCAATGAATCTATTTAGTAGTAGCAAATTCTGCTGTATTTTAAATTTATTCTTCAAATCACTGCAACGGAACAGTTGCACTGGTTGTTCCAATATAGAAACAACTTTTTTTCGCGAATTTTCAGATGTTTGCATTGAACATATTATGTCACGTATTTATATTTTTAAATAATATTTATTGAAATTAATATGACCTTTTGCTTTCTTTCCTAGCAAAATACTGTTATATGGATCATCACATTTCAGTTTTAGAAACAAATTTTTTTGTTTTGTTTTATGAACAACAAACGATGTTATATTGCATAACTCGGTTTCCGATTGTGAATCTTTTTAGTATCAAAAATTTATATCCAATGATGTTTTAGCAGGGATTCTTCGCTTTTTTTTTTTTTGTAGGATGCACATTACTATAATATCCAGTGCGTAACCACTGTAGATATGTTGAAAATATAATATGAAGGATATCATATACAGAATAATTCAACATTTATGCTCATTTTGAATATTTGCTAATGCTTACCCCCTCCCCATCCTTATCCTCTCCTGGAATTCAATTACATAACCACTCTAAATTTCTACAGGTTAGAAAACGTTTCTAGACAGTATTCAAAATCTATTACTTCTTTTACCGTTTCGACAAAAGAAATAAGGCAATAATAATGTTGTACCCTGAAGCTTCTAATTCTGCACTATTTCTTTGCAATCTAAAACCAACTGTTCTACTGTCTGCTGAAATGATTTGAAATTTTAGAAATACTATGCTATATTTTCACCACATAAAATTATTTATATGCATACCACACAAAAGAAAGTTCAGTAGTATTATTTTAGTTTCTTTTTCTTAAAATAATCCAAATATTTTTACTTATGCTTCTGGGTGCTATATCTGAAGTAATCTATGTCTTAGAAATACTTGTAGTAATCCTCTTAGCTGGTGGGAAAGGTAAAGGCTTAGATTACTCTCAGTGCTATTGAGGAAGAAAATTGAGAACGCTTAGCTAGAAGTGACACTAAAGTGCCTCAAGCTATAGTCCGAGATACATCAAGAATGTCGTGTTTTGTTTTCAATTGTTGATTAGTAGACATATAACATAGAAGAAAATACAGACATTTCTTTTACAGGCTGATACAGTATTTATGCTGAAATAAGTTCTTAATTTATAACGATCAGTTTCATTTTTATTATCGAAAAATTATAAATTATTTCATATAATTATCTGAAAAAGAGGACTTGAATTATTTTAAAAGAAAAGGACCATATACTTCACATAATCTTATTTTTTGGGGAGGGCAGGAAGGTTATATTGAAGACTTATTCAATTTGCATATATTTCAGAGAATTTATTTTATAAATCGTTTGCAAGACAACTGTTTTGAACGTAATTCACTTGGGAAACATGCCCATTCATTTTAGTGTAAATAGTAGCAAAGATTTAGCTACTTTAATAATGTCACCTATCTAAACTAGAAGAAAATATCGTTATATCTGCTGATGTTAGAACTCTTACATAAATAATTTTTCTGGCATGAATTCTCTATCAGCTATAATGTAATCAATCTACAGATTTCTGCCCTCTTGTATTCTACCATCTTATGCGCAGTGATTTCTTCTTTGTACTACAAGAAAAAAATCAGATAGCACAAGAAAAATATGGAGTATTTTCTTTTTCATTGGGTGAATTTACAATGTTCTCACTTTGTGTTTTGAAAAGAAAGTACAAATGATTTTTTTTTTCTTACTATTTTTGCCATTAGAACATCTGATACAATTACAAGAGTGGCATTTTACCGTTTTCCTCCCACACGAGAAAAAGAAATATGACAATAATATTGTTGATTCTGTCGAACTTTTATAGTGGAAATTTTTAATACAAAACTTTGTAATTTAAATATATACATATATAAGCAAAAGTATTGCTTATTATAAATTTGGAGCATAATATCTGAACTAGCAGAAAATATATACATATCAATTTAAATCATAACCGTTAATTTTATTTTGTAATGACCAATTATACAGGGAAACCAAGAAGGTGAAAGTGAAAAGAACAGTAGAATACAATATAAAGGAAAAAAATTAGTGATATGTTTAAAGAATTTCATTATTCTTTATAAAGCAAAGTCGCTCAAGCATGTCCTTCAGGAAATCTGGGAAGTATACTTCGAATCATGATTTTGAACAAAAATATAATATAATATCAAACGTCGGCAGCTGGTTTTGTTAAATAATATTTCAAATAATTATTGTGAATTAATTTCTTCGAGAACAAAGAAAATGGTTTGTGGAGTAAGCAATTAGAAAAAAATTAGCAAAAAAATTAAAAACCAAATTGTTCTGGAATGTAATGCAATATTTAAGTGAAGAAATTAGGCAAGGATCTTTATTTTGTCCAGGCATTAAAATTGTTTTTTACAATAAAAAAGAGAAAATAAAAATAATTTCTATATTTTTAGTTTATCCAATATAACTAAAATTCAGTTACCCAGCATAGAACAAGGAAGTGCATTTCTTGTTATAGGTAACTGAGACACAGCTATGAGCCTGAGATAATCTGATTAAGTGCTCTCTTCAGCGTGAGGGATTATCACACTTTCTAATGGACATGCTGGCCGAATTGCACTTCTTATCCATGTTCTTTCAACAGGTGTATTGAATCGTATCCAGATTTATCTGGACGTCTATAGACGTCCTAGCTGGTAGGGAGGTTAAGCTTAGCTTCTTTTTTCATCTCTGTTGCTTCTTTGCATCTGTTATTAAATCATTTATTATGGTATGAAGTATTTTGGAATCCTAAAACTTTTTCAGATGTCTTTTAAAAAACACTTAATTTCATTCCATAGCATATCAATATTTTCAGTTTCTTCAATATTATTAAGCTCTGCTTTTATTTCACTAGAATAGTTTGATCTTATGTTATTGTTTTTCAGATTATCAATATTGAGTTTAGGATGTTTTTTTTATTTTTATTGAAATAGTTTTTAAGTTTTACTTTCATTAATGATCCTATCAAATAATGATCTGAATCACAATCAGCACCTCTATAGTTTCTAACTTTTCAAAGTATAAATAATTTTCAAATTATAAATATATATTTATAAATTAATTATAAATTAATACTATAATTTTCAAAGTATAAATAATGCTTCTAAATCTTTTTTTTATTAAAATATGATCAATTTGGTTGTGGGTTAATCCATCAGGTGATGTCCGTGGACGTCTTTTCACATAATTGTTGTGCTACTTATTATCAGATTCTTGGATATTGCTAAATTTATTAACCTTATCCCATTATCGTTTGAGATTTCACGTAGGCTATTATTTCTGATCGTTTGTCTATAGATTTTTTCTCTTCCTATTTTTGCATTAAGGTCTCCTAAAAGTATAATAATGTCATTATTTGGTATTTCATCAGTTATTCCTTCCAGAGTATCATAGAATTCATCCATGTATCCTGCTCAGTTTCCTCTGTGGGTGCATATGCATTAATTAAGGTTATTTTGAATTTTTTTGTTAGCAGTCGTATTTACTGAGTCTCTCGTTGATGGCCTCAAAACTTATGAGCGACTCCCATAGTTCTCTTTGTATCATAAATCCTGTTCCTAGTTCATGTCTTCCTGTGATATTTCCACCATTTAATAACAAATAATCTCCTAATTTATGTTCACCACTATCAATTCATCTAGTTTCCTGAATTGCATCTATATCCATTTTATATTTTTTGAGTTCATCACTTAAAGTTTGCAATGCACCTGCTCTATATAAGCTTCTGACATGCCACGTTCCAATTCATAATCCTTTATTCCAAGCAACAGATCAAGTTCTATCTTGTACAGTCCGATGTTGAGGCTTATTTGGTGCTTGGTTCCTAACAAGTAAGATTTTTACAAGATGAGGTTGTCGGCTTCATGCTTAAACCCCCAACCAGGTGTCTCTTTTAGTCTGGACCGTCACCTTTGACCAGTCTGGCTTGGGAGGCCCTAACTACTGCCAGCATTGCTCTCAGGGTCATTGGGACATGTAAGTCCTACCACCACGACAAGGCACCATTGGGGGGGTGGGGGATTTATGAGATTTGTACACAACTGTATAACTTCAGTGGGTAATTATTTGTATACACCAAGAGTGAATGTCTATATGGAAAGATTTGAAGAAACTTTCTCATGATAGCTTAAAGTGGAACATTAATCTAGAAATATTGTGAGAGTGTGAACTAAATTTTTTCTAGTCTGATGTGCTTTTCTGAACACACTTTGAATAAATAACATTTTTAATTCTGATCAACAAAAAAAATTGTATATTTCTGGAAGTCTATTCTGAACCTTACCCATATAGGTTATCTCCACACCATGTTGCACATTTCATCATGATAAAAAATAAAGCATGTTTGCATTTTATGAAATACAATGATTGAAGCATTAAACATCGTACATAATAATTTCATTCTTAATGGTTATCCTAATACAGATGTTATAAAGAAGTTATTTTCTTGTTATATCTCAGTGGGATTTCTGTTTGCATCATATATTTCTGTATTTAAAAAAAAACAAAAAAACTACATTCTTTGCTAAACAATGTTAGCTATTTCCAGATTAGTTCACATCTTGTGCATCCTCTTGAGGTCTCTTAGAGAGAGCATTTCATTCCCAAAAAATATGCAGTAACAGGAGATGCCCATGAATATACTATACTTAAAGAGCCTCACAGTGGTTAAACCAGGAGAAATTAGATTATGGAAGGGGAACATGCAGTATTGTTACCAAAGCATAAAAAGGTAAGTCAGGCTACTTTACAATGTCACCCAAATAAGAAAAGGTATGCAATGCCCGTCCTCCATGATCTAATTTTCTCAGTTTGATCGATGGGAAAAATCAGGTTTAACCACTTATGTCGCATCTGCAAACCATACCATTGATCGAAACATAACTGCCATGCTATTTTAGAAGCAGTTTCTAATCACATTGATTTAGGAAATTGAGTGAAGCTATTTACTCACATGGAATAATTTTTAATAGGACTCAAAGCTTGATTTTGCTTGATGTATAGAAGTCAAAAGAAAGCTAATACAAACAAAGATTACATCATTGGACTTGAATTTTATATGGCTAATATTGTTAATTGCTCTTTTAATGTATCTCAGTGTATATCAGTCTTCATTGGTATTTAGTTAATATTTGTATAACTTCTCTTAAATTCTTCTTCTTGTTTGTATTTTTTGGGCATTTACAGCAACAGACTTGGTTAAATTTAGAAACTTCCTGATATCTTTCACTTTCTGTATTTATAGATTATCATCATCAAATTCCTGATATATACCCTCAAGGGGTGTACATTATATGATAGTACTACATGAAAAATTTACATCATTACTAACTTCCTATCTACAATTTTCCTCCAAATCAGTGTGTTAGATGTCAAGACTCCAACATTATCAGATCTTATATTTCTATCTTCTAAAGCACTTTTTACTGTATCAATCCACCTATATCTTGTTCTTCCTCTGGGTCTTTTTCCTGCCGACCTGGCAGAGAACACTTGTTTTGTTGATCTTTTTAAGTTAACTCTGTATAAGTGACCATACCACCTGAGAATAGCTCTGCTAACACGTTCATGCATGCTGACAGTGGCAGGTTCTTTCCTAATATCCTCGTTTTAAATATGATATTGCCACTGATGCCATCTGTTCATGCGCCTAATCTTACTCAGGATTCATATCTGCTGTCTCTAGTTCTTTGGTCAAGTGTTTTACTTCTCGCTCAGCTCTCAGATCCATAAGTTAAAATTGGCTTGAACACTGTCCTGCATACAGCTAATTTAATGTTTTGGCTAATTTCTCTCTTATTCCATATCAATTTATTCAGTTGACTGCTTACCATACCAGCTTTGTCGATTCTGTTGTCTTTTACCATCTTCACTAAAAATCGTGCCTAAGTAGCTGAAATATTTTACTTGTTCAACAGGTTCTCCGTTCACAACGCAGTTGACATTTTCAATGTTTGTCTATTTTCATTGTTTTTGCCTTTTTAATGCTAACCTTCATACCATATCTACTACCAGTTATTCAGTTTAGTCAGGGAATCTTGCAGACTTGTAGCAGATTTAGAAGTATAACATCGTCTGCATAAAGTAAAGAGCTGACATTAACATCTCCAATTTTGATATCATGTTTAATACCACTTTCCTTCATAATGTGTGATCCATATAGATAATGAATAACAGAGGGGATAATGTACATCCTTGTCTCACACCAGACTTAACATTAAACCATCTTCTTATACTTCCTTCAATCCTAACTGCTGACTTACAACTCAAATAAAGACTAAGTATTGCTTGATATAATACCCCATTGACACCATATAACTGTAGCGTATTGAATAGCTTCTCTCTTGGCACCTTGTCGTATGCTTTTTCCAGATCTACAAAACTTAAATACAGATCTTTGTTATATTCCCGATTTCTCCACTATCCGTCGTAAAGTGAAAATATGATCCTAACAACTTCTGTTTGGCCTGAATCCAGTTTGTTTTTCACCAAGCTTCTCTTCCACAATCCTTCTCAACCATTTCTCAAGTATACTTGCATATATCTTACCAGGAACACTCAGTAGAGAAATAGCTCTGTAATTCTTACATTCAGTTTTATTTCCCTTTTTATATATGGGTACTAAGAGAGCTCTACTCCAATCATCTGGAATTCGTCCTTATGTCCAGGCCTTCTGAACTATGCAGTGCAGCCACTGTAAGACTTTTATACCTCTATACTTGAGCATTTCTGGTCGAATATCATCTACTCCTGCTGCTTTTCCACATTTTAAGCCTTTGATGGCTTTTTCTACTTCAAATATGAATATATATTCCTGACTGCATGCCTGGTCAGTGTTTTTTATCACTATGTTGTCATCACTGCTAGTTTCATTTAGCAATTTTTCTAAGTAATTACTCCATACTTTAAGGGTATCTTTTTCTCCAGTTTTCATGTCATCATCTTTCATTCCTTTTACAGCACTCTTTCCTCCATTTCTGAGCTTCTTGTTACTCTCCAGAATATCTTGCCACCTTCTTGATATTTATTTTCTATGTTCTTACCAAAGTGCTCCCATGACTTTTGTTTAGCTAGTTTTACAGAGTGTTTAACTTTCTTACATTTGTCTCTGTATTCTCTGAGAGCACAAGCTGACTTATTTGCCAGGAACTTTTGATTTGCTTTCTTTTCTTTCACTGCCCCTTTAACTTCCAGTGTTCACCATAGAGTTCTGATTTTTCTATCCTTTTTCCAAGCCTTCCTATATTTTTCCAAGAAGCTCAGAAATGGAGTAAAGAGTGCTGTAAAAGGAATGAGAGATGATAAAGGTGACATGAAAACATAAGAAATGAAAGAGTTCTCAAACTCTTTCATTTTTCTTTAATTATGTTTGTGTATTACAAAATAAAGATTTATTGTTAACAACGTACTTAAGCTCTTACTAATTGCCTACCGGTTTCGCTAGTAACTGACCAGCTTTCTCAAGGCTTGCATAGTACAAAAAAGAGGTAAATGCAAAAAAGGTTTCAAAATACAAAGAACCGTTAGTACCTGTTAGGTAGCTAGGGTGACCCGTTCGCGTGACATAACTACTCAGCATCATGAACACGCATTACATGCAAACGCGTAATATGATTATTTGCGTACTGTAGCTCTGTTGAACTGAGGGAGTTAATTAGATTTTTCCAGGTATCGTTCAGATTGGCCCCTTGATTTCTTTTTTGGTTACTTCCCGTACGTAGTACAACTACCGCTTCTTTAAATACTCGATGCCTGTAATCCTCGTCCACGTAGGGCATGGAGCTGTTATTCCAGTCTATAGTGTGGTTCGAAGTTGAAAAGTGATGTGCCAATCCTGAGGTGATCGTTCTGTTGTGATTAACATCGCCTATATTTTCTTTCTGTCTTATTTCCAGGCTTCTCGAAGTCTGTCCGATGTAGGAAAGACCGCACCAAAACATGTACGATTTAAATATGTTTGTGTATTTTATTTTACAGTTCACATCTGAGAGCTGCTCAACTTTTATTCACTTTAAAACTTTCTTAAATTTTATTGTTTTCAATATGAAATTCAATTTTATCCTGCTCAAGACTAAATGGTGATCATTTCCAATGTCAAATCCTCTGTACACTGGTGTCTTGCACTAGGGGGAAATCATCACTATCAACAATAACATAGTCAGTGAGACTTTTCTTATTCCTTGTTTCTTCTCTCCCATGTGAATTTGTTTACATTTTTATGTTGGAACATTGTGTTAGTAATAACCAGTCCATGTCCTGAGCAGAAATTTAACAGGTATCTGCCATTATTATTAGCTTTGCTCTTTTCTCCAAATTTTCCCAAAACATTTTTGTATGTCTTTCAATCATTTCCTACTTTTCTATTTAGATCCCCCCAACAAGGACCAACTTTTCCTTTTTCATTGTACCAGTTGCTTTCTGTAAAGCTTCAAAAAATTCCTCCACTTCTACTTTAGTAGAACTTTCTGTGGGATCATAGGCACAAATAAGTCTCATTTTCCAGTTCTCCATTCTCATATTTGCCCACATCACTCTACTTGAGACCGTCTACCATTCAAGAAGATTAGCCTTGTATTTAGTGTTGAACACTATAGCTACTCCTTCTTTTCCTTGATTGTCATTACCTGAATATAGCATTGTGTATTTATTGCTCAGAAAGATCTCACCAGTTTTTGCCTTTTTTTGTTTCAGTCACCCCTATTATGTCGATCTGGTACTTATCCAATTCCTCAGCTAGCTCCATTTCTCTGCCATTCAAGCTTCTTATGTTGATAGTACCGATCTTGAACTCTGGTGATATTGAGTTGGGGGTGGGTTTTAGGACTAGTTCTAGTAGCTGGCTTTTCACTGTTTGCCCTGGTTCCCTGGGAAGAACAACGGGGCCTTGTTTAACCGAGTGACGTCCCGGCCTGCATGAAATTCTGTCATGTTGCACCATCATTTGATATTTTGGTTTAAGCCAATAAGAAAACAATTTGGTTGGCTGAATCCCAAATTGCCAGCCCATCCTCATTTGTTCAGTATCCAGGGAGATATCTAACAGGGTGAACCACGAATTTATAGATTAACTAGGCCCCCCCTCCCCCTGTAGTTAATCTATAAAAGCTGATTTTTTGCCATTTGCCCTGGTTCCCCTGGCAAGAACAACGTGGGCCTTGTTTAACCGGGTGACGTCCAGCCTGCATGAAATTCTGTCATGTTGCACCATCATTTGATATGTTGGTTTAAGCCAATAAGAAAACAATTTGGTTGGCTAAATCACAAATTGCCAGCCCATCCTCATTTGTTCAGTATCCAGTTAGATACCTAACAGGGTGCACCACAAATTTATAGATTAACTAGGGGGCTCTTCCCCCTGATGCCTACAGGAGGTCCTCTTAAACGATTCAACGACGACTTCTAAGGCCGGAACAGGCCATGCTAGGCCTAAATCCTTGATACGCATGATGATGATGATGAGTTATTAGTAACTTAAAATAAATTTTTGGAACAGATTGAAATATTCAAATTACTTATATTTAGTATTCATTAGATTTTTTTTTTTTTTTTCAGGTGAAATGATTGACAAATTAACGTTGACATTTAACAGAACAAGGCAGGCTGTCATTACCAAAGAACTGATTGAAATCATTTCTGGAGCAGCAGCAATATAATAAATCTTTGCTATTGGTGAAATCTAGGACACAAGATTCGATGGGCTAAATATTTGCAGTCTTACATTTGGATAGATGTATTTCGGTTTGGAGTCATTGTTAGATATGTACAGGAAAAAAAACACACACGTTGTAGTTTTGATGACAATAAAGCTTTTAGAACTGACTGTTTATATTGAAACCTATGAAAGTGTTAGATATATATATATTTCTTAAAAATGATTTAATTAATTTGCATAAGAGATTATCTGAATATAATTTTTAATTTAAGAAAGGAATTGTTACAAAAGATTGTATTGTATTTAATTACTAAAATAAAGAGCCAAAAGGCTTCAGTTTGGTGATGCAAAATGGATATTAGACCCAGCATTATTTCAAAGCCGAATGTAGAAATTATGAAAATTTCTTAAGTTGACCAGAGAGCATGTGGGAATATATTCCTTGGCATTCAAGAGTTGCCTTAGTGTGGACTACTTAAAAGATGTAGGTATATATATTTGCCTTTTATTAGTCCATTTTGATAAGGTTTCACTGGGCTGTCAGCTGTTTCAAACTGGTTGGTTCTCTTCAGAGACCAGGTAGAAACCTTAAAAGAGCAAAAACTCTCATTCAGTAAGTACTAAGGAACTTGAAATTTCAGAAATGTATTTTGACATTTGGGCAGCACCTGTTAACTAGTCAACACTAAGGCAGCTCGGGAATGCTGAGGAATGTATTCCCTCAAGCTCGCTGGACAGCTTATGAAACTTTCATAGTTTCCACATTCAGCTTTGAAATAATGCTGGATCTAATATCCACTTTGCTTATGTAATTTTGCATTGCTGAACTGAAGCTTTTTGGCTATTTATTTTAGTAATTACTTCTACGCACCGGCCAAGAGTTCACCTATAAAAAATACGTTTCTGCCTGGTCTCTGAAGAGAACCAACCAGTTCGAAACAGCTATCAGGCTAGTGAAACATTATAAAAATGGACTAATAAAAGGCTACTATATAGACTATAGATCCACAAATTGACAAAGCCGTAATAGTAGACATACAGGAAAATGAAACAATGCTTAGAATATCAGAAACAATTGTCATAAAATGTGACAAACTCCATAAACATTCACCGATCATCCTGTATAATCTCGGAAGCTCCACAACATAAAAATTAGGTCAAGATTTTGACTAATGGAAAACGCAGATAAACCCAAGAGAAAAACACTAAGCCGACATGATATAGCCTCCACAAGTTCTGAAGACGACACTCAGTTGAAACTGCTCACACCCTGTTACTCCCACCCCTATTCATCATATTCTATTTTTTACCTTCCTCCCAAGAATTCACAGCCCATCCTTTGGAAACTCAGGTTTTAAATTTACACACACCTGTTTTATTTGCAATTCTCTCACATCTGTCTCCACATTTCTGCCCCCCCCCCCCCGTCATACTTCAGCAGTAATATGTAAATGTTTATTGCTATACACGCCTGATGCTGCTCCAAAAGAAGACAACCAAGTACATTCTACAAAGGTATGTCCAAAATTATTCCTTCTCTATATTCTTCATGTATCTATGTCTTTAAAACATCATTAATGCTCTAAAAAATTAAAAAGCCAATGACATCATAAAAGGGATACTCCTAAAGAAAAATAGGCAAAATAGACATAAAAATTAATATTAATTTAGAGGAATAATATGGATAATTTTCCAGAAATAATATCTATTGTGAATATATAGACTCTTAGGCAGCACCTATGTCTTAAGTAGTCCAAAATAAGGCAACTCAGTGCTGAGGAATGTATTCCAGCAATCTCTCTGGTCAACTTACGAAACTTGGCTTTGAAATAATGCTGGATCTAATATCCACTTTGCTTATGTATTGTATTTAATTTATAACAATGGGGAAAAAAGGGATCTGAAATTCAGTAAGCCAAATTCCTTGTCTTGAAAATGAGTGAAAATGAAATTTCAACCCATATTTTGCACTCGCTCATTTATAACTGATTGAAATGCACTCCAATCATTTTCATTATTTTGTAGTATGTACATGATGCTAATAATTTGCCAGAATTTTTGAAGGGTCATAAAATTAATCACAGCTCATTTTCAGATTGTCCAGTTTCTGATTTTTTACTGCTATTTTAATGCTCAAGGTATATACTTTGATTTCTTATTTGCATTTTTACACTTTCAAGATAGTAATCACCTACTTCGTGTGTTTCAGGTGCTCTTTTTAATCTTTTTTGTATTCTATCCTCTACACTGAATTCATAAGTGCTTTTTTTTTTTTTTTTTTTTATTAATTTATACATTTAATGGGATATGTATGCCCAAACTCACCTTGATTTGAAGTCTTTCTTCTCTGAAAAAACATCATCATTATTATACATGCACCTCCATGGAGTCTGAAAACCCAAACTATCCGCACAATATTTATCATATCTCTCCTTGAACACCTTAACAGAAAAAGTGCTCACAAGTGACTCTGCCAACTTGCTCCATTCATTCACCACTCTCCAAGCAAAAATTTAGTTCTCACACACTTGCTAAAACCACACTCTTACCCAATTTTCAGGGATGACCTCTTGTTTTGTCTCCTCTAGACGTGCTGAAATATTTCCTCTATTAATCCTATAAAATCCTTTAAGTAACTTAACTGTTTCTATCATATCCTCTCTTTTTTGCTTATCGACCAACTTCTGCAACTCACAAACCCTCAATCTATTCTCATAGGGAGCATTCCACACCCCACCACTTTCTCTGGATCTTCTCCACTACTTCATCTCCAAGCAATCCAGATGACTAGACGTGCTTAATCCAGATGTGGACATATCAAGGCCTTATAAAGAAATAACTTCCTTACCTATACTTATGTGTTCTTCAGTAGCCAAGTAATCATATGAGATACCTTGGCAATATGTCCTCTAAATTTCAACTCTATTACCACCCTGAAATCCCTAGCTTCATCTATTTCCCAAAGTACAGTTCCATCAATGTGGTATACAGCTTGTGATCTATTTATTCCAAAATGCATAACTTTACATTTCTTCACATTAAACTGATACCCATTATCTCTTGTCCATACTTACAGCTTATTTAAATTATCCTGAAAGCTCTCCACATCACCTCATCATCATCATCAAATTCCTGCCATGTACCCTCAAGGGGTGTACAGGATATGACAGTACTACATGAAAAAATTACATCATTACTAACTTCCTATCTACAATTTTCCTCCAAATCAGTCTGTTACTTGCCAAGACTCCAACATTATCAGATCTTATATTTCTATCGTCTAAGGCACTTTGTACCGTATCAATCCACCTATATCTTGGTCTTCCTCTGGGTCGTTTTCCTGCCAACCTGGCAGAGAACACTTGTTTTGCTAATCTTTCCTCTCCCATTCTATTTAAGTGACCATACCATCTGAGATTAGCTCTGCTAACGCATTCCTGGATGCTGACAATGTCAAGTTCTTTCCTAATATCCTCATTTTTAATATGATATTGCCATTGATGCCATCTGTTCACACCTCTAATCTTTCTCAGGACTCTCATATCTGCGGTCTCTAGTCTTTGGTCAAGTGTTTTACTTCTGACCCAGCTCTCAGATCCATAAGTTAATTGGTTTGAACACAGTCTTGTATACAGCTAATTTAGTGTTCCGACTAATTTCTTTCTTATTCCATATGAATTTATTCAATTGACTTCCCACGATACCAGCTTTGCTGATTCTGTTGTCTATTTCTATATTTAGTTTACCATCTTCAGTAAAAATTGTGCCTAAGTAGCTGAAATGTTTTACTTGTTCCACAGGTTCTCCATTCACAACACAGTTGACATTTTCAATGATTCTGCCTATTTTCATTGTCTTTGTCTTTTTATTGCTGACCTTCATACCATATCTATTACAACAGCTATTCAATTTAGTCAGAGAATCTTGCAGACTTGTAGCGGATTTATTTAGAAGTATAACATCATCCGCATAAAGCAAAGAGCTGACATTAACATCTCCAATTTTGATATCAGGTTTAATACCACATTCCTTCATAATGTGATCCATATAGATAATGAATAACAGAGGGGATAATGTACATCCTTGTCTCACACCAGATTTAACATTAAACCATCTTCCTGTACTTCCTTCAATTCTAACTGCTGACTCACAACTCAAATAAAGACTAAGTATTGCTTGATATAATGCCCCATTGACACCATATAACTGCAGCGTATTGAATAGCTTCTCTCTTGGCACCTTGTCATATGCCTTTTCCAAATCGACAAAACTTAAATACAGATCTTTGTTATATTCCCATGCTTTCTCGACTATTTGTCGTAAAGTGAAGATCTGATCCTGACAGCCTCTATTTGGCCTGAATCCAGCTTGTTCTTCACCAAGCTTTTCTTCCACAATTCTTCTCAACCGTTTCTCAAGTATACTTGCATAGATCTTGCCAGGAACACTCAGTAGGGAAATACCTCTGTAATTCTCACATTCAGTTTTATTTCCCTTTTTATATATGGGTACTATGAGAGCTCTACTCCAATCATCGGGAATTCGTCCCTCTGTCCAGGCTTTCTGAACTATGCAGTGCAGCCACTGTAAGACTCTTATACCACCATACTTCAGCATTTCTGGTCGAATATCATCTACTCCTGCTGCCTTTCCACATTTCAAGCCTTTGATGTCTTTTTCTACTTCAAGTATGGATATGTATTCCTGACTGCATGCCTGGTCAGTGTTTTTTATCACTGTGCTGTCATCACTGCTTGTTTCATTTAGCAGTTTTTCAAAGTAATTACTCCATACTTCAAGGATATCTTTTTCTCCTGTTTTCATTTCACCTTTATCATCTCTAATTCCTTTTACAGCACTCTTTCCTCCATTCCTAAGCTTCTTCAACAACCTCCAGAATATTTTGCCACCTTCTTGATATTTATTTTCTATATTCTTGCCAAAGTCCTCCCATGACCTTTGTTTAGCTAGTTTTACACACTGTTTAGCTTTCTTACATTTGTCTCTGTATTCTGTAAGAGTAAAAGCTGACTTATTTGCCAGGAACTTTTGATATGCTTTCTTCTTTTCCTTCACTGCCTCTTTAACTTCCTGTGTCCACCAGGGAGTTCTGATTTTTTTTATCTTTGCACACAACCTCACCACATGCCTCTCTGGCAGAATCAATCAATGTTTCCTTCAGAGTTTGCCACTGAATCTCCAAGGTTTGATTCCTGTTCTCAAACTCTTTCATTTTCTTTTCAATAATATTTCTGTATTATAGTCTACAGTTTACATCTGAGAGCTGCTCAACTTTTATTCGCTTTAAAACTTTCTTACATGTTATTCTTTTCAATATGAAATTCAATTTTATCCTGCTCAAGACTAAATAGTGATCACTTCCAATTTCAAATCCTCTGTACACTCTTGTGTCCCGCACCAGGGAGAAAACATCACTATCAACAATAACATAGTCAATGAGACTTTTCTTATTCCTAGCCTCTTCTCTCCATGTGAATTTGTGCACATTTTTATGTTGGAACATGGTGTTAGTAATAACCAGTCCATGTCCTGAGCAGAAATCCAACAGATATTTGCCATTATTATTAGCTTTGCTCTTTTCTCCAAATTTTCCCAAAATATTTTTGTATGTCTCACAATCATTTCCTACTCTACTATTTAGATCCCCAACAAGGACCAACTTTTCCTTTTTCATTGTGTCAGTTGCTTTTTCTAAAGCCTCAAAAAATTCCTCCACTTCTACCTTAGTAGAACCTTCTGTGGGACCATAGGCACAAATAAGTCTCATTGTCCAGTTCCCCATTCTCATATTTGCCCATATTACTCTACTTGAGACTGACTGCCATTCAAGAAGATTAGCCTCGTATTTTGTGTTGAATACTATGGCTACTCCTTCTTTTCCTTGATTGTTATTGCCTGAATATAACATTTTGTATTTATTGCTCAGAAAGATCTCACCAGTTTTGGTCTTTTTTGTTTGTCACCCCTATTATGTCGATCTGGTACTTATCTAATTCCTCAGCTAGCTCCATTTCTTTGCCATTCAGGCTTCTTACGTTGATAGTACCGATCTTTAACTCTAGTGATGTTGAGTTGGGGTTTGTTTTCAGATTTGTTCCAGTAGCTGACTTTTCGCTGTTCGCCCTGGTTCCCTGGCGAAAACAACGGGGGGCCTTGTTTAACCGGGCGACGCCCCAGCCGGCATGAAATTTTGGCATGTTGTACCATCATTTTTTATTTTGGTTTAACCAATAAGAATACAATTTGGTCGGCTAAATCCCAAATTGCCAGCCCATCCTCGTTCGTTCAGTATCAAAGTAGATACCCAACAGGGTGCACCACGAGAAGGTGAGGATTGGACATTAGGTCAGAAGCCCTGGTCGGTTCTCCGCATTCCTTTAAAGGCTATGTGGAGGTCTCCTCTCAGTTATACAGCTTTGACCCTTAAGCACCCCTTGACCCTTGATTAACTATTACTCTACCCAGTTTTGTGTCATCAGCAAACAACTGAATATTTAGCAGTAGTCCTAATGTGTGGAAAGGCTTATGTGTTTGTTGTACATGTTGATTAATTTTAACAGTATAGATGAGAACACAGACTGATAAAAAAAAAAAAAAAAACTGTTAATAACTTATTGCTGATATTTCGATAGTATTCTATCCAGGATCTTCTGAGCACAAAAACAGTTTGTTGATGGCCCAACATGTTTGGCTGCATAAATTTGCCAAAGATTTGGGAGACATTCATCTTAAGACCTAATTAATACCTGCTTTCTCTCTCTCTCTGTTTTTTTAATGTAGACTGTGCCTAATTAAGACTTCAGTCTTTGTGTTGTACGTTACAATTATTCAAACTAGTCATTTGTTATACCAGATTGTTGTTGTCTCGTGTACTGTGACAAACTGTTTTTGTGCTCTGAAGATGCTGGATTGAATACCAATGAAATATCAGCAATAAGTTAATAATAGTTATTTTCTTATCGGTCTGTGTTCTCATTTATACTGTTAAAAATAATCAACAGTGGTTCTAGCATAGAATCTTGCAGCGCACCACTAGTTAATTTCTTTCTCCTGGATTCTTCTTCTCTATGTACCACTTTTTGGTATCTGTCTATCAGCCACCCTCACATCCATCCCAATTTGTTTTTTTTAATTAAATTATGTGGTATTCTGTCAAATGTCTGCAAAATTCAGCAGTATCATTGTGTACCCATTCTCTACATCCACCTCATCTGCCACCCTATTATGTTAATAGATAAAAAAGTTAATAGTTAATAGATTACTAAGGTATGACCTATTCCACCCATTCCCGAATTCTCTTTTTTACCAACTTTTCCAGTATTTTAACCATTGCAGACCAATACTGATTGGTCTGCAATTTGCTATTGCAGTCCTCAAATCTACCTTATATAAAGAAGTTATTTTTTCCTCTTTCCCCACCCCTTAAATAACTGGTCAGAGGTACTATTGCCAAATGAAGGTTACTGAAAATAGGTAAATCTTAAAAAAAAAAAAAAAAAAAAAAAAAAAAAAAAAAAAAAGCTAAGTTACTTTATTCAAGATGAGGTGATACTTGCAATTAAGTGGCAAAAGACATCTTCCAAGTGGTCTCCTGCACTTAATTCACCCATGTTTTCACTTAGATTTTCAGTTTTATTGTAGTGGCCATTCTTCTAATATTACTCAGTGTAGATGCTTGTAAATTATAGTCCGTACAGCACTTGTTGCTATACCTGAGGCCATACTTGACTGACAAAATAGCTGTCAGCATTGGCAATTCCATCTTGTTTCTTAATTTAGTTTTAACCACATTCATGGAACTAAAAATTTGATCAATTTCTGCATTAGCATTTGGCAGTATTAATAAATTTATTGCACACTGAGCAATTTCTTTAAATGGATTCAATGAATAACTGGTATTCAGCAGCAACAACATCTTTTTTCTGTTTTCAGCATTGTTTCTAAGATGGGAGCATGAGGTTATTTTATGTGTTTTAGGGCAGTGGTGGCGAACCTTTTTATGCGTGTGTGCCAAATATTTACAAATCGAGTTGCTGACATGCCAGGCAGTTTTTAATAGGGGAAAAATTAATCTAACTTATAAATTTATAATATATATATATATATTTATAATATTTTATAATTATAATATCTTATTTTATTTATATTTTATAATTATATTTTATTTTATTTATAATATATATATTTATATTTGAAAATAATTATAATTTTATAAATATTTTATTTTATTTATAAAATTCATCATCATTTTGTGTTATTTTTTATATTTATATATACAGGGTGTTCGGGATAAATTTGACATATTTATAATTAATTATATTTTTCCGTAAGTTACATGTATTAACACACACTTCTCTTCATTTAAAAGTTTGGACCCTTCTTCATTCATATACAAGATGTCAGAAAGGATGGATAGCTGGAACCCACCTGAATCATGGAAGAGAATAACTTGTATCATGATGATTCGTGCCCGCCATCAAAATAAGGATATTACGACTGCTGCCCAATGCTCCCTGAATACAGTAAAAACAATCAGGCATGAACTAGAGACTTGCAATGGTGACTACGAGGATGTAGCAAGAAGAAAGATCCCTAGCAGACGATCTGATTGCGTTCGTACAGCAGAATTCCTCGCAAATCTGCAGGAACAGGTGTTGAAGAACCCTGGCATTGGAATTCGGGCTTTGTTCGTGGAGTTGCTAACTGTAGTCAAGCCCTGGATAACAAGGGTAGCCAATGGTAGGCCGTATGTATGGCAGCAGGATTCGGCCCCTTGCCACACCTCTGGGAAAAGTCAAAAATGGTTGTCTGAAAATTTCTACGACTTCACCAGTCCAAATGTTTGGCCTCCAAACTCCCCAGACCTTAACCCCATGGATTATTTTGTATGGGGCGCAGTTGAAAAAGACACCAATCGCACTTCCAGTAATACAAAAGCCCAGTTAATGGATAAAATTAAAACAGTTTTTGCGGCCCTTCCCAGGGAGACTGTAGCATCAGCTTGTTCGAGGTTCCGAAGCAGAATTGAAGCTGTGATCGATGCTAATGGTGGTTATTTTGAGTAAATCTTGTTGATAGTATTGTAATTAACTCTGCCTGTAATGTTTTTTTGTCAATTCATTAAATTTAATAGATACAAAGAAGATTTTCTTTTTCCTTACGAAACTGTCAAATTTATCCCGAACACCCTGTACATTTATAATGTTATTCAGTGTAAAATTGATTATTGTATTATTAAATTGATTTTCATTGTTGGTTTGAAAAAAAAACCCAGCAGTGAGAAAAATATTTATGCATTGTAACTCACCATCAAAGTTAGCTGAGCAAGGGAAGCAGCAGAAGGATGTCAACTTGTCAGCAAAACGTTTACCATATACTCGAAAATAACTTGCCCTCGTGTATAACTGGCACCCCTGATTTTACTTTACGAAAAAAATACATTAAAAATGTTGCATATGCCTCGCACACGAAAAATGTTTAAACATGTTCACGTTGAGGCAATAGGAACTCGCTCCCTACGGTTAACAACACCCTTCCCCCAACAGCCATTATACTGCAGATGCAAGAAAAACAAGTAGTTTTATTTTATCCCTGATTAAAGTATAGAGGCTTTTGTAGTCTGTGTAATATATTTCTCAACAAATAGTGCAATTAGAGACAGCTGGAATAAAAATGGCACTAACTAATGAATCAGATATCCCTTCTCACAGAAACTATGCTGTATAGACTCAAGCAAAACCATATGTTGCACCTGAAACACAGTATCTAACTAAAAACTCTTGTCCAGTTTTTCAATTACATGAAATAAGTGTTTGTTTTATTGCATTTGAAATTCTCGATGTCGTTATGACAGATCACAAAGGCTGACTTCAAATAAAATCTACCAAGAATTGAAATATGCCATATAATGCATGTGTGAGTTCCTGTGCCAGCTCAAATGCAAACCAGCAATAAAATTCAACCAAAGGTTGAAATTTTGTGCGAGTTGAGCCCACCGATAAAGAGAAGTTCCATCGGAACAATAAATGGCACCCCATCGTGACTGTGTTAAAACTAAGATATATAGTGAATGTTGTTATGACAGTTTCACATGTTATGGAATTCGGATGAAGAGAATTAGCATTTGAACTAAACAATTGTAGATTGTCTTTGGGTCATGTGACCTTTTGTTAATACCACATCAATCATATGCACGTCTTCATAGCTGCTCTCTGGTGTAAAACAAAATTTAACTTGTACGTATTGTAACAATTAAAAAAAAGGTTGAATGATATATTAGCGTATAAAAGGATATCACCTGTAAATCGTTGATGTGCCAGCAAAATTCTCAGATGTGTCACCTTTGGCATGCTTGCCATAGGTTCGCCATCTATGGTTTAGGGTATTGTGAACAGAAAAGAAGAGATCATGAAGAAACTGTCTTGCTGTATTTCTAAGATTGTACTCATCATTTTGTGTTATTTTCTTTTGTATCAACTCTGAAATTTTTCTTTCAAATTTTTATCTTTGGCATAATTTGACTGTTTAGGATGATGTTTTTGCAAATATTTACTAGATGATCGCAACTGTCGAATGATGAGTGACAACAAAAAAATAATGCTAAGCTGCCTTCAAAGTTTGCTATTTCATCAGACTTTCTTCGCAAGCTAACAATATTTATCAGCTGTATCACATCTGCTAAACTTAGTGGTCTTTTGTAGCTTCACCAGGAACTTCACACAGTCATTTACTAAACATCCCAATTTGCAACCACTTCCACCTAAATTCTTGCTTGGAAACTTTGTCTCTTTGCTCATTTTTGAAGAAGGCTATACAACTCTTCACTGTAACGAATTACAATCAGTCTCTGAAAACTTCCCACTCTGTTGTAACTATTAACCGGAACACTGCAAGAGACTAACTTGTAGCAGTGCTATCAGCTTCAAGGAGGCAAAAAGGGCAGACTGTTGGGCCATGTGACTGACTGACTGACGTTGTGCATTTGAAACGTATATGATACTACCAAATGTAAAATACAATTTTTTATCAAATGTGAACATTTGGAAAACTTTTAAAACAATTTCTTTAAGAGTAGGTTATAAAAACAACTAAAAAGAGCTGAAACAAGTTCTGATGGGGCTAGATTCGGAGCTAGGTGCTGGCTCCAAATTAAAATGAAAATTTAGAGCTAGGAAGGGAAAAAAAGGAGCTAGATCTAGCTCCAAAAAAAGCTAAATTGGTAACATTAGTCAGAAGTATTGCTAGTTTCCTTTCTTGCACATTCTCGTAAAATGCTAGCTGATATCCCATCTAATCCTACAGCCATATTTATATGAGGTTCTACAATATTGTAATCTCTAATTCATCCACCTCTGTTCCTCCCAACATTTGTCCTTGTCACATATGTCACAGCAGTAACCTCTCTCTCTTGGATGATGTGATCCTTGCAAAGTGGTTTCTCACTAACTCAACTAGTTTATTTGCTTCTGTCACCTCACTACCATTGGCACTTGTTAAAGTTATCCTTTCATAGTTATTCTTCCTCCTACTTGCAACATAACAAAAAAATTCTTTGTGATTTCTTTTGGCCTGGGCTAGTTTTTTCTCATAATCTGATTTTGACTTCTTTATCATGCCCAACACCTTTCTTGACTGACTGACTGTACTTGTTCATAAGCTTGCTGATCACCTTTCTCCTTATATATATATATATATATATATATATGTATATATATATACACACCCTCCACAATATTTTTTTTCCAGCTCTTGCTTAATTAACTCCTCCATATCTTACTCCTGTCTGATTAACCTTGCTTCCTCTGTATGTCCCTTAACTATCTCCAGTGCAATACTAACATCCTTCCCTTGCAGATTTTTATGTCATGGCACCTCTTCAGGCTTCCTCCAAAGCTTGTCATAATCAACCTGCCTACCTTGTAGTTCAACATATACCCTTTTTTGACAGATTATTCCTCATATTTTATAACCTCCCAAGTCACTCTTCCCAATCAGAGGCAATGTGACCACATTGGTTATGGATAACTAACTCTTTGATCCTATAACGAGATCTGGTAATTTACCTGACCCCCCTTCATCACATCTTGCCTCAAGTAATTATATCTCAGTTGTATATAAACTGTTTTCTTCATGCCATGGGATCTTTCTTCCATCCAGTCTATATCTCCATGGTCGAAGTCCCCCATAATAATTACTTGACCTACACTCATTGCTCTAATTTCCCGATGCATGTCTTTATTCAGTACTCTAATTTTTTTGATGCAGGTCTTCCAGATCATCCCATCCATTGTTTCAAAAAATTATGGAGATTGTAGAACTTGAGCAATATTGAATCCTATCTCAAACTGCTGTTTGAGTCAGATACTTATGTTATTGCTCTTCCCCACACACACACCACTCTTCATCCCACTTTTGTTTGGTCTCATCTTGTCTTGGTGTGTAGTTGTGTTTTATACTGCTGACTCACTCGGTGTAATAATGGAGTGTTCTGTTGGTTTTTTGTTAAAGAAGTGCAACACCATTCAAGATAAGGTTTAGGTGGTAAAACCTTATCTGTGGTGATTTGCACAGTATGATAGATACTGTGCAAATCACCAACATTTGCACAGTATCTATCATACTTTGCTTTGAACTCATTCACAGTTATGGCACCCACAACAGACTGGCAATCTATTACTCATTCACTACTCTTCAAGCAAAAAAAAAAAAAAAAAACCTAGTTCTAACATCCTTGCTACCTACACTCTTACTCAGTTTTCATCAATGGCCTTTACTTCTTCCACCACCACACCACCAGACCTGTTCTGAAAAATTTCCTCTAAATTAATCTTGTAAAAACCCCTCAGTAATTTGTATGTTACAATCATATCACTCCTTTTCTGCCTATCAACCAGTTTCTGTAACCTACAAATCTTCAACCTGTTCTCATAGGGTTCATTATGTAGATCTGCTACCATCTTAGTCACTTATCTCTAGATCCTCTCCTCCTCATCACCAAGAAACCCTGTCACCCAGATCTGCATGCAGTAGTCAAGATGGGACTTATTAAGTCTCAATAAAGAGGGACAATAACCTGCTTGTCTCTGCTCGTCCAAGTAATTTGATGAACTGTTTTAGCCAATTTTGCTATGTGCCCCCTAAACTTTAACTCTCTATCCACTAACACCCCCAAGTCTCTGGCTTTGTCAATTTCCTGGAGTACAGTTCCACCAATGTGGTATACTGCTGATGCATAACCTCACACTTTGCCACATTGAACTGACATCAGTTCTTCTTAGCCCAGTCTGCCAATCTATCCAAATCATCCTACAAAATTTTGACATCATGTGCATTCACTATTGTTCTACCCAACTTTGCATGATCGGCAAATAACTGAACAGCTCCTCCGAGATCCTGTCCTATGTCGCTACTGTACAAATTAAACAGTAGTGGTCCTAGAACAGAATCCTGTTGCATGCCATTAGTCACAAGCCTTCTTTTGGACTCGACTCCTGAATAAACTACTCTCTGATATCTCTCCATCAACCACTCTCTTTTCCATCTCACAACCCTATATCCATCCCCCCATGTGCTATATTTTACTGATTAGAATTCCATGTTGTATCCTGTCAAAGGCCTCTGCAAAGTCCAGAAGTAAACCCATTACCTTTATTCAACTCAGCTGTCACTGTATTATGAAACGTGAGCAAGTTACTGATGCATGACTATGATGCTCCCCCATACAGTATCCCATTTCCATCTATCCATTCCTATATTTTGCACTTGACCAACTTCTCCAATAGTTTGACAACTCCTGATATGCTGATTAGTTGGTAATTTGCTACATCAGTTTAGGAACCTCCTTTATTCAATGGAACTATTTTCCCCTCAGGACTAACCCAGAGTTGAGACTTAGATTAAACAATATGGTCAAGGGCACTGACAATTCTCCTGTCACTTCACGTAAAACTCTAGCTGGTATACCATCCAATCCCACAACAGTTATTCACATTTATGGTTCTGTCATATGCTATGCATCTCCATTTAATTTACCTCAATTCCCATATAAGCCTATGGCTCTCTTATTCGTGCAATATCATCACCAGGATGATATATTCCTCCAAAGTGTTCAGTTTTTCTACTATTTCAACTGATTCAGTTACCTCCCTGCCATCAGCATTCATTAAAATCATTCTGCCATATATATTCATTCTTTTACTTGCAGAATATTGAAAGAACTGTTTGGAATTCTCTTTAGCCTGCATTGCTAACTTCCTTTCATACTCTGTTTTTGTCTTCCTTACCACACGTTACCCTTCTGGCCTATGCCTTGTACTCTGCATGTGTCTGCTGGTCACCTTTCTCCTTAAATTCCATCCACAATTGTTTCTTTTTTTGCAGCTTCAAATGAAATTCATCCATTTAACTCCTACCTGATTTACTCTCCTGATTCTGGCTATGGAGTCTGCCACTCCTTTACCACTTCCTATTCACTATCATTAAAATCATTAATTTTAATGATTCCCTGTAATTCTATATATATCCTATCTTAACTGAAAATTCCACACATTTAGCCACTTCCCAGTCAAGACTGTAAGATCACGCTCACGAGTTGGTGGCAATGTGGTCATTTGTTATAGACAAATTCTGAGATGCAATTACTAGATTGAGCACTCTCGAACCCCTAGTATATTCCATCATATGCTGTCTCAGGTAATTATCCTTTAGTAACTGCATAAATTCCATTTTCTTCCTCCTATGTGTCCTCTCCTCCTTCCAGTCAATGTTCCCATAATTGAAATACCCCATAATAATTACCTGCCCTTCACTCATTTAGTCTATTTGCTGATGCATACTATCTCCATCTTTTCAATCCCTTGGTCTGTAGCAGCATTAACTGTATATTTTGTTTGCTGGCCTCTATCTCACACTAAATAGCCTTAAATGTGCTATTTTCACTGTCTTACAGTCGAATGTCTTCTCTCTTTGGTTGCAGTTCATCAACAACACTCCTCCCCATTCTTTTCTCTCTATTCTCCCTGAATACTCTATACCTTTCACATTCTTATGTTAGCCATGTCTCATTAATGCCAATAACCTTTACCCAGGATGAACTAACCAATGCCAAAACTTATTCCAAATGCTCCTGGCATTAGTGTAAATATCATATAAGATCAGAAGGAAATTAGAAATTTGTTTCCTGATGAGAAAAACTAGTTAATAAAAGAGAAAATTTAAAATATATCAACTGCAGTGGACCTGTTTTTACTTTAGCAATGTGAAATTACATTGCTCACATAGCTAAGTTACTGGTATAAAAATTAAAAATTTTATTTTTATTGTAAAACATTAATCTACTTCAATGCTAGTGGCATGTAAAAACTTGATGTTTAATTTGCTTACTTCATACAACTCAGGAGGTCCTAAACAAATGATGTCTTGATAAGTGAATGCAATCAACACTAGTGATGGAGAGGAGGTATAATGTTGAAGTCATGAAAATAACAGAATGGACCAATTTTGCTTTCCAGCTATTTATCAAGAAGAGCATTTGTCTCAAAATAAAATAAAGGTTTTATTTGGTCCCCCCTCCAATGTTTTTGGGCTTCAAAATAAGATATATTTTTTTTATTTTTGCAAATTGAGGCTTTTTTTTTTTCAAAGAAGGGGACTAAGCAAGGTGATTTTGGACATATATATTCCATTACATGTATATTTTATACAAAACACACACACACACAAACTTGCAGATTCAATCTTGAGAATTTCAGGATAGAATACAAAATGGAGAAAAAGAACACACCAAAACCTGCTTTAGGTGTTCTGCCATCTTGAAAAAATTAATTTGTTTCAAATAAGATATCAAAATTTGCACACCTTAAGTGTTAAAATTGTAAAATAAATTTAAAAGAAAATAGACAATCCAGAAATAAGCCATAATTAAATTTTAAAACTGAAATTATGAAACTTTTCTGAATGTGCTAAATGAAAATGGTTGTCATAATTAATAGGATGACAGGAGAAATCTAAAAAAAAAATTCATCTAACGGATTGTGTGTCAAAACTTGCTTTCATCAAAATCAAAAGTTATGCACCTTCAGCCGATTCCATTATCTGACAGTTTACTATGATTTTCCTCCTGATGTTTTGAATCTTTTTAAATTTGTTATACACTCATGGATATTTCAGCTGGAAAAACAACATTGAAGCAAACTATTTTTTGAACTGTCTGGAAGAAACTTGGTTCTCATCCATCCATTCATCCCCAACCCTCTTTGATTTTGTTACATTCATGATGTTTTTGCTATTTGGTCTCATTTTGAAAACAAATTTACCACCTTCCGGCATCATATCCTTAACCACCCATGCATTTGATTCACCCCGGAAAAGAAGAATGTCGGTAGTTTACCATTCTTCTTACTTCATAGCCTCTAGTACTCTGTCTACCAGTGATTATTGAAAGCTGCCTTTACCGACAGATACGGCCTTCAAAAGTCTGCTCATCACACTTCCCAAAATATTGGTGTTATCAAGTCATTAATTAATAGAGCACTCAATGTGTGTGTGCTTTCAAGCTTAAAATAAGAACTACAACTGTCATCAAATCCCACAGATAATTGATTCCCACTTCCGACTACCCAAGGATTCTTTGACAGACTGCAAGGTTCCAATCCCTTATATTTCTGGTGTCTCTGAACGCATTGGTAGAATTTTGAAGTTACCTTAAGCATATTTGCCCATCAACAAAACTTTTTATCTGTTACAATTTATAAAAGACAAATTGTTGCCTCTATTTTTAGCTAGTGTTTATCACATCCCTTGTGAATGTAATTTGACATACTATGAGCAGACAGGCCATTTTCTGGGAAGGGAAAAAAAAAATTAATGAACATCAATAATACACTGAATGTGTAAAATCTCAAAAGTGATTTGGCATAGCATAGTATTGACATGAAACATCTTGTGGAATGAAGTCCATCTTCTCCATAGAAGCAATTATAAATATGAATGCCTTTTCAAAGAAAGATATGAAGCCCTTTTATATCTATCTAACTAAATCAGAATGATTGTTTCTTTCTCTCTCAAACATTTGGGAGATTCTCATCTGATGTATATATCCAAAATAGTTTTAACTTAATTTCTAGCACATGTTAACTATTTTTAATTGGTAAAGCAATTCTCGTGTATCTTGTATTCCTGTTCTTTGATTTGCTCCTATACTGTTATTTATGGTATAAAATATTTGTACTTTTCATTAAAGTTTATTACTGTGGTTATTCTGTCATTTTTATTATGACACAACTACCTTTAAATATTAGTGATATTTAAGTTCAGTTATCAATTAATCCTTTTATGAATTAAATAAGCCATATAATATACATGTATTTCATCTAATATTTAGATTGTGTTTCACTATACTATATACTTGATTTTCAAGTTTTCAGTCATTATGCTTATAGATGAGAAGAATACTGACTGTGTGTGGACACATTTAAAAAATACTTAAATGATATCAGAATGTGACCAGAGAGTTCAAAGAATAAATAAGATAGGAGTCAAATGGATGAGTAATGTTATCAAGCAACAGATTTGTAAGAAAAAGTTGATGTGAAAGGAATACTGTGTTCAATAACGATATTGTAATAAATTTAGTTTAATTCTTTATCCAAGTGTAAGCAAACACCTGAAGTATCTTCAGGACTGAGGCAACTCATCACTCTTTGTCTTAGTATCTCCCATAATGCAAACATCTTGCAGCCATGTATAATGCTATGCATTAAGGGAAGAGCCACTAGCCAGACTGGTTTCGACCTTTATTGAGGTTCCCATTGACAAGACCTCAATAAAGGTCAAAACTGGACTGGGTAGTGGCCCTTCCCTTAATGCATAGCATTATACATGTCTGCAAGGAGATATGTTTTGCATTATGGGAGATACTAAGACAAGGAGTGATGAGAGCTTGATCCACCTTTACTACGAGTTGCCTCAGTCCTGCAGATACTTCAGGTGCAAACTTTGTTTGCTTTCACTTGGATAAAGGATTAAAATAAATTTATTATAGTCTAACCAAGTGGAAAATAAACTTCCAAAAACAATGATATTGGTTATGAAAACTATAAGCAGCAGGCCAGAAGAGTCACAACTGTTGTCTGAAAAGTATGAAAAAAATCTGGCTCTGCAAATTAAAGAGAATGCCAAAGAATTCCATCAATATGCTGCAAGTAAAAGAAAGAATGAATATGAAAGAATACTGAATGCAGATGGTGTTGTGGGTAATAGATGCAGAAGAGGTTCAAGTAATGAGTACCCATTTTGCTAAAAGCTTTTAACTTGGTGTATGCAATATAAAGCTCACTGCTACCTCTTCAGCAGATGAAGAAACTCAGGTGCATGAGGAGGAGATATTAGAGCTGTTGCACAAACTGAATTCAGCAATAGGGACTGATGGAATATTAGCATGGTGGCTGCTAAAAGAGTGTTCAGCTGAACTGGCTATTCCTTTAACCAGGCTATATATAATTCACATCTTGGAATGGAAAATTCCACAGGAGTGGAAAGAATATATGGTAATCCCATTGCACAAGGGTAGTACAAAGACCGAATGTATCCAACTATCGACCAATCAGTATCTCTGGAGTGGTGAAGATTTTGGAAAAGTTGGTCAGGGCTCACATTCAGAAATGAGTTCATAGAGAATCTTTACTTTGCAATGAACATCATGGGATTATTAAGGGATTGTGATGTTTTAGCAACTGGATCATATTCTATAATAATGTTACCACTGAGCTAGACAATGGGAATGCATTCACCATGATTCTTTTGGATTTTGCTAAGGTTTTTGACAGAATGTAGCATGGAATTCTGTTGCATAAATTGGAGAATATGGATTTGGATTATAAAATATATTAGCATAAGTGAATAAGCTTATGCTAGATTAGCATAAGCAGATGGCTGACTTAAATATCAAAAAGTGGTATATGGGGGATGTGAGTGCAAAATTTAATGTAATCAGTCGTGTATCACAAGGATCAGTTCTTGATCCATTGTTATTCAATCTGTATATTAATGATATTGGGAAGGATTTAACAGGCAAAATACAACTATTTGCTGATGATGTAAAGATAGGTAGAGTAATCAGGAATGTAGCCAATATGGGGTATTTGCAGAATAATATGAATAGGCTGGAATTGTGGCATGAGAAACTATTCAGGAAATGTAAAGTCATGCACTTTGGTGATTAGATATCCAATATCGTATTATATTATATTGGTGGGATTATGCTAGAACTAACTACTCAGACTAGGGATCTTGGAGTGTTAGTAGGTAGGAAGTTGAAGTTTAGGGATCATGGAGCAAAGATTGTAAATACAACTCAACAGATAATTGCAGTTCTGAAACAAACTTTTACATGTAAAGATTAAGGATGTCATTTTGCCTCTTTGGACTATGGTGCGCAGGTCTGCTCTCCTGGTTTCCATTGTGATTCTTATATAGTGGAGAGAGTGCAAAGGATGAGTGTGTTAAAAATGATATCAGGATTATGGAATATTGAGAATTTATAGACTGCAGACTGACAAACAGGAGAAAGAGGGATGATATGATTGAGACTTGCAAACTTTTTGAAAGGGTTATGCAGAATTTTAGTTGATATAAAAGATATTTGCCAGAGGGGACATAACCAGCAGACAACTTTTCAGTTAGCTGAAGGTGAGTTACCAGTCACTGCCATTGACATTGGCATTGACAAATGGTTAATGTTAATGTACCTATTTCAACCACTGCCTAACTTATTTGAGAACTGAAGTGGCTTGAAAAGTTTCATTTTTGGTCTAGAGCAGGGCTACCAGATCATGTAAAAATAAATACAAAAAAAATTCTTAGCCTGCCCACAGTTGTGATGTACTATAAGTTTACAGCCTTTCATGAGTAGGAGACAGACAGATACACACACAAAAGCTCACGAGTCTATATTTTAATTTGATTCTGTCATTGCTTGCACTCCTGATTTTTTTTTTTATCAGAACTGTAGTCTTTAATCATCCATTTTATTTACAAATGCAACCTGCAGATCCATAAGTTAATAAAATTGGTTTGAACACTAGTCTCATGTATTTAATTTTTTCCAGTACTTTCTCTCCTTTTCCACTATACCAACTCTGCTTGTTATGTTATCTATTTCCATATATAATTTACCATCACCAAAAATTGTGCCTGAATAGCTGAAATATTCTATTGGTCCTTCTATCTATTTCCATATATAATTTACCATCACCAAAAATTGTGCCTGAATAGCTGAAATATTCTATTGGTCCTTCTAGCTTGGTCAAATGGATAACACATCCATTTTTCATTCAGTAGGTCATGGGCTGAGTCCTACTCAAGACATGGATGTTCATAAATATCATTAGGGTGGAGGTGAATTTCACACTTCCTTCTGCAGTCCTGAAGTGGCTGAAAAAAGAATATACCTTTTTTTCTGAATATACCTTTAGCTTATCAATGGTATATATAGTGCTAATTGTTTGATAGTTTACCTTTCATGGTGGGATTCACATTAATTTTTTCCTCCAGTGTTCCAGGATATATTCATAGTTATTTTACTGCTGATTTTTCATATCAAATTTATTGTGGCTCTTATTCAGTTGTTTTAGAATCTTAAATTGTACTGAAATTGTGCATCATTTGAATAAAGTAAAGAGCTGAGTTGAATATTTCTGATTTTAAGACTTACAATTATTTGTCATTTCTCTTCTTGAATTCTTTGACAGAGCACTGACAATAGACTCCAGCAACCCATTCCACTTATTCACCACTCTAAGAAACAAATTTACTCATATTCTTGCTAACCACACTGTTACTCAATTTACTGCTGGAATATTTCCTCAGTATCAATCTTAAACCCTTTTAGTAAATTAAACATTTCCATCATATCCTCCCTTTTCTGCTTATCAGCCAACTTATGCAACTCCTAAATCTATTATCATGAGAAGCATTCCATAGATGGCGCTCCATTTGTTTAATTGCATCTCTGTATCTTCACTGCATTTTCAACCCCAAGAAATTGAGGTGACCAGACTTGAGCACAGTAATCCAGATATGGCCTTATCAAGAGGAATGACAACTTTCTTATCTCTGCTTGTTATTTAGTAATCAAGTTATCTTATGAGTTCTCTCAGGTACTTTTGCAGTGTGCCCTCTGAACTTCAACTTCCTATTCATCAACCCCCAAATTCTAGCTTCAGTTTTCTGGAATAGATTCTTCCCACCATTTTGGCATACACAGCATAACTTTAGAATTTTTCATTCTAGCTGTCAGTATGTTTAAATCATCCTGCAATCTCTCTACATCACCTTGATTTGACTGTTATGCTGCCCAGTTTTCGTCACCAGCACACAATTGAATATTTCCTTTAATAATTTCCTCTATCATTCATTCAAATGAAATGTCATTGATCCAAATGACACACACCACTAGTCACTTACATTCTCCCAAAGAGCAGTATATGGATTCTGTTTCTCCACATACTGCTCTTTAGTCTGTCCATCCTATCCATATCGCTAGTTCCATGTTCACTTCCATTTGCATAAAGAGTTTCATGTGGTATCCTGTCAAATGGCTTTGCAAAATTCAGCTGTTTCCATGTGAGTCATCCCCATTATCTAATTCAGCCATCACTTTTAGAAAAACACTTAACAATTTATGCTCATTAAACCATATTCTTATACCATTTTGAACAGCATTTTTTCTTGGCACTATATTATATGCCTTTTCCAGATCTTATGATTTAAATACAAATACTTATGTTCCTGTGATTTGACTTTTTAATAAATATAAAGTACTAATAGGCTGTATTTGATCTGAACTGAGCTTGTTCTTCCTGAGATTATCTTGCACAATTTTTCTTAACCAAGTATCTGCATTGATCTTACCTGAAATATTCAGTAGAGAAAGTTCTGTAATTCTCACCTTGTTTTATTTTCCTTTTTATAGATTTGAGTACAATGAGAGCTCCACTCCAGCCATCTGCAGTTTGGTCATCCAACCAAGCATGAGTTATGGAGTGTAGCCATTTTAAAAATTTTGTACCTTCATATTTGAATGTTTCTGAAGCTTGATATGCTCCAGCGGCCTTTTCCACATTTAGATTTCTAACAGCGTTATCTGAAATGCTTAAGTTGCATTTACTTGTGATTGCATTCATCCCGGATATTTTTTGCTACTATTCTCTCACTGCTTGTTTCATTTCAAATTTCGTTTTCTTTATTTCTCATTTCATAAATTTTCAATGCAATTACTTCATTCCTACAGCATATGCTACTGTTATCACTTCTGATTCCTTTTACAGTACTTTGACATTTGTAAGCTTCTTTTTGATTGCTAGAACTTTTTGTCAGCTTATGATATCTTTATCATTCTTCCCATAGCCTTTGTTTATTTACTTTTACACCTACTTTATTATTATTATTAAGAGACACCTCCAGGGAGACCCACATACTACTACATACACAACATCCATGGCAATCCATTCTAATCACGCACCACCCTCCGAGAGAAAAATCTAGCACTCAATCCCTTTTTGGCTGCATTCATTCTCAGCTTCCAAGGATGCCCTCTTGTCCTTTCCCCAATCTCCATCAATTGAAATCCTGTATGACCCTTCCAGAAGTTTGTAAGTCTCAATCATATCATCCCTCTTTCTCCTGTTTGCTAATGTCTGCAGTCTACAAATTCTCAATCTGTCTTCATAATCAGTATTCCATAATCCTGAGATAATTTTTAACACTCATTTATACTCTCTCCAATATATCAGAATCACAATGGAAATCAAGAGACCTAATCTGTGCACAATAGTCCAAGTGAGGTCTTATCAAGGCCTTGTAGAGAGGCAAAACAACATCCTTATCTTTATATGTGAACTTTTTTATTACAGCATTACAATTATATTTTGAGTTGTATTTGCAATCTTTGCCACATGACTCCTGAACTTCAACTTCCTGCCTACTAACATCCCAAGATCCCTAGCCTCATCAGTTTCTCCTAGCCTAATCCCACCATTATAATACGACATTGGATATCTAATCATGCCAAAGTGAATGACTTTACATTTACTGACAATGAGCTGACACCCATTTTCCCATGCCCACAATTCCAGCCTATTCAAATCATTTTGCAAATACTGTACTGCATATCAGCAGCATTCCTGATTACCCTACCTATCTTTGCATCATCAGCAAATGTTGACTCAAATCCTCCGTATATTGCTTTTTGATATTCATTCATTTCGTATGGTGATTCAACGGCCGTGAATCACCATACGAAATGAATGCCACACCGCCCCTTTTATGGGGAGGTATGGCACCACCTCAATTCCCCCCCCCCCATTTTTATCCGGGCGCGGGACCGGTATAGCTAACAATTCAGACCTGTGGCTTTAGGGATTGTCTTAAGTATTCCTGACTATCCATGTGTGTTCACGGGGCCGGTTTACCTGCTTCTGTAATGAAATCCCCAGATAAACGGAGGGGAAAACCCTGCTGTCCATGCCCAAGACCAGCTAACTTGGCTATGGCTGAGGATGATCCTTAAGCTCCTCACGTCGTCGACGGGAATCTAACCTAGGACACTTTTCCCCAGGCATATGGTTGCGAAGCATATAGCCACCAGCAGTGGTGGTTCGTGGCTTGAAATTTTGGGGGTGTGCTGCAACTTGCAAAATATACATACGCATTGTGTTTGGATAAAATATCAAAATTGTGGTAAAAATTAAACAAGAAAAAATATTGTTTATTATCGATAAATTATACAGTTTGGTATAATTCAAACTAAAATCCATTTTGTTTTGTACAGTTATTTACTGTCACAGAACTTACTTCTTGAGGACGTGTTGCATTTCTAAGTCATAATTGTCAATAACTCCAATAATGTTCTAAAATAAAAACTATAAGAAATCTTATGTCGTTAATTGTAATGTTCAAATATTTAAAGAGATGGAGTAAACATGATAAACACTACTTCTGGCGCAAACTGCATATAAACAACAGTAGAACTGAGCTATGGACAGTGCAGCATTAAACTAATAGCTTGCATCTCACTATGGCTTGCGTGCGTAGCAAGATGACACTGGTAAACACAGTACTGCTAACGTCCTTCGCCCTCCTAAGTGCTAAAAGATGGACTTTTATTATTTTTTATACAAAATAAGATAATTGAATAGGATTGTTGATGATAAAATTAAATATTCAAGCAAATATAAATAAATTAATAAATATATTTATATATCGAGATAAATTTGGGTGCTGGAATTCTGCAGTGCCTATGCTAACCGCACAGACACTTTTTGATGTTAGTCAGCCATCCTCTTATCCATGCTTATATTGTATATAACCCAAACCCATTTTCTCCAATTAATGCAAAAGTCTACCGTGCTGTATAATTTCAAAAGCCTTAGCAAAATCCAAAAGTATCATGGTGTATCCATTCCCCTTGTCTAGTTCAATTGTAACATTGTTATAGAATGTGAGAAAGTTGCTAAAACATGACCTTCCCTTAGTAAACCCATGTTGTTCATTGCAAAGTAGGGATTGACTCTCAACACATTTCTGAATGCAAACCCTAACCAATTTTCCCCAAATCTTCACCACCACTCCTAAGATACCAATTGGTCGATAGTTGGATACAATGGTCTTTGCACCACCCTTGTGTAATGGAATTACCATACATTCTTGCAGAATCTTCCCTGTTCTGAGACTCATATTAAACAGCCTGGTCAAAGAAATGGCCAGTTCAACTGAACTCTTTTAGCACATGTGCTGATATTCAATCAGTCCCTATTCCTGAATTCATATTCAATTTGTGCAACAGCTCTAATACCTCGGCCTCACACACTTGCGTTTCTTCATCTAGCGAAGCGGTAACGTTGATAGCATTTAACAAAATGGGCACGCATTAACTGAACAACCTCTTCTGGATCTGTAATCCTTATGCCATCTGGATTTAGAAGAGTTATCCTTTCATATTCATTCTTTTTTTTACTTGCAGCATATCGATAGAATTCTCGTGGGTTATCTTTAACAACACAGAGCCAGTTTCGTTTCATACTCAAACTTTACTTTCCGTACTATAGTTGTGACTGTTCTAGCCTGCTGCTTATAACGTTCATACCGGACGTTATCCTTATGCAAACGGTGTTTCTTCCACATCATTTTCTTACGAATCTGTTGCTTAATAAGATTACACATCCATTTGACTCCTACTCTGTTTATTCTTCGAACTCTCGGGACATTCTGATATCGCATCATTTCATTATTGTTTCAATGCTTCTCATGCTGTCGATATTCTTTCCATCCAGCAACCGATCCCATTCCACTGAACTTACTACTCCTCAGTTAGTCATAATTTTCTTTGTAGTTCAGCATGTAACCTTTTCTGAATTGAACATTCATTAACTCAGTCACTTCGCAAGTGAGTATTGCATGATCACTGCCACCAACCAGAGGCAGAAGAGTTATGTCTTTAACTGAAACGCCTTCTGACACTATAATCAAATCTAACACTCTTTGCCCTCGAGTTCCTTCTGTCACATGCTGCTTGAGGAAGTTGGCCTGTATCAGCATAATAAATGCATTTTCATTCTCATGAGATTCTACTGCTACCCAATCAATATTTGGACATTATTGATTGGGTAGCAGTAGAATCTCATGAGAATGAAAGGGTGAAGTCTCCCATAATGATTACTCTTTTCGTGCTCATCTTTTGTATTTGGTGATGCATTTCTTCATCACTAGCAACTGATCCTCTAGGTCTGTAACAACACTCCCCACTATGTAATTGATCTTGTTAGATTCCACATCACACTAGATGGCTTCAAACTCACTGCCACATGAAATATTGTTAGTAGTAGTACAATCATAGGTCTCAACTCTAAGTGGATTCAAGTCATCCAATATCATTAGCATCACCCCCCCCCCTGCTGTCCTATCCTCCCTAAAAATACTGCACCCATGACAATCGACACCAGTTAGTAGGTCTGATTCTGGTAGACATGTCTCACTAATACCTATAATCTAAGGTCGCCACATATTGACTAAGGCAGTGTTTCCCAACAGGTGGTCTGCAGATATTTAAATTAAGGAAATAAATATTTTATAATTATCTAAACTAACAAATTAAAATTGAATAAGTAAAAATAATTGAAATCAAATGGAGACTTAAAAAAATATATCGTCAGAATGTTCAAAGGCAGAAGGAATGAAATTATATAGTTGTTCACTTCACCCTTTTTATTATTCGTCATTCTGCCACTAAATTTGTAGCTGCAGAATGACAATGATAAAAGAGGGGTGAAGTGAACAGTAATATAGTTTTATTGCTTCCGCATTCCCTTGCTATTTTGTCAGATTTGAAGTGAACATGTGTTATCTCCATTTCAACCAATGGCTTGTTGTTTATTGATTTTTATTATTGAAGGTTTCCCCTCCTTCAACCGAAGCTCAGTATATCTTGAGAAGTGCTAACTGATACTTGGACAAAGTGTGTCCTGAGTTAACCCCACTATTATACTATATTTATATATATATATTTTCGGAAACGTTTTTTAAAAATGGAAAGGATTTCGAAAAGAAGGGCAAGTAAATCTAATACTATTAAAAACAAGCAGTTCAAAGAAAAAATACAATATGAAATATAACATTTCATATTTGGAATTCGGGTTTACTTGGTGTGGAGATGAAAGTGAACAGAAACCTCATTGTGTTTTGCGTTATGAAGTGTTGTCGAACGAGTGCATGAAACTTGCGAAACTCCGACGACATTTAGAAACTAAACATTGTGATGTGAAAAATAAGCCCATTGAATGTTTTCAGCGACGCTTAGAGATATTAAATTATGGGAAAGATATAGTACTACTAATCTAACCATGGGTTCCATTAATAGCAAGGCACTGAAAGCATCCTATCTCTTAAGTTTGCGCATAGCGAAAACAGGGAGACCGCATTCTATCGGGGAAAATTTGCTACTTCCAGCTATAAAAGAAGTGGTAATAACGATGTTTGGCAACAAGTTACTAAAAGATGTTGATTTGATTCCTCTTTCAAATGACACTGTCGGTCGCAGAATTAATGATATGGCAGGTGAAGTAGAACTCCATTAATCGAAAGAGTTAAGAAGAGCCCTTATTATATTATGTGTTATAAATATAAATAGACGCAAGTGATGCGCAGTTAATATGCTACGTAAGATATGCGCATGATTTTTATTTAAACTACAAAACAGAATATCAACATTCATGATGATATTCTGTTTTGTAGAACTTTGCCATCCTGAAGAACTGGAGAAGAAATATTTCACACTCTCAATAATTATATAATACACAAAGGGATCCAGTGCGAAAAATGTATAGGCTTCTGTTCAGATGGAGATTGTGCCCTTACAGGCAGGCATAGTGGGGTTGTTTCTATGGTCAAGGAAGTAGCTCCAGATATGAATTGGGTACATTGTTTCATACATAGGAAAGTGTTAGCCTCCAAAGGAATGCCACCAGAATTTAAACTGTGCTACATAACGCTGTAAAGCTAGTTAATTTTATTAAAGCTCGACCGTTAAATAAAAGGTTATTTTCAGTACTTTGCGATGAAATGGGCAGTGAATATATACAACTTTTGCTTCATTCCGAAATTCGCTGGCTTTCCAGGGGCAAAGTACTAACAAGTTTATTTCAATTAAAGCACGAAGTTTTATTATTTGTAAATGAACGTAATTCTGATTTTGCATCACTCCTTGTTGACAAAGCATGGTTATCAACGCTACCCTATCTTTCAGACATTTTTTCGAAATTAAATGAACTAAATCTCTCCCTTCAGGGAAATTCTTTAACTGTTCTTGATGCCTACTACAAAATAAGGGCATTCGAGAAAAAACTGGTTTTATGGATTAATTATGAAGTAAAAGACAGACAATTTGCACCTTTTCCAATACTAGAATCCTTTTTAGTGGAAAATTATATTATTGTTGATTCTGAGTTTCTGGAAAGGGTTTGTGAAAACCTCAAAAATCTGAAACGGAATTTTGAAACATATTTTCCGAATAACTTTTATAAGAAATTTCTGTGGGTTCGCGATCCATTTCAGGCTTGCAGTCACGAGAACGATTTTTCGTAATCGAAAAAAGAACAGTTAATTGAGCTTTCAAATGACAATGGGCTTAAAATGCAATTCTGTGATCTTGGTTTGGCTCGATTTTGGATCTCGCCTTCAGTGAGAAGTGATTTTTCCCGATTATCTGAAGAAGCATTGAAAATCGTCATGCAGTTCTCTACAACCTATCTTTGTGAGAAAGGATTTTCATCGCTTCTTCAAATAAAAACAAAATACAGAAATCGTCTTCGTGTGTGTGCCGATCTTCAACTGAATTTGACCAATATTGAGCCAAATATCCAGCAACTCTGCAAGGGCCGAGAAGCTCAACCATCTCATTAAAAGTAAGTAGTAACATAATTAGATCATATTATTTGTTTAATAAAAATTAAAAACTTTGTTCAATGATGATTCACTTTTAATCGTTTACTTCAAATTTAATAAATTATGTTTCCATATGTATTCAAAACATGCTTTTATATTTATTATGTTATAAATGGCACAGGTTTTCCGGAATGTTGATAATTCCTACTTTAGTTTTTAAAATAATTACGAAAAGTCAAAATGACGTATAGGGAAATAAATTAAAAACACTGTTTATTTTTGAAGTAAACCTTTAATTCCAACATTTTAAAATATTATTTTTCTTGCTTTTCTGTTCGCAAAATCGTCGATGACATTGTCGAAGTCTATTTCATCTCAGTTGTTGTTTTATAGACAGTAAAGGCAAGCTTTCTTAAACGCCAAAAAACTGCCGTCCGGGGCGGATTGCTCCCCCCCCACTTCCCCAGCTACGCCACTGTAACTTAGTGATCCGTAGAATTTTTTTCAGCATTTTACTGGTCCTAGGCCTTAGAAAGGTTAAGAAACGCTGGACTAAGGCAACAAACTCTATCCCTTTGTTTCTGATACTCCTGGCATACATGTACAGTATAATAGTCTACCTGTTTGTTCTTTTGTATTGTCTTGTCTGCAGTCTGCCTGACAGTTGGACAACTTGCAGATCTCTATTCTCTAATGCCTTACACATGTAGACATCTTTGCACACATTTGATGGGTCCGAACCGGATGAACACCAACCCGAAATCGTTCTCTCCTCATCAACATTACCATGTCAAAACCCATTCGCGTCATCAGCACAGTTATATAACATTGTTCCTTTTACACTCACATTCACACCATTCCTCCCTTTATAATTTAGTTTCCCCGACTCTGAGTTGGGTCTCATACCAGTTATTAGTTTTTCTTGACTCCTGATACCAAACGCATTCAGGTGTAGGCCGTCCTTCTTATACAAATCCAGTCTTCCCTCAAACTTACTCCACACATCAAAACACTCGCGTCCATTCCTTCTACACAGCCTACTCATCGAATCGTTTGCCATCATAGCCCTTTTTCTTCTTAATTCCTCTTTATTATAGCGAGGTAAAATACTGACGATTTTCACTTTCTCACTCCCGCTTTTTCCAACAACCCTTTCATGTCCTCTCTCATACTGAACTTATCGCCAGATAAGTCGTTAGTACCTACTATGACTACTATTTCTTTTACTTTTTTTTTTCTGTTTTTTAATTGCTTGCGTTATATTTTTAATTTTTTCTCCAGGAAAACTCGATGTTATAACCTAGCTCATCTATATGCATGTTTTATTATAGAGTCATTATTATTATATAGAGTTTAACTTTTTTTTTTTTTTTTTAGACAAGAAGAAATCATCATCAAATTCCTGACATTTACCCTCAAGGAGTGTACAGGATATGATAGTACTACATGAAAAACTTACATCATTACTAACTTCCTACCTACAGTTTTCTGCCAAATCAATCTGTTACCTGTCAAAGCTACAATTTTATCAGATCTTATATTTATATATATATATATCTATCTTCTAAGGCAGTGTTTCCCAAACTTCTGGATGTCAGGGGCCCCCATTGAAAAAATTAAAATATTTCACGGCCCCCCTCGGAAAAAAAATCGTAATATAGACATATATTATTATAATATTTATTGTATTTATATTCAATACAAAACATACACAGCGAATATTGCAAAAATCAAATGCAAATATTACATTTTTAGCATCTTACATACACATTTGACATGGCACATTATCTCGTATTTTTATATAGATAGATATATTGTTATTGTACATTTGCAGTACAAGCACATAAAACGTAAAACTATTAGTAATAAAGAAAGAATTAAAAAAAGAAAAAAAGTTTAATAACAATTTAACGTGATGGATGTGTCTTAATACTGCTACACAAAAAGTCAATATCAGGTGAAATATTTGAAACTGCAATTCTTCGATTTCTGCTTCGAAATGAAACTTATATGAATAAGCATATATTTAATATTATTCATTAAGCGCCGAAATACGCAGGAAGCAAAATTTGTGAACCCGCACCAATGTGTGATTTTTTTCCATTAAAATATAAAAAATAACAAAAAAGAAATAATAAAACTTAAATACGTTTCTTTTAAGATAAAAAAATCTACTTAGTCTTAAAACATTTTCAATTTGTTTTCATTATTTCACGGCCCTCCTCAACAAAACCTACGGTCCCCCAGGGAGCCGCGGCCCACAGTTTGGGAAGCGCTATTCTAAGGCACTTTTTACCATATCAATCCACCTATATCTTGGTCTTCCTCTGAGTCTTTTTCCTGCCAACCTGGCAAAGAACACTTGCTTGGCTAATCTTTCCTCGCCCATTCTGTTTAAGTGACCATACCACCTGAGATTAGATCTGCTAATGCATTCCGGAATGTTCACAATGTCAAGTTCTTTCCTAATATCCTCGTTTTTAATATGATATTGCCATTGATGCCATCTGTTCACGCCCCTAATCTTTCTCAGAACTCACATATCTGCGGTCTCTAGTCTTTGGTCAAGTGTTTTACTTCTGACCCAGCTCTCAGATCCATAAGTTAAAATTGGTTTGAACACTGTCATGTATACAGCTAATTTAGTGTTTTGGCTAATTTCTCTCTTATTCCATATAAATTTATTCAGTTGACTGCTTACCATACCAGCTTTGTTGATTCTGTTGTCTATTTCCATATTTAATTTACCATCTTCAGTAAAAATCGTGCCTAAGTAGCTGAAATGTTTTACTTGTTCTATAGGTTCCCCATTCACAATGCAGGTGATATTTTCGATGCTTCTGCTATTTTCATTATCTTTGTCTTGTTATTGATGACCTTCATACCATATCTATCACAACAGTTACACAATTTAGTCGAGGAATCTTGCAGACTTATAGCGGATTTATTTAGAAGTATAACATCATCCGCATAAAGCAAGGAACCGAAATTAACATCTCCAATTTTGATATCAGGTTTAATACCACTTTTCTTCATAATGCAATCCATATAGATAATGAATAACAGAGGTGGTAATGTACATCCTTGTCTGACACTAGATTTAACAACAAACCATCTCCCTGTACTTCCTTCAATTCTAACTGCCTGACTTACAACTCAAATAAAGACTAAGTATTGCTTGATATAATGATCCACTTACACCATACAACTGTAGCGTTTTGAATAGCTTCTCTCTTGGCATCTTGTCATATGCTTTTTCCAGATCTACAAAACTTAAATACAGATCTCTGTTATATTCCCATGCTTTCTCGACTATTTGTCGTAAAGTGAATGTCTGATCCTGGCAGCCTCTATTTGGCCTGAATCCAGCTTGTTCCTCACCAAGCTTCTCTTCCACAATCCTTCTCAACCGTTTCTCAAGTATACTGGCATAAATTTTACCAGGAACATTCAATAGAGAAATACCTCTGTAATTCTCACAATCAGTTTTATTTCCCTTTTTATATACGGGTACTATGAGAGCTCCTCCAATATTCTGGAATTCGTTCTTCTATCAAGGGCCCTCTTAACTCTGCAGTGTAGCCACTGCAAATTTATACCTCGATACTTGAGCATATCTGGTCTAATATCATCTCCTCCAGCTGCCTTTCCACATTTCAGACTTCTGATGGCTTTTTCTACTTCAAGTATGGATATGTATTCCTGATTGCATGCCTGGTCAGTGTTTTTTTTTTATCACTGTGCTCTCATCACTGTTAGTTTCATTTAGCAATTTTTGAAGTAATTAATCAAAAATACTTCATTGATATCTTTTTCTCCAGTTTTCATATCACCTCTAAATCCTTTTACAGCACTCTTTCCTCCATTTCTGAGCTTCTTCAATACCCTCCAGAATATCTTGCCACCTTCTTGATATTTATTTTCTATGTACTTACCAACGTCTTCCCATGACTTTTGTTTAGCTAGTTTTACACAGTGTTTAGCTTTCTTATATTTGTCTATGTATTCTCTAAGAGCACAAGCTGACTTATTTGCCAGGAACTTTTGATACGCTTTCTTCTTTTCCTTCACTGCCTCTAACTTCCTGTGTACAACAGGGAGTTGTGATTTTTCTATCCTTGTAGACACCCTCAGCGCATGCCTCTCTGGCTGAATCAATCAATGTTTCCTTCAGAGCTTGCCACTGAATTTCCAAGGTTTGATTCCTGTTCTCAAACTCTTTCATTTTTTCTTGAATAATGGTTGTATATTTTAGTCTACAGTTCACATCTGAGAGCAGCTCAACTTATATTCGTTTCAAACTTTCTTACATGTTCTTCTTTTCAATATGAAATTCAGTTTTATCCTGCTTAAGACTAAATGGTGATCACTTTCAATTTGAAATTCTCTGTACACTCTAGTGTCCTGCACCAGAGAGAAAATATCATTATCAACAATTATGTAGTCAATGAGACTTTTCTTATTCCTTGCCTCTTCTCTCCATGTGAATTTGTGTACATTTTTATGTTGGAACATGGTGTTAATAATAAGCAGTCCATCTCCTGAGTAGAAATCCAACAAGGATTGGCCATTATTATTAGCTTTGCTCTTTTCTCCAAATTTTTCCAAAATATTTTTGTATGTCTCACAATCATTTCCTACTCTGCTATTTAGATCCCCAACAAGGACCAATTTTTCATTTTTAATTGTGTCAGTTGCTTTTTCTAAAGCCTCAAAAAATTCCTCCACTTCTACCTTAGCAGCTTCTGTAGGATCATAGGCACAAATAAGTCTCATTGTCCTGTTCTCCATTCTGATATTTGCCCAGATCACTCTACTTGAAATTGCCTGCCCTTCTAGAAGATTAGCCTCGTATTTAGTGTTGAATACTATGGCTACTTGTGCTTTTCCTTGATTGTAATTTCCTGATTATAACGTTGTATTTTTTGCCCAGAAAGAACTCACCACCAGTTTTGGTCTTTTGTTTGTTTCAGTCACCCCTATTATATCGATGTGGTACTTATCTAATTCATCAGCTAGCTCCTTTGCCATTCAGGCTTCTTATATTGACAGTACCGATCGTCAATTCTGGTGATATTGAGTTGGGGTGTGTTTTAGGATTTGTTCCAGTAGCTGACTTTTCGGTGTTTGCCCTGGTTCCCTGGCGAAAACAACGGGGGCCTTGTTTAACCGGGCGACGCCCCAGCCTGCATGAAATTCTATCATGTTGTACCATCATTTAATATTTTGGTTTAAGCCAATAAGAATACAATTTGGTCGGCTAAATCCGAAATTGGCAGCCCATCCTCGTTCGTTCAGTATCCAGGTACATACCTAACAGGGTGCACCACGAGAAGGTGAAGATTGGATATTAGGTCAGAGGCCCTGGTCGGTTCTCCACATTCCTTTAAAGGCTATGTGGAGGTCTCTCAGTTATACAGCTTTGACCTTTAAGCACCCCAAGAAGAAATCTTGAGTCCAAATTCAGTTGTTTTTTTAATCCTAGGAAGTAACCTTTACCAGGTGCTTGTAAACTCTTGCTTGAAGTGGTTTGGACGTAATAAGAATAGATGGAGAAAGAATACCAAGGACGTATGAAATGAAAATTGAGGGGAAATGACCACAGGAAAGGTGAAGAAACTAGCTAAGAGATGATTTAGGGAAGAAAAAAAAAATCTTAGCTGGAACAGTGTTCCTGAATAAAGAATTTGAAAATATAGAAACTAAGAAAGTTATCCTTACAAATCAGACTTACAGCTGCAACGTGATGGAGATCCAGGCTAGTTTATGGAAATAGTTATTGATAAATATGAGTAATTGAAACACTATGAACATTTTTACATTTTATTAATAATAGTTGAATTTGTATTATTCCATTTTTTTTTGTGTGTGTATATATATATATATATATATATATCTGAACCTTCATCATATTTCACTGATTTCTTGTGGAACGAATAATACTTTTCGCAACATGAATAGACTTTTGATAATCTAAAATGTGACTAGGGACGGCATCATGCGTTAAGCAGACGATGCGTCACATCGGTGCCCCTTCAAGGCGCGCTTAAGTGAGTAGAAAAAGTAAAATAAACAAGTTTTATTATTAGTATTTATTAAAATGTGGATGTTCACTAAATATATTGTAATAAATATACTGCGATTTTAACGGCATTTAGCAAAATCTTCAAGTTGATTTTGCAGAAGCACTAAACGAGCGGGGAGTTATGTTTACGAAGGAGGGGGGGGGAGCGTCTTACATTGCTTTTTTTTTTTTTTTTTTTTTTTACATGCAGTGCGCATTCGTCAGTTAGGACGTGAGGCGCGCAGGTGTATCCGGCTCAACCTCTACTGCAAAGTGAAGGGCATTTGAACAAAAAAATTGGGCATTTTTTTGTGGAACAGACAGACATCACGCGTTGTTTGTAAATAAATCATTGAACTGTAGATTGCTAACCGCAGTGAATGTGTAGTTAATAAACACTGAGGTAAGTAGATTCAAAATTAACCTAAGCCTTTACAAATCAGCGAAAAATTCATGCATTTCTTTATGTAATTATTTTCATTTTTTTATTTATATTTATTTCTTACCGAATTTTTTGTTCAATAGAATTTTTACTTCAGAATAAACTGGGCATAAATGGAATATCGAAAAAAAAATCGGCAAAAGGACTTGTAAAACAGAAACTAGAAGTTTGAAGGGTTTATCCATGTACCTCTTAGATAAATTAAAAGATTTGAATTTAGATATTAAAATTTTGCGGAGAAAAGGATACAATAATGGGATGAACAGGAGAGGAAAACACAGCAGCGTTCAGACAAGACACTTGACAAATATTAACTCTCCAGCACTTTTTGTCCCTTATACAACACACGCATTAAATTTGGTGATAGCTGATGCTCCTCAAGTTAATACTTTAACAGCGATTTTTGTTTTTAGCACTATACAAGAAATTTATAATTTCTTTAGTGCTTTGACTGAACGATGGGATGTACTGGAAAAAGTACACCAAAATTGCATTCAAAACTTTATCTGATACTAGATGGGGAAGCGAGGATTGACGCTGTTCGTTCGCTTAGATAATATTGGAGAAGTTTTAGATTCTTTTGTAGAAATTTATGCTAATATTCAAATTGTCCACAATAATACAAAATATGAAGCAAAAACATTAGTTCTGAAAATTAAAGATTATGAATTTTTATGTTCACATGGCATGGATCGACTATGATGAAGCATTCGATTCCCACACTCCTGGATCCTAAAATCACTAGAAATATTTGAATTAGCAAAAACATACGTTCGTTTCTGGCTGCTGCTGCTATGAAATCACGGAAAACAACTTTAATAGTCAATAATGAACGACTCGGAGATATTAGCATTAAACGTGGAATTTTCCAATGTGATTCCTTGTCACCATTGCTGTTCAACATTTCTTCGATACCTTTGTCTATGATTTTGAAACAAAACTTGGATATGAAATTCCTAAATATAATATTAAAATTTTCCATCTGTTGTATATGGATGACTTTAAGTTATATGGAAAATCGACATAGTAAATAGATCTTTCTGAACTCAGTTCGTATTTTTAGTCAGGACATCAAAATGGAATTCAGTTTTCAAAATTGCGCAATTTTAACTATTACACGAGGAAAAATTAATGACACTAACAACATTAATTTTGATCAAGAAAAATATATAAAAGCAATTTCAGCTAAAGAATACTATAAATACCTAGGAACATTAGAAGCCCGTGATATTCTCCACTCGAAAGTTAAACAACAGAATAATACACCAAAAGAGTTAGAAATATTCTGTAAACAAAGCTAAATAGATTAAACACAATTAGAACAATGAATTCTTGGACTATACCAGTGATCCGATACACAGCTGGCATAATAGATTGGACAGAAGAAGACCTGGACAAATTGGACAGCAAAACTAGAAAATTAATGACTATGCATCACATCCACTAAGTGATGAATGATGCCGACCGGTTGTACATACCAAGGAGAATAGGTGAACGTAGTCGGATGAAAATGAGACAGATTGTGGAAGAAGAAAAAATTAGTTTAAAAAGTTGCATCGACAATAGCTCTGAGCAAATACATCAAGCAGTTACACAAGAGGACCTTCTAAAAGCAACAAGAAACAAATCTGATTACAAAAAGGAACACGAAAATAACCGATGTGTGCTAGAAAAATAAACCCTTGCATCGCCAATTTCTTCGAGATACTGAGGAAAAAATTGACGTGAAGAAGACGTGGCAATGGCTACAATATGGATATATTAAAAAAAAAAAAGAAACAGAAGGATTTATTCTAGCAGCTCAAGGAGAGGCATTAAACTAATGCAATGAAAGCAAAAAAAAAAAAAAATGAACATCAATAATAATAATAACAGCAAATGCAGATTATGCGATCAGAAAGATGAGAATGTAAAACATCTATAATCAGTGCCTACAGCAAGATGGCTGAAACTGATTATAAATAAATACTGCCATGATCAAGCGGGCAAAATAATTCATTGGCATGTATGCAAAAATATGGCTTTCCTATTACTGATAACTGGCGGCAACATAAAAACAGTATTGGAAAACGAAACAGCAAAAATTCTCTGGACTTTAGAATATAAACTCATCTGCATTTGGAACACAATAGTCCTGACATCACAATTATCGAACATTGACAGGTTTGGATTATTGATATCGCAGTACTCGGTGAAAACAACATTAACAAAGAACTGGAAAAAATTACTAAATATCGAGATCTGGCTTAAACACACAAAGTCATCCCAATACTTATGCACCTATGCAATTTCAAAGAAGTTTTGCAACTATTTACTGAAAGTAAACATAATCGAAGTGATCCCATATGATCTACAAAAAACAGCATTACTTGGAACAGTCCATATTTTACGACGCTATCTGAATTGCTTGTATCACCAATCAAATTGTAATCTTGTTTTGACTATATCAATTATGTGAATAAATTAATAATAATAAGCTAATGCCTTTATTTCCTTGTAGAGAGTAGGCAAGGCCTTTAAACCCTATTAACTTTTCAGAGACTGAGTGGGCAGTTCAGTCTTCCACTGGTAGCTAATCAGCAATAGCTGACTCATGTCTATCACTAATTATTGAAGAATTTAGAGCGGATGAAAATTTTAATGTTATACTTGAATCGGCAAAAGACCTAGCATTAGATTTAGAAATTTCCTCTGAGTTTAAAAGCAGTACATTACTCAGACGTAAGAAAAGAATGTTCTGTTATCAATGTTCGGACGAAGACGCCAGTTGATTCGCAATCTAACTTTAAAATTTTTCTTCCACTTGTGAACATTTAATTCTTTGGCTGAAAGGTTTAAATCTCTTAAGTCACTTTTAACATATGTCAGTTTTTATCCAGTTTCAAGGAAATTTCTAATATGGATGAAGTACACTTTAAAAAAACACGGTGAGGATTTATAAAGTAGCATTGACTGATGGTGAAGAAAAGGATATTTGTTCCATCGAATTATATAATGAAATATAAATTCTGAAGGACATCATACAGGATAGTTACAGCTTAGACCCACTGAAAATATTACGATATATACACGCAAATATTTAAGATAGCGTCTTTATTAATTTAACAATTTCGCTTCGAATATTTTTGACACTTCCAGTTTCAGTGGCAAGTGGAGAATGTTATTTTCAAGACTGAAACTAAAAATATATCTAAGATCTAGCATTTCACTAGAAAGACTATCAACAATTGCAATAGAAGGTGATATCTGCGATAAACTAGAAACAAGTGGTTTTTGGGCGAATTTGCTTCCATAAAATCAAGAAAAGCAAACTTGTAAATCATTTACATTTTTTTCCCGTACATTACTTTTTCCGTTAACAATTAAATTATTCTTATCATTGCGCAATTTTTCTAGCTTCTACATCCCTAATTATAACAGCTCATAGTCAGTAATCGACAACTTATATATCTGTAATTCCAGTCTATGTGCATTTTTGTATGTTTTGCGATTTTTGCTGTATTGTTCCAAATCGTACAATTTTGCATAAAATATCTGTTTCGAGTTTTAACCTTTAAATTTTATCTATATTTAAAAAAAGTATGGGGCGCTCAACTTAAATTTGCATGGTGTCGCCAGAATCCCTAGAGCCGGCACTGACTGTGACTGGTCTGAGGATCGTCAGTTTGTTTAGTATTGATAGCATTATTGGAACTTAACATACCTAACACTTCTATTTAAATCCGTACCTAACAGAAGTAAATCAATATTGTTGTATTATAATATAACATAACAATGTTGCAATCTGAATATTATTCATACTTTATTACAACTTAGGAAATTTATCCAAAACGGGTATCATTACTGAGAAGCCTAGCAAGCTATTAGCTTACATGCGGTAACGGGGGGGGGGGGGGGAGTGTTCATACCATACCATACTCGAATTCGATGCGTGTACCTTATCGTTGGTGAAGCTTTAAGTTTCTACTCATTCGAGATCAACAAAATTAACATACGTAGTAATTAAAAACGCTTGTAACCTTACTTCGTTACTCAAAATGATTAAAATTTGCTGTCCTCAGTAATGTATTGATATTGGCAAGTGATTTTGAAACAAAAATATTTTCGTTGACGCACTGAATGGTTTACCCATGAGTATTTTGATAACATACGTTTTTCTTCTATGTAATTGGGTGCCAGTTTGAATGTGGGATAACCTTTTATGGAGGTCAAGCACTTCACTTAGGAAACGCATGCGCCTAAATAAAGGAGATGAAGTGCAATAGCGATAAATTCTCAGATAGGTAGGACAAAAACAGATAAAACATAGGGATAGGAAAGTAGCTTGTATGAGTATGTGGAATAAGACTATTTAGGTGGAAGATCAAGTGTGCAGTTGAATTTATGCCTCAGCCAGGATCTAGATAGCAAACAAGGCCTACGGCCGAAATATGTTGTTTCAAAAGCTTGCGCTTTCATTTTTATTCATTTATATACTTCCGTGAATATACATCTGCATGCCTTATAACAGATAAAATACTTTTTTCCCACTATATAGTATGAATTTGGACAGAAAAAAAAAATCATCGAGAAATACTAAAAGATAGAAAATATTCAGTTTTTATTGAAAGAAATAAATTTCTAATTTATTAAGAAAATGTGTACTTTACTTAAACACAGTAAAAAATTTTATGTAATGAAGATTTTTTCCCCTAAGTAAATTGACTCGATTATTTATTGAACATTCTTGTGGAAGACAGTTCACTAAAACTGCAGGAATTTAGACTTCTAACTGCTCATCTAAATTACATAATGGAGAGTTATTTAAATTAAGGGGATATTAAATCCCACATTATTTCAAAACCGAATAAGAAACTCAAAGATAGGAATCAAAAAGAGTTTCATGCCGAATATAGCAAACTATAAAAGTTTCGGCGGACTGTAGCGTAAGCTAAAGCACGCAGTTCAACACTAGGACAACTCGTTGCAAAGGTGCTTAAAGTTCTGATCACTATTCTTAGTATTACCCATAATGTAAAACACATATCCTAGAAGATGTTTGATGTTATACCTTATGGTGGAAAGGTCACCACTACCCAGACCGGTTTCGCCCTTTTTCTGAGGTCTCATCAGTGAGTAGGTAGACCAGGTAATACCGAAGTTATAGCGAAGAGGACTTTATACTTGGCTATACGAGTTGTCAAAAAGGTGCACCCATAAACTACTCACTGACGAGACCTCAAAAAAAGGTTGAAACCGGTCTGGGTAGTGACCATTCCACCATAATGTATAACATCAAACATCCCCTAGGAGATGTGTTTTACATTATGGATAATACTAAGAATAGTGATCAGAATTTTACGCACCTTTGCAACGAGTTGCCCTAGTGTTCAACTAGGTGCTTTAGCTTACGCTACAGTCCGCCGAAACTTTTGTAGTTTGCTATATTTGGCATGAAACTCTTTGATTCTTATCTTTGAGTTTCTTATTCGGCTTTGAAATAATAATGCGGGATTTAATATCCCCTTAATTTAAATAATGTTACATCGCCAAAGTGAAGCTTATTGGCTCTTTATATTTAAGTTATTTAAATAATGGAGAATATTTGCGATTTTATCAGTTTGCATAATATAGTTTACTATGCAAGGAACAGGTAATTCTGCAAAAATAATTCATTCGGACACAGTTTTCGTCTTATAAATAAAGACCGTGTAAGATTAAAAAAAAAAATAAATAAATAAAGCGACAGACAAACAGCAAAATATTAGCAAGGTGGCTGATTTTCAAGTAGGGTCTAAACATCCGTTCAATTTTTATATGGGTTTGGCTGTTATATCTGGGGTTCATTTTGACAAAATTAATACTAGGATTTTGGTTAGGATTTCATATTCCTGAAGATGAAGATTACCAGATTTTTCTTTGTTTTGTCATAACAATGGTGTAAGAATTTGCATTCATTCAGGGCCGATTTTATCATTAAGTGACCCTAGGCAATCGCCTAGGGACGTTAGATTTTGCTACATAGTTCGGGGAAAAATTACAACCTTCGAAAAAAATTAGTAAAACCTTGATTAATAATAAAAAAACTGAAATAAGTAAAGTCGTCCTGGTGCTCACTGATGATCTTACATTATTTTCGTCTTTCTATGTTTCTTCCACTCCCCTGCTCTTTGTATACTTAACCTGAAGTGCAGATATTTTGCCTCCTTCTGGAAAATAAATAACATTAAAAAAATAATTTTTAAATGTTGATAATTTTTTTTTTTATAAATATCCACATGTGTAGGTGTACGTTTGCTTATTTGAATATGACAAAATATATATATATAGAGAGAGAGACAATGTATAAGGGCGCATAAATTTTCTTTGCCTAGGAGCTTCAGATACTCTCAGACCCGCTCTGGTTCATTCCGTAAACTGATCTCTATAGTTACCTTGTGGATCAGCCGAAGAAAGTACGTGTGATTAGAGCGGTGGGGCCAGCTTACTGGTATTCGATCTCTAATATGCTTTTCAATAGATTTATCAGTCTGCTCGTAGTTCGATATCGTTCAGTCGCCACAGTCGGTAAACTCTTGCATATTATATTATATATATATATATATATATGTTAAAGATATATGTTAAAGATACCAAGCAATTTTAAACTTGGTTTTACTCCATTTCCCAAGTAAGCAAACAGACATAAAGTCAAGTTTGCGCCTGCAATTGATGCAAGTCTAACTGATCCTACAGGTAGTGCAAGACTTGGGCAACTCGTGGTAAAGGTGGGGCAAGCTCCGATCAGTAATCTTAATATTTACCCTTAATACCAAAACACATCTCCAAGAAGGGGATGTATGATGTTTTGTATTAAAGGCAAGGGGCCACTACCCAGACCGGTTTCGACCTTTATTGAGGCCTCATCAGTGGGAGCCAGGCTAGAATACTAAGATTTAGTAATACAGAGCTTGTAAGTATTTTACCAAAACAAGTTACCATAAGGTGTTTTAACCTTATTAAATAAAAAATCTCTGGAGGAGATATAAATGTAGAAAGTATTTTTACCTTGGGTAAAAATTATGTTAAAGATACCAAGCAATTTTTTACTAAATCTTGGTATTCTAGCCTGGCTCCCACTGATGAGGCCTCAATAAAGGTCGAAACCGGTCTGGGTAGTGGCCCCTTGCCTTTAATACAAAACATCATACATCCCCTTCTTGGAGATGTGTTTTGGCATTAAGGGTAAATATTAAGATTAGTGATCGGAGCTTTCCCCACCTTTACCACGAGTTGCCCAGTTCTTGCACTACCTGTAGGATCAGTTAGACTTGCATCAATTGCAGGCGCAAACTTGACTTTATGTCTGTTTGCTTACTTGGGAAATGGAGTAAAACCAAGTTTAAAATTGCTTGGTATCTTTAACATAATTTTACCCAAGGTAAAAATACTTTCTACATATATGAGGAAAGAATGCAGCGAGTTAGATCATAAGACTGTGTAATGGAATATTGAGCTTCAAGAATGCATTGCGGTTCTGTCTACTCTTCTGATAATGATAATAAATAAATAAAAGGTGGTTATTTTGTGGAATTTACCCTTTCCTCTTTTTTTTTTTATCGATCGATGAAGTTCTTTATAAGTACAGCTATCACCAGCATTAAGCCTGATCAGTCCAAATGATATATGATTGAACCTTTTAGCTCATCTTTGATCTGTACAGCCCTGTAACTAGGTGGTTTTTCTTAGAAGAAAAAAAAAAGACGAAATGCTAATTATGCACCTCTTCCAAATATCAATTTGAATATTTTTATACAAGCTCTGTCCTTGACTGCCGTATAAGATAAATATTCCATTTTAGATAGTTCTCAAGAATTATTCTGCTATTCAAGTATTCCCCATCCCAAACCTATTCATGCTTGAAAGTAAGAACTAGGGGGGGGGGAGATGATACCGTCCCTTCAGTACTTTTTTTGTTAGCTTCCAGGCCGGAAATTTGATAATCATAATCTACATATTAAATTAAAAGAACTTGACATTTATTAAGTGAATAACTTGGCTTGATATGACGAAAATATGCTCTATTAGCTACAAAATAGCAATGCATTGTAAATATTTTGCACTTTATAGCGTTCTGAAACAACGATTATATATGACCTGATCTTTATGATTTTCCCTTGCATTTTTCTTCCTAGTAAGCACCAATGAAATAGAAAATAGATACAATGGAACGTTGACGTTCTAGGTATATAGAAAAATGCCAATTATTTTGTGACGCAAGTTTCTTATCATTCACCAATTTCCATTTTTTAAAACAAATCTTTATGTAGCCTACCTCTACTGGATATATTCCCTCTCTAAAACCATGGTCCTAAAACTTCCAGATAAATTCCAGATAAGAGAAAATTTTGATACCAAAATTTTCACTTATCTGGAATTGGCACGTTACTTTGAGAAATGAACAAATAGAAAATGCAGAGGTTATGGTCCAATTTATTTTAATCACCAAAACTGAATAGATGTACAGAACATCATGCTTGAAAGATAATCAGTTCTACGGCAACCACAAGTGTTCCCATGGAATTGGACTGTTTAAACGAGACTGAAAATGATATGCAGGTTAATGCACAGAACAAATATCAAAAACGAAGTATGATCATTTTATTTGATGGATAGGGTCAAAATACTCGTGTAAGGAGTGCAGATTATTTTAAGTTTCTTTTCAGCTAAAACAATAGCGGTGTAATGATGTAAAGTTTCTCAATTTAAGGGATCATCACAGATAAGTCAGTAGCAACGATGTCCTTTTGTTGGTAAGACTTTGGTTCGAATCTCCTCCAGAACGTGGGGAGAAAAAAAACTAAACATTTTCAGCTGATGACGAGTTAGCCGGTCGCCTACGGTAGTGTCAGTGTTTCCTTTTGAAAAGCCAGCAAACTGTTCGGAGAACAAACATGATTAAATGACAAAATATTCTTGGCTGATTTGACTGTGCTACCAACAACTAAGCCTAACCAAAACAGTGAGGTTAGCACTAACATTCTGGCCAATGGCATGACATTTTTTTAAATGTGTGCGAGTGCTTACATATCGCGCAACTCTTTCAGCAGTTCCCAAAATACATACTAGCAACATTAGAAATAATGCTTGTGAAGTAGCTTTTCTGATCCAACCTTCCTCTTGGCTTACTTTTAGTACATTTTATTTTCTCCTTATTTGGCTTTTGTGAAATTTAAGTACTCTCACACCACGTTTTTTTTAAATATTTCATTGTACGGTTTTTCGCCATTTTACTCGCATGAAATTTTGGTCGTGTGTTAAGAAAATTTTATAATTTATGATTTTAGTATTGGTACTTATAGGAATTGAATATTCCATTACTAAAATAATTGTCTGAGCGTTAACGGAATGCATCTTTCACCCAAAACAAACTGCGAGTTCGAATTCATTGTAGCATGGACGTTTATAATGGTCTAAGTAGATAAAAAAATTTCATTGTCGAGTCTCAGACCACCATCCTACTTATGAGACCGGGATTAGTGTGAAAAATTTAAATGTTTTCTCTCTGGAGCATAAGTCCCAGATTTTCTAACCTCAGCTCATCTACTTGAATAAATAAGTTTCCAATCTTGTGTGGATGATATTCACATAAAAAATGAAGCGGAAGACAAGGTGAATGAAATACACCGATCAGTCAAGTCTCTTTCGAGTATTTTAACTTATGAATCAATGCAAATCCTACCCAATAAATCTTATAACTAAACACGCACTGGAGAACCATTCAATAAATAAGGTAAATTGATGATTTTAAGCGAGCAGCGGCAAATCTATAAGTGCTATGTTTGTTCGGCAAGTATTCAGTAATAATGCACTTCATATTTCGTAACAGGTTATCACGAAATCTTCAATTTGCCCTTTAAGAGGAAGTCTTACATTGAATGTAAAATCAAGAGAAGTAGATTTAGGGAAATAAAAATTATGCAACCTGAAAAAATTAGTTGTTTTGTAACAAAACTTCAATTAAAAATGCAGTGGACATTTTGGAGACTGCTTAGTACAATAAATTTAGTCTTTACGAAATTTCAGGTTAACCTTATCAGGTTGACTACAGCAAATCCTGCATCAGCCATTCAAAGTATGCATTTTGAGACAAACCATTTTTGTAACTGCTGATAGGAAATCAGGTCAGTTACTTCGGAAGGAACTGATATATGAAATTGAAAGAGTTTTAGCTGACAGTATTTAAAAATAAAAAAATCCAAATACAGTAAAACTGTAAAGTTACGAAAATGTAAGTCAGTTAAAATTGAAGATTGCTCGTATAGATATTTGGTAGGTCTATATACAAAATGTGCGTAATCGGGAGAAGAGCTTAAATTCGTATCGAAATGGCTATTTTGACAAGAGGAATACATATTTTTCTGGTGAGGAGTGCATTTATTCTTAATTATTGAGATATGATCTTGAGGATTCGATTAGTTTTCTAGAAACATGTGGATCGAAACTTAGCAACCTCTTGATCAAAAGTTGAAGCAAGAGGAGACGAGTCGTTCTTTCTATTGCGCAACCTAGAGATTTTACATCTACGCAATCTGTAGTATTTTATTCACGGTTATAAAATACTATACTGCTATATAAAAAAGGCAAAAAATCCATTAATATTTACATAAGTAGCAAAACAATATTTACCTTTTAAAAATTAACATTTAAAATTTATAACGGAGAGTTTGCGAGAATATGACAACCTGAAGCCTTTTATTCTACTCTCATGGAGGGATGATACCTCCATAACAGACTTCGATATGAAATACCTTTAGACATTGGTATTTGCTTATATTCCAGCTGAGCTATGGAATTTAATTGGTAGGGCAGTGTACTTATGTCACTGTTATCAGGTATAGAATACTGTACTAGCACGAGCGATGAGAGGGTGATTATGGTGAACAGAATACTACGTATTAAATAAACATAATTGTCATCAAAATATTAACTATAGTTAATATACTGCAAATTTATATTTGGTACTGAAATTTTGAAATGCATATTGACATGAGCACCATCTACAATTCCTTCCACATTGTTAAATATAAACTAACTGCACGTCCCCCCCCCCCCCCATTATCATTTAGTGCCCAGTCAAGAAAGAAAAAAGATTTTCTTCTCTTCTCAATTACGATAAATAAGCAGAACAAGTTTCCAGGAAGATTTTTTTTTTTTTTTTAATAAATGGCCGGAAGACTTATGACATGTATCGAAATACTGTATACCATGCTGGTCTTTTCAGTATAATCAACAAGGCCAGATTCAAATCACATACAGCTAGATGAGTTTCATGTTCATCGCTACCTGATGGACGTAACTTTTCGCTTTATTATTATGCGCCAATTAACTCTTAACTCTGCTGCACCAGTATTGTGTGAGCTTATCCTAAGACAGGGAAGGGCAACCTTTGAGTGAAGAGTCATTTTGGATCTTAAAAAAAAAAAAAAAAAAAAAAAAAAAAAAAAAAAAAAAAAAAAAAACCCTTAGAGCTGCACCTCAACTCAAGCTGAGAGGACCTCATGAAATGGGATAGAGTGGGAAGATTTTTATTTATTTATTAAAATGAATATTTTGAAATATTAATACTGAAAAAAACCCCGTAAACATCTAATTAGGTACGAATTAATGTTACTTTTGCTGCTGAAATTCTTTGAGTAATTTATCTTTAAAAATGCTGAGCGACTGTTCAGACAGTTTGATTTTTAATACAGTTCAAGGTCGAAAATGTTTGCTCACAGAAATACGTCGAACCAAAGACGAAGTTCAAGCGTAAATATTTTCAAATGCATTTGTGTGTCCGGAGAGTTACTCCACGCATCGAACACGAGGATGTTTTGTTCCTGTTTTAAACTCGCTACCGCTGCAACGATTAACTTGTGAGCGCTGCTAGCAGTGCATAGCATGCGCTTGTCGTACACGTAGGCTAAAAGTTTAGGAGCCGTAGTTCAAAGAGCTCCATGCGGATCGCGAAAAGTACGTTTCCGACCCCTGTTGTTAGGGGATCGATATTAGCATCATGCCATCTTAGTCCCGATGTGCGTGATCCATTAACACAAAATAATTGCAAAATTAACGATTACTGGCGAATAATATAGTTTGAGGTAAAACAGTGGGAGAAGTTTATGCTACATACGGAACAGTGCGCCACTTAGCCCAATTGAAATAAACGGCATGGCAGTAATCGAATAAAAAGGGCTCGATCTTATAATCTTTAACGAAGAGATATTGAATCTCGTGTGTTCATTCCTTTGGAATGTTAAGATAATCATCTTATACTCTCCGAACAAACTGATGTTTACCTTTAAAATGGATTCCGAGGATTTCTCTCGCCCACCTTTCAAAGTGTTACAAAAAAGCGTTTATACATGTAGCGAGTTTCGCCGATAAATAAACCACGGCTGTCCCAACTCTAGTCTCCTTTCAAAAGTTGTATCGGGAGTACAAGTGGAGAGAAAGGTAAGCAGAACAGTTTTTGGTTTGAAAATATGGAGCCGGGTGCAATGTGATAATGGAAACGGATCATGCATTCACTAGCAAAAGGCATCTATGTTGATTCATCATTCTTGTATATTCCTATTAATATTTATCAGGTATAGAATACCTATGTCTAAAGGCAAAAAATACATTAATATTTACATAAGTAGCAAAACAATATTACCTTCTAAAAATTAACATTTCAAATTTATAAAGGAGAGTTTGAGAATATGACGACCTGAAGCCTTTTATTCTACTACGCCAAATCTTGTACGTTGACAAGATTACTATCGTGCACATCTACATGTGCACGATAGTAATCTTATCGAGATGGCTGTTAGGATTCAAGTGTAGCGATTAACTGTAGCCATGTCCAATTTGTGTATACTAGAAATATTTTTCATTCACCCCTGATTCAAGAGTTGTGGCTCCTATGCCATAACTCTAAAGAAGGGGACCCTTACTGAGTAAGTTTTATGAGTCAGGTTATCAATATAGTTGGAGTCCCTTGTAATGTAATATGTCCTAAAACTATGGCTTGTCTAGCTTACGAGTAAATCTGGCTCTAGTTTCAGTTTATGAAAGTTTGAAGTCGTTTATAATACTCAGACGTTTGCAAAGTTTAAAAATGCGGCGACTTAATGTTTTTGTCTGCAGTTCTACTCGTTCATGCTATCGTACTTTTGTACGAAGAATGGGAAACCCGGGCTTAGAACATTAATAATGCTTAATTCAAAAAGGTCCCCCCCCCCTCTCCGTCTCGAAATAAGCTAGCCAAAGCTATGTTTACAATTCTATTCAGAAAATTTGCACGACTTATTTGGAGTGTATTCCAACCTACGTGTTTTATTTGGCATTTAAACACTGGTAGAATTTTATTTTTCCAAATAGAATGTTTCGAAGAACAAAGCTATTTTGACAAGTTGACACTGAATCGATATTTGCGCCTTCGGCCTATTTATTTTCGAACTCATTAGCATTCGTTTGAAGAGCGATTCGAAGTACAATGTCACAATTTTTCTATTTATGTTATACTGTGTAGGGACAGAACTACACTATTTGAATTTGTCACGTAATAACATACTAAGGAAACAAACAATTACGATATCAGAAGCGTTAGTTATGATAGTCGACATGAAATATTGCTGCGTCATCGTAAAGGCAGAGGGCACAAAAAGATTTTAGAAACTTAGATATTGACATGCTATGCGAATTAGTTGTATACGGGAAGTGTTTTTAGAACTCAAAAATCACAAACATTAATCGGCAAGTGTTAACCATCTCGCATATCTGACAACCTAAAACAAATTTCGCCCTTGAAAATTAGTTCACTCAAATCATTTATATAACTGGATTATTTACCACTCACAAAAAATTAAGCACTCGACAAGAATTTTCCCTCCGCTTGATCATTTCTCTTCAGAGATTCTAGAGAATCTTTTAAGCGACTTTTCCAAAGCCTAAATCTTATGTAAATGAAATTTGGGGGGGGGGTAATAAAACATATCTAAGTAAGTTCTTTCTTGATAATAAAGCAGATAAACTTATTGAAGATGTAGTAGCAATTCTCAAAATAGAGAAGAACCGCTTTTAGTTTCAAAAAAACGTTTTTATGACTGTTAGAATTGTTACAAACTTCAAAATGTTAATATGAAACAGTAACGAATTGTTAATACATTAACAACGAACCAAATTAGACGTAGATTTCACATAGGATATATTCTTCTTAGAATTAATGCTTATTAGTATCTCTTACCACCAGTACGGCCCTTTGGGAGTATTTTAAATCTTCCAGATTTCCTCCCCGCCAGTGTATTTTCGTATGTTTAGCCAAATGATCTGATCGGGAAAATCTCTTGTTACACACTAAACACCTATAAGGTTTAACTCCAGAATGAGATCGTTCATGCCTGGATAGTTCATCTGATCTGGAAAATTTCCAATCACAGTTAGGCCATCGACAAGCGAAAGGTTTTTCTCCCGTATGCCGACGTATGTGGGCCTTGAGATGGGTCTTTTTACTGTATTCCTTGTTACAACCAGGATAAGGACAAGAAAAGGTCTCCTTTTTTCTTGCGAGAAGCAACTCTTCGGTATTATTGGTACATGAAGGTAGTGACAACTTTCTCCGCGTGTTAGGACTTCGATTTTGCTGCTTAGTTCGAAGTATTGAATTCGATCGATGCACGTCTGACATCTTACAACTGACTCTTTTATTTTCTGCCTCAAGGCTATCAGTGGATTCAGGCAAATCATTTCTGCTAATAGGATAAGTAGTATTACCAAAAGATTCTGAAGTCTCTTTAAAAGAAGAGGATAAAGAGTCTAGTCGGACTCCTAGAACTACAAATCTCTCATCGAGGCAGGTAACGAAATCACCATTTTCATTAGGCTGCTTTAATTCGTTGACTTTGTAAGGAAGATTAAAGCAATCGCATAATTTATGGGTAGATTCCATAAACAACATATCTTGCGTTTCTCTACACACACTGCAGTTCCGATATTTGCATGAATAAACTATCATATCCGGTGATAAACCATCTTTTGGTAGATGCTCTAGATAATTTTCCAATTTACAATCACCCCAAAAGTGTGATTCGGTGTAGGGATCGGTCACATCGTCGGAAGCCGATATTAGCTGATGAAGAGTAAATTTTTCTCTTTGAATGGTGGACTTCAGTAGTACGGTATCCTCCATGGGTTAAACGGAATACATATACACAGTATTAAACAACGACAAATCCTTATTAATATACATGTAGAACTAAGCTGGGGCTTTTCCCAGCATAAGGGTATATAGTTAGGCCGCACTCACAAAGCGTCACACAGTTTTTAACTTGAAACATTAAACCCGGAACATACCTCAGAACAAAATGTTTAAGAACGAAGAAAAGCACAGCGAGGTAAGGTTCACTAGTGTCAGCCATCAATAAGGACTGGGCAAAGGTTAAAGAGTGTGATTGTTCATTTCCGATTTCATTGTCACTTTGAACCAGACTGTACGAATGGAAAGCAGTTTGTTCTACACAATCACAGATAGCTAGCTGATTTCCCCCCTTACCTTCCCCACTTCATAATCATAAGTTAGTTGACTTACTCATGTCATCAACTGCCACTCCTAGTCACATAACTCGGCAGTGTAGAGGTCGAGCCTTTAACGAGATTAACCTTGCGCTCTGTCAGCTGACGAATCATTCTTCTGTCAAGACTTGAGATATCGTAATGCGCTGCATGTTTGCAATACGTTTGTTTTGGACAAAGTTGTAGGGGATAACGGGAGGGGGAAAGAGAAGTGAATGCTTACAAGTTATCGAAATCACTTAATACTGCTTTCGGCAATCTATATCCTACTTCCTGAATAAAAACCTTTCTGTTTTATTTACTTGCTTCATTGGTTGTTGACGTGATAACAGTTCGACATTTCCATTTAAGTACATTTTAGTTCAGTGATAACACGTTAAAGTAATGATTTGGCCTCTATTTTTGATATGGGGCATGTCTTAAAACTGGAGGGGGTGGGAAAGGAGGAGATGACATGAATTTTTGCAAAATCCACAATACGTACTATCTAAAAAAAAATAAAAATAAAAAACGAAGCGGAAGCAGGTAGATAAATAAGAAAAACATTTTCATAATAAACATTGAAATTAACCTATTTTAGGTGAGTGGGGATCTTATACAACATCGCTGAAGTTTAAAAAGAGCAATTAAAGCTAAGAATAAGTGTTTGTTATTTTTAAAGGGTTTTTTTCTGAGAGGTGCGAAAGGTAGATTTTATTGAATTTGACTTTCCGTATTGTAAATGGCAAATATTTAATAATATGAAAAACCAAATGAATTTTTTTTTTTTAAAAAAAATGTTATATATCTCTGGAATGGTATCTATTGTAATTTTTTAAGCTGATTATGATTGAAGGAAAAAAAAACAACAACTAATGAACTAAAAAACAACAAAAATATTTTTCCATTATAGTTCAAATATAACTGAAATAATTTTATTACGTTGCATATAGTTGTATTTTTTCTATTTAAATATACAAAAGCGTCATTTATTATTACCAAGACATATAATTACACCAAATATTTTATTTTGAAGAAAAACTGAAATATTTTCGCCTGTAGAAAGACTGGATCGATGTGATCCGCTCTTGACATCTTTTCTCGCCTTCCTAAAATCGGAAATGTTACACAGCATTACAATGCTTTACTTATGACAATTCAAAACATGCAGCAGAAATAATTACAGCGGTGTAGTAATCGAAATGAGTTGATTGGAATGATCACATTGGATCACTGAAATAGTGAGTGACTTATTATTCGGCAATTTGCCATTCGATGCCATCCAATCAGAAGAAATTGGTGAAGGGGTGGGAAGAGGATTTTAATATATCTGGATTCGAAGGGTATGTTATTAGTAATAATAGGCTATATCAATAATTTATTATTGATATATCTTATTATTGTAATTATTTAGGAAATTATATTATTAATTACAATAATATAATTTCCTAAATAATTACAATTCTAAAATTCAGAATAGCTAATTTCTCCAAAGATAATTTCCTCATTTAAGGACTTTAGTTGATTTCAATCAAAATAGAACTTTAAATAGGAGCAGCCATAATCGCACACGATATATTAAAATGGACAATTTTCTGTGGTTATTATTAAGGACCCATCGCCGAGTCCATACCACACAATCCAATCCACTGTCTAAATCTACTTAGTCTTCAATCTACAAAAAAAAAAAAAAAAAAAGCATCACACACACAAAGAAATTTACCACCAAGTAATATTTTTTGACTATGAACAGCATATGTTCTTTGGCCAGTTTGCGTGGTTAATTCATCTTTAATCGAGAAAGCCCATATAAAGATTCAATGAAAATTGAATAGGTCTTTTCAAAACGAAGGGCTCATATCTTGTTATTCTAATTCCGCTGTGGAGGCGCTTCGTGGTAATTGATATCTTATATTTTATCAGTAAAAGTAAGCAATCTTTGTTAAAGAGACGAAACATTTTATGCACTACCAGTTAGGATCTGTAAATGTATAATTTAGAAGAATTTTTTTCGTAGGTACTAATTAAACTCTAAATAGGAAACATGTTTTTTTTTTATTTTCGTTTGCCATTTTGCAAGAGGTTCTTAAAATAATTAATTGGAATTATAATCCACTAAGGAAACACAACAGTTCACTACTCGTTTTTCAAATTCCACATTTCCACATTTTCAAATGGTGTTGTTTGATAGAAACGGTTCATCCTTATCAGGGTCCAGTTGATAAGACTTCTATATCATTAGCATTCAGTAATGTATAAGCAGAGATAATCTAAGATAATACTTTGCTCGCTAGTAGAATGTGTGAAAATTATCAAAACGAAACACTTTTTCATACCGATAAAAAGACCTAGAGGAAGACCAAATTGAAGTAAATTAATAGTTAGCAATTGTCCGCGAATAATAGATAATTTCAAATAACAGATTAATTTGGAAGAAAACTTTTGATATAAAGCTCGTAATGATAAAGGTTTTCTCTCCAGTTACTCCTAACTATTTATAATATTATGTTCAGTTAGTATAATGTAAACATTTTGAGCGTATACATCAGGAAATAGGATGCCGATGATATTCCAGTTGAGGAAATATTAGTTCTGCTGTAGTTCACTTTTAGGCCTGCTGTTTTAATGAATCATCCATGGCGAAAACAACAACAACAAATACTTATAAATGTAATGAATAATGAGCGCTACAACACATACACTCCTTGGAAAATGTCAACGGACAACGTTGACATTTTCCAAGGCTCCCACCTTAATAAGATGTAGGACCTCCTATCGCTGCGATGACTGCAACAATCCTACGGGGCATACTTTCCACATGTGTACGATAGCAATCAATGGGAATTTTGGATCATTCATCTTGTAGGCATATAACTAGGTCCTGAGCTATTGTGGGGTGGATGTCCCTTGACCTCACTCGATGCTCCAGTTCATAAGATGCTCAATAGGTTTCCTGGTTTGGGCCCAGATCTCTGGGCCCAAACCAGGAAAGTCAGGACCATACCATCACAACGCCACCTCCGAATTTCATAGTTGTGGTTACGCACTGTGGTAAGAGACGTTCACCGGGCATCCGTCCATGTGTTCGGTACAGGTGTAGCATGATTCATTGCTCCATAACACAGCTTCCATGTCAGTGGTTCACGCTCTCTGCACCACTGAAGACGACGCTGCATGTTGGTTCGGGTAATTGCATGTTGCTGTCTATCATGGAAATCCATGTTGTGAGCCTTGCTTCTGAATGTTTTTTGTGCATATTCCTGTTCCAGAAGATACACAGAACTTCGCATTCAACATGTCGGCCGACGAATAGTGTTTTTTTACATATTATCATTCGTAGAGCCCTACGGTCAAGTTCGGTGAGTCTGCTGTTCGGCGAGATGGACCAGTTGACTCCCTCTATTTCCATTTCGGTACGGTCTGTCTCACTGATTGTTGATCTGAGATGGCTCAATTTCTGAGCCATCCCAGATCAACAACTAGTGAGACCATCTTACCCAGACACAGCTGTGCTGACTTGGGAGCATCGCATTCTTCCATTTATACCGGCTACAAACACGTCACTCGTTACGTGGCACGAGGGACCTTTCTCATGGGGGGGGGTGTCCGTTAACTTCTTTCCAAGCAGTGTATAAACGTAATGTAGTATAACTTAGTATATCCACTAAATATTGAGCTATAAAATAGAGCTTTAAGTTTTGGGAAATGGTTCATGGTTTACAATAAAAAAAAAAACTCAGCTAACACCTTTTTATTCTGGTATAGAGAGTAGGCGAGGCCGTTTTAGCACTATCTAACGTTTCGAGATTGAGGGAGAAGTTCAATCTCCACTGGCAGCCAGTCAGACATTTCTGGCCCAAGGCTATCACTAATTTAATCGCCATGCAGTGAAGAGACGATTAACAAGTGCCGCCATCTCGTTGCCCTTATCTTAACACAATATTTTTAATGTCCGAAAATAGTGGAATCTTCCGTAGCTCAGTCAGCATAGACGAATTTCTTTGGACGAAAAGACCTGGGTTTGATTCCCGTCAGTGACGTGAGGAACCTTTATCTGCTCTCTTTCAGCTAAAGGTCAGTTAGCCGGTCTCATACAGAGGTAGGATTTTTCACTCGGAAACTCGGGTTTTTTCGTCCCCCAGAATCAGGCAAACCGGCCCGTGAACACACACACACATAGGACAGACCGAGAGGCATAGTGCTGACCACCTTATTATCGATGCGGTAGCGGTTAAATGTAGAAAAAAATCCTCGACACCGCGAAGTATAGAGAAGGGAAGGCATATGAAGAAGAAAAAGAAAATAGTGTGGGTTCGACGGTCGTTTTTCTTGAGTTTACTGGACAAAAAAAAAAAAAAAAAAACCTGAGTTTCCTGGAGAAAAAAACTGCTTGCACGTACCAGAGATCGAATATGGGCTCGAGAACCGGTCAAAAAAAGGCTTAGAAAATGTTTTTCTAGTCAGCGACTAGATTTGAACCCAAGTGTTCATTCGTGTCAAGCGCTGTGGAGTGCAAACGCCACTTTCACTGATCTACACAGGAAAATAAATAAGGCGAGGGGTCCAGCTTGATCACTACATAATTATACCTCGTATGAAAGAGAAAGCATATATAGTTTGGTTGTGTTACCTGTTTGGAAGGAGGAGTAAGACGATGAGGAGCTAGTCAGAATTCACAAGAACGAATGTTTCAATTACTGCACGTTCAGCCCATGGAAAAAAACTGCCAGAGGTGACAATGTTTATCAGATAAGCCACAAGGAAACTCCTGCTAATTCATTCACTGTGTGTTACCACGATTTAAATGCGAGATATTTGATAAAAAATCATGATAAACTAGTTGGATAATATTTTCCTTCTGAAACCAACCTCTCATTAAATGCGCCTCACTAACCTTTGGCTACACTTTCTTATATGAAGTAAGATGGAGTACATGATAATGTCATACGGCGCTAGATCGCACGAAGAAAGAGTCGCAAGTTCTGTTCTAGTTGCAGACCAGAGGAACTTTTACTAAGCCTTTTTGTTCGACTGGTTCCAAGATAGTCGATCTCTGGCACGGGCAATCGGGTTTTGTCACCCGGAAATTCGGGTTTCTTGTCCCGTAAACTCAAGAAAATCAACCGTAGAACCCACACTATTTTCAGACAGTAAACATAGTGTTAGGATTAGGGACTACGAGATGATAGCACATGTCAGTTGTCTCTCTTCACCGGACGCCATGTACAATTAGTGATAGTCTTATGTGAGCTATTTCTGCTGATAATTGGCTACTGGTGGAGATTTCTCCCCTCAGTCTCCGAAAGTTAGACAGGGCTAAAACGGCCTTGTCTATTCGCTATATGGGAATAAAAAGAGTTAGGTGTTATATATATATATGATAAAGATACCAAGAAATTTTATAAACTCGGTTTTAATCCTTTTTTTTCCCTAAGTAAGCAAACAAGCAAGTAAGCTAAGTTTGCACCTGAAATATTTTCAAGACTGAGGCAACTCGTGGTAAAGGTGGCATAAGCGCTGATCACTTGCCTAAGCACATATCCTCACGGATATATACAATTGTATGCATCATGGGAAGGGTACCACCCTTCCCATGATGCATATATATATATATATATATATATATATATATATATAAATAAATAAATATAATGTATAATGAAGTCTTTAGATGTCTTCAGTTAAATGAAGTCTTTGTGCTTATGATGTCCTTAAGATTTCTGTTGTTGTTATCCTTTTACCCATTGGTGTGCTTATCCATAAGTGTCATCATGGAGGGACACTGAATAAAACTACTGTCATTTCAAATTACTGGACGAAATCAGCTCCAATAATGTATAATTTCAAACTGTTAGCTCGATTGGCAGAGTGGATACTAGTGTCACTGCTCTCCATCCAACAGATTGCTTATTCGAATTCCACTGTAGGTGTGGATGTTTGTAACGGCCTTTAGATGGAAGATGATTTCATTGGTTCAGAATGAAATGACTTAAAAGATCAATTTATCATCTCTAGAGCAGAGTTATTGTATATGTGTGTGTGTGTATATATCAGCTAACGCCTTTTTATTCCCGTATACGGGAATAGGCGAGGCCATTTAGCCCTATCTAACTTTTGGAGACTGAGTGGGTAGTTCTCTACTGGTACCAATTAGAGATAGATGGCTCAAGGCTATCACTAATTAAGCGGTACACAGTGAAAAGAGACGGCTCAAATGTGCCGCCACCTCGTGGTCCCTAACCCTATCACAATATATTTAATGTCTGAAAATAATGTGGGTTCTACGGTCGATTTTCTTGAGTTTACGGGACGAAAAACCCGAGTTTCCGGGAGGAAAAACCCGCTTGCCCGTGCTAGAGATCGACTAACTCGGGAACCGGTCGAAAAAAGGCTTAGAAAAATTTCCTCTAGTCGCCGACTAGACTCGAAACCAAGTCTTCCTTCGTGCGGCCAAGCGCCGTGGTATGCAAACGCCACATCCACTGAGCTACACAGGCTCATATTTTAATTAAAAAAATCAGCTAACGCCTTTTTATTCCCGTATACGGGAGTAGGCGAGGCCATTTAGCCCTATCTAACTGTTGGAGACTGAGTGGGCAGTTCAATCTCCACTGGTACCAATCAGAGATAGATGGCCCAAGGCTATCACTAATTAAGCGGTACACAGTGAAGAGATATATATATGAAGATATATATATATATACACCAAGCAATTTTAAAGGCTAGGTTGTAATCCTTTTTCTCAAGCAAACAGATAAGTAAGTCAAGTTTGCGCCTGCACGTAGTGCAAGTCTGAGGCAACTCTTGGTAAAGGTGGAGTAAGATCCGATCACTTTCTTTAGTATTTTCCCCTAATGCAAAGCACATTCCCCTTGCGGAGATATATGATGCTATGCAGTAAAGGCAAGGGCCACTACCCAGACCGGTTTCGACCTTTATTGAGGTCTCGTCAGTGGGAGCCAGATCTACTTCAGCCTTAGCATTTTTAGGTCTAGACGAATTTTTTCATCTAGTCTGGTTAAAAGATCGGAATAATATTCCCCAGTTATTGTTTTTACCCTTTTCAAGATAATTAATAAACAAAATACCTTTAGCATCTCAAAACACCGATGTCATGACCTTTCCTGCTGATGGAACGATCTTTATCTTCTTTGGCGCTGAACAACCGGCTTTTGTCCACTGTTTTGACTGCTGTTTGGATTCCGGTGTGTAACGGTGTATCCAAGTCTCATCCATAGTAATAATCCCACGCACAAAATCAGTTTTATTCTTGTTAAAACGCTCCAAGCTCTGCTCAGAGATCTTCATGCGAGTGTGTTTTTGATCTGCTGTGAGCATGATTTGCGCTTCACCCACTTGCGCAAATCGTTTTCATGTGCAAATCTTCATGCAAAATATATCTTACACGTTCTTTTGAAATGCCTATAGACTGAGCAATTTCACGCACGTTGACTCGCCGGTCATCCAATACGATATTGTGCACTCGATCAATGATTTCTGGTGTTGTTGCCCTTTCACGTGGATCATCTTCAAGGCTGGTACGGCCACATTTGAACTCGGCAGCCCATTTCTTAATTGTCGAAAACGAAGGAGAAGAGTGCCCATATTATATATTTGTCAGGTAGAACTGTTTTTGAAATTTAGCACGTTCTCTCTTAAGTCATCCCAAAGTCTGTGTTAATAATTTTAGTGTAAGATAATCATTTAGCAAAGGGAGAAATGTAGGGTAAATTTTCTTAATTTTTCTTCGTAAAGTGAAAATTGAAGAGACATTCTGTAGGAGCATGATATTAATAGGATAAGATCATCTAATGTAAGAAGCGGAGTACTAATATGGAGATAAATGGAATAGTGTTTTCGAATCCGGATCAGAAAGCTCCTCTGGCTGTTTTATCTATTGGCTAAACAATTTTTAGCTGAAAGGCACGAGCTTCATTTGAATGAGCTTCTCTTCTCAAGGCAATATTAATTATCTGATCTCATACACAGAAGATGACTTCGAATTTTCCTTACGGAAATTCCGAATAGAAATAAAGTGAAGAAAGAACACACGGAAGTGAAAGACATAATGAAACTACTTATGCACACCTCGTCGCATCCTCGTGGTACTAATATTCTTTTATAATATTGAACTTATTTCGATTAATTCCTTATGATGTTTTAAACAACTCATTTCACACTTCCTGTTTTTAACTGCCACTGCATAAAATATCAAAAATCATTTTCCCTCGCAGAATATATTTGACGACCTCAACAACAAAGTTTTTCTTCGTTGTGTTCATTCTTGCATAACTCGGATGCTCAAATTCGAAAAAAAAACGTGAGCAATCATGAAACTCCTCTACAAGAGACAAAAGGAAACTAAACGTGACTTGGGCAGAAACGTGCGGTATGAATATCGTCTAGCATGAAATTTATTCTGAAATTGTTTGAATCGTTGTGAACTTGACCTATTTTCAGTTACTCCTATGCTGCGTTGTTGTAGCTGCCGAAGGAAGTCCTGAGGGTAAACAAACCAGCGTTCGTATATTTTAGAGAACTACGCAAAATTCTGTGCAGTAAGTGAATTTATGTTTATGTTTTCATAGCAAATCTTTAATTATATATAATATATCAGGTTATTTTCCAGAATATTCTGAAATTGAACGAACAGAATTCTGTAAAGCGATGGATCTATAATTCATTCAATATGGAATAAAGTTACTCTAATCCATTCTCTGCTATGAGCTTGAAATTTTATTTGCTATTTGCAGTCATATGAATCATAATCGTAATACACAGGGACTGCTTTAGAAATTATAACACAAATGATTACGCAGAAACCGGAATATGCTATTGTACAAAGTAAACAGTTGACATTACATGCACTTTATTAGTTGTTCAGTGGATGCTGGATATTGTTTTGAATACTTGGAAAATGTTTTGTTTTTATTATTACTCCGCGATTTTAGACTGCTGAAAGTTAGAGTTAAGGATATTTTAACAACGAGAATAAAAGTTGAACCAAATGATTGTCGTTAAAAATTTCATTTCTTTTCGGTATAATGAATTTGTGCCTTGTATTTTAAATATAATCTTTATATTAACGATAAACTAATTCTTAGTGAAGCAGGTTGATATCTTTTGTACTTAATTTTGTTAACTTAAATCACGTAATAATTTCGATTATCGATGGCTCGCGTTTGCGATTGAAATGTAATTGACCTGCTATTTTTCTAACCATATTGCGACGATATCCTGCAAATTAAGATTCCTCTCTTTTTAAGATCAAAGTTTAATTAAAGTATTTTTCCACCCGATACGAAACATGGTCCAATAGCTGTAGGAAGCTGGGAGAAAGCCGTCCTCAGTTTGATTCAAGTCACACCGACTACAGGAACTTTTTCTAAGCCTTTCTTTGAACGGTTCCCGGGTTAGTCGAGTTTGGGCAATGGCAAGCGGGCTTTTTCTAGTTTTTCGGGAATTCAGGTTTTCCGTTCTGTAAATTCAAGAAAATCGACCAGAAAATCGATCTCCAAAAGGAAGATGGCGTTAAAATGGTCTCGCCTACTCTTCTTCTTTTTCCCTTCAGGTATTAGTCCTGTTACGGAGCTATCTTTAGCCCTTCTAAGCCGTACCCGTCCCGAGGATAGGGGTTGCTAGCCCTATGCCTCCTGGTGTGTCCAATGTCTGGAGTTGCGAGTGTTCACGGGGCCGGTTTGCCTGCTTGCGGGAGGAAAAACCCTAGATAAACTGGAGAAAAACCCTGCAGTCTATGACTAAGACCGCTTAACCCTTAACTTTATTTATGTCTGAGAAAGATCCTTAAGCTCCTTACGTCGGCAACGGGAATCGAGCCCAGGACACTCATTTCCCAGGCATATGGTTGCGAAGCGCATAGCCACTCAGCTAACCGCGCGGACGCCTACTCATTATAGGGAATAAAAGGAGTAGGGGAGGCGGTTTTTGAGGCATTATTATAAATAAATCCGTTAAGGCGATGCATTAGCAGATTTATTTTTATTTATTTATTATAAGAAATAGTTCGACTTACCTATTTTTTAATCGTAAAATCATTGTTGAAAAGTCTTTTATTGGTTCAGTTTATTTGTAGCCTCAGGATGTTAATCTCACAACTTAAGAAAATATCGACCTTAGAGCTTACACTATTGCAGGCACTAATAAAGTTAGAGTTAGGGAACATGGGATGGTGGTATTTGTCTGTTATACTCTCATTCCGACCAATTAAAATCATTGAGTGCCTTGGGCCAGCTATCTGTGATTATATAAGGGTGAAGGATTATTCCCCCCCCCTCCTCCCACAGTATCCAAAAGTTAGGGCTTTAGCTATAATTTTGCCTGCAACCCTTTGGGAAGAACAGTCGTTAACGGATTTATTTATGTGGATGAATTATAAATTTAGATCCATTTCGTTAAGTAAAGCAATTAAATCAAACAACGCCAAAAGAAAATGCATTTTTGTTTTTGTTTAATGTGACTCAAAAAACAAAACTGAGATGCATTTCTGTATTTAAATTAACAATGTTTTAAATTTAGTCATTTATTTTCCATATGAAAAGCACAAAGTAACAATTATATATAAAGGAGAACGTCGTCGTTCACCTTTCTCTTGAAATGTTTATACTAATGGAAGTGAAACTTGAGGTAAGAGAAATATTAGCATCAATATACTGTATTTATGCCTAATACTTTTATATTTCCTTATCTTTTATATACCTCCTGCCTTTATGTATATTAATTCCCAGACGCAAGAGAAATCTCAACACAACTGCATAGTAAGTTGGCAAGTGAGTGGAGTAAACATGGAGAAGGAAGGTACTGATGTGTTACTCGAATAGCTGGAGACCTTGGACGTCTTATCCTCCTCTTTTGATCCATCTGGATAGATGGAGCAAAAGCGGAAAATGAGAATTGGTTTGATGAATTTGAAGGCGAATTGTATGTGAATATTGACCAGCTTCAGTTGCTCTTGTTTTTTTTAGAAGAATATGTAGGATGACCATTTTGGTAAATCAGCTCAGACCCCCCCCCCCCAACCCAGAAAAACAAACAAACAAAACCCAGAAATAGGCCATCGATGAGAAAACAAGTTGGAATTTGGTAAAAAAAAAAGTCATCTATTAATCAGACTTCTCCATTGTAAACAGCATCAAACATTCTTAGTTTATTGTGCACCATTCCATATGTAGTTAGCATAGTGTTTCAAGATTGAGTGGATTTGGCATTTTTACAATGTTGAGAATCTTACAGGTGCAGAGTAGTGTCTTGAATGGGCTTGAATTGTCTTGAATTGAAATAGTGTTGATAAGACAGATTGGTTTTTGTGCTAGGAAATGATAGATATGCATGTCAGTCAGAGAATAAAAAAAGTTGACATTGATTGGAGATCTGAAGATCCTTCTAACCAGAAATAAGGGAAAACGATTTTGGTAGCGTTCACATTCATTAGATTATCCCTATCCTAGTGAATGGTAAAGATATCAGTATTAAGACATTGAGTAGAAAATGGATCTTAAAATTTCAATCCTCTCAGCACTGAAAGGTTTGTTCAATGAAGAATAGAGTTGAATTTAGTGCGAGACGGTCAAGTAATAAGAGAAATCGAGAGAGAAGAAACTGTCCATCGTTTTGACTACCCGATCAAAAGCCCTAGCAGCTTGAAGGGCGATGTCATGAATTTCTCAAAATCTCTTGCGTAGGTAAAATGCGTTGTGTAAAATTCATATTGCTGTTCAACAATTAACTGGCTGGCCTCCAAATATTATGGGGGTGATGAATGAGGAATATATATATATTCACGAACCCAGGAGATCAAATCTGAGCCCATTAGTCCAGGTGCAGTCGTATCCAGTGGCGCACCAAGGGGGGGGGGAAAGGGCCCTGGCCTACCCGCAAAGAAAAAGGAAAGAAACACTAGAAAATTTTCAAAAAAATCTTTTCCTAATTTAAATTCATTTTTTTTTATTTATGTTGTGTCGTGTGTATATTTCTATACTAATGAATTAGCGATCATTGCAGATGCTCAGTCATGGGTCGTATGCGATTCTTAGTGTGTATTTTTAAATTTTCTACTCAATCCCCCCCCCCCCCCCCCCAAGATTAAATCTTGAGTGCGCTATTGGTCGTATCAAGGCTTTGTAAAGAGGCAAAATGAAAACCATATCATTGCGCTCAATATTTGTTTCAATATTGCAATTATCCTCTGAATTGTATTTACAATTTTTGCTATGTGACCTCCGAACTTCAATTTTCTGTGACCTCCGAACTTCAAGATCTTTAGTCTCATCAATTTCTTGTAGAATAATCCCGCCAATATTAATATGCCCTTGGAAATTTCATCATGCCAAGCTGCATAACTTTACACTTGGTAACATTGAATTGAAGCCATCATCGTCTGTCCACATTTACAACCTATTCAAATGATTCTGTCAGTGATGATATCAGTAGCATTCTTGATTGTCAGCAAACAGTCGAATATCTCCTGTCAGGTCCTTCCTAACATGATTAATGAATAGACGGAATGGTCCAATAACTGATCCCTTGGATACTCCACTGGTAACCTTAAACCTGGAAGATAACAACCACCATATATCACTTTCTGATGCCTCTCCGTCAACCACCCACCTGTTGTACAAAACGAAAAACTGTTAATTTAATGTCGACTGTGCTGGATTCCAGCCGCATTGGAATTAAGGGAAATGAGACTGCAGCTGCTAGATCAGTTCGTGCTTTCTCCGCGTACTATACCGACTACAGACAGTTTATGATCAAAGCTAATTGCTCAATGGCAGTTATCATGGCAGGAAGCATTGACAAACAAGTTATATGGCATTAACCGTCTTAGTGAGTTAAACATGAAAGCGGGTGTACTCGGCGTCTTCATTGTTGTTAGGGACATTGTGCAATATATTCAGAAATGATTTAGCGGGTTGGTTTCAGAAGGGAAGGGTTTCAGATCTGATGCCTTAGACTGATCTTGGAGAAATATAGAAAGTATAGATCTCCTTTGGTGATATGCTGTACAGACCACTCGAGGACCTTTTACTGTGCCCAGCGTGTGATATTCGGATGCACACAGTTGAAACGAAGATGCGTTCTCTCTCTCTCTCTCTCTCTCTCTCTCTCTCTCTCTCTCTCTCTCTCTCCTGACGTGTTCAGCTATTACTCTGAGTTCATCATTCTTATTGCTGGATAAGCTGAAGACAGGAGTCAGAAGAGGAGGAGAATGTTGTCAGAAACCTTGCGTTATGTTGATGAAACAGTATTCCTTTGTGATGATAGAGAAAAGATAAAACAGACAGTGTTAATGAAATTGTCGAGCGTAATTATCAAGCCGGGGATACGAAAATCGGAACACTGAAACATGGAGAAATACACGAGTCCCACAGAGAGAGAGAGAGAGAGAGAGAGAATCGATAGGAATTTAAGAATCCTTAATATATAGAAGAAAGTTGAAGTAATCTAGCGCATAAAATAATGAAAGAGGGAATTCTCAGAAGAGCAGTAGAGAGCAAGTTACCTGTGGAAAAAAGGAAAATGGCAGATCTTCGATGAAACGGATGGATAATATGCCGGATTTGATAAGTGTTTTTGAGAATTAAGGCTTGAAGAACGGCCTCAGAAAAACCCTATCTATTAAGAATTTGTGAGTCACGTGCAGGGATTTGGGGGTTCCCGTAAGGCAATTCTTAATGTCTGATGAAATTATACATAGTATGGAATATTTTGATAATTTTGTGAACAGGTTTTCGAAATGAATAACAAAAAGAAGAAAAAAAGAACAAGAAAAAGATCAGAAGGGAAAAATAAGTAAAAAGGATTGATCAGTATGTACAAATCAACCTATAGGAAGCATGTACATGGGAAGCGGTAGAGAACATAATTGCATATAACAGTCTCACAGAACACAGTGGTGATAGCATATAACTCACATGTTAAAGATCATTTTATTTTAAAATTACAGCATTAAGTTGGTCAATCTTGAAAGGCCTTATGATTGATTTTACTCTGAGTGCCAGTTTTTTTTTCCACAGAATGCCTTCAAACACATTCTTGAACCGGCATGTTTAGTTTAGTATTTCGACTTCACAGAATTGTCACCTAGCATAGACTAATGTCTCCTTGTCGAAGATTGAAATTATAATAATTATTACTCTCATTCCAGTGTATATATTGTTATCAGGGAGACTATTTTTATTTTTTATTTCATTGTTATACTATATTTTCAGTAGTATAGTATTTGCAGTGAAAGTAAACCACTTATTTTTATTATTATATGCCTAAAATATAAGATATATAACAAAAATAAATGTATATTTTAAATAATGACGGAAATGTACTTTACAGATAATTTTATTCTGGATTACTTTTGTTTGAATATACCCAATTTAATTAACTAATTTCTTTTCCCTACAGAATTCAAGAAGATAATGATGATGATAAGCTACCTCAAGAAATGTTTGGCTCCGCTAGATTGATCTGCAGCTTATGTGACTCTGACAACCTTATACTTCGGTTTATATAATGTTAAGTTGTATTTGCAAAAATTTCCAGTTTGTATGCCTTTAGCAGTATTGTAAATTTCATAGAAAATCACTAAATGTGTTAATCACTAAAAGACAAAAGGTATTGTAGAAAGGTTTTTCTTTTTTCTTCATCGCTGTGTATTTCGTTTACAGTACTAACGATTTTGTTCCAAGAGCACAAATTGTTGTATGGACAAAACGTGAGTCTCCAATAGGAAAAATAAATAATAAACTGAAGGAATTTCACGAAATTTGCCTTGTTCAGAATCAATTAAATCTGTTTAATTCACATGCTTATGTTTGTCAGTGAAATTTACTAACTACATCTGTACTCTTAATAGAATACGAGTAAAAATTATGTGTGAATTATGCTCATTTCAAAGAGAAAAAATTATCAATTTTCATAACTGTTTGGCTTTATGTACCATATTTTAATTATTTATTTGCTTAAGCGCCCCACTGTCAAAATTATAAGACGAGTTTGTTTATTATGAAGGTCGAAGTGATTGATGTTGAGCCATCACGTTTCAGTCTTACTGGTCAAAATGTCAATACCATTTCTTATGCATTAGGATTCATACATAAAAAATCATCATTCTATTTTGCTGAGTTTTAAGATTCATCACCAAGATTTTATAACAAATTTCACAAAAAATACTACAATTTCCTCTAATGTTACAGATAGATATTCACATCACGCTATTTACATGTCATGTTCTTAAGAAATCTTGTATCCGAAAATAGGTCATCTAAATAAATAAAATCTATAAAATAAAGAAATGGTTCTCACTTGGGCTGTTGCTCAATATATGCTTCCTATTAATCTTTATAATAATTATAATTATCCCACTTCCCATCCTAAGGCAGTATTTTCTGTCTTTAGATATTTTTGCATATTTGAATCAAAAGACAGCTTATCGAAATTCAATTTCAAATCAAATGTAAACACATTCATTCTATTTGCAACATGAGCGCCAACAACGTGCAGTATAGATAGACGTAATTCTTTGAATCACTTAATTGTAAGGAAACAGAATTATATGCAAGACTGGAATTCAGCCTAGTCAGTTAGGTTCACCCTGTGCAAGTGCCAATAAAGATTATGCTTATGTGCACTTTTATGAGGCTTTCCTGGTCATCGAATTCAATCACAGCATGTTCATTTGTCACCATCACCACCTTTGTAAATATGACAGAGTTTCTGAAACACGAAATCAAGAAATAGGAAAAAGAACTGTGAGGTTATCGGAATCAGGACCTTAGAGCATTGAATAATCCAGCATTCGCACACAGAGGATTGTACTGGAGGAGGATATTCTTTCAAGCACTGGTATGTAGGGTTCTGCATGAAAATCCCGTTAAGCATACCATTTTCAGTAGGTTCAATCACTTTCACCAGTAGTTATCATCACTGATTGGTATTTTGTCAGTGGTTTCTATAACAATGCGCGTAAGACCAAGATTTCTCTCTCTCTTGTGTTCTTTTCACAGATGAAGCAATGCTAATCTGTTGTGATGTCCTGAAAATTCTGGAATTTTCAGGACTTCACAAGAGTCATGTTGGCAAAACATCAACAGCAATTCTCCATCAACGAATGGTTTGGATATATATAGTTTAACATAAGCCTGTCTGACCAAACAGGCTTATGTTATCTTATACGGTGCGTTTGAACAGTGGCTTCATGCAAAGGCTGTTAGAAAATATTGTCCATGACGCACTCGATAGCATCCCCTTAGCGTGGAAGAGAAACACGTGGTTTACGCATGGAAAAATTAGCACGACAAGTACAGGTCAAATGGGGAATTTCAACTATAGGAACATAGATTGGGAAGAGGATGTCACAAGAAGAGAAGAGAATTGGATTTATACAGCTATTTAGAGATAATTACCTGAGACGCCATGTAATGAAGGGAGACACGAAGTTCGAAAGTGAAGGATCTGGTCATAACTTTAAAGAAGGTAACATTAACCAATTAAGCTACGCTGCCTCCGCTTGGGGAAAGTGATAATGTAGTGTTGACCTAGGAGATTGCTAAACATGCAGAATTTTCTGTTAAGAAGGGGTGCATGTGAAATTACAGAGCAGGCGATTATGACAAGCTGAGGAGTCAACATTTACTGCTATATCATATATTATTTACCTGATATATCATTTTTATTGAGTAGTCAATTATCTGATATATCATCCCAGAGAGGAGAATAAATCAGGTAGGAGTTAGATGGTGGATGGCATTAAGCAAGAGTCGCCGAAACAGAAAAAGAAGCTGTAGAGGGAGTATAAAGTAAAAGGTAATCAGTATATTCACGAGCAGTACAGGAGGCAGGCAAGAAAGGAGACATGTATGGTAACGAAGGTCAAAGCTAATTATGAGAGGAATTAGCTGATAAGGCCAAAAGAAATCCTAACAGTTCTTTCATTATGTGGCAAGTAGAAAGAGGAAAGACTTCAACAACTGCTGATGGTAGGAAGGTAACAGAAGCAAACCAAATAGTTGAATTATTGAGTAATCATTTTGCAAGTGTGTACTACCCAGATGGTGATATTGTAATGCCCGATATGATATTGAGTGATGGGAGAGAAGAGGTCAAAACTTTCGATTCCTAATACTCACCTCTCAATACTCCTATTAACTTTCACCAGAAAGTGATAATAAAACCCTCTCTATATTAGATATCTAAATGTCCCATGGTCTTCACAGCATTCCTCCAACAGCCCTAAAGAAAAGAGTTGCGGAGTTGACTCCTATTCTGTGTCACCTTTTTCTGATCTCTTATTCCATTGGTGTCTATCCTGAGTTCTGGAAATTGACCCATATACAATCTATTCGTAAACAATGCTAAATCCTTACCATTAAACTACTGCTCAATATCTTTTTCATTTCAGTACTCTCCAAAGTAATGGAAAGAATTAACATTTAACTCCTACCTCAAAGATACTCAAATAATAAACAACTGCTCATATGGATTATGCATTCCTTATGGATCCCTTATGCATTCGACACTAGTGAGTGTGCATAAGGGATCTACTCAGCAATGTCGTTCAACTCTGGATAGGTACTATGGAGAAGTTTGGAGAAACTTACGTGGTTGCACTTGATATCTCCAAGGCCTTCGACTGGATCTTACATGGGTCTATTAAGTAATTTTCCGTCATTTGGTATGTTCCATGACTTCAAAAACTGGGCTGCCAATTTTCTCACTGGACGCACATAATGCGTGATAGTGGAACAGTTCCCTGTCTCACAAGGTGTTTTTCTTGCCCACCATCTTCCTTTGTACACTAATGACCGGTTCCAATTGATTACCATTTCGATACATAGTTTCGTTGATGACAGCACACTATATTTCTGCTGCTCACTCGACAAACCTAGCACCAGACAAACCACCACAACCTACACAGCAAGAACCTCTGAAACCCAAAATTCTGATCTACAAAACATTCTTCAGTTTGGCTCAGATAACTTTGTGAATTTCAATATCAGTAAAAACCAGTTCTACTTAATTTCCAACAAAAAGAACCGTATTCTCCTAGCCTTACCTCTGACAACACTCAGATCTCTAGGCAAGATGACCTTTCTCTCCTTAGTATCACCCTGACATCAATCCTCTCTTGGCATAAACATATTACAACCATTGAGTCCTCGGTATTAAATAAAGTTAGGATTTCTGATTAACTCATGGTATTAGTTTACCTCCGAACAGCCATTAATTCTGCAAAATCACGAATCCGCTCTTCCATTAAGTACTGCTAATACATTTGGCGCGGAATACCAAGAGTTCCCTAAAAATACTCGATGCAGTACAAGAGAGCAATCAGGCTGATCAATGACCCATCTCTGACCAACTCACTCCAGCCGTTTTCGTATAGGTGTTTATTATCTGGTGGATACATCTTCTATAAATATTTCCGTGGCAAACGTTCATCGGAACTAGCATTAATAATCATCCCCCCCCTATCTCTCTCGCTAACAAATCCATTAAATATACAGCTACCACCATCATCCCTTTGCAGTCCAACTCCTAATCCAGAGAACAAGTTTCTCATCCTCTTCCTTTTTCATTCCTGATGCTAGTGCACTCTGAAACAGCCTCCCCCTCCTTATGTGTTTCTCAAGGAATATAATATACAGGCCCTCAAATTTAATGAGATCAAGTTCCTTCTTACTCGTTGGTTGACCAACGAACTTCTCGTGTATGAGTCTCACATAAAAAAGGAAGAACTTCAAACTTTTCTCATTTTTTTGTTCTTAATGGATACTCTGCAAAAGAACACAGTCAGACAGATATTTTTTAGGATAATCCTCCTCTCTGAAATTAGAATAAATATCCAGTAAACTGTTTTAATTTCTATTTAATATAATGGTAATATCCTTCCACCAAGAATGCTGCTTTACTCAGGATCATAATATTCGAGTAAAATTCTAGTCGATCCAAATAATTCGTAGGCTCTTCTGAGAACAGAACGCTAATGTTCCTTTTTACTAACATGGTCTAGCTTTAATAGGTCAAATAAGCAGAAGTTTTGAATTATGAAAGAAAGAACATGTTGGTGACGCTGATCACAAAAGAGAAGAAATGTCTGACTTAGCTCATCATACGTCAATGACAAATTACACTACTGACTGGGATACAGCCATCACCATATCCCATTTAGAAGACAACTTTTTCTCGACAAATTAACTAATCTACTACCGTCATTCATTCACGTGGCTCCCTTAAACAGAAACCAAGGTCTAATCCTAAATGATGCCTAGAAATAGCTTATCAGATCTCTTTGAATATTAAAATTTAACTTCTCTAACAATCATCTACAGCCGCTTCAAAGAGACCGTTGACGTCTGGCATGAATTACTGTAATCTCATTTAAACTGTTTTTGGAATGTTACTTTCTTCATTTCTTCCATTAAAAAAGCCTTGAAACCGCCACCAGAATATAACGTTGCGAAACAAGTCTTTATTATTTTCTCTTGTGTAAAATTAAACCAATAATATTTTTCTATTATCATTAAATGCTATAAAGGAAATTGTCATGAAGTAGAAAAAAATTATTACTACTTTACCTTTCTTCATGGCATCATTAAAAGAATGAAATTTTACTCTTAACACGAGACGCATATTCGAAAGTATTGCTGTTCGCGCAGTACTAGGAATGTCAGTGTCTTTGACTTCTGTCGAGTCTTGTTTTGTTCCTTCATCTCTCCGCTCGCCTTTAGGATACTGTAGTTTGCAATCGATAGTATCCTCTCGTGTTATGACGCACACAGCGAACAAATGTTTTGCAAATACTTGGTTGTTAAAGCGTAATCCAATAGTTTTCAAACTATAAGGCGTCCCCTTCCTTGGGGGAAGGGGACGCCTTATAGAAAACAATCTGGGGGGGGGGGGGAGAACACGAAGCACGATAAACTTTTGAGCACAATTTCCATATGAACTCAATATTCCACTACCTATTTCATTACAATATAACGTTATAATCAGTTGCAAGCTCCATGTTAATTTCGCTAACATTATGACTACAATGTACTCACAGTATCATCAAAATTTGATTTTATTTATCATCTGTGAGTGTTATCAAATTTTCCGATGCGCAAATATTCTGCACATCTGGGTATATCGTACTTCTGTTTTAGCTACGCCACTACTTTGCGAGTGCATTCGCTTTCTCATTCTCTGATCAGATTTGAAAGACTGTGAACTGTTTTGATATGGTAGCAAAACTGTTGAGAACTTCTCGAAAAGAACTCTCCCATCACAGTTTATTCCCAGAAATGAAATTCAAAAAAATGTGCTTCCGAACAATCCCAGCCATCTTATTAAACATTTTTATTATCATTAATATGCAAGTTAGAATTTTAAAACTTGTTATTTTTAAAAGAAATATCTCTAGTGCCCTTTTACTTTTTTCTCTGTAAAAAGTTTGAAAATCACTAGCTCAATCGAATGGAAGCACGAAAGTGCAAAGTGCTAATGAAACTTTATTACTCGCAGTGAAACTGAATACTGGACTAGCACGAGATCAACCAAATCGCTACCTGATACGCGATGCGCTTCAACGACTATCGGAGATGAGATTTGAAATTGTGGAATACCCTCCCTACTAGGACTTGGCTCTGTCAGATTTCTAGTTATTAAAGAAATTGAAGACACATCTCATAGATGTCCATTTTGAAACTGACGGACAAATCGATGCAGAGGTGAGAAAATTGTTCTGATGGTTATGAAAAAAATGATCCTTGGAACTTTTTCGAAAAACGCTTGAAAAAATATGGAAAGGAGAGACATAGTTTATGTTGATAAAATAGCTATTAGAGTTGATCACTTACGACAAGTAGTTTACCATATTATGTTGAGAAATAGTATATAAAATAGGGACTTCAAACTTTTTTTTATTATTTTGTTTCACTGATTCACATTTTGGGCTCTAACCCCAGATCCTGGGGCTGCTATTCCTGCATACCGCTTACAACGTCCTGCGATCTGCTGGACAAGTTCTTTCTCGATTTCGTTATATAATCATCAGCACCTTCTTAGTGAATTTTAATCTGCAGATTTTTATAGAGAAAGCTCTCATCAACGCATTACTGAAATGCACACACACACACACACACACACACACACACACACACACACACACACACACACACACACACACACACACACACACACACACACACACACACACACACACACACACATCGCAGCTATTGCTTTGGTCTATTTCCCTCGTATAAACTCGATTGTATTTTATTTTATCCCTATGATCATTACATTCCTAATATGTCCCCCTCAGAGGGTGCACCGGATTATGAGAGTACGACATGAAAAAATGATATTATTACTAACTTTCTATTAACAATTTCTTCTAAATTAATCTGTTATCTGTCAAGACTCCAGTATTATAAGATCTTATATTTCTGCTTTTTAAGGCACTTTTTACTCTTGCAGTCCTCCTAGATCTTGGTCTTTCTCTGGTTAGCCGTTTTCCAGCCATCTTGTTAAAACCTGTAAAATATTTCCCCGATTTGTTAACCTTTTCTCTCCCATTCTGATCAGGTGACACTTGAGATTATCCCTGCTCACACATTCATGAATACTAACACTGCCAATTTTTATCATGATACTCTGATATTTAAATATGATGACACTGATATTTTAATATTTTTAATGATTAACAATATGAAAATATTTTTAGGCTCAACCCCCACCTCTTTTCCCAAGCCCCTTTGAGGGGGGGGGGGTAGAGCCCTCCTGATGAGGGATTTACATCAGGAGGATTTACATCAACATGATGTCTCATTTACATGTCTAATTAAGTATATATATATATTTTATGACTGTAGATCCGTGTGTGTGTGTGTGTGTGTGTGTGTGTGTGTGTGTGTGTGTGTGAGATAAAAAAAAAACAGTTTCCGGGTGGAAAACCCTCTACCACCTATGAGACCGGCTAACTTACCTTTAGTCGAAATAGACCAGATAAAGGTTCATTACGTCATAGACGACAATCTAACTCAGGTCTTTCCGACCAACCGACTGAGATATGGAGGCTCTATGATTTTTAATATGGTTCTAATATGAAATTGCCATTTTAAATATGATCTTGCAATCGATGCCATCTATTCTCTTTTCCGATCTTTCATAGAACTCTCATATCTGTAGCCTTCAGTCTTTGATGAAATGTTTTATTTCTAACTCAATTCTCAGACTATAAGTTTAAATTGATTTGAGTACTGTCTTGTATACAGCTTATTCCATATAAATTTATTTAGTTGACTTCCTGCCATACCATCTTTGCTAATTCTGTTAACTATTTCCAAATTTATTTTCCATCTTTAGTAAAGATGGAACATAATTTTGATACTTGTTCTATAGGTTCGTCATTTAGGATGCAGTCTATATTTTCAACGTTTTGGCATGCTATCTTTGTCTTTGTTTTTTATTGCTGATTTTCATACCATATTTATTCGAGCAGTTATTCGATTTCATCAGGAAATCCTGAAGATTTATATTGGATTTATTTTTAGGAGCATAACATCGTCAGCATAAATTAAGGAGCCAGGATTAACACTGTCAGTTTTGGTATCAGGTTTAATGTCACTTAACTTCAAAATATGAAAACTATAGATGATGAATTACAATGGAAATAATGACTCCTCTTCTGTCATACCTGATACAACATCGCGCAGTCTTCCTGTAGCTCCTTCAATTCTAACTGATTACAATTCAAATATAGAATATGTATTGCTTGACATGATGTCTCATTTACATTATCTAACTAAATCGTGCACAATTTTGATTCGCTTTACAATTTCTTGCATACTTTTCATTTTCATGTGATATTCAATTTTATCCTTCTCAAAATAGTCAGCGAGGCTTTTCTCATATTTGAATCTTTTCTTCATGAACTCGTGCACATCTTTGTGTTGGAATATGATGTTAGTAATGACTATTCAACATCCTGAGTAGAGATCAAACAGGTACTTACCTAATATTATTATTAGCCTTGTCCCTTATTTCAAAAATTCCCGAGACTTTTCTATACGCCTTATGGAATCCATTTCCTGCTCTGCTGTTTAGATCTCCAATAAGGACAAGACTTTGAATTTTCTTTATGCTACTGACTGCTCTTATGCCCAGAAAATTTCCCCCATTACTTCTTCGTAGAACTTTGGACCATACGCACTACTATGTCTCATTGTCCAGTTCTGTATTCTGATAATTTCCTACATCATTCTGCTTGATATTGTCTTCCATTTAAGAAGATTATCATCGTATTTATTATTTACATTTTTAATATAACCATTCCTTTTTTTCTTTGATTGGTATTTCGTGAATGTAACATCTTGCATTTGTTGCTCAGAAATTGCACCAGTTTTTGTTTTCTTTCATGTCACACTTGTCATGCCGACCTTGTATTTATGCAATTCTTCTCATAGTTTCATTTCGTTTCCGCCGATTATTCTTAAAATCACATATTTACATTATGTCCAACCAGTATTCATAAGAGTTGCGCAATTATGAATAAATAATAAATGTTATTTAACGAATTTTCGTTGATTCGTTAAATATTATTTAACGAATTATTTTGAAATGAAATAGACTGCATTGATTTACCCTTAATTTTTTGGAAATAATAACAATAGTAATAATTTTAAACACAATTTATTATCTTTCAAAGAAATTACATGAATGTTGGGTACATTTTATTACATGTTATTAAAATTATTATGATTAGTATAATGTAATACTATAATTAATGTATTAAAATTATATCTTCTTCTTCTTTGGCACTACAGCCCCATGTAGGGCCTTGGCCTTCCATTTTTGGGTTTCATAACTCACTACCAGGTGGAGTCGTTACTCCCACGCTGAACCATATGTAATTGTGTGTGAAACGTTGTGTTCTTAAGACCGATTTGCTTGCTTTTCGGTAGGAAAAACACCAGATTAACTGGGGAGAAAAACCCTTCAGTCCACGACTAAGACTGGCTAACTTGGCTATGTCTAAGAAAGATCCTTAGCTCCTCACGTCAGCGACGGGAATCGAACGCAGGACACTACTTTCCCAGGCTATATGGTTGCAGAGCGCGTAACCAATCGGCTAACCCGCGGACATTTAAAATTAAATATTATATTAAAATGAATAGCAACCCTAACAAAAACAATTTGAAGTTACAGTTTTTCATTAAAACAGTTAAACAGCTATTTTTGCGTTTTGTCATTTACATTTAAATTTTACAATTTATTTTTATTCACAATTCGCATTAACAATCTGTTTTTTTTTTGTTAACATAAATAATGCTAAACGCATTCATTTCACATTTTACAATAATGATTAAAATAAAAAAATCGACAACAACAATAAACAATTAAATTTTACAATTTTACAACTTTACAATTCTGTACTAACCATGTGTGCAATTTGGTACATCACTTTTCTTTCCCTTTCAGAGAATGACATATATTTTATAATATTTAGGCAACAGCGTTATAATTCTTAATAATAATAATAATAATAATAATAATAATAATAATAATAATAATAATAATAATAATAATAATAATAATAATAATAATAATAATGTGTAATTATTATTATTATCTAATAATAATAATAATAATAATAATAATAATAATAATAATAATAATAATAATAATAATAATAATAATAATAATAATGTGTAATTATTATTATTATCAACCATGTGTAATTGTCTGTGAAAAGTTGTGTTCTTAAGACCGGTTTGCCTGCTTTGCGGTAGGAAAACCCCCAGATAAACTGGGGAGAAAAACCCTTCAGTCCACTCCCAAGACTGGATAACTTGGCTGTCTGAGAAAATTGGCTATGTATATAATAATAATAATAATAATAATAATAATAATAATAATAATAATAATAATAATAATAATATATTTTTTAACCCATTAACTGCTGATTTTATATTCTACTGACATTGTCCAATGTGCTGAATTAATTTTGCAAAAAATTTATAAATAAAATCAGTTAAAATTCTTACTGAAGTAAGAAGTCCGGACAGCATCATGCATTCTTGATATACAGTTGTTCACTCACAAAAATGGCAATAATAGTGTTTTATAAAATTTGCATAATCAAGGGGTGTCCATTTGATTAAGCAAATTACACACATTAATTTATATAGAATCTGAAGTACACAATTCACTTAACTCTGACAATTCTTCTCCCTACTCATTTGTTGTTAACAATTCATCAATTTGATCATCAGTAAGATAACGCGGATATTTACTGGTAGACGCCATATTGCGACAGCACGGAAATCCCCGCAGTCACGTGGTTTATGCATTGTGCTGCATATTATTATTATTATTATAATTATTCGTGACACCTCTAAGGAGTCCGAAGACTCATCGCGGAAGGACACCTACTGTATATCTCTCAGTCTCCACCCAAACCTCTACTACCAATCATCCACATTAACGCCATCTACCGCCCTCCACCACAACTAGTATTTTTTGTCTGTTAATTGCGTGTGTTCTGTAGGGCCGATTAAACTATATGCGGGATGAAAAATCGATTAAACTCGATTTTTCATCGATCGAGTTAACTCAATCATAGCAGTTAAAACATATATACATAAAATAATAACATTTTATTTATCATCGTACAGACTATTTACATGTATACAATAAAGCATACTATTACATTTTCCGTTCAGTACAAAATGTAGTGTACAGTGATTTTTTTTTAATGTAAATGTACATATATTTTTTTCAATATCAATATCATAGCTTATTATTATACAACCTATTTACGTACTTTATATATATATGTATATATATATATATATATATATATATATATATATATATATATATCAGTATCTTCATTATTATTATACACCGTACTCACAGTTTTGTTACATAGTTTGCAGTCTTTGATTATGAGGATTACGTGTAGTTGAATGAGGCGGATTAATCCCACCTACTTCGAAGCTTGGGTTAGCTTTTATGAAGAGAGTGGGATTAGCCTTCACTATGTATGTTGCTGATACTGTTTATGTATGGGATGTAGGCATTGGATGCCGGTGATTTGCGATGTGTATATTAGTGTTAATGGTATATTAACTTTGTTGGTTAATATACCATTACATGGTATATTAATATATTTTTCCCTATACCGCTCACGAATTCCCTATACCGCTCACGAAACCAATGAAAATGTCAGAAAACTGACTGATTCAATAGACGGGAGAAGAAGGGAAAAATATTCTGACAGTCATCAGAAGAAGACAGATGAAATGGTTCCGACATGTGGAGAGGGTTAATGGCATTCCAAAACAAACACTCGAAGGAATCGTTCCGGGACCAAGGGTTAGGGGCCGACCTCGATTAATTGGATAGATCACATCAAAAAATGATGGACAAATTCCTCCCTTTTTCAACTAACATCAAGAACCAGAGACCGAGATGATTGGAGGAAGCTAACAAAAAATATCACCTACCAGCCATGAATGACTGGTAGGTGATTCCCGTACTCCTAAATGACCCAACGGTCCATTTAGGAGTACGGGAGAGAAGAGAAGAGAGTTGTCTATGTGTTTTAAATTTCATGGTAGGTTGAGTATCGTGGGTATTTGATGTGATCTCACAAAAGAACCGTATGAGTTGTTATAGGGATGTAGAGTGTTGTTGTGGATCGTGTTATACGATATGTATCCCTGTTGTTTCGATAGGTGATGTTGAAGTAATTCTTTAGTAGTATTATGTAGTGTTTCAGATTTTTAATGCTTCGGATTCTGTGTATCGCCATGTGCTGGTAGGATATTGGCTGTTGTGTATAAGATGTCCAACTCACTGTTGACACAATTTTCCTGTGTAATATTTTTAATTTTGTTAGGTGGCTGTTCGATGTGTTTGCGTAGACTGTTATTCCATATCTGAGCAGGGATTCCCAGATACCGTAATATAGGAATTTTGTTTTTTGTTAGATTATGTTAGATGGAATAATGTCTTTTATTTGGAAGAGTTTTGCTGCGATGATGCGGAGTTTAGTGTGTAAGTAATCTATATGTTTTGTCCATTTAAGATGGCAATCTATGTAAAGACCAAGGTATTTTGCATGTGTTACAGGTTTGATTTCGGGACATTGGCAAGTTGTTTTGTTGTTAATGCAGCGGTATGGTATATGTGACGGTGCATCGATAGTGGCGCGCATGATTCTCGGGTTGTGTATTATTAACATCTGTGTTTTGATGCAGTCGATTACAATTGCATTTTGATATAAGCATGTTGTGATTTCATTTAGGTCTTGTTGTGCTTTGCAGAGAGCCGTGTTATTGTCTGTGTGGATTGCTAATAGTGTGGTATCATCTGCGTACTCAAATATTTGACTTCTTATGGCCAGGTTATGAACATCGTTAATGTATATGTTGAACAGAGTCGGTGATAATATGGCACTTTGAGGGACACCGTGTTTTATTTGTCTACCCCGGCTGTGACATGTACCTATTTTTGTTACTCGTGTTCTGTTTGAGAGATAATTCCTGAATCAGGTATGCAGTGTTCCTCTTACACCCAGTGAGTATAGTTTGGTGAGTAGGATGTCATGATCAAGTGTATCAAATGCTTTGGTTAAGTCAAGCAGTATAAGGACGGCGTACTTGTTTTTATCGAGGGCTTTGTTTATTGCGTCGGCAATGTCTTCTAATAAAATGATGGTGGTTTTTGTTTTCTGAAAGCAGTATTGGTTTTGTGAGATGATGTTTTACTTCTGTAGAAAGTTCTGTAGTCTTCTGTGTGTTATTTTTTCTAGAATTTTTGAAATGACTGGTAGGGTAGTTATTGGTCTGTAGTTCTGAGTATCGTTTCTTTTACATTGTTTGTAAATTGGAGTAATTATTGCAGTTTTTAGTTGTTGTGGAATAATGCCAGTGTCGAATATTATGTTCATGAGTCTCAAAAATATTGGATTTATTTGTTCAAAGTGTGTTAAAAGGTTTGTGAGTCTTATTTTGTCTGTTCCTGGAGTTCATTGTCTATTCCTGGTCATAAGCTGGCCATGTCCTGGAGTGGTCTTTGATTTTAGCTGTAAGAGTGCTTCTTTCAGTTCCTGTTTTGTTACGGGTGGAAAATACATGGTTTGTTGTTGACTTTTGTGTCGGTAGTTTTTTGTTGATCGTTGGTAGATTGTCTTTTTTGAGTTGGTGATATATTGTTTGTGAAGGCATAGTTAAATGAGTCTGCTAGTTCCTCTTGGTTTGTATCCTTACCGAAACTTTTTTGAAATAAAATCTTGTGCTGAAGATTTATTTTTTCGAGTTAACAATTCGTTTAGTGCAGCGAATGTTTGCTTCAGGTTGTCGTTATATTCCATGAAGTTTTGGAAGTAATAATGAATTTTGGAAGTAGTAATACATTTTTGCCCTACGAATTTTTGTTGTTAGTTAATTTCTTGTGTTTTTTGTATAATGTTTGTAAATATGTGTGGGTAACTTTTTTAGTTTTTTCCATAGATTTTCTTTTACAGTAATACTATTTAGAATGTCGCCATTTATCCATGGATTATTGTCTATTTGTCGCCTCGTTTGTGTAGGCTTTGTTGCTTTTTTTGTATATTTCTGTGAACTTTAGTTGGAAATTCTCATAGAATATATGAGAATTTCCAACTTTAGTTGGAAATTCTCATATATTCTATAATGTTACAGGATCATTTATTTTACGTAGGCAGTTCCAGTCTGTATTTTTACAAGGTTGTCGAGAAATCTCTTTAATATGATCGACTTTTATCGACTTTTGTGATGGTGGTGGAAAGGGGAGGTAGGTAACGAAGTTGAGATGAAGTAGTGATCGGATAATAATAATAATATTAATAATAATAATAATAATATTAATAATATTTTTTTTTTTAGTTTATTATCTCTCAATTAATTACATGAATATACTAATATTTAGGCAACAATGCATCTTTTTCTTGCAAAATGGTTCAGTAAGAATTATAATTACTCTTAATATCGTTATCATTTGCAGAATTTCTCATTGACACAAGAGTAAAAAGTGTGTATTATTACCATTAATAATAATCATAGTAATCGTGTTTATTATTAATGACTCACAGTTAAACAATATTACTTATGTTGCAGTTTACATAATAATAATTTTTTTAAATTTAAATTGTAAATTAAATATATAATTTTAAACTTAAATATATAACTGAAGTATTACTATCACATTTTCTGTTTACTACTAGAATTCATTACAGAATTTTAAGTGAATAATGTTAGATAAATACTGCTACTGGGATGTGACTCAACTGCACCCTCGAAGCTTTGTAATTAGCTTATCTGAGGGTGATACTGGTTATATATACATATATTTATTATTGATTTGGTTGCTGTGTTGGAAGTAGGCAGATCTTTGGGAGGTCAAATGAATGATCTGAAAGGTCGGATCAGAGTGAAATTGCCGATATATCCTGTGTTATTGCATCTGTCTTGATGGTTCACGTTCTTTTTTTATTTGGGCTTCTTTTTGAACTATTTAGGAGGCTTTTTTCTTCACAGTGGCAGCCTTTCTATGTCTTCTGTGCTTTTAATTTGTATCGGCTTTGAAGTTTGTGACTTCCTTATGAATATCTTGGCATCTCTGGTCCACAAAAATTGGTAATTGTTTTCCATTTTTGCTTTTCTTGTTTGGTACAACAGATTCTGGTTGAATGGTGTTAAATATTCGGATAGGAAGATTGGTGTATTGTCTTGCTGTGCGTTCAAGCCCTTGGCAACTGGTTTTTTCTGCCTGCTGGCTTTTATGAGATTGTCTCTTGTGGACTTGCTCTTAAGACGAATTATGACGAATTTAGACGAAATAATAATAATAATAATAATAATAATAATAATTTTTTTTTTTTTTTTTTTTAAACATTTTATTATGTCTCAGTATAAATTACATACAATAATAATATTTACAATATTTACAATAAGGTTTATACAGAATTTTTGAATTTAGAATATAATAATAATAATAATAATGTTTTTTTTTTTTATAAACGACTTATTTGTTTTTGATTTTACAATGAAAATGATAAGGTTTACTATCACACAGAGTATCTGCACACACACAATGAAAAACATATTATCTTTTCTGTACAGTACGAAAATTCGATATACAAAATGCAGAGTACATTTTATAAATATGAATATACATTTTTTAAAACTAGCTAAATATGGATTGGCACCAATGTGCACACAATTCACGATACAATGCAGTAATGCAGCATACACACACAATTTAATAATAATAATAATAATTTTTTTTTTTTTTTTTTTTTTTTTACATTTTATTATGTCTCAGTATAAGTTACATACAATAATAATATTTACAATAAGGATTATACAGAATTTTTATTTTATTTTTTTATTTTTTTATGTCTCAGATGAATTGCATACATAGTTGCTGTAGTAATTATATGTATATAATATTTATAACGCATTACAAGTGTGTATAACAGATACTTGCAAGTTAGTAATTTTCTTCCTCGAAGCTTAGCAGAGCTTATCTGAGGAAGATAATAGATGACAGAGGGTGGTGGTTTCATGGTTGTGTTCCTATAGTGGTCACAAGCCAGGTGTTGATTTTACTGTTTGTTGGTACATGCTTGAAAGACTTCGACTGCTATTACAGTTTAACTTTTTTTTTTTTTTTTTTGTGAAAATAGGGTTGGATTTAGACATGTAGTGGTAGTCTTGTAGTAGTAGTTTTTTGAGAGGGGGGGGGTTGTCATAGGTTTGTGTGTGTGTGTATGTGTGGTGGGGGAGACAGAAACAGAAATTGCTCTAATTTTCGTTCTCGCTATAATATTTATATAGTGCCTGTTTCAGCTCTCTGTATGTTCCTAGGTTTCTGTTATCGAACGGCAGTTTGTTTATCATGTCAGGTACATAGAAGTGTCGGGTGGCTTTGCGGTAGTGATTGTTGTACTTATATGTTATGTAGTTTGTTGACTGTGGTCTTGTTATTTGATATGTTGTTCTGGTTACTCTATATGTTGGGCTGTAGTAGTGTTTTAACATGACTGTGTAGTGGCGTAATTGTTTCACCTTAAATATTTTGTGTTTTGTCCATGCTTCCTGCATAAGAGTGGGTTGTTCCCAGAATATCAGTTTTATCATTTTATCTTGCAACCATTGTAGCCTGTTAAGTCTGTAGTCTGCGCAGAATGCGTATGATGTGATTGCATATCTTAAAATGTTTCAGCTCTCTGTATGTTCCTAGGTTTCTGTTATCGAACGGCAGTTTGTTTATCATGTCAGGTACATAGAAGTGTCGGGTGGCTTTGCCGTGGTGATTGTTGTACTTATATGTTATGTAGTTTGTTGACTGTGGTCTTGTTATTTGATATGTTGTTCTGGTTACTCTATATGTTGGGCTGTAGTAGTGTTTTAACATGACTGTGTAGTGGCGTAATTGTTTCACCTTAAATATTTTGTGTTTTGTCCATGCTTCCTGCATAAGAGTGGGTTGTTCCCAGAATATCAGTTTTATCATTTTATCTTGCAACCATTGTAGCCTGTTAAGTCTGTAGTCTGCGCAGAATGCGTATGATGTGATTGCATATCTTAAAATGTTTTCACATAATGCTTTATAGATTAGTATTTTTATGTGGGTTGGGGCAATGTCTTTTAATCTGTATAGTTTGCTTGCTATTATCCTAAGCTTGGTATGTAGGTAGTTTGTATGGCTATTCCAACTTTGATCTGCATCGAAGTGAAGTCCAAGGTAGCGTGTTGTTTTCACCTGTGTGATGGTTGTGATTTTAGGTTCTGCACTTTGTGTATAGGAGGATGAATGTTTGACAGTGAGATATTTAGTTTCTGTGGGCAGGGTTTGGGGGTTTTTGAATATCATTAGCTTTGTTTTTCAAGGGTTTATATATATGCCGTTTTCGGTTAACCAGTTAGTGATTTGATTGATGTCGTGTTGCATATTTTTGTAAGCGATTTTTGCAGTGTTGTGAATGGATACTATGGCAGTGTCGTCTGCATACTGGAAGATTTTACTCTTTAGGGGGAGTTGGCTTATGTCGTGTGTGTATATGTTAAATAGAATGTTAGATAGGACAGCTCCTTGTGGTACTCCACAGGTTACATGTACCTCTTTGCTGTGTGCTGATCCTGTACGTGTGATGTGCTTTCTGTTTTTCGTGTATGCTTTAAACCACTGGAGTAGACGACCTCCAATTCCGATATGGGTAAGTTTCATTAACAAGGTTTTATGTGTTAGTGTGTCAAATGCTTTTGTTAGGTCAATGAATACCACTAATGTTATTTTGTTTTTATCCAATGCAGCGTTTATTAGATCTGTGAAATCTTCCAGGAGTGTTGCTGTTCCTTTATTTTTTTGAAAGCCATATTGTGTTTTGGGTATGATTTGAAATTTTTCAACGTATGTGGAGAGTTTCTGATGTACAATGCGCTCCATGATTTGGTTGATTACAGGCAGCGTGGCGATAGGTCTGTAATTACTTATTCTTTTTCCCTGTTTGTGTATGGGTGTGATTAATGCAGTCTTCAGTGTTTCAGGTATGTGTCCCGTTTCGAAGATTTTATTTAACAGTTTTTGTATAACTGGAAGTAGGTCGGTTGAGTGTTTCTTGATGTCTTTTGGTCTGATTCCGTCTATCCCCGGTCCTTTGTTAGGATTAATTTGTTGAATTGCCAGTGATAGTTCTTCTTTTGTTACTGTGGGGAACCACATCGACTGGGTTGCTCGTGGACCTAGTGGAGAATGTTCGTATGTGTGAGGAAAGGTTGTTTCTTGTAGCTTTTGGACAGAGTTCACGAAGTGCTGATTAAAGTTGTTTGCCAACTGTTTGAGGGATTTGGGATCGCAGGCAAAGCTGTGTTTTATTGTTTCTGTGGCAGTGGTTCTGTGTATATTGTCCAGCATTTCATTAATCAGGTGCCAGGTTTCCTTTATGTCGTTCTGTGCTGTTGTTAATTTGTTGCTGTAATAGTTTCTTTTTGCCGTTCGAATCTGGGTTGTTAGGAGATTCCGTTTTCTTTTGTATTCAGCTTTTAAAGCGATGTTGTTCGGTGACTTCTTAAGTTGTTTCCATAGGGCATCTTTTCTTTGTATATCTGTTAGTATGTTGTCTGTTATCCATGGATTTTGTTTCGTTTGGGGGCGTATTTTTATTTTTGTTAATGCTTTGTTGTATATTTTGTTAAATGCAAGTTTAAGATTATTATATACAGCTTCGGCAGAGTCTAAAGATGCTATCTGCATCCAGTCTGTTTTTCTGATTTCATCGTTCACTATTGCTTCGTTTACAATGCTATGATACTGTTTTGTAGTCTCAGTGATTTTTATGGGTTCTGGTTCAGTGTGTAACTGCAATGCTGTGAAATAATGGTCTGCTAGTTTGCATGTTATGACGGCTGCTGTGTGGCTGTTTGGAGGGGCCCTTATATTTATATGATCAATGCAGGTTGAGGTTGTTGTGTTTCCGACTATCTCTTCTCGTGTATACGACTGTATGGATGGGGTTATGTTATATGCCGATAATAGGTCTAGGTATTGTTCTGTGTTGTTATTTATGTTCCTAATGTTTATATTAATGTCTCCTATTATTATCAAGTATTTTGAGGTGCCTACTTTCGTGGCTGTAAGCCATCTGTTTAGTTCTAGGAATTTTGTGGTGCTTAAGTTGGGTGGTCTGTATATTGCGTTTAATATCAGGGAGTTTTCTTGTTTGATGTTTTTAATTTCGATGCATATGTTTTCTGCGTATTCTAATTTACAGTTTATTTCTGTTACTTCTAGTTTATGTTTGGTAAATATTATTATACCACCGCCTCGTTTTGTTTGTCTGCAGTGTTTGTGTTGTTGGAAGTGTGGCATTTGGTAGGAGGATGCCTCTTCGTTTGTCGTAGATACTTCAGTCAGTATTAAAATGTCTATTTCGTCTATATCTTCCTTCAGATAAGCTTGCAGGGTCAGCCAGTATTTTTGAATGCTTCTGATGTTGATGTGGAGAATAGATAGTCCTTTTTTGGGGATTGTCAGTTGTTTCCATTCTGATATTGATTTCAGAATGTGGCAATTATCATGTTCCGGGGTGATTACGTCTGCTTGATGGTGTGCATTCATGTTGGTTGGGGTGCTGGTCCTTCTTTACGAGTTGTCGATATTCCTTTCAATGTGACAGCCTGTTGAGGTCATCTACGGATTTTATTTCGATTGGTTTTGAGTCTTGTGTCTTTCTAAGGAATATTTTGCTGTCTCTTATCCATATAAACTGGTAATTGTTTTCTGTTTTTACTTTCCTTGCTTGGTAGAATATTTTCTGATAGTGTGGAGTAAGGTATTCAGACAAGTATATTGGGGTGTTGTCATGGTCTCCTTTCAGATCCTTTACTACTGGATTTTTAATCTTGCTAGCTTTTATAAGTGTAGTTTTTGTTAGGCTGTTGGTGAGTCGCACTACGACGGGAGAAGGACGGGTATTATTTTCTCTTTTCCTTTTTTGTGGTAACCGATGCACTGACTGGATGTCTCTTGGTTCAATAGGGGAGCCGATTTTTTGGCTTAGTTGTATTACAGTGTCTCTTAGAGGTTCCGTAGCTATTTCTGGGAGACCATTTATGAGGAGGTCATTTTTGTGCTGCTGTTGGTTCGAGAGCTCGTACTGTTGCTTTAGAGAGTTTAGTTCTTGCTGTAGGTCCGTTGCCTCTTTAATTAAATTATGCTGTCTTTCAGTTAGCTCTTTGATGCAGTTTTTAATTTCTCTAATGGTCTGTAACATATCTTCTATCGAGTTATTATTAAATTTAATAAATGCCTCGTATTGGTTAAATTTTTCTGTAATTTGTGCGGTATGTTTTTTAAATAGTTCTCCAACAAAATCGATTAAACAGTCTTTTAGGTTTTGTAATCTATTTTCAAGTAATGCATTTAAAGATGGCTCACCTGGGTTTCCGTTGTTGTTTTCTTTGTTTTTAATTCCCTCTGTTGTTGATAGCTGTTTACTGCCTGCGGTTGTTTTCTGCGTTGGCTGTTTTCCGCCTGCGGTCGAAGGCGACGTTCCTTTGTTATCTCTGCAATGGGGACACTTCCACTCGTCACGATTCTTGTTTGATTTTCGCTGCCAGGTAGTCTCGGACAATCCTGAACATAAAAAATGCATGTTTCTTTGGCAGTTCCTACATGTTACGTGGTTTTCTTCGCCCGTTAGGTCTTCTTGGCATTTGTAGCACTTCATACTTCTTGTTTGACGATCTTGCTGTATTTTCTAATATGGCGTCCTCCTTTGTTCTCTTCTCGCATAGTTGACCAACGTATACTTCGAACTTTGAATACTTATATTTTACTTATTACTTAACAGATACTTACAGTTTTTACATCTATATGTTCGTCTTGATGAACGGAGTTCACTGATGTACTTTAAATTTTAATTCACTGGAAAAGATCTACTTTTTTTTATTTATTTATTTTTTATTTTTTTACCTGGTAATCAACTTTTATTATCGCACGCAGCACGTCAGTATCTTTCCGGATCATGTCCATACACCGCAATGTTATGCTATAGAATTTGGGACCTTTCGTCTGTGGGTCATATACGTGTAAACATGAATAAGATGAAAGGTTATGTTCCTAAGACTAACAAATATTTATTTATTTGTGTGTTCTCGTGCGTGTTCATCTGTCTATTTTGGGACGTCGTGGGAATGAAATATTTTCGGAGAAAAAACAAAACAAAACAAAAACTAATTACCCACATCCGATTTACTAACTGCAGAATAAGAAGAAAAAAAAATTCTAGGAAATGTTTGTGTTCTTTAGCCCTTAGTGTCGTGAACATTAATATAAAGTTACTCATGTATCTCAGTTGTAATAATAGATAAAATGCTTAGTTTTATGCCAAATAAATATTCTTATTTGTTCTCATGGCCCGTTTACGGAATTAAAAAAACTTGAATTTCAGGAGAAAAAATCCTACCACCAGCTGAAAAGTCCTGATAAATGTTCAGCACTTCCCAGATGGAATCTGAACACAAGTCTTTGTAGTCGAATGGCTTTGTTAATACCCCTTTAGCTGGACACGGAGCTAGAAAGGCTTTACCTAAATGTACTTAAGTATATCAGAAATTATACTTGATTGTACTCAATGATTTTTTTTAAGTTTCTATATCGGCTTTTTTTTTTGATGAAACTGTCATAACTATGATACGCACCATTTATTATTTGCTTCGTCATCAGTAATCTCAACCATTTTCAGAATAAATCATTTCAGGATTAAAGTTACTTCATGTTAACACACGAATACAGCATTATTATCTTGCCGTGTGATAGCCATCACTCCTTATAATTTTCAGCTGAGTCGTTTTAATTTCAAACACGTCTTGTTATTGATTTATTGCATTTTAACACGATTAGTGTACAGAAATCACACTGTCATATACGAGATATCTACGTGTTTCTGCACTGCTAGAATGCTAGAAATCCATTCGCGTGATATAGAATTTCTTTCTTCTTAATTTCAATCTATTTCATATTCCTGCCTGTTCTAATATACTATTCAACTCAGTTTAATTTGTTGAACAGTTATTTCTCTCAGATGATCCACTTATACAGGGTGTTCGGGATAAATTTGACAGTTTCGTAAGGAAAAAGAAAATCTTCTTTGTATCTATTAAATTTAATGAATTGACACAAAAACATTACAGGAAGAGTTAATTACAATACTATCAACAAGATTTACTCAAAATAACCACCATTAGCATCGATCACAGCTTCAATTCTGCTTCGGAACCTCGAACAAGCTGATGCTACAGTCTGCCTGGGAAGGGCCGCAAAAACTGTTTTAATTTTATCCATTAACTGGGCTTTTGTATTACTGGAAGTGCGATTGGTGTCTTTTTCAACTGCGCCCCATACAAAATAATCCATGGGGTTAAGGTCTGGGGAGTTTGGAGGCCAAACATTTGGACTGGTGAAGTCGTAGAAATTTTCAGACAACCATTTTTGACTTTTCCCAGAGGTGTGGCAAGGGGCCGAATCCTGCTGCCATACATACGGCCTACCATTGGCTACCCTTGTTATCCAGGGCTTGACTACAGTTAGCAACTCCACGAACAAAGCCCGACTTCCAATGCCAGGGTTCTTCAACACCTGTTCCTGCAGATTTGCGAGGAATTCTGCTGTACGAACGCAATCAGATCGTCTGCTAGGGATCTTTCTTCTTGCTACATCCTCGTAGTCACCATTGCAAGTCTCTAGTTCATGCCTGATTGTTTTTACTGTATTCAGGGAGCATTGGGCAGCAGTCGTAATATCCTTATTTTGATGGCGGGCACGAATCATCATGATACAAGTTATTCTCTTCCATGATTCAGGTGGGTTCCAGCTATCCATCCTTTCTGACATCTTGTATATGAATGAAGAAGGGTCCAAACTTTTAAATGAAGAGAAGTGTGTGTTAATACATGTAACTTACGGAAAAATATAATTAATTATAAATATGTCAAATTTATCCCGAACACCGTGGATATTATTGATGATAACCAAAGTCACAAAGTCTGCTGGGAAAAATCTACAAACATCTTCCGCTGCAGTGACGAAATAGAGAGAAAAATTGTGGAATCGAGAGAAATCATCTTCAATCCTGTTCATCTAAATAACAACTTAAGCTACAACCTCCCGGATAGTCATTCAGCTGTAATCATGTACTGGCGTTCACGTGATGCAGCAAGCACGCACTCTCCCAACAATGCAACAAATGAGAGAACAGCTTCAAATACAACTACAACGTTTTAATGCTAATTATGTATAAAGACTGTCTATGATGTTCATAGTCTTTTAACCCTCAATGTTTAGTGTTTTTTCTTTTATAATGTCACCTGAAGAAGGCTGTTACAGGCCGAAACTAGTAGTGTGTTTATATTAAAACCTTTTTAATTAAATCTCGGTTCTAGTCATTCAATTTTTTTCATAAAATAATATATATATTATAAGTATTTGCTCAAGCTTCAGTTTCATGTTAATCCAACTTTATTGTTATATGAGCTATTGGTTAATATACAACGGTTATGGTGTTGATGCGGAATTAGGATAATTTGCGGTGGGTACAGTGCAAATTTTTTCACTCAGCAACGATATTTAATGTAGCACTTTCTGGACAGCTTACATCAAAAGAAGTATCTCTTCCCTATTTGGAGAAAATGACATCCAGACCCTTAATGACGGTTTCTCTGTAAAAAATTCAGCCTGTTACCCTATACAAATAGAAGAGGAATACATTTTTTCCCCTGAAGAATGAAGACTAAAAATGGTGTACTTTTATGTGAGAAAAATCTGCTATATCTGAACCGCCGAAGGAACAGAAGCAAAGCGGCTTTATGGCTGTTAGCAGAGCTTGCAGAGAGAGAGAGAGAGAGAGAGAGAGAGAGAGAGAGAGAGAGAGAGAGAGAGAGGAGAGGAGAGAGAGAGAGAGAGAGAGAGAGACGAGAGAGAGAGAGAGAGAGAGTAATTTTAATGAATACGATTAATTAAACTGAAGGAGGGATGAATAAAATAATTTTTATTTTAAGCAATAGAAGTCAGATTTTTCTCTCCAGAATTCGAAAGTGAAAGTGAGAACGAAAGCTTTTGATTTCAGTTTAAAATTCTTTGCTTCTAAATTAATGAGCAGCGGAATACATTATTATCATCATCATTATCAGCCTTCTATCCACAGCTGGACAAAGGACTCTCCACCCCCTCCCAAAACTCCTCCATAACTTATTTTGAAACTTTTCAATGCCACTTCTTTAATCTTATCCTTCCACATCTCTTTGTCATATGAGTCTTCCTGTAGCTCTCTATCCATCTCTATGATACTATTCTGATATCAACTTTGTCCATTTTTGAGTGTTACTTTTTCTAATGACCTGCCCATTGTCATTTGGATCTTTTAATGGCTGTTACATGTTTCTCACTCTAGTCTGAGCTCTGACAGAAGCATTGAGCTTTCTATCAAGAAACGTAATACCGAGTAATGATTTTTCCATTCTCTTTTGGGTAATCCTCAACTTGTTGGTCAATTTTTTAGTTCAAGTCCGTCCATCTTTCACTACCATATGTCATGACCAGAAGTATGCGACTGCTGAATATGTTTCTTTTAAGGCAAATTAGGATGTTTCCTTTGAGGTGCTTTACGTTGTTTTCCAAAGGCTATTTATCCAACCAAGTTGAATTATACGTATCATTTCTTCTTTACAAATCACCCTACTGTGATCCTTTGTCCTATGTAAACATAAGAGATTACCTAGGACAATTTCCTAGTGTTCCATTCCGACAGTACTCCATGTACTGTCTTTTTTAATGTATTTATTATACATTATTTTTGTTTTGTTCTTTATATTTAATCATTTCGTTTTACGTTCGCATTCAATTCAGTGACCATTTGTTGAAGTTTTGCAGAGTTTCCAAAAAGATCAATATCATCAGAAAATCGTATGTGATTAGTTTCTTCTCATTTGCCAGAATTCCTCTATTTTTCCAATCCAGGTTTTTAAAAATTTCTTCTGTGAATTCTAAATAACTTAATGTTTTATTAAAAATTTCATATTTATTTCTGATTTTAAAGATGTAGCTGAATTTATCTAACTTAGCTATATACGAATATGTATGCATGTATATTTATACATTTACGTTGAGTGTGTATATATATATATTATTTGTCTTTTGAGGGTAGTCTGAAAAGTTCTCAGCCTCAACAATAGATGCCAATACTACCGGAAAGATTTGTTTTTCTACTGTAAGTAGGTACATCTGTCATAAGCATCCATGCGAAATTGCAAGTCATTCTATCAAGTAGTTTGTTTTACGCAGCTGTCTGAAGCAAAAGTGATGTCTGTATCCCTTGAAATGGATAAAACTGAGTATCGTGAGGTTAAAAAATTCTTTGTAAAAGAAGGTTTAACGCCAAAGGAAATTCATTCGAAGTTCATAAAAGTTTATGTGGACTCTTTTCCTTCGTTGTCGAAAATTAAGAAATGGGCTGTCTAGTTTAAACGTGGCCGTACCAGCCTTGAATATGATCTACGTAAAGGACGTCCAAAAACTGTAACAACACCAGAAATGATTGATCAAGTGCACGATATAGTATTGGATGACAGGCGAGTCAAAGTGCGTGAAATTTCTGAGACTATAGGCATTTCAAAATAACGTGTAGGATATATTTGTCATGAAGAATTGCAAATGAAAAAGTTTTGCGCAAGATGGGGTGCAGCGTTTGATCACAGCAGATCAAAAACGCACTTGCATGTAAATTTCTGAAACAGTGCTGGCATCGTTTTAACAAGAGTAAAACTGATTTTGTGCGTCGATTTATTACTATGGATGAGACTTGGATTTATCATTACACACCAGAATTCAAACAGGTCAAAACAGTGGACAGAAGCCGGTTGTTCAGAGCCAAAGAAGACAAAGTCGGTTCCATCAGCAGGTAAGGTCATGGCATCGGTGTTTTGGGATGTTAAAGGCATTTTTTATTAATTATCTTGAAAAGGGGAAAACAATAACCAGGGAATGTTATTCCGATCTTTTAACCAGCCTAGACCAAAAAAATCTAGTCTGGTCTAGTCCGGAAGAAAAAAATTATCCACAAAGGTGTTTTGGCAATGGGAAAATTAAGGGATCTGTACTATGAATTGTTGGAACATCCACCCTATTCCCTAGATTTGGCTCCCTCTGACTTCTGTCTCTTCCCAAAACTAAAACTCTTCCTCGCTGGTCAGCGTTTTTCTTCGAATCAAGAGGTGACTGCAGCTGTAGAAGGGTATTTTGCAGATCTTACTGCGAATCACTATAGGGATGAGATATGGCGCTGGAGCATCGCTGGAATAAATGTATTAGTCTTAAGGGAGATTATGTTGAAAAATAAAAATAATTCTGAAATTATAAATTCGTTTATTCATTGTTAGGCCGAGAACTTTTCAGACCGCTCTCTTATTATATATAACAAATGGTGCTCTAATTTTTTTTCTGAATGTTGCTTGTTCTGGAAGTTGGTAAAAATATAGTTTGTTTTGTTGTATTCTGTTCCTAATGATTTTCGTAAAAGGCTTGTACATTGCTGAAAGGAGACAGATAGGGCGATAATTTTTCATATCTTTTCTGTTTTCTGTTTTAAAAACTATAATAAGTATAGTATTATTCCAACTCTCTGGTATTCCTTTGCCTTAGGCATGATGTATTAAATTTTACTGAACATAATCATGACTAGTACACCATCTGCTTTCAGAACTTCTACCGGTAACTCAGTTTCACCTAGTGTCTTTCCATTACTCATGCTACCATTGAATATTGAACTGCTTCTTTTAAAACATCAGGTCATGTGTCTTCTTCTTCGATTTGGGTATTGCATTTTTGTTTTCATATTAGTTTAAATCTTGAGCATCATCTTATATATTGGTGTCCAAAATACGGATGGACATTATTTTTAAAGAATACAACCGCAAATTCAGACAAATAAACTTATGAAAATTTCTATAACTGACGATTTCGAGTAGAAAGTGGGTACATATTCTGATTTACCCACTTAGGATAAATTAGAATATGTACTCAAATTTACCCACTTAGGGTAAATTAGAACTCTATTCAAAAATTTAAAAAATCGCGTGCAAAGGATTCACGTGATAGCACTCATCAGGATAAAAGGCAAAAGGATGCGCCAAGCGAATTGCGTTTCAATAGAGTTGCAAACTTGGATGTCTTGTAATGTCTCAAAGACATCGTGTAGATGATTTCACGAGGGGAAGAATTAACGGAAAGCTTGAAAAAGGTAGCGGAATTACTGATATTGGCAGAGAATTTGGAATCACATAGCGTTGTATCCAGGCTCGGGATAGCGTTTCCAACCAATTTAATGTGTTCCAGACGTTTGCAAAGAGGTCGGTCTCGTTCTACTACGGAGCATAAAGACAAAGTTTTGGTTATAACAGCAAAACTTAACTGACGCACCACGACAGGTCAGCTTGCAAGATTGCTCTGCTCTACTCCATTCAAGTACAGGCACGCGGATATCTCGATAAAATGTGGCCAAACGTCTGCAACAAATAGGCCTGTACCTCCGAATGCCTGTAGTCTGAATCCTTTTATCCACAGCTCATCGTAGAGCACGTATTCAGCTGTACTGTTCCATAAAATTAGAAGACAACATTGACCTAATGTACTCTTTATAGATGAGTCGTTTTAGTGTTTCCTCTGATTTTGGATGACACTGGTTCTGGCGTGAGAGTGGTACTGCTTACCATTGCGAGAGTGTTCTTGAAAGGGATAGATACGGCGGTACGGAGGTCATGGAGTGGAGAGACATTATGCTTAATGAACGGAAGGAGCTAAAAGTGCTGTAAAAAGGGTCCACTAGGGAGACTGATCTGGTCCAGTAGTGATATACAATGCTGCTCAAAATTTTCCAGAAAACAAACAAGACCTTATTCTTACTTTGAAGGAGGAGGAATAGGCCAGTTTGCCTCAAGAACTCCTATCACTTGGTGCTAACCATGGTATGATTTATTTATTAGTATTCTGGGAACTAATTTATGTCCACATTTCACTGTATTCATGAAACGTTTTTCATATGTAGGTTAAAAATATACTTTGTGCTTAGCTTTTGGACACCTGTGTAATTTGACAATGGAGGATTCTATTCTTCCTACAATCCGTTCTTTGTCTTTAATTAGTAGTTCATTTTCATCTCTCAGGGTTATTCATTTATCTTGTTCTGTGGACAACTCTCTTCTCACTGCTTTTAGACTCATTGATTCCTATTGTAATTCTAATTCTTCTTATTATGAAGTTCCTAATTTCTTGTGTCATCTGGTTTCTTATCGCTTTACATAGCTTCGATAATTTTAGTTTACTTCTCATGTTTAGATCTTCTTTCGTTTTTCAGGATTTCATCAGACAATTTTCTTTCATCCGTCTTTTGGCTAATTCCAAAAGATGGACGAAATAATGAGACTCTAATAACTGAGACCCTACTAAATAATGCAAAATTCCTTTGGAATTACCGTATTTAGTAGGGTCTCAGTTATTATTTGATAGTTTTTATCTAGATCTCCCTTCATATCGATATTGTAGGACTTTTCTTATATCTCTTTTTGGAAGAGTGCTTTATCTTGTTTTTTCCAGATTTGCTGAATATGTATCGAAGGAAAGAATTGACATCTTTATGGTGACAATTGAAGATCCCAGATATATCGATATGTAAAATATATCGAACGAAAGAATTAACATAAAGATGTAAATTCTTTCGTTCGATATATTTTCATAAAATCTCCTAGTTTCACTCAATCCAATGATGTCTCATTTTATTTATTTTTTCTTCCAATAGTAATTCTTTTAATAGTGTTTGTCCTAATTATGACCCACAGTTGTAGGCAGACATAATTTTCTGTTATTAGTTGCATTATATTTCATATTTTTACTCTACGAATAGTGCTTCTTAAGTTTCTCGTCAAGAATACATTAGGAAGTATATTAGGAGGGGAGTATATTAGGAAGAAAACATGAATTTGGATATTGAAGGGTCAAAAACTGTTCTAAAAATGAAAAAAAAAACGGGATGACAGATTCATTTTTCTAACTATCTCTAGGCTAAATAATTATTAAATTTATTAAACAGATACACGAAGAAAATGTTTAAGTAGGACTACTCAAGTGAGTCTGAATTATCTCATTTCTGGAGATGATGACTTGGATTTTTTCTCACGGAAGTTCTGAATTTCCCCTGACATTGAATAAGATAAAGCGGATGCAGAACACAGAAGTGAGAAGCATAATGAATACGGCTCATGCTACTCGTCGCATCGTTATAATAATAATAAGATAACCGAAATATGCTGTAACATTATCATCTGCAGAGTATTTTTGCTGATCGTAACATTTAACTAAAAGAAAATGTTCACCAATAGTTCTTACATGTTTTCATTTGTGAAACCGGATGCTAATACTTCGAATCAAACGTGAGATGCAATAAAAATTTTCAGTTTGTGAAATGACCTACTTTTGTGAAGAAAAAAACATGACTAGGCAGAAATATACATTATAAATATTTGAAGATGATCACATTGTTCCTCATGTCCAAAGCGAAATTTCTTCTGAAATTTACTGTTTCGAATTTTATTTCGTTATGGGCCTGAGTCGTATTCAATTGCTCTTGTGCTGCGTTGTTTTTGTTGTCGCAACTGCCGAAGGTCTTGTGAGAAACAAACGCACTTTCTTTCCTATTAGTCTTGACATCTTGCGCAATTTAATATGCAGTAAGAGGATTTTTGTTTATATTTAAAGCATATATTTTATATATTTAGTTTTTGCTTATATTTAAAATGTATTTTATATAATATTATATATACACAAATTATGATCGAAAATTCTGAAGATGGTTTCATGCTTCAACTGGATGAATTTCCAGATCTTTTTATTCACACCGCGAACATTTTCATGGTGTTCATGTTATTTCTGGATTGAATTTCGTAAAACAGAAGAACAAATAATTCGATGATTTTGGAATAAATCTGCACCATTTCATTTATGAGTTGTGGTATACAGAAAAGTTAGATTCAGAGCCTTTTAGAATTATCAAAACAACTCTCGAAATATTAGTTTTCAAAGGAGATTACTGTGTCTTATCTTAGCTTGTTAAGGGATGCTCATTACTGTTTCGCTGACCTGAAGAAATTTCTTTTTCTACTTAAGTGATAGTTGTAGTTTTTATTTCAGTAGGCAGAATTCAATAAGCTTAACATCGACTCAGCTGGAAGTAATCAGCGCTATTGTTAGAGCCTTATACAAAGATGGAAGGGTATTCCATCCAGAAACACGTATGCTAAGAAAAACACAAGCAATGTACAGTCATAATAGACTTTCTTCAGAGCTGCTTCAGAAGTAATGCCAAGAGAAAACAAAAACGCATAACATATTCTATAGGAAAATATTGCGCGCATTAAAATAATTAGATCGATTGACACTAGAGGATATTTAATAGCATTATTTACAAAATATCTAGAAGCATTTTGCTTAAATTTTGTTTTGAGATTATGGGGTTGCCACTTCCATGTAAATGGGGCATATCCACTTTATCCTGACGAAATAAGGTTTTGAGAAACACGTCGATATATTATTCTTGACGCCTCGATATTTTTGTAGACACTTTTGTTAGATATCCGAATTCAAATCATATGAATAAGTTCATTTAAGGATGTCTGACTGAATCCAACGGAAATGTATCGATTCTGGAATTTTTACGAAGCTCGTTTAGCCTGTGAATATTAGGGTCAATTGTTCTGGACTTAGTGATGAGAAATCAGGTTTTTTCTCTCTCTAAAGTTCGATATTTTTTAACAATATGACAATTTCTAGTAATTTGACAGTTTAAACAGAGACACATATTAGCGTCTCCAATATTTGATTAACCATATATTTCTAACAAAACTCTTAACGTCATGTTTTAAAAGGGAATTGCACTATTTTGTATACAGCTAGATTGATATTTTGATTTAATTCTCTATTCTTCTACTGAAACTATTTAGTCCCTCATCATACCAGCCTTGTGATTGTTTTCAATTAGAAGAAATAAAATGTGCTAATCTTCTTCTTGTCCTGTAGGTTTATTATTGAGAACATCTTTGATATTTAGTATTTTCTGCCTATTTTGTAAATTTTCCACCTTTTATTGCTGATTTTCATACTGAATTTTCAGCAGATGTTAGTTAATTTTATTAAAGAGTCTTGAAACCTTGCAGAAGATTTATTTAAGAAGATTATATAATGGCTAAAGTATGCCTATGGGATAAGAAATAACAAACAAGACTTTTCTTACATTCGTTATGATCCTATTCATCCCGAAATGAACATAAAAAAAATAATAATAAATGAAAAATAAAGAAAATAGCGTTATCGCAATTTTACAAAATTAATTTTTAGTAAAATTTTATAAATATTTTACTATAATATATTTTACTAATACAACTATTTGCATTAACCTTACAAATAATATTTTTGGCATGTGCTCTGTAGATATGATATCAAAGAAAGAGCCGTACAGCTTCATTTCGAAGATGGAAAATAAACAGAAGTAGGGGGATATTAAAGAACCTACCTTATTTGAAAGCCAAATTTATGTAGAAACTTTGAAGGATTTCAAAATTTTAGCAAAATGAAGGCATATGGGTCTTTCGTTGACTATTCCGCGTCGACCGAGAGTTCACTTATGAAATATAGAACTCTCTGACACAGGATTGATTGATTTGGTATTGGTACGAACATTAGAAAATCGCAATATCGAAAAATATTTATATACAGTATAAGCTGAAATTGTTTAGAATAAAATTTTCGATGTTTTTTAGAGTTTTTCATGAATATTATGAATCAAATTTATGTTACTCAAAATGGAATCTATTAGCACGTGGTGCTTTTGTAAACAACAGCTGTTAAAATAACTTTGTTGGAATACGTTTTAAATTATGTTGAGTATATTAACCAAACATTCGTTTTAAACCTGATTTTGATTTATATACTCTAGATATATAATTGTATTTACCTGTTGCAACAGTAAATGATACGATTGAAAATAATTGAGAGAGACTCGACGAATTTTAATTGATATCACTAAATACTAAACTTTAAATTCAAGTGTACCAAAATTTCATATTTTAAATACTAAGTTTCATTTAATTCTGTTGTGAAACCTCAGAATTATTAATAATAATTCGAATAGTTCTAACAGAAAACTGGGTTTTCTAACACACTTTTAATTGAAAAACACTTATAAAGTCCTTTGGATCCGAGACAGGATTCGAAGGACATTATTGAGATATCGACTTATCTACAGAGGTTCTTGCAATGATTTGCATACGAACAACGGACAAAAAAAAAGACTCTTATAGAGTGTTTATGGATTTTGTTTTTGTATTCTGTATGAAGCATCTGATTTTGACGAATTAATTAAGTAATGTTTACTTTATTTTTACGTCTTTACATTGCATTATTACATTACATAATTTTACATTATCATGGAAATCATAAAATCATACGCCAGTTAAGCAAATACAGCCCTTTCTTACTGCTTTTTAGCATTAAGAAGCAGGTCTCAGACCTATTACAACATTATTTATGGAAGTCTTCCATCGATTTTGAGGTTTACCAACTGGTATATATATATATATATATACAAAAAATGGATTTTATTTTTGTAATAGTATTTCAGCTGTTATTTCAGAGGCATAAGTTAAAAGACTTTTTTTTTAATTTATCCATATAGTTGTGTTTTAAACATCCATAAATCCCGATTTTTTTAAACTTCGTTTTCTCTCATTCCTTCTAAGTTAATCTGAATTCCTAAGTATTCATCACTTGTTCCATTTTTTTTCCAATTTTTATTTCTAACATGCACTTGTTTGGTTCACTACTTACTAAGCTCGAGTGTTTTGATTTTTTTTCTATTGATAATCTCATATTATATTTTTGAGAAATCTGTAGGAAACATCAAATACGTTTCTTTGTAAATTATCTTCTGTATAAGCTATTCTTATCTGATTAGCAGATTAGATTTACTTATATAATGATAATAATATTATTATATTATTATCATTTTTATGATAATAATATTATTAATATTATTATATTATTATCATTTTTACCCATTTAATTTATCCTTTAATTATGTTATTATTTCAACCATTAAAATATTAAAAATTGGAGGACTGAATTCCGTTGTTTATTTCAATTTTAGTTTCAATTTCTTTCTTTCTTTTTTTATTATTATATTACTTCATTACACATTTAATATCTGTATAAATATCTTACACTGAAAAGCTTACCTGAGTTTTTATTTTTCTTTTCACTATCATATTCAAAATATCTTGTAATTTGATACAATTGAATGCGTTATGTAGATCTATCAACCACATAAAAAATGAACTGGATTGTTGTATTATGTTGATTTTTCTATTGGTTGTTTCACTGAAAATATTGCATCAGCAATGTCTTCCAGATTTAAAACATTGTTGCTCATCATTTAATATCAGCGATGCATTTATAATTTTTTGTATAAGTTTTGTAGAGATTTTTGAATATTCTTAAAGTTTTGTATCTGTTATACTTTTTTCAATAGATTTACCTCGCTGATGCTAAAAAGCATTATTTTATTTAAACTTCCATCCTTTATTCATGATCATCACCATTATCATCAGTTTCCTGATATTTTTTATTACCATCAATTTCCTATATCCCAAAGGGATGTTCAGTTCATCCTTTATTTTATTGTTTTTTTAAAAATATTTTTATAGTTTTGATTAAGCACACCACCCTCTAAAGGAGAGAGAGAGAGAGAGAGAGAGAGAGAGAGAGAGAGAGAGAGAGAGAGAGAGAGAGAGAGAGAGAGAGAGACTGAATAAAAGCTAGGAAATCTTTAATATCATTTTTAAAGATTTACAGCTTTGATTGCCCTGTGTTTTCATGAAAACAGTTTTTGTTAACGTGCTCTTTTATTTTTTGTTGTATAGTGTTTTAATGCTTCTTTAAATCACACCATAAACTTATTTTCTTTAATCTTATTAATCTGTATGGTACCCTTTTGATCCGAATGTGTTCCTATATCTGCAAATGTCAGAGCTCGGATATCAGTTATTTCTACAGGTCTAATATTTACGAGATGTTTTTTCTTATATAATCTATTGTGAACTAGTTTACTGTGTTATTTTATGATCATCTTTATGTTAGCGGAATGTGTTTTTTTGTTTTCAATTCTCAATATTTAACTGCAGTAAATTAATTCCATTTATTTTGCACTGGTTCGTTAAAACGTTTGCATATTCCTGGTATTATATAGTTACCAATTCAGTCTTTAAATATTCGGCTGTAATTGTTAATTTCTGTTGGTTTCATTCTGTCTAAAGTTTTATATTTGTTTTATAATTCTTCGGAAAATTCATTTATTTCTGTTTCTTGTTTCCCCTCTTTAGAACTATAAACACTTAAGAATGTTAATTTATGCATTTTATCTTTAATTTCTTAATTGCATATGAACGATTTAATTACATATAAACAATTCTTTCAGATATGTAATTACATTATTTTACATTTAACAGATATTTTTCATCAAGTATTATTACTACTACTCCTCCCATTTATGCCCTTTCTCCCTTACTTACTCCACTTCATGATATATAATTTTGTTTTATACATTGCTTTTCCTTTCTTCTTAGTTTTAAACAATTCTACTAGTTGAATATTTCTTTAATTAGTTCAGATTCTTTTTGATTTAATGATCTTACATTCCATGTTGCAGTTTTTAAATCATATAGTTTCCAAATTCCGATTTCCTTGCTCAATTCGTCGGTTCGATATAGTAAGTTTGAATGTAATCTTCATTGGTTTCTAAAGCAAAAAAATTTTAAATCTGGAGGCAGGTTCCTAATCCAGTTTCTCTATACCCCTTTGCATTAGACAGCATGTGAGATGATCATCATGGCAGGGGAGGAATTTCTGATAATCTATACTATATCTTTCCGATATGCTTTGCCTACTTTGCCTGTTAACCCTCTTACTACGCTGAGGTGTAGGAATGATTATAGAATGGTACTGAAAATTGTGACATGAAAATAAAGCGAACATTTCCAGGATGTTGAAATTTCTTAAGACAGATTTTGTTCATATGTGCTCAGTTTTTCTTAATTTATTTTCTTTTTCTTGTGATGGCAATATTGCAGTAATATATCTCATTTTCTTCATTATTATTATTGCTAAATATTCTTTAGTCTGAGCAGGAAGCAGAAGAAAAACTTGAAAAATGGAGAAAAGGTTTGGAAGACAGTAATTTGAAGATCCGTAGAAATAAGACAGAGTACATGTGTTGCAGCGATGCAGCAGAAAGTATAACACTGAGGGACACACGCATGCTACAAGCGTCTAGGTTCACATATCTAGTACGATGAATCCAAAGTGATGCATACCCAGAAGGCATCTATCAATAGGAGGATCCAATTAGGATGGATAAACTGGAAAAATGATTTCAGATATCATGTGTGACGCAAAAGTGTCTAGCAAGTTAAAAAACATGCTAGACACTGTCCCTACCACAAAAGCTATTGTGGGAGGGACAGAGCTGGAGAGGAAGACATAAGGCAAAAGAAGTAAGGGAAGATCTAAAACAACGATGGCTGACATATGACTTGGACTGTAAAAAAGAAATAAAGATCAGGATTGCAAAGGGAAGAACAAATCTGAAGGCCATGGATGACATCTGGAAAAGTAAAGTGATTAGCCTGCAAACAAAACTAAGAGTACTGGAAACATGAATCTTCAGCGGTGTACTGTACGGATCTGAAACATGGGTAATAAATAAGGAATCAAGAAAAAGAATTTTGGAATTTGAAAGAACTTGTTACAGGAAGATTCTAAGAATAGGATGGGTACAGAAAATCACCAGTGAAGAGCTGTATCAGAAGATACAACCAAAACAGGATTTAATGCAAAAGATTATAAAACGGAAGCTGCAATTATTTGGACACATCTGTAGAATGAGTAAGGACCGGAAGATAAGACATTTATTTTTGGTATTTTGGATGGTTTAAACAGAAGAGGTAGACCATACAGAGAATGGATAGACGATATAAAAGACTGGCGTGGAATGGGTGTACAAAAACTGCGGCACTGTGCACTGGACAAAGAAAGATGGAAGAAGATAGTGAAGCAAGCATCGGACATCAACGGGCAGTGAGCCCATGGTTCGTGATGATGATGATGATGATGATGATGATGATGATGAAGTTAAAAAAGAATGTTCTACAAAATGTTAGTAAGACCCGCATTGATATATATAGCAGTGAGACCTGACAGATGACCAAGAGATGGTATAAGAAAGCAGACGTAGCTGAAATGAGAATACTGAGCCTAGCAAGTAGTGTAACAAGATTGGATAAGATCAAAAACTCATTGATCAAGGGGAAAATGAAGATAACCCAAGTATTTGGAAAGATTAGGGAATTAAGACTGAGGTGGTTTAGTCATGTCATGCGGCCAGAAAAAAGCTATTGTGGGAGGAACAGTGCTGGAGATGAAGACATAAGGCAAAAGAATTAAGGGAAGATCTAAACAACGATGACTGGACGGTTGGAGAAGGGCCCTCAAGACCTCGACTAGAGGAGAAAATGGACTTGAACATAACTGAGGGGAGAAGATGATCCCTGAAGCGATCCTACTTCAGTGGGAATGAAGTTGAAGCAGATTTTTGGTCTTAAGGTAATTGATGAACTGCTTCATGAGTTCTAAATTTTATCACTGCTTCTATTAATTTTCTGTTATTTCCAAACATTATACTGATCATCTCCGAACATTGTACTATTTATCGACACTTTTTTTATGTGTCAGGCTGCTTCATCTGAAAGTTACCTTTTTTTGATATAAAACAAAATCTAGGTCTTCGTATCCTGTTTGCGTAAAGCAATTTGACATCGTGATGTATTGCTTATAGCATAAGCAGATTCACATTCTTCCATCAGGAGGATAAATGTGCCGTGAAAATGTAATTTAAGTTTTACGTATTTGAGCTGTTTGTACTTTTATGATAATCCTAAAGCAATGAATCACCATTGACTTCTAAAGCTTCAGACATATGTTGTTTTATAAACGAAGTGCTCAATTTTAAATGAGTTTCCATAAAATGTTTCGCCTAAAATTCGTTTTTTTTTTGTCATACGCAGTTACCTCCGTGATGGCTAAATGAATGCTCATACTCACTCAATAAATCAGGCAATTTTTATATTAAAATTAGTAGTTTACTGCATTACTTGAAAATATCCTTATATTTCGAGTATCTTTTAATACAAAAATGATTTATTTTTAGGCAATTTTAACAGGACAAATTCCCCCGAAGTATATGACTGCGTGAGAATGCAACTAGACGGAACTCGCTCTGTCTTTAATGCTTTCTTCTCTATTATCCCTTTTACAAGGGTAAGTTAATATGGTTACGGTACTATTTTACTATTTTAATCAATGATGCATTGAGCAGAGTAGTATCTCTTTTGTTAAGTAGTAGGGCTATGTACATTACATATACACTATGATGAAATCAGTATATTGAATCTCTCTTCATTTAAAATGACACCCGTATATTCCTGTCACCATGTGTACACTACAGAAGCTAAGGTTTACATATATACGGCAAGCATATAAGGAAATATGAGGATGTCATGTTATCCAAGAAACAGGTACAAGAAAATAATACCAAATTCCCAAACAATGCCGTACAGAAATCTCGGAAGCAGTCCGATGTGAAAACGATTAGCCAAAGTTCTAAGATTCTACAAAGATTCAGTTCCGTAGTAAAACACTAGGTAAAGAGCGGAACGGTCTCAGTTTCTTCTAAAAGGCAGTTGTACATAAGTCAACGTCAACCCTCCCTCTCTCTCTCTCTCTCTCTCTCTCATACACACACACACACACACACACACTTGTTTGTTTCGAAAAAAAAAGATGAATCATAATAGGGGTTCTGAATAATGAGTGGGGTAATAAAATCAACCAAGAGAGATTTTTTTTGCAGGTATCACTTTCTTGTACCTGTTTCTTGGATAACATGGCATCCTCATATTTCCTTATATGCTTGCCGTATATATGTAAACTGTAGCTTCTGTAGTCTGCGCATGGTGACAGGAATATACATATAATACGTGTGTCATTTTAAAAGTTATTTTGTGAGGAGCTTCTGTGAAACCTTGCGTTTTGAATTAGAAGAAAAGTGAAACATTGTTCCTTATCAGGATGATGTTGTTCCTGTTGTTTAGAATTACTGCAGAAGCAATGTAAGGAACAGTGCAGAGATCCATCACCCAAGAAAGATAGCCTAGAGGAATTAGCCTAGAAAAGTAGCAGGAAAATAAGATAAAATGAATTATAACGAACGTTGTCCATATTCTAAAGCTGTGATTATATATATTCATAACGAGAAGTAATTTTAGTTATAAAAGATCTTTAGGATACATTAATTGATATCACCTCGCGATGCAGGTTCTGAAGTATTTTTGCATGGAGAAGACACAAATAACTGATCACGAACATTAATCGCTATCTTCCATCAGATTACATGCAAATATATGCACATATAATCTTTCACTTTCCCAAAATTCATTAGGAGACTAGTCTGTTCGACTAAACATTTACAAACCTCGGAGTTCTTGTTAAATTTCAGTTCGGTTGCAGTATTTAGAATTTTCACTCGGACAGTGACAGCTAAAAGGTATCGGTAATTTTATTATGGCGACCCTGAAGCGAATAAAACTAGTGTATATTGGAATATGCTGAATTCACGAAAATTCTGTGTTTGCATTTCTCTTCCTCTGAAATTAATAATATAAAAGGTATTATTTCTGAGAAAATTCCCATGTTACTCCTCTAAGATAAACTAATATTTTTATGGCTAATATAGCCTACTTTCGTTTAGGAGTGTCCCTTTTTTTACAATCTTAAAACTCCCACCACTGACCTTTGTCCATCAATCCTTCCTCTTCCCCAAAACATAGTTTATATTTTCGGATCCTTCTCTGAACTCCCCTCCCAAACGCTCTCTACCCATCCTTAATAATAATAATAATAATAATAATATAAAAAAACCCGGGTTTTTTCAAATAATTCCCTCACATTACTTTACCTCCACTTTCCCAAATCCCCTTCCTTTAACAGCTTAACAGCAGATGTATGCATATCGCCGGGATAAGGTGACAGCCAACAACAACATCCAAAAAAAGGTATGTCCGAATTTTCCTCCTATATTATGCTTCATATATTAGTTTATAATACATCAGTAATGCCCTAAGATTTGAGTAAATAGCCAATGACATTGTAAATGAGGGACACCCTAAACGAAAGTAGGCTATATTAGCCATAAAAATAATAAATAATATAAAGCATATAAAATTCGCTGACTGGGTTTTAGTTATATGTCAAAGGAAATTTTGGCATAGAAGGCGTGACTTATAAATTATGACGAAGTATTAATAGATAGATGATGAGAAGAATTCGCAAAGTATAGAACTAGGAGAAATAGTTGGAAGTTGTGCAAGGGAGTGAGAAGTAATATGAAAGGCAGGCGGTAAAAGTGACGACAGTGAATCATTTTAAGCAATAATTCAGTAGAATTTGTACCAATAAGAGAACTCCGATAATTAATTTAACTGCAGTGAGTTTATATATGATGTTATTTAAATGCTTTATTTCTGTCAAAAATTTAAGTCAAACTGCTAAATAGAAAATTTCACTGTACGCATGAATAAACTCGGTCTCACACTAATCTTCTTCAGTTTATTCTTTCTCACTAACAAACTGAATAGAGAAAACATGAGCAATTGACACGTTTTCATTCATGTAATTTTAAGTCACTATACTTCTTAGATTTTGTAAGTGCATGAACAAGATTTCTGTTCTTTGGTACACATATAAGAGAGTTAACTATCAGGATATGGACATTTCGGGATAGTTGTGTATAGATAAATTAAGATGCAATTATTTTCAAATTATTTTATTCAAATTTATTTGTATATTTTAAAAGTCAACAATGTTTCGATGCATATCTTTCATTTTTCTTTTCAGAGTCCTATTTTTAACACATTTACAAATTGTCAAAATATGGCGTATCCTGATACTACAGGAAGTAATACCGTAAGAGAGTTCTGCAACTATAACAATACAGATGCTTTTAATACAGTAAGTATTCAGCTAAAGTGTTTAGTATTTAGTATTGTGATTTTTATGATATTACTAGAGAATCATAATTATGTTTTTTTCCCTATTTTTATTCATTTATTTATTTATTTTATTCAAAGCATAACCTAAGGTGAAGTTAATGCACAGTATCAGTGGCATTTGACAGAAAAAAATTTTTTTGGTTTCTAGTGTAGTAACTTCTCTGTTTTATACTTTATTCAGATTTCTTATGGTTTTTACTATTCAATGTAAGCTCATCAAAAATCATCTCCCCAATCAACCTGAATCATGCATCGTAAATAAATATAATAATGCCTCTGATTAAAAATTACCAGAAAAAAGTAATAAAAAACACCATTTCAAAATTAAAACAAAAGTAAAAAGAAACTCTCGAAAATTCATAAACTAGCAAAGAAAAAAAGGCTTGGCCATAATGCAAATAAAAACAGAGTCCTCTAGTATTTATGAACATTTTTAAACGCCTAGGTGATTTCTGATAGACCCTCAACTAGTGGCCCCATATCCGAGTATACCGAAATCGGAACTCTTTCCCCTCTCCCTTCTTTCTGATCTTCAAAATTTCCTCCTCTCATTCAGTTGAATTAATTTTCGTCTTCATTGCGCTACAAATTATCTTCACTGTTCTGGCTTTTTTTTTTAAATATTTGTAACGCTTGATTTGATTTGGTCTAGAATAGAGACATAGTCTTTGCAATGGCTTATTCAACATTTTTTTCCAGTCGTTCTCTAGATCATGGCAGATGGCTTCCACTGCAGATTTCTAAAGCAATAATATAATGGTCCATGGCTTCAGACTTTCACCTATGCTCTCCCTGTTACACAAATATAATCTGTTCCTAACTTTTCTATCCACAATTTTGCTGGACACTACAAGGTTTATAAAATGAAGAAGCCAATTCATGCCTCAGTATTTTCCGTTTTCTATGCCATTACCAATTTCTACCATTACTAGTTCATTTCATTACTCAATTTCTTTCATTGGAAAACCGATTTCATAATCATATCTTTGCTATTCTTCGTTGGAAGTAATAAGACATCTTCGTAAACTGCAAACCCGAAGAGACGGAGCAATGTTATTTTTCTCAGGGGAGATCTGAATTCACCTACCATTATCCCTAGAGACATTCAAAGTTTTACGTTTTCTTCTTGGCCTGACTTACCTCGTTAAACCTTCTGGCGTGCACACACACACACACACACACACACACACACACACACACACACACACACACACACACACACACACACACACACACACACACACACACACACACACACACACACGTGTGTGTGTGTGTGTATGTGTCTTTTCCTCTCAAGAGGCTACGTTTTTACTTCTACAACTGCTAACGCTACATAAATCCCAACTTTCCGTGCTTCAAGAATACTGTTCTCGCATAGGGGTCAGTCTGGTTGACCAACAGGTTAGCGTACCCGCTCTCCAACCAGCCATGCTCGCATCCTGCTGCGGGCATGGATGTTTATAATTGTTTACAAAAATCCGTTCTAAAATGATTCTGGCAAAGACAATAATTTTCAGTAAGTCTAGAAGAGGCAATCCGTTTAGTACTGTGGATAAGCTAAGGGTTAATATTTGATCCGTCTCTTTCCCACATTGCTTTAGGTTATCAACGTTTTGTTGGTGGTTCCTTATGTGAGAAAAAAAAAACTTCCTACCCCACAGATATTCAATACAATACCTTGAGTCTAAAAAATGAACAGCTACTAGTGTACACATCTATTTACTCTCTAACTTCACACCTAACAAACTACTTATTGGTTTTCCTCTTTCCTCCCTTATACCTCTTTTTTGGAGTGTCGTTTTTCATCACAGATATTTTCAGAAGGACTACAATCTCCAGATGTTCAAGAAAAATATTATTAGTTCCTGTAATAAATTTAGTTTAATCCTTTATCCAAGTGTAAGCAAATAAAGTTTGCGCCTGAAAATATTTTTAGGACTGGTGTTGCACTACCTTACCCCACTCCTGAGGATATTTTCAGGCGCAAACTTTGTTTGCTTGCACTTGAATAAAGGATTAAATTAAATTTATTATAGTCTAACCAAGTGAAAAATAAACTTCCAACGTTATTAGTTCCTCCTTCTTAACACGTGATCACAGCACTCATTGGGCTTTTGGCTTTACAGCAATGCTATATTACAACCTGCCATCTTCAACACTGCTTGCCATGTTTGTGAATAAACATTTTTTCATGAATGCATGTAACATAAGACCAGAGAAAAAACAGTGTCAACGCAGTTACATAAATCAGAACACGAACGATATTATAAGAGCTGACTTAATTATCTTTTGTTCTAAATCGATTGATTGACTTAAGACATATGAAGAAAAACCAAATAAGATTATTCAAACCTTTTCATGGCATTTATTCAAATGTGGTTGAAATAAGCAAGGCAATCACCGTTGATCGGGTATGGAATTGTTCATACTGGCGATCCTTTATTAGATGAGCAGTAGACTAGAAGTATTGCGTCTATAGTTTTTTCATTGCTTAAACGAGAGAGATGAAGTTGAAGTGATAGAAATTAGACAGTGATTTGATAGTAACGTTTTGTTATCCTCCTTAGAAATGTGATAAATATGTGCTGGTTTTGGATTGCAAGTTAGATATCAGTGGAATAAGAGAGAGAATAAAAATGCGCGTTAATTTCATTGTTAAGCTCATGAGTGTCTGAAACGGTAGCAGGTTATTTACCATCAATTTAAAACTTGTAGAAATTGCCAGAGCATTTGTTTTTACCCTAATAAAATGCCATTAAACCAATGGAATACAAAAGATATGAAAAAAAAAAAAAGAAGACTGTACAAAAGTTTGTTATTATAACAAGGCATCGAAAGACATAACTGCTGTTTGAACATGCTGCAAATGTTTTGCTTTGGGCACTTTCAAAATGAATTTTGGATGTGCCGATAATTTTCTCGCAACCATTTTGAATTATAATGTATAAATGGAAAAAGGAAGATGAAAATTTCGACCAAAACCAATTGCACGATATTTAATTATCGTCTCGTACAACCTCAATATACTTTTTGAGAACTAAGATTAAACTTAGATATTGGAAGATTAACTCGGAATGAGGAATGAATGAATGTTTTCATTCCAGTAGGAATCTTTGGAAAAGCTTTCGTTACAACCGTTTTCAGAAAAAGGAAAAATAATTTTACTTAGGAAATGGAGGATAGACATTATAGAGAATGGATTATAGACATTACAGTATAGACATTCTAAGAAATAACATCTGTCATTTCTCAGAATCAAAATGTTGCTTCATTACCTCTTACATGTGATGTTATGATTGCTACACAGATCATCTCACTCTTTTCAGTTGACTTTCACATCTATCTTATCATGGATCAAACCATCAATCCACAGCCTCTTCAGCTCCCATAGGACTTCGTACTTTTTTCGTTCAAAACATTATTTTCTTTTTGCACAATAAAATACTATATAAATTATATAACACATTTATATATGTTATATAAATACTAGGGGGCTCCGCTCCCCCTGATACCTACGGCTCCCCCCACTCATTCCGGAATGGTAGGCCTGTTCTCCTTGAATTCTGATAACTCGAATTTTGAAGACTCGACACTCAGGGTAGCTCTGAGTTTCAAAACGTTTCAAATAACTTGTCAAAAAACGTGACACAAAAACGTTACAAAAAAGGCTTATCATTTTATATTATAGAGTAGATATAATAATTAAGATTTATAATATATAAATCCAAATTCTCTCCCATCTCAGAATACTGTTCTCACATTTGGTGTAGGGCACCAGAAACTTTCCTTCAAATTCTATTATATCCTGAAAAGGTAATGTGATTAATAGATGATCCGGTTAATAACAAACAGCATTTCGTATTATATCTAGAAATTTAGAAGAAACACGGGTAAAGAAGAGATTAAGTGTGATTAGATCCACTGGTGTTCCGAGAGGTATGCGAATACTTTGTATAAGAACTTTGGTGATAGAAGCAAATACTTCAATATTCAAACGAGGATTATTACGAACATTGAAATCTCCAAAGAAGATACTTACATCAATGAAAAGTTAGATTGGAAAATAGCAACGTTTAAAGACAGGAAATCAAACAGTTAAGAAAGATTATACTAGATTCCAAGTGTGAGATGAATTCAATGTATGCGTGAAATTGGAGAAATGGGTTGAATAATGATCTAAGAACCTTATCTACGTTATTTCGCTCCTAGATTGGTAAAATTGTTTCCGCCATTCTGATGGTTTAATTATAGTTTGCTTCGATTAATGTGCAGTAGTACTTATATGCCGATGTGACGGCGTAAGCAGAGGTTGTTGTAAACCGACTAGACTACACACTCTTCGGTGTACCACACACTGTGGTGATCAGAACAGATAAGATTAGATAAGTTCCATCAGCATTTCAAAACTTTGGGAATCTGGCTAAAGATAGAAATCGTGCAATTGATCTTGGCCATCGTGAGAACAATATTTATATTTCATATAACTTCTTACTTCTAGGCCCAGCACGTAGCATTAAAATAAAATAAAAAAAAAAGATTGTCTTAGTTTAGTTAGAACCAAAGTAAAACGTGATGAAGAATAACATTTATGGAAATAAAAAGCGCCTCACGCAGTCGGAAAGGAACAAGTTGTTTCGAATAAAGAAAGGCCGTAATTTATTTGCGAAATAGATTACAGTATTGTCCTATCCTAAACATGCTCCTTATCTTGGATGGCGAAGTCGCAATAAGTAAAGTTCATTACTTGATTATAAAGAAATATACTGAAAACATAATCGCTGAAAATATGTTTCTGCTTAGGATTTGTTTTTTTTTTTTGCATTAAGGACATAACAAGTGCTCCTTCTGCTGGAAAAGCATCCACAAGCATCATGGTATTTAATCAGCCATCAATTGCTGGCCAGAACATATCCGATGGATAAATAGAATAGCACGGATTTAAATGAAATCTTCTTCAACTTGCCTGAGTTCATTTTTGCTATATGCATTCAACTAATAACCAAAGTTAGTGGGACGATCCATTCCGTATGGATTACTTATTTCGTATGTCACTGACATACTGTATACAAGAAAACGTTTTGAATATTCAAACATATGTTTAAATTATTTATGTAAATAATCACAATGCATTTTAAACTGTTATGCAGTGATAAAATATTGGAAATAAGCTGTTTGTGTATTATCCCATTTAAGAAGTATTCATATATAAGTAAGATATGAGTAAATTTTATAAAACCATATTGCATTTTTTAATTCTAATAAATAATACTGTGTGATTTGTAAGATATGATAGATAAATAAATATGTAAGATAAATTTTAAAATAGTAATTTATCAACATTCCCTTATTTTACAGTTCTCTTCATGTATGAGGGTAAGTAATTTTTCCTATGATACCTTAAAATATTAGAGCTTAATATATATATATATATATATATATATATACACACACAATGAAAAAAATGTGTGTGTATGTGCGCATGCGTGTTATATACAAATATATATAAATAGCAATGAAAATAATGGAAAGAAATTACACAGGCTTTCATTATTATTATTATTATTATTATTATTATTATTATTATTATTATTATTATTAATGAAATTGGAAATTTCATTAATAATAATAATAATGAATTTAATCTCCAGGGAGTCAGGGACTTACCGAGAGAGGCCACATTCTACACGCACCAGCTATCATATTTATTTTTGAATTCATTCACACTGCTTGCAATCACAACATCAAATGGCAATCCATTCCAATCACGCACCACCCTCTGAGAGAAAAATCTAGCCGTCACTCCCTACTTAGCGGCATTCATTCTCAGCTTCCAAGGATGTCCTCTTGTTCTTTCTCCACCCTCCATAACTTGAAAAATTTAATAAATTGAAATCCTGTATGGACCTTTCAGAAGTTTGTAAGTCTCAATCATATCATCCCTCTTTCTCCTGTTTCTTAGTGTCTGCAGTCTACAAATTCTCAGACTGTCTTCATAATCAGTATGCCACAATCCTGGTATCATTTTTAACACTCTCCTTTGCACTCTCTCCAATATATCAGAAACCCGGAAACCAGACCTGCGCACAATAGTCCAAGAATGATCTTACCAAGGCCTTGTAAAGAGGCAAAATGACATCCTTATCTTTACATGTGAACGTTCGTTTCAGCATTGCAATTATATTTTGAGTTGTATTTGCAATCTTTGCCACATGACCCCTGAGCTTTAACTTCCTATCTACTAACACTCCAAGATCCCTAGCCTCATCAGTTTCTTCTAGAATAATCTCACCAATATAATACGACATTGGATACCTAATCACGCCGAAGTGAATAACTTTATATTTACTGACATTAAACTGATATCCATTTTCCCTTGCCCACAATTCCAGTCTATTTAAATCATCCTGCAGGTATTGTATATCAGCAGCATTCCTGGTTACTCAGCTTACTCAGCTATCTTTGCGTTCATAAGCAAATAGCTGTATGTCGCTTGTTAAATCCCTCCCAATATCATTACTATATAGATTGAATAACAGTAGGACAAGCACTGATCCTTGGTCCATCTCCCATATGCCACTTTTTGATATCTGCATTCAACCATCCTCTCATCCACGCTAATATTCTATAATCCAAATCCATATTCTCCAAATCCGTTTACCATGATGTATTCTATCAAATGCCTTAGCAAAATCCAAAAGTATCATGGTGTATTCATTCCCCTTGTCTAGTGCAATGTTAACATTGTTATAGAATGCGAGCAAGTTTCTAAAACATGACCTTCTCTTAGTAAATCTATGTTGTTCATTTCAAAGTAGAGATTCACTGTCAACCCATTTCTGAAAGCGAGCCCTAACCAATTTTAACAAAATCTTTACCACTGCAGCTGAGATACTAATTGATCGACAGTTGGATACATCGATCTTTGTACCACCTTTTTGCAATAGAATTACCATACATTCCTTCCATTCCTGCGGAATCTTTTCTGTTCTGAGACTCATTAAACATCCTGCTCAAAGGAATGTCTAGTTCAGCTGAACACTATTTTAGCACACGTGTTGATATCACATTAGTCCCTATTGCTGAATTTTTATTCAGATTGTGCAACAGCTCTAATACCTCGTCCTCATACACCTGAGTTTCTTCGTCTCCGACCAGTTCATCGCCGACAATTCATCGCGGGAAAATTGATCGCGGAGAAATTCATCTCGGAGAAAAGTTCATCGCGTAGACTATTCATCGCTGGAAATTTAATCGTGGGGAAAATTAATCGCACGAAAATTCATCGCTGATATATGGGAAAAAATTTCTTAAATAAAAAAAAATTTTTTTAATATTTTTTTAAAATTTTGTTCTTATATTGCTTTTGTATGATGTCTCTGTTTTTAAAACATTAATTTTTCCAATATCACATAATTTAATGATTTATATTTATCAGAAAATAATACAAACGAGAAAATATACAAATTTACTCATTTTTAATAATCACAATTTAGTTTCAGTATCGGAATATTAAAAGTTATCTGGTACAATTACTTTTGGAAAAATAACGAATTCAAATAAAAAGAAGGGGCACACATGTTACCTAGCAGTACTTGTGTGTGTGATAGTTTGGAAGGGTGGTGAGCCATCAAAGACGAATTACAATTTTAATTCTATTATGAAAATTTTGGAAATAAAATTTCATTTTGACGCATGCAGCTATACATGTTTCGAATGATAAACTGTAGGGAAAGTATCACTACTTCAAATTGCCGCACAATATCAAAATTAACAGTAAATATATACATAACAATTTACTTCATAATAGCCGTTCATTTCAATATGTAATGAGCGATTCCAGCAAACCAAGAAAGTTGAAGTGGAAAGAACTACAGATTACGTTATAAATATTATACATTATGTGATGTGATTCAAGATTTACGTATGATTATCTATAAGGTAATATCGTAAAATAGCGAACCTTCACGCAATCTGTGAACTAATTTTCTAACTAAGATTATGAATAAAAAATAAAGAAAACAATTTGTAACACATGGAGGCTGTATTTATTTTAAGATTCGGATTTTTATGAATTTATAAAATAATTATATTGAATCAAGTTGTGGGAGAATAAAATTTATTGGCGACTAAGATAATTAGCAAAAAAAAAAAAAAATGATAGTGCCAGTGTTCTCCAGAGTGATAAGTGAAGAAATATGAAAGGATCTCTTATTTGCACTGGCATTGAAAACTATAATTATAGGATAAAACAAGTAACAAAAATAAACGTAACTTGTAGGTAATATAATTTAGATTCCAGTTACCCAGCCAGCAAACGGCAAACAACTGCGTTTTTGGCAATAGGTAACTGAATGTAGCTACATACACGATGAGAACACTTAATCTGGTTAAGTGTTCTCATCAGCGTGAAGAATTATCACACCTAATGGATATGACAGTAAAATGCACTTGATATCCATTTCTTCCCATCAGGTGGTCTGACTCTATCCGGGATTTGCTGGGCGTATATATACGTCCTGGCCGGTTGAGAGATTAACCTTGCGGTATCGCGGTCGAAAAGATTGCAGCTTAGGTCACGTGTATCCGAGAGATACATTCATTATATTATTATGTACTGAAATGCAATAAAACGTAAAAAAAAACGCTACAAATATAACACATGACGGTTTATTTTCATTACAATATAGAAATTATTGAAAAAATAATAATAATAAAAAAAAATAAACCAATACTATACGGACATCGGATTTCGCGGTATCTTTCAGATACAATTCAATCTCTCAGATACTATCAAATATCACTTTCGCATTCGACTCTATCATTCTCATCATCAGACGCGAGTAACATTCGCTGAATCTCTTCAACATCTGATGGATTATCCAATACTATACTGGCATTAGAGTTCGTGATATCTCTCAGATACAATTTGCTATCAAATATCACACACCTCTACATAACACGTGTGATATTAAACCAAATTGACTGCAATTTTCGAGCGAAAAACGCATTCATCGAATTTTTTCTGCGATGATTTTTCCTATGATGAATTTTTCCTGCGATAAATTTTCCTCTAGATAAATCCCCCCTCCCCACCCACCCGCGATGAATTTTCTTCTCGATGAATTTTCACTGCGATCAATTTTCTCGCAATGAATTGTCCAGGAACCATTATCCGAGCCAATGTGGAGACTAGGTTATCATCAGCAAATTCTTCAAATTTAGGAATTACAATAAAGCTTTCTAAGAATGGTTCATGAGGCGCATAATTTGTGGAAGGTCTAGGCTTATTTTCAAGGAGTGAGTGATGAAGTAAAAGTCAGAATGGATTTCTTAAAAAATTGGTACATTACGTCCAACTCAGTCTGCAGAGTTCCCCTTTCCTTATCTGCATGAATTTCACTGTAGCAAGCCGTTGCAGCTACATCATTCTATCTACTTTGCTAAATCTTTCGATGTTGGGCCCATTTCCTTAAACAACCGAATTACTTTATTATCAGAAGCAAAATCGTCTGCCATTTTTTTACAATAAAATTTTTTTTGAGAAGCTCAGCTTCTTCTTATCTTCTGCCTTTTCTTTCTTCTTCCTCTATTTCTGCAAGATATCTATTTCTAGCTCTATAATAATTTCTTCATCTGGTAACTCTTTCACAATTTTCATCAACTGCAATACTTTATCATCGTCCATCATTTCAGCTCTTTAGCAAGCAGCGTATTGTGCCAAATTTCTGAATTTATAAAATGCAAAAGCATAAGCAGATAAAAATGAAATATACCAAACAAATCAAAAGTGTGGAATTTTTCGAGGTATACAAACTCAGAAACTCAATGTATTGATTGTTCAACAACGTTATTAAATAAAAATCGAAGCACTTCAACGCTGACAAACGGCATTATTTTATCGAAAGATACCAAAATAAAAAAGGATGCTTAAAAAAATCAAAACTATTGATTTCTTTTTTGAAAATTCTTGTTTTTGAGATGACCGCTTTTTCATAAGTATATCGATAAGAGGAATCACAAAATTAAATTTTATTCGATAAGTCATGACTACGTCAGGAATCTTAAATCTGAAAGATTTTGTTTGCAATTACGGTTATTTCATGAAAAATTTGGAAAGATAATTAATTTAATCTCAGTTTCGATTAAGGGACTTGTACAAAGATGAACTCTTATTTTAGCTCTTATTTCTAGATAAAATAAAATACGATTATTTAAAAACTGAATTAAAAATATTAATAACAACAGCCTTTGGCGATTCAAATGGATTTCATACCAAAGATGAGGAAAAAAATTTTAATTTGACAAAGTTAAATCAGCAGTTTCAAGATATAAATGAGAATATTTAAATATTTGGTATGCAATTAATAATTTTAAGGCTTCAACTGTACACAATATAAATAATTGTATTTATATTAAATATCACAGAATGTATTTGGGATATGAGGTAAAATTAGTCATGGATATTGAAACACGTTGGAACTCGCTGCATGATATGATATCAATATTTTTAGGACTATTTAAATATGTTGAAGTAGTTCTTAAAGTTATTGGAGTGCAGAGTTGATTAAATATCTCAATATTCAGTTGCAACACGATTTATTAATTCATCAGAGCCGACTAAATTGACTGTCGAAGCACTTAGTTGAACAAAGAGGAAATTCTGTTGAAAAAGAGGAAATCCTCTTCGTTCAACAGATTTTGCAATTAGCTTCATATTAACAAAGTTGAGAGAAAGTCAAGGTGACTTAGTCTAAAAACTGACATCAAAAAGGACACGCGCATGAAAGATGCAGAATTATCGACTTGGATATTTTTGGGAGATTCTCACAAATGCTGATATATACAATCAAAACGGATTTTAGGTTTTACAACAAAGATACATTTTTTTCGGTGAAATTATCGAATATCATTTAAACCAAATATTTCAATGACCATTTTTGTTGAGGCTAATAAAGAAAAAATGTTAACGGCGTAAGGAGTAAAATAAACTTTAGAAGGTGGAAAAATTTCTTTAGTGTTAACACTCTCAAAGAGGGATAAATTTTATAAGTTAAAACACAACTTTGTCATATGAAAAAATGCAAAAAAAAAAAAAAAAAGAAAGAAAAAAAAATTATGGCAGGGCATGATGAACTGTGTATATGAAAAGAGTGTCTTTTCCTGCGATGAGTCTTTGACTCCATGGGGGATCGATCATCGATCATAATTAAACATCAGAAAGAAATTTAGAGCGAAGAAGTGATTACCTATGTTTACATAGGTAAAGTTTGAAGTTTTGAATAAATTTGAATGTGATTTAATATTTGATTCAGAAAGCAGAAAATTTACATATATATAACCTTTTTGATTTTTATTCCCGCGTAGCCTCACATTTTACTGTGCAGGCATTCGAAACCAAATCCGACGGAATTATATGCAAACATTTTTTGTTTTAAATCAGGTGCAATAAAAATAAAATAGTGCGAGTTAATTTTCCACCATTCAATTTATTTACAAATGTAAATTATTTAAGATCAAATTATTTTCAATAAATAATTGTTTAGTTTACCAAATTAAATACTTTTTTTTGTAAGATCTGTGAGATTGGAATCCGACATCTAGGTTGGACTCGAACTCCAACTCGTCCAATCTCAAAATAGGAGTCTTCCCAAACCATAACAATGGATTCGAATCAAATCCTAGTTGTGGATGTTTGTGAATGCCTTTAGGTGATAATTGGATTTCATTGCCAGTATGAGCACGACCTTGTTACTTGAAGTTTCAAACCGCTTGAAATTCCATGTTTATTCTTTAGAGCAGGATTTTAAAATCGTTTAAGCAATAGCCCGCAAACTGTCCTAAAATGGAATATAAAGTTACAATCTTTCTGGGATTCACATAAAAGGTTTGGGCGATATCATTTACAAAAACAGCTTTTCTGTTTGAAATATATGCCGATTAAGTAAACTGGGCAAGAAAAAAATAGTCATATTCTTAAGTTTCAAAAATTTTAATCTGAACTGACTGGATTCCGTATAAAAGAAGAAAAATATATTGTTTAAAGAATTGCAGTTTTGACGGTAAATCATAAACTTATTTTTAAACATTTTCTGTTTTGATATAATTTAAAAATTATATCAAATAATTTAATTTATTATGTGTATATCAAATAATTTAATTTATGAAATAATTTAAAAATTTTTTTGAAAATAGAAGATTTTCAAAAAATTTTTTGTAAATCTTCTATTTTCAAAAATTTAAATTTTTGAAAATAGAAGAAAAAGTTTTAAAAATATCTCATAAATTCTTCAGAATCATAATATGCAATATTTCGATTTCTCTTCAGATTTCTATTTGAATAAACAGTAATTTTTTTCTGTTTTAGGCAACTTACAGTGTAATCTCCAAATATGTTTTATTGGTAAGTGCAGTTCGAAAAATTAACTTGTATCAATACTTACGGAATAGAGTTTCGTTTTCTGTATTTCTGTATATTTTTAAGTATATATTTTTCTGTGTTATATATTTTAAGTATAGAGTTTCGTTTTCTGTATTTCTGTATATTTTTAAGTATATATATTTTAAGTATATATATTTTTACAGCTGCTCTGACAACCAAGATAATACAAAGATAATTCGGACGCTTCATTTATTTCTGCTGAAATAGAATTGTTTCAACACAAACATGCAACTTAATATTTTATTTCCGCATAATCATCCATGGGATTAAATATACTATAGATTTACAGCTTTTTTTTCCTTATTAGAACTCACCTAAAAACTGTTAATTGTGAAGTTTTTCATTGAAAATGAGGGCTTCTATCAGATAAATGCAACCATCTGATGCCGATAAACTTAACTTAAAGAATGCAGATTGTTATTCTGCAAACACATATTCATTACTATTCATTACAAATAGGAACAAAAAGTAAGAAAAAATCATCTTCCAGATTCAGAAAGATTTGCGGATTTTGTAGAAATGAACTTCAGACTGGTTAAGTATGCGTTCAAAGTATATGATGTTTTTGGTTCATTTTCATGATGATGTAGATTAGATCTTTCACGTTTTATATTATTATACAACAATGTACACGTACCTTTAATTTCCCCTATTATGCTTAACTGCATTTTAATCGCAAAACATAGTGCTGAACAAAAAAAAAAGACACTAAGAAAAATGTGATGCAATTCGTGAAGTTTATAATAAATCTGGACAAAATTTAGTACAGTGGTGCATAATATAATAGCAATGAAAATGAAATAAAAATCCATTGAGAAAAGTAAGACAGGTATAAAGGACGTCACATAGTGGAGCATGAGAATTACTTACAAAGTCACACTACAGAAGTCGACAAAATGGTAAATAGCAGTGAGCAGTGGACATTTTTCATATAAGAGAGTCCATACGATTCTGTGGCAACAAATAGTATTCTTCCGCTAGAACAAACTATAGCTCGCCATGTGGTGCCCAAAGTGATTGCCTGTTGGTGTGCAATGCAGCATCCAAGTGGGTGCCACTCCTGTTCGATCGGATTTGGTGGAGGAGGCTTGTGATTGCGATAGTCAAGGTTGTTGTAGGATTTCTTCAGTTTCAAGATACTCCTCCACTTGAGTTGTATAAGTAGTGGCATTGTTATAAATGAAAAAAAAAAATAAAAATCCGTACAAACCACATCGCAACAACGTCTCACATTGGGTTCAAGGATCTGTTATCGCTATTTCTGCGCAGTTAGAACATTCTTATCAAACACATGAAGAGGGGTTATTCTTCAGCCTCCCCCCCATTTAATACTGTAAGTGTACTTTTTTCCAACAAAGTCAAGAATTCGTTTGTAGCAAAAAAAACGGGACTCATCAGAAAACAAAACTACGCCATATTTTCAGAGCTACAAGTCACCTGTTCGTGACACCAGTTTCGACCAGCACAGCAGTGGTTTTTAAATCGGATAATCAGATTCCATTTGAACTGAGTCTTCTTAACAGCAGGTGAAATATTCCAGCTTGGAATGTTTTCACCTATGCCAGCAGCATCCTGATGTAACAGGACATAGTAAGGATATCATTGGTGACAGAGAAAGGATATCTGTCTTGCTGTTAGAACCAGGTAATGGTCTCTTCTAGTTGATGTATCCTTCAGGCGACCACGGAGAACTTTTCTTGTAATGGGTCTTTCACCTGAAATTGCGTCCAAACAACACTTAGTGGCATATTAAGCCAACTAACCACTGTTGTTTATTACTATCCTGCTTCACGTTGTCCAACGGCATCAAGACTAGAAATTACGAGATGCATCTACATTTCAGTTACTAAGAAATCATCTAACTTACTGGCGCTTTATGTTGATCTCTGCTATTGTTCCAGGTGTATACTGGGACGCAAAGACCAGTACGCCTCTGTATAACCACTCTTTTAGAACCGTCCTTTAACAACACAACTTTCATAGTTTCTTGAATTATTCGGCTTTGAAATAATGTTGGATTTAATATTCACTGTGGCTATATAATTTTATATCGCCGAAATGAAACATTTTGGATCTTTCTTTAATAATAAAACATATACAATTTATTTGAGTTTGTGTGTAAAGTAGAAAACTGAAGACCCTCATTTTAAGTCAAATAGCCATGAGTTTGCCTGAGTGAAACGTAGAAAATCATGTTAGATTTTTGTTATCGAATTCGAACTTTTCATAAATTTTGTAGGGGAAAAAACACACACATACCGCTGCCACTGAACCTTTATGCAGATATACGTAAACGTCACTATATGCAGCGTATATTCAAAATATATGGTCACGTGCGTCACCACGTATTCTCGGCAAACAACTATTTAGAATGCTGCTAGTCAGTAATCGTCAATCGTGTTGATCACAATTGGAAACACGAAGGATACTTCGAAGTTTGATAAAGAGCTCATTGTGAGTGCCCATCTGGCTGGAACCTCAATTCTGAAAACAGCACAGCTGACTGTTTTTTCGAAAAGTGGGATATCCCCGGGATTAATCAGTGGAAAAAATATCATATTGCTTGTCAAAGTGGCGTAGCTCTGGTCCTAAGACAGTCTGTCAGAAACATTGCAGTCTGAGAAGACTTATACGGACAAGCAGAACTCTTTATGTGTGTGCAGCGATTAACCAAAACATTTAAAGAAGGTATTCTCGACCCATATCTCACAGAACTATGCAAGGAATTTAAGAAGATATGTATTGGCATATGCGTACCTGCATAGAAACCACTGATTTCTGACAAGAATCTGCAAGTTTGTCTATAATGAATTCGACACTGGAAGACTGGAAAAATATCATGTGGTCCAACTAGCCACGGTACGTTGTTATTTGCCGATGGAAGGCAGAGACTTTGGCGGGAGCCACATGAAGTTATGACTCCACTTTGCCATGTATAAACACAGCTGAAGGATCCAGAGGTGGTGTCACGGTGCAGTGCATGTTCTGTTAGTACAGTACGGGTCTCCTGATATTGCTGAAGGTTCAAATGTTCTCCAAGGAACAATGTTGCCGATCAAGTCCATCCTGCAATGTTGACTTTTAATCCAACTGGTGATTGTTGTTTCATGGCCAAAATACTGGTGTCCATCGTGCAAGAATTGTTCATCAGTGGTTCAACGAGCATGACAACGACTTTGACCATCTTTCCTGGCCACTACAAAGCCCGAATATGAATCCCATTGAGAGTATATAGGATATGTTAGAATTAGAAAACAAGTCAAGGAGCAAAGTCCTCTTGTGTCAAATCTGAGCCAGTTAAAGAACTATCTGGTGAAAACGCTTGGTATGTTGTAGACGTAGATTCAATCCAACATCTTGTGAAATATATTACAAACCGTGTATGTGTGTAATTCGAGCTAAAGGAGGGCAAATAGGGTAATAAATAAAGCTTTCCAAGATAGTTGCCGGTATTTGTTTCTGTTAGCAGTAGTCGTTTCTTATAGATCTCTTATATTAATTGAATACTGAAGAATACCACATAAACTGAATTCTCGAATTCTTGCTAAATTACATGAACCTCGGTATTTTAACTATCAGAATCGATGTTTACAAAAATAAATTAATACTTGCAGATTTTATTTTGGTTGTTGATGGTGTAAAAAACATATTTTCTTAATTTAATCTTTAATCTTTATTTCCTGTAAAATTTTCTTGTGTTTACTGCGCAACAACGTGATTTTTTGTGATGAAATCGATTAATGTTCTGTAAAATATCCATTATCAACTTAATAAATTGTTTATGATGAATATTTTATACACAGCATTCACTTTTATTTTTCTTTAGGCGTGTACTGTGTTCAATTTGGGACTTTAAATTCAGTTCACGGAAATCACTTCAGGTAATATCTTTTCTGTGTTAAACTAATATTCTTCGATTCTTTTCTTATTGTTAAGTGATCACAGAAATCTGCAGAATTTCAGTATTTCAGGTCCCTCTCTTCTCATTTATGTTACGTCATGGAAAAAATTAAAATATAAACTAAGAATATCCTTTTAGGCCTGGTTCACTGATGAGTGGTAGCGAATCGGATCTACAAGTTTTTTTTTTGTTTAAATCTTACTCTGGCATTGATTTTACTGAATGTTTTCAGTTGAAGATGTATTTCTTCAGGTAGCAAAAGTGCTTAACAAGTCAATGAGTGACTGATCTGTCTTAAATAAGCAGGTTTAATTCCCAGAGAAGGCATTCCGGCTTAGAATGATAAACATTATCCTTCTAACTGCACAAATATAAAGTGGGTTTACATTGTTTGCTTGATGGATATGTGTTTATCATGAAAAAGATACATTTATTCTGTTTCCATAACATCAACTAGTACACGTAATAATACAAGATATAATAATGAAACATAATAATAGCATTTTACATATAAGTAAACTCAATAATCGAATTCTGATTCTTTCAAAAGATGACGATGAGCGTAAAACGTCAAAAAATATTTTATACATCTTTAAAAGTGGATTTTAAGACTTTTTTCACACATGTTGAAATGTTATATTTCTAATGCGAAAAAAAAATCAAAGCTTGTTTTGAGAAAGTACTTCAACTTCTGTAGATATTTTTATGTGACTCTTTTGAACTAAAATTTGAAAACTGTACATAAACATTGTGGGATGTCTTATGATTGCTGTATTTTTTCTTACATATCAGGCCTGTATAGTTCAGTGGAAGTGGCACTTGCATCCTCTACGCTTGGCCGTACGAAGATAGACTTATAGTTCGAGTCTAGTCGCCGACTGGAGGAACTTTTTCTAAGCCTTTCTTCGACCGATTCCTGAGATAGTCAATCTCTGGGATGGGCAAGTGAAACTCAGTTTTTTCATTCCATAAACTCAAGAAAATCGACTGTAGAACTCACATTATTTCAGACAGTAATATATCTTGTTAGGGTTCGGTATACCAAGAGATTGCAGCACTTGTTTGCTTGTCTCTTCATCGGTGCACCTATAATTAGTGATAGGCATGGGCATGCTATCTCTGATTGGCTACCGGTGGAGATTTAACTGCCTTCTCAGTCTCCAAAAGCTAGATGGAGTTTAAAGGCCTCGCCTATTCCCTATAATGGAATAAAAGGCATTAGCGCATTTATTCATATTTTATTTTTCTTGCGTATTCTGCAAACTCTACTCTACAGGCCAATATGGAATTTTCAAGCCACTTCAGACCCAAATGAACGGTAAAGTTGTACCACATTGGCCGATAAAAATAGTCTTCAGCCGCCTAATGACAAGTATAATAAACATTCTTATCCACGAGGATTGGAATCAGTAGCCTGTTGGTTTGGGTAATAATAATAATAATAATAATAATAATAATAATAATAATAATAATCTCTCAATGCCAACCAGATCGGCCTTTCGCTGTGGTGCAGCGTCATTCCAGATTTAACTTCGTTCTTTCTGTGACATTCCCTTTAAGAAGTGATATCATTCAATGAGGACGTTTTTTTCGAAATGAAAATACTTAGTGAAAAGGAAAACAATTATTCTCAAGTTATTGTAATACACTGCTTGGAAAGAAGTCAACGGACACCATGATGTGAGGAACAAACAGCCATGGCGCCCACCGTAATAAGATATAGGAGACCTCCTTTCACTGCAATGACCGCAGCAATCCTATAGGGCACACCTTCCACAAGTGTAATCTAGCGATCAGTGGATATTTTGGACCATACTTCCTATGGCCATGTAATGAGGTCTTGGAATGTTGTGGAGGGGACGTCCCTTTACCTCATCTGACACTCCAGTTCATCCCGAAGATGTTCACTAGGGTTCACATCAAGGCTGTGTGGAGGCTAGTCAAGTGTGGAGACGTTCATGTCCACAAACCATGCAGTTAAAGCAGTAGCTTTATGACACGGTGTATTGTCTCTTACTGAAAGCTACAATCATTTCCTTAGAAACGCCCCCAAGTAGGAAGCATTGAATTGGCCAGAATGTTCAGATACCTCTTGGAGTTCAATGTTCATGGCATCACAAACAGAGGTTCAAGTCCAATCCAGAAAAAACAGGACCATACCATCGCACCGCGACCTTTGTATTTCACATATGGAACTACGCACTCTGGTAAGAGAAGTCTACCGAGCATCCGCTACATTCACTCCAGTCTGTCTGCTCTGTAGGTGTAGAGAGATTCGTAGCTCCATGACATAGCTTTTCAAACCTTTATATCCCACTGTACACGCTATTTGCACCAATGAAGATGACGCTGCGGGTAATGTGGAGCTTGCATATTGCAGTTCTACCATGCATTTCCATGGTAGGACCCCAATATACATATTTTTATGCAGATTCATGTTCCAGTCGATGCCTGGAACTCCACATTCAGCGTGGCGGCCGAGGAATAGCAGTTTTTACATATTATCCCTCGTAGCACCCTAAAGTCACGTTCGGTGAGTGTGGTGGGTCGTCCATTGCGGGTAATACTTGCAGCTGACTCCCTCTGCGCCTCCATCTCGTTATGGTATCACTGATTGTTGACCTGTGATGGCATAATTTGTCAACAACACTGTATGCTTCAAACTGGGTCCTTTCTCGCAGCCATTTAACCGGTACACAGTTGCATTAACTCTTGGGAGCATCATATTCCTTCCATTTTTACCGGCTATACGTGACTCATTACATGGCATGATGCACTCTGCCCATATGTTTATCCATTGACTTCTTTCCAAGAAATGTATGTATATTTTAAACTTTAAATCATATATCTATTGCGTTATTCGTTTGAGTAAAATGATTCAAAACCGATATGTCAGTGTGATTACCTATTTTGCTTACTAAACATTTGATTTATTTTATGTCATTTTCCCCTTGTTTTGCCCGCCCCCCCATACACCAAACGAATGACAGTAAGAATATACAGTACGTAGCGCATTAATATGTTGGTCGCATCTTTCTGTTGATCAGCATGAGAGAAATTTCTCTAGCGAACTTTTGTGTTTAGGAGATCACACTTCAGTTAAATTTGATACTAAAGTTCTTGCTCCGCTGGTAGTGTAATTTATTATTAGAAATATAAAACTAAGAGAGAGAGAGAGAGAGAGAGAGAGAGAGAGAGATTACCAAACGATCGTACCAGCGACATATTATTGTTGTTGTTGTGGAGGTGGTGGTTGTTATTATTATTATTATTATACAAATATCGTTCTTCTTCGGCCTCTTTTCAATTATTGTTGGATATAGGTGTCTTCAAAAATTCCCAGTTGTCTCGACCTTGAGTTAATGTCTAATTTATGTGAAACGTTCGTATAGCGACCCTCCATTTGTTCTTTAAATGTCAAAATGTTTGCCTTTTGAACATTATCGTCATTGTAATCCGAAATAAAAGAGATTTGTCACTTGTATATAGTTTTGTAAATAAAACATTTGCTGTGATTCTGAGATTAGTACTGATATCTGTGGATCATTTCTTCGATTTCTTCGATTATGTAGATTATTCGATATTATGTCAGCTAACAGCATTCGTAACATTTTCTCCAACAATGAAAAAAAGTGTCATAAATAACCTATGTAGCAAATAACATGGGCAGTCAAAATAATTTGATATCTTGATTTCCAAATGAATTAAGACAGTTGCATAACTTCTGATAAAGACAACTTATCACAATTAGCAAATCTGCTCTTGTTAAGCAACTTAAGAAGAGTAGAGGTACATGGATAAATGCTTAAGATCAAATATTTAATTTACACTTATGCTTATTATTATTTTTTTAATGGGCGCTTTTTGTAATTGCTTGTTTATAAATTTTCCGCTTTTATTTTGTAAACATTGACTGCACTCATGAACATAACAGCAAATACTAACTTAATTTTAACTTAATGATAAATTAATTCATTTTAAGTTATTTTTAATAGAAAACACAATTAATTTGATGTTATTTGTGATCAAAATTGATCGATTATTAATTTTATCCTCAGGAGCTTAACTATTTAATATAGTTAATATTGTGAGCATCACAATTTTCATTTACACTTTGCATAATTGAGAAATAATATGAAAAAGTGTACTTTGGGCCAGAAGTAAAAAAAGGATCACAATTAAAATATGCGACCGAAGATTTGTTTTTATCGAGAAAACAAGATAAATACTAATTCATTTAGTAAAAGAGACATTAAGAAATTGTATTATTTTATAGTTCAGAATGCGAACAGTATATTACTTTGCAACTTTAAAATCTTCATCATGACTTTCTTTGATATTACACTAATTAAAAGACGAAAAGACGAAAATTCTTCGCAACATCCTTATATTTGATTTTTTATGCTTTTTATGCAAACTTTATCTTCTGGCCTGAAATCTATTTATTATTAATTTATTATTATTTTTTTTTCCATTTTTACTTGCCTGTTAATTATATTACGCTTAATTTGGTATATGTACAGAATTTTCGCAATTTCAGAAGCATTTAAAATTAATCACAGATTATTTCCAGATTGTTCAATTTCTGATTTTAATTCCATTTTATTGTTCAAAGCGTTTTATTTTTGATTTCTTATTTGCATGCTCAGAAAACAAAATTATTTTTGCAATATGATGAATACTTGTTTTTGGTTTTTCGACTATTCGTTTTTTGCTCATTTTATACATTACGCGGTTGATCCTTTGATGAATTCACAAGCCTGATCTTTTGTGTATTTTATGAATATATCTGTAACGGAATCAGTATACCCATCATCATCATGATTAAAATCCGTATTCTTTGAAAAGAAAGTTTTCAAAGTTGTCAAAAAAATAAATAAAAAATAAATAAATAAAAAAAAAGGCTGAATTTGAAATCCAAAAAACTTATGTTGTGGAAGCAGATAATAGTTTGAAACTTTTTATGAAAGAAACTCTGGATAAGTAGCTATATAAAGCGAAAGTGGTTCGTTATCATCCCTTCAGCCTAGACATCTTTTCGAAAATAAAGAAAACAGAAATTTTTTGTTACAAATTTTAGCGTATTTAATACATCTTATTAGGATGCATTTTTAGAATCTGTCGAGAGTGAAGGCGAGAAAATCAGGTTTTGAGAATTTTTATATGCGACCAGTATTAATTTTAAAAATAGAATAATTTTCACAAGTTTTTACGTTTATACCGATAAGTTAGCCATGCGGACATTTTCACCTGCTTAATGTCTACAAATAAAAAGTGCACTGCAGTTAGAAGTAGTTATAAAGCAACGTTCTATTTTAACTAATTTTACTTAGCCAGGTGATAAAAATAACAAGTACTCACCACTTTAATTTATTTTTTGAAACGATATAATCTCGTTGTCACTTTTAATAACAATTTTTACAGGTTTGGGGACAAAGTTTTGTGTTTTATATAATTGCTTTTCATATCCTACCCATTCCTTGATTCAATTATTATTATAACTAACCTTCAAACTAGACAGGTGAAATATAATCCTCACTGATCATAATATTTAGCACTTTAGTTATCAAGATGCTATTTTTCCTTTGAAAATGAAATAAAGGAGGGAATTTTTTTTAAAAAAAAATCATTGCAGATTAAAATGCTGACATGATGAACCTTCATGACGTTCGACGTTTCATGCATCTGCATATAAATAAATATTTTTCTTTTTAAGCATTCATTCATTTATTTTTTACTCTACCATTTGCTCACATGTCACATGGCATGCCACTTACGATCCTCAAAAAATGTTTTCAACGATGGTTGTACTAAAGTGCATCCGCCATACAAGAAAGATGCAACACTGAAATAATGTAGCAAAAATTGTACTTAAATACGCAACAAAAAAATAACATCTTCTTTATTTCCAAAAAGGCTATCTAGGTGGAAGGAATGAAAAATAACAGAATGTGACCAATTTTTCTTTACAGCCGTCTATTGAGAGTATCGTTCATAAAAATTTAACAACCGTATTCAGTCTCGCACATAACCTTTCATGACCTTCAAATTAGCTTTTTTTTTTAAATTGATAACTTTGAGACTTTTTTTTTTAATAAAAGAAGGGTATCACCATGTTCATAAAGTACACAAAAAATATCACAGCTGTGGATTTATAGTTGGAATAGGGAATGAAACACTTTGAACATCTAAAATATGCCGCGCCATTTTGAAAAAACGTTTTGTCTGAAAATGAAAAAAGAAATCAAGAAGAAAACACCTAAACACCTTGAGTATTAAAATGGCAATAAAATTAGATATTAGACAATCTGGAATAGCCTGTTATTAGTTTTAAAATCTTCCAAAGTCGTGAAAATACTGTGAATTTGCAAATTAAAAATGGACATTCATAGGATTCAAAGAAAATCTAAAAAAATCATCTTCCAACAAATAACGCACTTTCATCAAAATATAAACTTATGAAGTTTCAATTTATTAATTTGATTATATAGTAAAATTAACGTTTTTTTTATCAAATGTATTTAACTTAAAATCCGATTTTTTTTTCACATGGGGGGGGGGGAGGAATTTCCGTAGACACCCAAAAAAACGTGGTTAGCTCCTATGAGTCACTGTCACTCACTGGAATGTTTCCGATGAGTTCATATGATCGATTAGTGGGAATACTCTACTAAATCCTAAATCCAGTAATATTCCCATGAAGTAGTCCATATCTTCGTGAACGTTGTCAATAATTAAGCGGAGATCATGGCGCGTTCTCCCTTCCATCTTACTTAGTGTTCACGATAAGCAATTGCTTAGTCATGGATGGGTCGCTGGCATTTAAAGAAACCAATTGTTCGTAATAAGAAATTATTAAATCAGTGAAAGTGAAAACGCAGTTATCGTGAAAAGATGAAAATCCTATCTGATGACAATAGCGACGCCAGTGTTACGATAAGATGTTAAATCGATAGCTGGGATGTCCTGTTTACAGAAAACATTGTAACAGAGTGAAAATGTATGCAAGACTATACCAGCGACAATGTGCTGAAGAAGAGAGATAAGATTAATTGGAAAGAATCTCACAAACACGTATTTGTCACGACCTTAACGCCTAATTCTCTTTAATAGAACTATTCATGATATGAATGGAAACTGTTGGAGCTACGACAGAGGAAAAATATGATATAATAACAAATGCTGTATTGCGATGAATAACATCTTCGAAATCGTTGTCTGCAGTCAGAGAGAGAGAGAGAGAGAGAGAGAGAGAGAATTCTATTCGATTCTAGCACAATAGACTGTAATTTTTGTAAGCCAAACGTATTTTATCAAATACTTCAGGATTCGAGTTCCTACCAAATACGGTATATATACAAAGAAATATCATTTAGGAGGTTTGCGTACTTTGATAAAAGTTTGGTTATAATTTTTTTTTTAAATATTAAATTAAGCGTTGTCATAGTAAGTGTAGACGTTTTATATTCGTTCTAATATTTTTTTCTTTTTATTTTCTTAAACAAGGAAATCCAACGGAATTCCCGTTACTCCTTTTGGACCAGACAGTTCATCAGAGGGGATTTTCCTGATTATACCTGTATTCATGAATAGTTCAATAAAAATAAATTGATGCATCTTTTATGTTTGATTTTTCTAATGTTCGAAAAGTTCTAGTTTTAATATTAGTATTAGTTTTAATACGTACACCACTTGAAGCATTAGAATCATTAGTGCAAAATGTAATACGTTTTTTTTTCAAAACAGTTTTGCGTACTTTAAATAGCTTTATAACTAGCTGTGTAGACAAGATCCAGCAATCAACTACAGAGAACGAGAATCAAAAATAATAAATAAAATATAAATTGTCATTCATATCTGTGATTATCTACCAATTGGCATCGCAAACTGTACAACGATATTTCAAACTATACGATACATATCCAGAAAATAATAAACTACTCCATCAGCAGTCATTTATTTGGAATAACTATTTTCCAGAAATATTTTCAAAAGTCTGATCAGTGAACGGTTTCGTAATTACCTGCCGCATGATTTTATAATATCTTATAATAATTTTTGTGATTTGTGTCTGACATTAAAGAATAGATTTGGTAACACGAACATATTATTCATCTTTGACTGCAGTGTTCGTTTTTTTTTTCTGTGGGGCAGCTGTTTTTGTATTTTTTTTTTGTTTGATGACTGAGTTGTAATTGGACTGAAAGCATTTTGGTTTTCAGTTCAAGCAAAGAATCTGTCGATTAGATCTGTCTTCATGGACTGTTACAAAATTTCACACATTTTTTGTCCATCATGAAAGTTTAGTGTTAATGAAATTTATTCTTCAAGAGAGTTTTGATTCAAACTATATTTGCTAAAGATTTCACATTTCAGTTTTCATTTTATCATGATTCAAGGTGACCAAAATTAATATAACCCTGTCAATTAAAGTTTCGCAGTATTTGGAACACTGGATTGCGGTCCACAAGGCCTCAAACAGGCATACTTTAATCTTGACTACATTGTATTTATGTGAGTGATATCCGCTATCGTCCTTAATTAATTAATTAACCTTGAAATCATTTTCAACCATTCAGAAACAGAATATCAAGACATAGTATTATCTCTATAAACATAATCGAAAGTTACAATAAATTTACTTTTAGAGACGTTCTGAGAAATCCTTCTCTCTCTCTCTCTCTCTATCTCTATCTCTCTCTCTCTCTCTCTCCTTTCCTCAATCCTAGATACGTTTTTTTATTAATTTCTAAATGAACGAATTAAATCCAAACAACAATACAATAAAATGTCTTCAAACATTTCTCCAGGATTTTTAAAATGATCAAAAACCTTACCAGAATTTTTCTTCCCATATACTTCACCAACATTTGCGGTATAAACACAAAGTGTGTACCATATTTTTAACCGAAATCCAAATTGTAGTTACAACAACCAGAATGTTCCATAATTGTTTTCACAGCACTCTGTATGAGTCCTTCTCAAGCAAGGATTTCCACATGTGATTTTCTATATTCTTTGCCAAGAGATGCAAATATTTATCTTCTCGTCCTTATTGGCCTTCTTAGCTTAAAGTCTTCTCGATTTTGTATCATTCATCTGCTCTTTGTATCTTTCCTATAATTGTTTAAATCACTCTGATATCTTTGACGTCTTATACTCGTGATTTCATGAAGTCCGACGACCCAACAATGAAGTTTGTTGCAAGTGTTTTATTTATTTATTTTTTTTCAATTCTACTCTAAGCTGGAGGAAAAATTGAAGTATTTGTGATAGGCAACCCCTTAATCAAACTATCATATTCCAACCAGTATAAGAGATAACCCTCTTCTATTACCTTAATCTTGTCATAACTAATACCAATACACTAGGAAGGAGAAACTGTTCATGCCATTTAGTAACATCGACCATAATCATTTTTCATCTCTTGTGGAATATATATCTCTCTCTGTCTCTCTCTTTGGAATGACGTTATTCATTCCCCCACTTCATTCAAAATTCCCGACCACTATCTAATCCATGGTTTTCCAAAAAGTGTGTTAAGGTAATTGAGTAGAAAAAACTGTATACCAGATGTGGCTTGAGTCAAAATCTTCAGCTATATTATCAGCCTATATCAAAGCCAGCAGCAGTTGCAAAATAACCATTACTTAATCTAAATCTGAACTTCGAAAGAGATGAACAAAGAAAACGTATCTCTTTCACAAACGGCAGTCATTCTCTTGTCCATGCATAAACCGTTGTGAGCGCTTTCTGAAAAACACCTAAAAAGAAAGTTCACACACTGACTTCATTTTACTCTTCCAACTCCTGTATAGACGTCAATGGTTAATCACATCCAATACCAGAAAAATTCCCCTGCATGCTTCATATAGCACATTAAAAAGAGATCAGATACCAAAAATAGGGCTTTGGTCCTGACAGTATACTTCAATTGTATTTAAGAGATGTGCTATGAACTAACAACAGTCTTTTATCGTCTCTGCACCCTAATGTACTCAGCTGGTACTCAGCTGCCAGTACAGCACGTACTGATACCCACCACTCAGCATGAAATGCTGAGTGGTGGGTACCAGTACGTGCTTCATTTCATTAGCATGAAACGAAGCACGTATTCGGGATTTTTCAAAAAAAAGGAGATTAATAATCAACCATAACTTCTTGAACAATTGGTACTTAGTTCAAGAAAAATGAATTGGTAATCGCTAACCACTAGGACAGATTCTGTCAATCAAGATCAACAGTAGATCTTGGTTAAATCACTCATCTCTGGAAGGGTTTGAAGAAATATTTTATTTTGCCCTTGATATTTTAGAGGTATCTAATAGGGCATGACATACACAGCTTCTCAACAAACATCAACGTATGGTATACCTTTTACAATCGTCACTAGATCGCCAGTTATCTCTTGGATCGCTCTCTGATTGTAAGGGTGAAGGGTCTTTTCAGATTTATTTCCTAATGCAGATGTTCCTTAGGGCTTTTGTATATCCTTCATCCTCTTCCGCATGTACATAAACCATGTTCTTTCACTGACCTTAAACTCCATACCACATATTTATATGACAAACCTTGTAATGTTCAAACATCTAAGGCTTCCGTTTTACTATAGGTACCAAAATTAATCCTGTACTATTCATTAAAGGGATGGTTGCAATTTCTAATTCCTTGAATACTTACAGAACATAATTCCGTCTTTTATCTAGCAAGAAAAAGATCTTACTTGTTCTTTTTCTTCTTCCCTTACCTTTGATAACACAGAGCTCAACAGGACACCAGGTCTCTCTTTTAGGATTTACACCTAGAACTAATCTTTCCTGATACAATCTCATCACTTTTATATTATCCTCAACATCTAAAAAACAAGGCATCCGTTTTCTCACAAGTCGTTGCTTTTCACTTGTTTTCATTTTTGCAAAGCCACTGCTTCTGTACAAATTTTGAATTCTTATAACACTGCTACATTTGGGACAGTAGACCAAATTGCTTTCTAAAACTTGATGCTGTACAAAAGAGGGGAATTTTGATTGTGTGTCATAGTCTCCAGCTGCAATTGCAGGAAGATCTGTTTCCTTATTATATCCTTACCACAGATAATTTCATCAAAGATGCTCAGAAGAAGGGAAAACACCCAAAGAAACACTACATCTTTTATTCTACTACCTTTGTCCTCAGGATCAGCCTTCTGCATTGAAGTGATTTTCAATTATTGCGACCTCCAGATTTGACAAAGAAATTCAATAGATTCCTTCTCCTCCTTACTTTCAACCACAGTTTCAATTTCTGTAGGTTCTCGTATGCTTGGTTAAGCACACGAGAACTACAGAATATATACATCAAGCTAAAACGTTTCATTTATGAGTAAAATACAGGAATGAATAAATATAGTCTTACAGCCAATCTTGAATTAAAGATTTTTATTAGCCAACTACATCCTTCTTTATAAACCATTTTCGCAATTTTATTCTTTGACAGAGAAATTTTGACCGAGTTATTCTCATAGCTGTTACTGCCTGGGATTTGATATCGACGCAAATAGCTTAAATTTATTGAAGACGATCTTCTGTTCATGGATTTCATGTTGTTTCATACACGAATTTTTAAATGATCTGAAATATGTATTCTTGTTCTCACTCTATAACGAAAAAAGCTCAGTTTTATGAAGAATCGAAACTCTTTGTTACATCTACTGCCATTACTGAAACACTGTCATATACTGTATCTACACAGCCAACACTATATATATATATATATATATATATATATATATATATATATATATATATATATATATATATATATATATATATATATATATATATATATATATATATATATATATATATATAACGAATTCTACTGATATATGAATAACATAATGAAAATCACCGTTTATGACTCATCCGCCAAAGCATAATACTTTTTCCTGATAGAGAAAGTGAGATTCGTTTGGTTTTGTTGTTTGAAATTTCTGCTGAAGCAACAAAGGTAACGAGGTCAGTGCAAAGAGGAAATGAAGATGGGTAGATAAGCGTTTCGCAAAACAATGTTTAAAATATATCTTTTTTTTTGTCTGTTGTCCATGGATAGGCGAGTCTCTAATGAATACCGACGGTTCTCTTCTCTTGTTCAAGATTCCTCATCACTTTGCGTTTGTTTGAGATTTCCGTAACAGAGTTATCTGTTAGAAATAGAACAGTTAACTCTGCTAAAGCCATCACGAACGAAGACACAAACACAAATAAGGTGATGAGATATCTTGAATAAGAGAAGAGTCGCTATTCATTAGAGACTTCACCCATCCGTGTACAGAAGATATAAAAGAAATAAAAGACATAAAAGAAGAGATAAAAATTGTCGTTTAATATGTTTTATTAATTTAGGATTCATTTAATTTCTTCCGATTTAAATCGATTTCACATTCCAGTCTCGAGGGCCAAATAAGAATCATCAGTGCACTTATTCTGCTGATATTAGGTCGGACATCCCGAAATGAATAATAACCGGAAATAGCGATCATCATTGAGAGACGCTCTATTTCCTTCAAACAGATAAAAAAATATAAAACATTATATGTTTTATATTTTTTATAAAATATTTTATATGTTGTATATGTTTTATTAAAATAAGTTTCAAGTATAATATAAAACATTACACTTGAAACTTATATTAAATCAATACTCTGAAGCTTCCCAACATTTTTTATTTCTTTTTCTTTTTATCTTATTCCTTCTTTCGGTTTTCTAAGCATGGCTGCGTTTAAAAAGTAAACGCACCTTTCCCCAGTACAAATGTACTATAGCTTTACTAATAACCTTTCGCGGGTGGGAACCACATAAAAATTGCAGAGGAGTTTATTTCTTGTTTTAACATTGGTTGTCACCTTCGTTTGTAGTCAGTGGTTCCAAATTTAACTATCAAATTCGAACTAAAGTCAGCGACCTGATCTTGCAACGCGTTTCACAAAATTTTTTATTGTTTGGCTTCAATAAAGAGCTAACTGTTTGTCTAATCAAATAATAAGATGACATAAACTGCTGTCCAGTTGCTCGATAAATTAGATTAGTTATTGTGATATCCTAAGGTGTCAAGGGATGTTTCCGGAGGGAATGTTTAAAGAGGTGTAGAATAATTACAAATGTATCTTTACAAATTCTGACATAGCGTTCCTCTTATGTTTTGGTAAGTTATGATTTATATTTCATTTTCGGAATTTACCAGAAATCGTCTGTGATTTCCTTTAAATATATGGGGTAAAGTATTTTGAATTGAATTGCAAAATATTTATTACACATTCATCCTATTGATATAATCATGTTTCCTAATTCTGCATAATTCTGATATGATTCTGACAATACTCAACATAACATTAGTTAGAAAACAAATCGCCTTAATTTTCTTTGTATTAATTACAAATGATTCAAATAATATTTTTTCTTTCTAATTGCACATATTTCCTTAAGTGATTTTCCTTATAGGCTACAAACATCAGTACTGGATTAATTATATAGCGAATTGCTAATAGTATAAAATAATTTTGTATGTAATCATTCATCTGCAAGTTAAGTAAAATGCGATTTTTCGTAACTACTTATATCTCCTGCTGTTTAGCCAACTGGGTTGAATAACTGCTTTCAGCAAACAGTGGATTTAGATTTTATGATGAGAATGGTGGTTGTAAATAGGTACACAGATTAAGGTGACCTTAAGAACGGAGAGACAACAATCCTGCTAGTTAAGCACATAACTTGGCCATCAAAAATACGTTGTTTTATCTTCTGAGCAGGAGTTCCCATATTAACTAACTCTTACTTCATTCAAGTCACTCAAAGTGCTAGGTGTCCAATATTTTGAATGGGGAATTATTATAAAAAGCTGCTATTTTAATCGAAACCTGTTAGTCTATTTTTTTTTTCTATAAAAGTCGTATCGGTCGCATATGAGTGGACCAGTAAATATCCTATTCATAGATGACTAAATAAGACACCAGTAAAAGCATATTCAGTATATTAAAGAAATTTTCAGATGTTGAATTTCCCTCTCTTAAATTCTGCACTTGAGTGGATTCTGTCAAGAAAAGTAATGCGCGTAAAAAAAGGTTGCTATTGCAGCTGGGATTTTCAGTAAATGGCTTTTTGGAAAGCTAGTGTAATGACAAAAGAATACTCACACAGTAGTGAGCCATCGGGTAATGATTTCGGTAAAGACCATAATATTCGAATCGATATCTTTCACCGAAAGAGAGAGAGCGAGCGAGCGAGAGAGAGAGAGAGAGAGAGAGAGAGAGAGAGAGAGAGAGAGAGAGAGAGAGAGAGAGAGAGAGAGAGTACACAGTTTTCGAAAGTTTTCTGACTGTAGTTCTGATTACCTTATTCGTTGCGTGTGATAAAAGTAAAATATGTGCTTCCCCCAATTATTACGCCGATTTAACTGACTGCTGTATGCATTGATGCTTTCACAACCCATTTTAGGAATGTTCTAATAAAAAGGGCATAACATGCGAGTAAAGAACTGTAATATAATTATTATAAAACTCATCATAAAGGAACCTGACGACGTTCGCTTATTATTTTTAAGATACAGCTTTCGTATCTTCTTAACGGACAAATGATGTTTAACTTTGCAAAAGAACTGTTTTCCTCTTATCGCATCTAGTTCATGCTGAAAAAGAAATTACTGCGTTCTGAGTTTCCCATCTTCTTCTCATGCTGATACCAAACAAACAAACACAAAAGAGACAGCATTTTGAGTATCCCCGATGTCTATTCGGTGCAAGTTTTTTTTTTTTTACACAAACTAGCCATTCATGCTTAACTCTAAGAGCACTATTGGTTGAACATTGAAATTTCGTTATTATTATTTTTTTCTCCCGGAGACATGCAGTTTGTATCGTCAAGCTAACTGCTTTGCATATCGTCTTCACTTATATATCTACTAGTGTGCCAAATTTCAGAAGGGATTTGAAAATAAGTTCGTTCAAACTTTCCTCGTGTGTGTGTGTGTGTGTGTGTGTGTGTGTGTGTGTGTGTGTGTGTGTGTGTGTGTGTGTGTGTGTGTGTGTGTGTGTGTGTGTAATAATTCTAAATAAAGAAAAATGGCTGAGTTAAAGAAAGGAAGATCCTGCATAGATCATATATTGAAATACTGGCATTCATAGATTATAAAAAAAAAAAGCTTTTCGCGAGATAAACGGATATAAACTCTTTGGTATTTTAAAATCCACTTAACTATATATTTATTAAAACCGCTCTACAGATTACATGAGAAAACACAGTACTATGTTAAAAAAAAAAATAGGCAAGAACAGAACCAAATCAGAACCGAAATGGAGGAAGAGTAAGAAGTTTCTTTATAATACTATTTTAGTTTCGTTGCAGTAAATGATGTGTGAACGTAATAACTAGTAGAATTTATTTATGGACATTTCAAAAATGAAGAAAATATTGTGCTACAAAGATAAATAGTAGTTTTTTTTTCTCACTGTTCACTCGAAATAAATAATAGCATTCAGTTTTAAAAACTTATACAATTCTCCACAGTATGGTAATCCAGAAAATTTCCAAGAGATGGCAGCACACTCTCTTTAAAATGAGATTTAAGCGGATAATACGACATAACACTGAAAATGGGTAAGTTGTTTAAATATTAACCCTTTCTGCCCATGATTCCAATTGGAATCACTAACTGTGTTGGCTTTCATAGCCCATATTACGTGGCGAATGATTCCAATTGGTATTGTACGTCGTAGTTCCATTTCTTTAATATAATAACAGGTATGTATTATTACGTATAAATCTTACCAATATCGGTTTTATGACTTAGTAGAATAATATGCATATATCGGATTATAGAGTATAAGCTCAGAAGTTGAATATTTGCTACCAGAATATAATGATTCCATATGGAATCAGTCGGTCAGAATTCTTATCCTAAAATGTATTTTTCATCAAAATACTTGATACTCTTGCTTTTATTAGACCTAAAGACAAAATAAATAGAAAGAATTTTTTTTTCACTTGGAAAACAAAATTTAGGTCAGAAAGGGTTAAAATAATATAAAATGATTTTAAAAATATGCATTCTTGTGATATGACTGTAACATCTTGATTTTGTGGCACCTTGATACATTTTAATTATTATTATTTTTAATTCCCTTTTCTGTTTCTTCATTGTCAAAGTGATTAAAGTTCGCAAGTGAATTACATTCCCTTCCAGGTTGAAGAAATTAAATTTTCTTCCTAATAGGTTGTAATAGAATAAGCATACTCATAAGATCGCTCATATTTTGATTCCTGAAAACATGGAATCAACACACAAAAATTACTCATAGACTCTTCAATTTCAATTTTGACTTTCCTTCTTAGAAATGGTTACTATATTATCTGAAGTCTTCCATTTAACTCCGTCTGACATGCCTATCTTTATCCATTTTTATCTTCTAAATTTCAGCTAGCCTGTCAGAATTAGTGACATTCTTTGCGGTCTGTCAACGCTCGACTTTCTTGCTGCCATCTTTATTTCGTGCTGAAAGGCATATCAGTAAGCAGTGGAAGAACACTTGCTTTGGCATATTAAAGTAGAATAAAAATATTTTTGTTGAATATTTTGTTGAAATCACAGTAACATGCTGTCATTTCCTTGTCGCGATGATTAGGAAATTGACAACATGTTGCTGTCAATGTTATCATAATCACCTACAGAATATATTTGTTGACCTTAACTGTTAATTAAGCGAAATACTTATGAAGGTTGTTCTTCGATGTTTTCATTTGCATGCCTGAATGCTAAAAACTTCGAATCAGACGTAAAATGTAATGAACATTTTCAGTTTGTAAAATGACCTACTTTGGTTCAGAAAACCGTGACTAGGCAGAAAAATACATTACAGATATTTAAAGACAGTCACATTGTTTCTAATGTGACTGTCTTCAAAGCGTAATTTATTCTGAAATTCACTGTTTAAAATTTTATTTCGTTATGGGCCAGAGTCGTATTCAGTTTTTCTTGTGCTGCGTTGTCGTAGTTGTCGCAACTACCGGAGGTCTTGTGAGGAACAAACGTAATTCCTCACGTTATAATATTGACGACTTGCGCTATTTCATATGCAGTAAGAGAATTTTTATTTAGATTTAAAATATATACTTTAATATTTTGCTTTATATTAAAACAAATTATATATTTTAAATCTAGAATTTATGAGGGTGACTTCCTGCTACAACTGGCTGGGATAGGAAAAGTCTGTAAAACGAGAAAGAATTCAACGATTTTGGTAAAAGCTGCACCATGTGGTTTATTTGCTGTGCTACAGATTGAAGTTTTATTCAATAGTTTGAAATATCACATTAGACAAAGTTGACTTTTATAGATTTATTAACCCCCCCTGAAATAATAGTTTTCTAAGGATGTTGTTTTGTTACTTTGCTTGTTAACTGACACTGACTAGTTCTCTGACCTGAGGAATGTTTTTCGTTTCTATTATTTAAGCGATATTTGTAGATTTTTCTTTCAGTAGTCAGAATTCAATAATCTTAACGACTTAGCTGGAAGTAATCAGCATTATTTGTAAGTCTCATAAGGAGTGGAAGATAATTCTCCTCAGAAACATGCATACCTGTCAGAAGAATGCAAGCAATGTATGGTCATAATACATTTTCCTCAAGGCTTAATCGCTTCTGACTTATTAACAGACAAATAAAAAAAAATCAGCTAACGCCTTTTTATTCCCGTATATATGGAGTAGGCGAGGCCGTTTAACCCTATCTAACTTTTTGGAGACTGAGTGGGCAGTTCAATCTCCACTGGCAGCCAATCAGAGATAGCTGGCCCAAGGCTATCACTAATTAAGTGGTACGCAGTGAAGAGAGACGGCTCAACAAGTGCCACCATCTCTTGGTCCCTAACCCTAACACAATATATTTAATGTCTGAAATAATGTGGGTTCTACGGTCGATTTTCTTGAGTTTACGAGACGAAAAAACCAGATTTTCCGGGAGAAAAAACCCGGTTGCCCTTGCCAGAGATCGACTCGGAAACCGGTCGAAAAAAGGCTTAGGAAAATTTCCTCTAATCGACGACTAGATTCGAAACAAAGTCTTCCTTCGTGCGGTCAAGCGCCGTGGTATGCAAATGCCACAGACAAATAATAATAATAATGAAAAAAACGCATATCATATTGTGTAGGAAAATATCACTCTTATTAAAAGGATTAGATCGGATTTACATTGGAGAATATTTAATAATATTATTTACAAAATATCTGGATACGCTTTGCTAAAAAGTTTACTTTGATATTATTGCATTGTAGCTTGCATGTTGTTGTTGTTGTCATGTCCTTTGAAGAGTCTTAGATGTTTCCATGTGCTCCTTGAACTTCTTTGGCTATGTCGATAATTTTGTTTGTATAGAGCTGTTGTTCAGGATTAGGATCTATTTCTTGCAAGGCTGCTGTAATTGCTGAACAGATAAAGATGTGAGTGGGTGTCAGTTCAGTATTGAGACAGTTGTTGCAGGTTCGATATGTTCTCGTATCATCTCGTATAGAAGAATAAAGAGCAATACAGATGTATTGATCGTCATTCTTCTATAATGTCCGTCCTGTTCGTAGTCTTGCTATCGTGGTTGAGGTCTTTCTGTGAGCATTCATTTCGGGAATTTGATGTTATATCACTGATTTCAGTGGAATTAGTTTAGCTTTTGCTAGTGCGTTAGCATCAGCAAGAGTTATCATGTGAATTTCTTGGTTAAGTTTACTCTCCTCTTTCGCTAATTTATCAGCTGCTTCATTATAATCAATGCCTACATGACCAGGAATCCATTGTAAAATGCAACTTTTTCCTAAACACTTTGGTTGATTTACGAGTTTATGGGTGTCTTGTGTGTGCTTGTTATTGCCATTTTTGATTGCCTCCGCGGCTGATCTTGAGTCACTGTAAATTATAATTCCCTCAGATTGTTGACATGATGATAATTTTAAGTAGGCTTCGAGTGATTTTATTTATTGCGTAAAGTTTGCTGGAAATTGGAAGCAATTCTCCCAGATCCAACTTTTATTGAAAGTTTTTTGCCTTTCAGGAGTAGAAGAGAACACCAGCGCCTCCATTAATCCATATGTCGTCTGTCTGTATTCACTGGGCATCTACAGATGCCGTATGGTCACTCCGATGCTCGATGATGTTCCACACTAGGCCTTGCCATGAAGATCGGTCACTCCACACACGCCGTCCATCCATCTCATTGATGGTCTACCCCTGCCTCTTTTTCCAGGAACTTTACCTTCTATTACTGTTCTGAGAAGTCCTCCTTCCATCCATTAATCCATAAAAGCCTCGAAATCATATGGGTGTCTGACGATCCATCGGTATAACAAATAATCTGTTTGGAGGCTGAAAGAAAGTTGATAGCATTTACCATATTTTTCGGACGATAAGACGCACTGGACGATAAGACGCACCCCAAATTTATGAGACGATTTTTAGAAAAAATATTGTATTATATAAATATATTTACAAATTATTACTTAATTTTTATTTATTGTTACAATCATTTGTATTAGCAATATTCACTTCATCTTCACTCTCGGTACTATCACTCGTCTCGTTAATGTCACCGTTCGTATTACTTTCGTTTGAACTATTGTTGTCACTCCCTTCAAAAACTGCGTCATCTTCGGTACCATCCATCGCATTACTTAACCCGCATTTCTCAAATGACTTTATAATGGTCTTTTCTTTCACAGCTTCCCATGAATTTTCCACCCAGGTACATACTTCTGAAATTGTTGGCCGTTTCATACGTCCTGTTGCTGTAACATCGTGATTTGGCTTTGCCATCCATTTGTTCCACTCTTCGCGCATAAAAGTTTTGAATGGTTTATTAATAGATCCATCCAAGGGTTGTAATTGACTTGTAAGGACTCCTGGAATGAATGACAGTATTCATCCTGTATTCATTTCTTTTAGAAGCTTCTTGATTGATTCTGTTTTATGCGCTCTGAATTGATCCCACAGTAACATCGCAGGCTTTTTAAACAACGCATCTGGACGTTTTGCCCATATCATTTGTATCACACACACACACACACACACACACACACACACACACACACACACACACACACACACACACACACACACACACACACACACACACACACACACACACACACACACACACACACACACACACACACACACACACACACACACACACACACACACACACACACACACACACACACACACACACACATTTATAAACTTGCATTCTCTTTCCTCTCAAGGCGCTACTTTTCACTTCTACAACTGCTAACTCTATATAAATCTCAACTTCGCCTTATCCAAGAATGTTATTTTTATGTATGGGGTGATGTACAAAAATCGTTTCTAAAATTATTGTCATAAAGACAATTTCATTCATTTTTTTCATTCCATAAACCTCTAAAGATGATTGGCATAAAACAATCATCTTTACAAAGTCTGGAATAAGGCAATCCGTTTAGTACATTTAGTACTGTGGATAAACTAAGGGTTAATAATTTGGTACTTTTCTTTCTCGCAGTGCTATAGTTTATAAACATTTCTTCACCAAGTGCTTATGTGAAAATAAAAATCCTTTCCCGCTTCTCAGAGAGAGAGTTTACAATATTTTGAGTCTGGGAAAATGAACAGCTGCTGGTCTTCGTATTCACTTAATCTCTAACCTCCCCTCACATCCAACAGAACACTTACTAGATCTCCTCTTTCATTCTATATGCATATTTTTGGATAATTAGTTTCCCTCAGTAAATTTTTGAAGTACTACAACCTTCAGATATTCAAGAAAAAATATAATTAATTCCTCTTTATTTCTTAACACGTGCTTACAACACTCATTGGGCTATAGAGTTTGCAGCACTGCTATGTTAGAATGTATATCACATCGGTATTACAACTGCTAAGTAACGCCAAAAGACAAAATTTAATTTCTTGATTCTGAGGATGACATCTGTGTAATATGTTTATGCCAAGAAAGATGGAAAGTTAGAATTATCCGAAGAAAGGAAAAAATCTTATTGAAAGTCTCACGTGTTGACAAAAATAAGGCCGGAATAATGTACTCCTTTTTCAGAGAAATTAGTTAGAAATGTATTATACCAGCGTTGATATTAAGAAGGGAAACATAATTGCTCTGAACAATATTTAGGAGATACTAATTTAGCTTTATAAAAATTGAAATTGTGGAAGTATTATTAATTATGCAGTGAATTTTGTAAAACGAAAGACAGGAATATAGTGTATTGTCATAAGCAAAAATGTGAATTGTATTTGTATCAAATGGGTAAGATCACTGAAGATCTGGAAAGGACAGGAGTAGGTGAAAGGACAGAACCTCATGTCAACCGAAACATGACTTGACATGCTTAAGGATAAAGATTTATCCGTGAATACATGTAACATAAGACCAGAGGGAAAGCAGTCAACCGAGTTTACGAAGTCAGAACACGGACTGTATTATAAAAGCTGACTTCATTATCTTGAGTTCTAAACCCGATCGAATGACTTGGAGATATGAAGAACAACTAAGTGAGATTCTCCAAACTCTGGTTTCGAACTGCGACAAACCAGTGGAACAGGAGAGAATGAAACGGCTCCTAGAACAATAAACTCTCTAATACATACCTTAAGAAAAATTGAAGAAAAGTGAGAAGAAACAGAAAGTTTTTCGATATGCATTATAACAAGATTTTTTGAAGCCGTCTGGAGAAAAAAATGAAATCGAAGTTTAAACGCATGGGTGTTTGCAATGGTAGGACGATGCTTATCAACTCATCAATGCAAGAATTTTTGAAATTGTAAAATGCCATAACATTGTTTATTTAGGAGATCATGTGGGAAAAGAAACTACAGAATATTAGCTTTTAAACTGACAGTGTGCATGTATAACGTCATCCCTATCTACGTTAGTTCACTCCTAGAGACTGTTTTCACCATTCCAGTGATATAATTTTCGTTTCCTGCGGATTATATGCAGGACTACTTGTATGCACCGATGTGATGGTGTAGTCACAGGATTTAGTTGTTTAAAATCGATCGGACTTCACTAAACTTTGTTGTACTACACTCTGTGGACACCAGAATATCAGCAATATTTTTATTTGACACAACGTCTAGGATATCAACTGGCATTAAAAAATAATTAAAGGTTAACTTAGTTTAGTTAGAACAAAGTAAAATGTGATGACGAGTAAAATTAATGAACAAATTGAAATAAGTAAATATCGTGGAAAGGAAACACTCCACATTAAACTAAAGGAAAGGATTTCAAAAAAAGAAGTGTTCAAGAAATGTGCGAATGAACGTAAGGATGTTTGCAAAATAGCATGATTTTACTACCCTGATATGCTCTATATCCTAGATTGCTACGATGCCATCAAAGGTTGAGGGAAAGTAAGTTTGATCATTACGTGATTATACAGAAATATACTCAAATATAATTGCTGAAAATATTTTTTCGCTTTTCCATGATGCAGCAAGTTCTAATTATGATATCAGAATGCTGAGTGTCATTAAAATTTTAAAGGAATCGTGGATTTTATTTAGCCATGAAGACATATCAATAGTACAATGGGACAGCAAGGATTTAAATGAAATGTTCTTCAACTTTTATGAGTTACATTTTGCTATTAAAAAGTAATTCAGAAAAGTTGTAGAACCTCGCAGGGTTACATTTTTGCTATTCATTAATATGTTCTCAACTAATAATAAAAATTCAATATGATAAACCATTCCATATGGATTACCTATTTTGTACGACACTGACATGCATGTTGTTCTTTTCCCCCTCAACCTTATGGTTGGTGGATTAGCAATATGCTACTTTTACTTGGGAATAATTATGGAAGAAGGTGGTTTCGCGTTGCCCTCCTTGCCCTGCTATAAATACTTATGTCTGTAAATATGTGTGTTCATGGGGCCGGTTTCCTGTTTTTGAGGGATAAAAAAACCCGAGTTTCGGGGAGCCCCTCCACATTCGTATGTGATTGGCTAACTCATCTGTAGTTGAAAAGACCTGATAAAGGTCTTTTAAGACTAAACGTTAGTCGAAAAACTAAGTTTTTCGACTAAAGTTTTTATCTTTAACTTTGTCTTTAGACGAAAAGTCATTGACGGGAATCGAACCCAGGTTTTTCCGACCAAAGGGCTTCGTTTATACCGACTGAATTACGGAGACTCCACTGACATCTATATGAAAACGTTTTCAATAGTCAAATATATTTTTGGATTGTTTAAATAAAGTATTATTTTATTTAAAATTTATAAACTTATATTATTTAATTTATAAGATATTATTTATAAATTTTTATTTAAAGCCATTATTTAAATAGTGCCATAAATAATTTACATTATTTATGACACCATTATTTTACTACGCAGTATATTTACGTGGTATTCATTTATCTGTAAGATATGAATAAATTAAAAATATATATTTCTATTGTAACATTTATAAAATATGAGCCTCTTGGGGAACTCTGTAACCCCTAGAGAGCACGTCCCCTGGGTGGCGGATAGGGGACACGCTCTCTAGGGGTGGTGGATAGGGGACAAACACCGCGCGCGTGTGTGTGTGTGTGTGTGTGTGTGTGTGTGTGTGTGTGTGTGTGGTGGGGTGGGGTGGTCCGAATATACTGAATAAGGACTCGTAAACCAACAGGGCCACAAGGGGTAATCATCTTGATTGTAAGGGAAGCAGCACTCCCATGGAACCCTAGCTGGATCTATCCTCTCCTCATTCTACTTGAGAAAGATCCACTTACGTTAATCTTTCCTATAAGGCCTTATCAGCCAACTCTTCTTATTTTATGACCCTCATGCTATTAGAGTACTCGAGGGCCATGGGGTCTTTTCATTTCTGGCATTACAACTATGCCCTCTCTATAAACCTTACTATATTTCTTCTATAATCTACTCTTTCCTCCTTCAATATACCCTATTCCTCCTGTGGGTTTAAATTCGGAAGAAGGCTAGTTCAGAAGCCTTAAGGTAGCAGCCCGACCACTGAACTATTCCATCGTCAGGCTAGTCCTCTGACATGGAGAACGTAATTCTACTTGTAAGCTGACAGAAAAAGATAATCGGATTGAATCTATGGGAAACGACCCTGGAATGGAAAAGTTAAAACAAAAATGGGAACGACAAAATATAATACACATAGCAAATTGGAATGTAAGAGGAATAGCATATAAAGAAATAGAATTAGACCGATTATTAAATGAAAGAAATTTTAAAATAGCAGAAACAAAAAGAAATTAAAAGGAACTATGAGAACCGAAATTTTTAATGTGATATACAGTGGAGTCGACAGAGACCAAAGAGCACAAGCAGGAGTCATGATTTGGATTCATAACTCCCTTTCAAAACAGTTAAAACATTATAAATTATGGAATGAAAGAATAATAGAAGCTAGAATAAAAATAGATAGAGGCTATTTAACAATAATTGGTTTATATGCCCCAGAAGAAGGAATAGAACAGGATTATATTGATTTTTATAATCAGCTAAAAAACATATATAATAAAATAAATACAAATGATTACATAATTCTCGCAGGAGACTTAAATGCAAGAATTGGAAACACGAAAATTAATAATAATATAGGAATACACGAGATGGCGGCACATTTGAGCAGTCTCTCTTCACTGTGTACCACTTAATTAGTCATAGCCTTGGGCCATCTATCTCTGATTGATACCAGTGGGGATTGAACTGCCCACTCAGTCTCCAAAAGTTAGATAGGGCTAAATAGCCTCACCTACTCCCGTATACGGGAATAAAAAGGCGTTAGCTGATTTTTTTTATATAGGAATACATGGAGAACATACTCTAAACAGGAATGGTAAAAAATCGATTAACTTTGTAGTTTATGATAACCTAAAAATAATGAATTCCTTCTATAAACATAAAGACATACATAAATATACTTCATCAGCAAGAGGATGGATATCAATGTTAGATTACTTTATATTAAATGAAAAGACATCAAAATTTTCACTAGATGTTAGAGTTCGCAGAGGATATGAAATAATCAGTGACCACTTCCTTGTTAAAATAAAATTAAGATTACCACCTAAATGGCTACAAGTAACAAGAACAGAAAGAAAAATTGAAACATTTGTTTATAAAACCTAGACTATTGAATGACACAAATGTACAATCGCTGTATGAACAAAGAATTAACCAATATCTAGATAAAATAAAACAAAATCAAGAAATAGAAATAGAATGGCTTAATAGAAAAGCGATAATAAATGCAGCAGCAAATGAAAGGCTTAGGAAAGACCAAAAAATTCAATAAATGAAAAAAAAGTGAAGATCTGGGATGATACAATGAAAGAAATAATCAAAAAGAAATAGAAGCCTGTCACAAATGGTTAAGCAGTAAAAGATTAGAAGATGAAATAGAATATAAAAGAATAAGAGCCATAGCTAAAAGAGAAGTCAGAAAAAGACATAAAGAATCATGGAACAAATTTGTTTCTAATTTAGGACATGATTTATATAAAATAAGATCCAATGTATATAAGATTTTGAAACACTTAAATGCAGATACCAAAGAAAACATAAAATTAAACACCGAATTGAAATTAGAAGAATTTCTAAATAACTACACAGAATTGTTCAGAGACAAATATTTTAAAAAAGACAACTGGCAAACAATTAACGAAAATGAAAAGGAAATAACTAAAGAAGAATAAGAAACCAGCCTGAAAGAAACAAGAAACTGAAAATCACCTGGAGAAGATAAGCTAGGTTCAGAACTTTATAAATATGCAGGAACTAGATTCAAAGAAAGACTCTTATTATTTTTAAATAAAATTTATTCAACTGGTATCCCCACAATAGAATGAAAAAACGCAATTGTGATTTCTATCTTTAAAAAAGGTAATAGAGATGACCCTAAAAACTATAGAGGTATCAGTATACTAAATTCCTGTTACAAAATATATAGCAGAATCTTAAATAGCAAACTAATGAAATTTTCCGAAAACTTTATTTTTGAAGTACAGCATGGATTTAGAAAAGGACGATCATGTATTGACCGGCCTTTTGTCTAAAATTAATAATAGAGAAAAGAAGAAAATACAATTTAGAAACACATATTGCATTTATTGACTTTGAAAAAGCATTTGACAAAGTTAAAAGAAAGACAAATACCAAATAATATCCTAATAGCTATCACAAGTATATGTGAAAATAATCAAATACAAATGAGATTAAATCACGAGCTATCATATACGAGAGAGATAAACCAAGGGGTCCGACAGGGATGTCCCCTCTCAGCAACTCTTTTTAATATCTACTTAAATGAAATAATAATAAAATGAAATAAAAATTTATATCAAGGAATTAAACTTTCTCCTACAGTAAACTTAAACACTCTCCTCTTTGCCGATGACCAAATAATAATTAAAAATTCTGAAGCTAACTTACAGAAAGCTATTTTAGATCTAAATGAGATATCCAAAGATTATGGTATGATAATATCAACAGAAAAATCAAAAACTATGGCCTTTAAAGGACAAGATCCAGCAAGAACTAAAATAGTAATAGATAACAAGATCTTAGAACAGGTGAATTCATTTAACTACCAAGGATGTACGATCATATATGAAAATGAAAAAGATATAAACGTAAAGATTGCAAAATATTTAAAAATAACAGGTATAATTAACTCTATATTTAAACCAAACCTAGTTGAAAAACAAACCAGGCTTAAAGTATACAATACATTAGCCCTACCAGTCTTAATGTATGGGAGCGAAATCTGGACAATAAATCAAAAATATAAACAAAGATTAACAACAGCAGAAATGAAGTTTATGAGAAAAACTGCAAAGTATACTCTATTTGATCACAAAAGAAACGAAGAAATTATGAAAGAATTAAACCAAGAACCAGTAATAGAAAAACATTAAAAAATATAAACACAAATGGATGGAACACGTTCAAAGAATGAAAACAGAAAGATTACCAAAACAAGCCTTAAAGTACAAGCCATTAGGAAAAAGAAAACCAGGACGTCCTCTTAAACGATTCAACGATGACTTCTAAGGCCGGAACAGGCCATGCTAGGCCTAAATCCTTGATACGCATGAAGATGATGATGATGATGATAAAATATGAGTATGTCATAAAATACTGGCAATTTGTTTTAAAAATACTTAATCATTTCTCCCCATCTCTTGCAGCTCTCTTGTTGTATGCAAGCTGTCTTGGCAAGTTACGTTTTTCATATCATATATTAACATATTAGATTTAATTTCATCATTGATATGCATTAATTAATGCATATCAGAAGATTAGAAGAAGAAACAGTCTAAACGTTTATTTAGTGTAATAAATAAAATGAGAGAAGTATTAAAAATTAATACTGAGAAAATGGATTACTGCATGTTATGTTTGTTTGTCCTCTAATCCGCTAACGCCTTTTACTTCCTTGTACGGAATAGGCGAGGCGTTTTTAGCTATATTGGAAACTAAGTAGGCGGTTCAAGCACCACTCTTGTGATACTCGTGATCGGATTACAATAACATATCGTAATCCTATCACGATATGCTATTGTTTGAAATAATGTGGTTTCTATGGTTGATTTTTTTTGAGTTTATGGGACGAAAATCCCGAGTTTCCGGGAGGAAAAATTCCGCTTACCTGTACAAGAGATCGACTAACCCGGGACCGGTCAGTGATAGGCTTAGAAAAAGTTCCTCTAGAAAAATCATTTTTATAAAGTCCGGAGCTAGAATTGAACGTAGGTCTTTCTTCTGGCTGTTAGTACTGAGGAAGCAAAAGCCACTTCCAGTGAGCTACACAGGCCTTATAATTGTTTGTATCCTATTAAATTTTAAGCTGATCAGAGTTAAAGTTTTCTATCTCTATCCAAAATAACCAAAACAATGAAAAGAATTTACACGTGTTCTTTATAAAATAATGATGCAAAAAATATGTTATAATAATAAAGCAGCAATAATGCGTCAATAAAAATTCAGTACTGATTATTTAATGCATTTATATGCAACATAATACTTCGATTGCTGTTTCAGTTACACAGCAGCGATTTGATATCGAATGTTTACAATCTGAATTAGAGATAACGAGATGTGACCCTCCATAATTAATTCGTACTGTAGCTAACTTCATCAGATGCTTGTGCAATTAAATTTACTAACCGCCGAAGATTAGTAGAAAAAGCAGTTTTAAAGCTTTTTGGAAAACGAGACAAGTATTAAAAATTAATACAGCGCAAATATCCACACATCTGTTTCACTTACATTACATATTATAAGAAATTAATATTACACATAGAAACTACATCATGCACTGAATATTAGGCAAAACAAATTAGGACAAAGAGTATATGTATATTTAAGTGAATTATTGTCTAGTTAAAACTGAGCTATGTTTCAGTCATTTATGGCTTCAAGAAATAGTCTTAATCTTCTTTTAAAGAATGACTCTGACTTCTCATTTTTGAGCCTCTCCTTAAGAGAGTTATCTTGAAGACTTAAAGTTACTTCTGTAATTGTCTTTTTAATTTTCTTTCATTCTTTATTTTTATTTTTTAAGACGGGTATAGTAGCACTAACTTTCTTTTCATAATCAAATCCTCTGCAAATGAAGCAAAGGTTCTGTTTATGAAGAAGAAATGTTGAATGATTATTATGAAAAGTTTATGTCATTCTTAGAGTCACTCTTTCAGACAATAAGATTATACAAAATAGAGGAATTTTTTGCGATTACTAACTGTAGCGAGGAGGACTATTTTATTTTAGCTTTTCTTTTATGTGAAGGAATGCTATATAGGAGACACATATTTGGATGCAGAAGGCAGGATGCATGATTAGAAATTCCAGAAATTTCAAGAAGTCAGCTTAATTACCTTATTTCGGTCGAAAATTGTGGAGAAAGTCACCAGCAATTAAATCTTTCCCTACCCAGAGGTCCAGTTAAATAGTGGATAATAATAATAATTATAATAATAACACAGGCCTGCGATGGAAAAGTTGTCTGAGAAATAATAATTGATTCTTATAGATTTTTAGGTGCTGAGTTCAGACAAAAATAGTAAAAAAATTCAATCACCCATCAATTTTACCTAATTTCTAATTTTATCGTTTATATTAGGTATTTGGATTTAAATTCAGCGCATTGGTATTTATTTTCATTCTCATTTATTTACAGCTAATTAATTGTATAAATGCTTTCTTGAAGTGCCTTTTTATGGGAAATAAAAAAAAATTCCATTCTTAATATAGGAGAGGGAGGGAGGAATGCAGATAAAAGTGCAGGTGGCTATTTTGAATATGAATCGCCGAGATAACCGATGACTTTCCTACTGTCACGAAAATGGAAGTGTTTGTTGTGATTCTTTAGTTGAACTTTAGTATTTGACTACTAAGGTTATCATATTTCTGAAAGTTGACATATTTTCTAAGTTATTGTGAAGTTTTATGTGCTACTGGTTACCAGTAGCGCATTCGTGCATTTGAAAGAAAGACTTCATTCTCAGTAAACGTAAGTACAATGATCATGGATGGACAGTTTTTAGCGTTCTTAAAGTCATATCTGTGATTTTGGGACAACAAAGAGGATACACCAAAAATACCCGTGCTTTTTTGTGCGAGTGGGACAGCCGAGATCGAGAATAACATTGGATCAAGAAGGAATGGCCAGAAAGAGTCACATTAGAACCTGGAAGTAAAAATGTGTTACACGAAACGTTGGTTGCTCGGGAAGAAATCCTTTTACCCCAGCTTCACGTAAAGCTGGGATTGATGAGGCAATTTGGCAAGGCTTTATCGAAAGAAGGAGAGTGTTTAAAATACATCTGTGCAAAATTTCGGGGATTATCTACAGCAAAATTGAAAGAAGGTATTTATATCGGTCCGGACATCAGGAAACTAATGAAGGTAAATAGTTTGAAGAAAAAATGGAAACTGTTCAAAAAGAAGTGTGAAAAGCTTTGAAAGAGGTGGTGACCAAATGTTTTGGAAATCAAAATGACTTCAACTATAAAATGATTGTGGAAGACATGCTAGAGAAATTCAAGGATTTGGGATGTCAATGAGCTTAACAGTGCACTTTTTCAACTCTCATTTAGACTACTTTCTTGAGAATCTGGGAACTGCCAGCGAAGCAAGGAGAGCGATTTCCCCAAGACATCAAGAAGATTAAAAGAAGGTATCAGGACAGGTGGAATGTCAATATGATGTCGGACTATTGCTGGATGTTGCAAAGAGACGACCGGGAAAAGAATTTCACAGAAAAATTTCAAAAAGAAACTTTGAAGGAAAATGAAAAAGACACCACAACGCAATATAAAGTATGTACTAAAAATTGATCTTTAATTATTTTAATTAAAAATTTTTTTTTCCAATACTTTCATTCCAAAAATGTTTATGGAAAATTTTAAATACTGTTATTTTACTTAATGTAATGCGTTTTATAGCTATTTTACTGTAAAATTGAGATCCAGTTTGTGAAATAATCCTTACGTGATAGAGAAAAATGGAAGAGGTATTTGAAATCAGCGGTCAAAAATAAATCAGAAACAATTAATAGTTTCAAGACAACTTTTCACGACTCGAATTTTGTAGGCCTGTGTGATATGGAATCCATCACTTTTTGTTCACAGCAGATCTCTTTGCTAAAATCACCTATCTATGGATCGAAGCTTTGGAAAGATTTCGAGAAATCTGAGTATCCTCTTTAGATATTTTCAAGACTTTCGATCTCATACAGCACAAATATCTGCTTACCAAATTACCATATATGTAGTGTATTCAGCCCATTTGCAAAGGATTGCAAATTTTCTCTCCAGTTGTTCAATGCACGTCAATCAAGGTACTTCCTTTTTTTCTGATTTCTCCACCAATGCTGTAGCACTACAGGACTCAGTACTTTCGTCCAAGCTGTATTTCATATTCATCAAAGATGTTTAGTCATCAACTTCAATTCTTGTCCAGACTTTTGCTGACAATAGTAGACTTCATTCGATAAAATTTCTCTCTCTCTCTCTCTCTCTCTCTCTCTCTCTTATATATATATATATATATATATATATATAAGAGAGAGAGAGAGAAGAACTATTAACTGTTTCTGATTTATTTTTGACTGCTGATTTCAAATACCTTTTCCATTTTTCTCTTCTATATATATATATATATATATATATATATATATATACCATGCTATGAGCTACACTATATATGAATTCCATAATTCATAATTTGGTGATATTTGTGTACATCAAAGGGTTCCCCCCAATGGGCGCTGAAGCCTTCTAGGGGAGCTATAGTGGGATCAGACGCATTTGGGGGCGTTCAGGCGGTCTAGGGGTCGGTGGCTCTTTATAGAAGAAATTAATAATATATATTTAAAAATTAATTATTTTTGTGATTTTGTGATTAGATAATCGTTTAAAATTTAAATATTGCATTTTAATTCATCTTATGCCCGTCTTACACGACGAATTTTTTATCAATTTCCTATTTCAATTATTTAATCATTTGAAAATTTACCATGTCAGATAGAAATCGATGTCAATTTTTTATGCCAATGAGAAAATAGAGCACGTATATATGTGTGTATAATAGGTTATGTTTACAATAGAAAATATATTCGTTATATTTCATTTCGAAATATGTATAAAATATATAAAACCACTTTTCTAATTGATTTGTACAAAAATAAACCCAATTTTATATAATTTAATATTACGAGTAAAAATAATAATGGCAAGAAAGAAATAAAATCATCGTAAATTTTAGTTAGCCTAGTTAGTACTAACTTATATTGCTAACTAGAGGGAAAAAACAAAGCAAATATTATTCGAAACTTATTATACTGTTTTCTGTGGTTATGTTTTGTAGGTTTGTTGTTTATATCTTGTGTAATTATTTCATTTATTAATTATTATTTATAATTATTCGGACAATGTCGTGGTCGGAAGAACAAAATGCGCTTGCGTGCAAAATAAAAAATTGAATGTGTCATACAGGATATTTTAACTTCTACTTTTTATATACTTAAAAAATGTATTCAGTTTTTGCTATTGTAAAAATTGATCGTGGACAGACTAAAGCCATACAAGCTTTAGTCTGTCCACGCAACAGACAAGTCTTAACTTGTAGTATGTCGGTCAACTATTACGTAGGTAATTCACTCAATTCAGCATGTTTTGACAGGAATATGGGTGCTTACAATGACTTGTTCAAAGCACGAGTACGATGGTATAGCAAGTAAGTCAATGCGTGCAAGTCGATTCGGGCTAGATTTCAAATCTATAAATACCAGTGGTTTAGGAATAAGTTTCATTATTTTTTGTGTGATTTGCCAACAATCATCAATCGAAAGTGTGATAGATAAGTGGAGTCATACAAAGTGTAAATTAAATCTTTTATTTTGTGAATATTTTTGCAAATTTTATTACTTCATTATGTCTGAATATAAGAAGAAATGTCGACAGTACAGTATTGAGTATTTGAAATATGGTTTTATTCAGTCTCCTACGAACCAATTATTACCCATGTGCTTGATTTGCCAAAAAGTGTTTTCAAATGAAGCAATGAAGCCTTCTAGGGCATTTGACAAGATGTCAAATGCCCTATTTTCAAGTACTAGAAGAAAAATATTTTAAACGTCTAACTATGTCAAAACTTTTACATTGTCCATTAAACAAGATAATGACGGATTACAAGTTCTTATAATATTTCATTATTAATCGCAAAAGCGGGAAAACCACACACAATTGGTGAGGAATTAATCTTGTCTGCAGTAAAAGGAGTAATAAACACTGTGCTTCATAAGCCAGCGTCAGATATCATCAGAAAAATTCCTTTGAGCAATAATTCAGTGCAAATAAGAATCGATGAAATGGCTGAAGACGTTGAAAAATTATTGTGCGATTATTTAAAGACATGCCAATTTTCCATTCAACTCGATGAATCAACTCTCCCAAATGATGAACCACTACTCTTATCATACGTACGATTCATAAAAGAAGAAAACGTTTGTCAAGAATTATCATTTGCTAAAAAGCGGATACAAAGGGAGAATCTATGTTTAATATCGTGAATAAGTTTTTTCAAGAGAAAGACATTCCTATTCGTAATATTTTGTCTGCTGCTACTGATGGTGCTCCAGCAATGACAGGGCGCCACAATGGTTTCATAGCGCATTTGAAACAAGCAGTACCAAATGTACTCGCTATACATTGTGTTCTTCAGCGTCAACATTTGGTTACGAAAAATTTAAGTGAAAACCTGCACACGTCGCTCCATTACGTTATTAGAGTAGTCAACAAGATTAGAAGCAATTCATTGAGTGACAGATTTGGTTAGCCAATTTGTAGTAAAAACGATGAAGATTTCAATCATTTGCTGCTTCACACAGAAGTTCGCTGGCTTTCAAAAGGTATTTGTCTGAATCGATTTTACAATTTGTTTGATTCAGTACTAGAGTTCCTAGAAAACAGAGACGACGGATTGCGGGCCAACCTGATTACATCCAAAAATGCCATCGCTTATTTGACAGACCTCTATAAAATATTTAATGAAGTCAATCTACAACTACAAGGTGATGAATTGAATTTAATTAAAACAAAAAACGTTATTGCCACTTTTGTAGGGAAACTTCTTCTGTTCAAGCGCAATATGGGCCGAGGGGAATATAGCCACTTTTCAAATTTATCAGCAGTGTCTCTCAAAAAAGAAGATTTACTTACATACTGCCAACACTTGGAGGTTCTCCATGCTGATTTCAATGAGCGATTCAAGGATATTCTAAACATGAATATACCAAATTGGGTTCTATATCCTTTCTTACATGTAAGCACAGCAGGATCATCAAATTTAGAAGTGGAGCTCATAGAACTCGCAACAAATGAAGAACTAAAAATAAAATTCAAAACTTGATACCAAGAGTTCTGGCTTCAAAAATCAATACCGACACTGTACCCTGGATTATGGGAAATAGTGCAGAAATTTTTAATTGCATTTCCATCTTCTTATTTGGCTGAGCGTAGGTTTAGTGCTGTAGTGAATTTACTATCTAAGAAAAGGAACCGATTGCATATAACTGAGCGTGGCAATTTACGACTGTTTTTAATGAAAGTTGAACCCGATATTAACAAACTTTTAAAAATGCACCAGGCTCATCCTTCACATTAATTTGTTATTTTTTCTTTGTATTTTTACTTTGTAAGTTCGAAATAAACCATCTAATACATTTGATGGCGTTTTAATTATTACAATAAGATTCTTACTAATGCAATGCAATCTCTTAATTGTATTCCACATTTTTATATTTAAACCATTGTATGAAACTGTACGTAATGTTACTCGATCATACATTTTACAATCTTTACATATGGACTACGTTTCACCAAAACCGGTATAGCAATAACTGTGTTCAAGATGAAGCACATATTGGCCACTTCTTTTTAAAACTTTAACGGCATAAGCAGTAATGTATCATTAGTTACTATTTACATCAAAAATATCAAACGGCTTGAATGCGGAAAACTGTCATAATTGGGGGGCGTTACAAAATTTATGTCTTGCAAAGTGGGAGGTGGTCCGAAAAAGTTTGGGAACCTATGGTGTACATTCTTAAAAACGCAAACTAAAAAAAATAATTAAACACTGCAAAGCATTACTAGAATGCAATAGAGTTTATATTTTTTGTAAAACCCCTGTGAATGAAATAAAAAAAAAGAAATAAAAAAAACTTGAAAATGAAGAAAACTGAAGATTTAAACAGTCCAAATGAAAAATTTATTTTCAACTGTCGAAGTGTTTTCACATTTATCAAACTATTTATTAAGATACACTGACAAGAGGACTATGGGAACGTTTACATTGGAAGCTGGACTACACTTCATAACAAAGTTATAAATTCTAACACAGGGTTAAAATAGTTTGTAAACGGGAAGAAAATGAAATTAAAATTTATCTTCATTGTCAATTACTAATCGGTAGAATCCTCTTCATGTTATTTTACCTTACTGTTTATCTTTCGTTTTTTCGTTTCGTTTTCGAAACTTTGTTCTTTATGTTTCCTGTTGAGGTGAACAGAATATAGCAAAAATTTGAGAGTTCCTGTGTTCCACAATATTTTATTCATGAAAATTAAAGTTTGTCCATTTAAACATGGAGCTACACAAAAAGAATTGAAATATTAGGAGAAAGTGTATTCTTTGAATTTTTTGTCCTAAGTTTCATTACCTGTTATTTTAATGACTTAAATAACACTCGAAAAAAGATGATTCATCTGCAGTTTCTTTATTTATCTTCACTTTCATTCCCTAAAACAGGAAAGAAAGCCAAGCCAAAGAATTCACAATTGACAGGCATAATAGACTGACCCTCATAGTTTGTCAGTTTTCCATCGACTGTAGCTCCAACAATGATAGCTTCACTTTCGCCAGACTAATTCTTTAATTGTGAAATCGTTTTATTCATTCAATTTATATTGTTTTGATGAACATTACTGATTACGGCCAAATACTAAGGCTTTGAAGCCAATATTATATCCGTCAGTTGAGTACAGCTGGTTTGCTTATTTTACTGAATGAAAAACTTTGCTTCCGTCCAGCTAACATGCGTTAACTATATATATACAACTTTATACAAGCTCAGCTTTTCCTAATCGAAGGATAAATTTGCATTAAACGAAGACTCAGACTGGACATCTCGGTTGAACTCGGACTCAGACTTGTCGAGCCTCAAAACACGCGGATTCCCAAACCGTAGCTGTGTGATGGAATCCCATCCTGTTTATGAATGTTCGTGAATGCCTTTAGGTAGTCATGGATTTCATCGCCAAAGATAAGTTCTCAACCTTGTTTCTTGAACATTCGAAGTGGCTTAAAACGGTGTATGTTTATTCTCTAGAGCAGGGATATCAAAACGTTTTAGACTGAGGAGCCTGTGCACCAAAAAAAAAAAAAAAAATGCGGAGCACTTATACTTTGTTTCCCCACATTAATATTATGAACATTCAATAATGACATTTAAATTTTTCAAGTTTTTTAAAACTTAACACTTTAATAAATATTCAAAGAAAAAATACATTTCACATCTACTTGTGCAAAACGTTCCGCTTGAAAAATTCAAAATTTAAATCAGTATATACCGAAGCCTAAATTTTAGGCTATTTTTAGGTTTTAAGCTTTAAACCCCCCTCCCCCCAATTTCTTCTTTCTTGTATTAATGCAACGTTGGATATTGTTGTTATATCCGTTATTTTTATATCTATGCATATCCGTTATTTTTTTGCATAGCATAGATGTAGCATTTACGAGAATTACTCTAATTAAAAGTGATTAGCCCCAGTTTTAATTAATTATTAATTTTTGCATTTTTTAAAAATATTAGGATTATTAAAATTGTTATCGTTTAAAATCATGGGACCAGCAACAAAACGAAGAAACTAAGAAGCTCGATTTAAAATAAGGCTAATTGAAATGGCAAAGCAAACTAGTAACTGTGCTGCTGCAAGAAAGTTTGACATAACCGAGAAGATGGTAAGAGAATGGAGGAAGAAAGAAGATATTTTAAAAAAATTGCCAAAGAAAAAATGTGCGATGAGAATGGGGATCACCCGATGGCCCAACTGGAAAATCACGTTGCAGAATGGGTATTCGAACAAAGGCAGAATGGTTATCTTGTAACAAGACATATGATTACAGCATATGCACTAAAATGGTCAAGATTGAATCCGGATGAAACTATAGAATTTCAAGCTATTTCAGGATGAGAATGGTGTAATCGTTTTATGAACAGACAAAATCTGGTAACACAAAAAAACGAAGATTGTTCAAAAACTACCAGCAGATCTTGACCACAAACTTACCAGTTTCCATAAATTTATTATTCAGTTGAGACAAGAATATAAATTTCTATTGTCAAATATTGGAAATATGGATGAAACTCCTATGAGTTTCGATATGATAAGCAATAAAACAATGGCGTCTAAAGGTAGCAAGAGTGTACAATTTTGTGATCAAATCATGGAATAAAGTAAAAGTAGAGACTGTGGAGATCTTATGGATAGTACGGAAGATGATCTGCTATGGGACACTGATGACGATGAAAGCGAAATCAATTTACGGGATTCGAACTGTAATCCATATGCCGATCGTTTAAAGAATAAATCTGAAGAACTATTTTCAACAGATGATGAAGAAAATTAACATGAAAATTGAGGTTAATAATTATTTGTTTTTTAAGACCTTCATCTATTGTAATATTTTAAATTAATTTATGTAACAAAAAGTAATCTGATTTGTTTATAAACAACTACCTATTTTCTTATATAACGATGTATTGTAACTATCTAAATGTTCATCTAAGAAATTAAGCTTCCATTTTTATACTCGTCGTATAAGACGACTCATGATTTTGAGGGGTTTTCTGTATATTTGAGAGTCGCCATATACGTCGACATATACGGTATTTATATGTATTTATTATTTATATTTAGGTATTTATTATTAGTGGCTCGAGTGGGATTGCTTTTGATCACAAAGTACTTAAATATTGGAGTATAGTTGTCAGCTGTAAGCGAAAATCATCTTTTATATTTAGACTGTTTCTAAATTTAGTCTTTGTAGCTGTATGCAATGAAAAATATTTATTCACAAAGATACGTTGTTACGAAACGCATAAAAATTTCAAAGCTTGATTGCTTATTTCAAGGTATTCCATGGATATTGAAATCCAAAATTTTGTAATCCCCCTCCCTATAAAATTTAATTTTTAAAATATAATCTGTTGAAATTTCTTTAAGTTGTTCTTTCTCTTTTTAAGACAATTCCTTGAGGCTGCACATTCAACAAACATTTTCAATTCATAGTAATTTTTCTACTAAATGAGGGAAAAAGTGGTATTTCCCAATACTCATACAAATAAGATGTACGTTGCAGCCGAGTTGAAATGTTTTCACATGTAACACCATCTGTTAAATATAAAACAAACGGAAAATGTCATATGTTCAGCCGACGCTCTTGGAAAATGTCCTTTATTCACATTTGAAAAAAAAAAGGCAATCATTCTAATTACTGATGCCATTTTATAGTTTGAAAAACAAATAAAGAACATTCTAAAATTACCTCATGGAGCCTGAGATAACTAAGGCGGAGCTTAAGGGCTTCGCGGAGCACAGTTTGAAAAACGTAGCTCTAGAGCAGAGTTTCCGAATTATTCAAGTCATTAGACTTCCCACAGTGCTAAATGGACTACAGATTTACAATTTTTCACCCATGAAATGCTTGTGCAAAGTCATTTACAAAAATTCCATTTTTTTTGCAATATTTGCAGGTTGAATAAACAAGCAGAGAACAATAATATTATTAAGTTTAATTTTCTTTTATCCTAATTGACTGGTTTCTATACACTAGAGCAAATGTATTGCTTTTTTACATATTCCTTTTTTGCTCTAAATGTTTAAAAAAATTAAAAAAAAAAAGAAGAAGCTTTTAAATATCTTAAATTCCCCAAAATAAGATGCAATATTTAAATTTTTATAGCTTTTATGTAGCTACTAAAAAGTGCATTTTTTTTTTTTTTTTAATTCTATAAAATTTTACTCAGTAGATTTTTCTGTATTATGTATTTTTAAGTATGAGAGCTGTTGCGACAACAAAGATCATAAAAGGTAACTGTCACACTTAACTTTAGTTAAGTGTGACACTTACTTTTACTGTACTAACAAGTACATTAAAACCTTTAAAAAAAATCCTGCTGGAGCTAATAAATCCAGATCATCATTGCCTCAATAATATCAACATCAAAGTGAATCTTCTATCAATGCTTTTTGAGAGAAGTAAAGAAATAAAGTCAAAGATAGCCTACGTCAGTGCGGTATATTCCAATGCTTCCAACCCTTTGATGCTGGAATTATCATGGATTTTCTAAAATTTGTGCGTTATTTGCTTAATCGTGAAACTTGATGACGTCATTACCAACCTGTTTAAAAAATAACTAATTTTTTCCTAAGCGTGGCTTCATTGATTCATTTAATTCCCTATGGAAAAAGTCCAATAAGAACAATGTGCATTCTATCAGGCCAATGCTATATTTTTTTTTTTATACTGGAGAAATCCAGAATGTTTTGAATGCCAGGGAGCTCAGGTGTTCCATATCATTGATCTGTATTTTTTGGACTCTGGCATGACATAAATCCAGAGCTCATCTTCAATAACGATTTCGTCCAGCTATATTCTGTCCGGTTTCACAGACTGACAGGATCAAGTGCTTAACATAACCACCGTGCATGATCGAATATGAGACACCCAAGTGCGTCCCATACATGTTCGATCGGATTTAAGTCTGGTGCTCATGCTAACCATTGCAGTCGTTGGATATCTTCAGACTCATTACACTTCTCCCCATTTGAGATCTACGACCAGTGATATGAAAAGAAAATCCCTTCTGGCTCCCTTCACACTCCAGTTGTATTGAACTCTCTTAACACCATCCAGTTGGAAATGTTTTCGTCTGCAGCCGCTTCAACAAGACATCGTTGGTGACAGGATATCCTAGGGTTCCATTTTGTTGTTAGAGCCAGATAGCGGTCTCTTCTGGTTGCTATAACCTTTGGGAAACCTTAGGCAGCTTTTCATGTAATGGTTCATTTTATCTGAAACTGTGTCAGTAGTAACCAGATGTCACTTCGTGGCACATAAAGCCAACACGCCACCTTTGTCTGCGATTTCTCTGAGTGAAAAAGCATTCAAAGACTTGAAATTATGAAATGCATTTATATTTCGGTACCAGCAGATCAGTTAATTCACTGGCGCGCTCTATTTCTATATCTTGATTTTGCACTCTGCTATTATTGCTAAGAGAAAGGCAAGTGCGTCACTGTACACAATTCCTCTAGAACAGCCTTTTAACCATATATATAAAATTTATTATACTTTTTGTGTAAAGTAGACAGTCAAAGAACCTCATTTTAGTCTAATTAACCATGAAGTTTTCTGAGTGCATGAAACGTAGAAAATAATCTGAGATTTTGTTATCAAATCAGCACTTTTCATACATTTATAAAAAAAAAACATAATTACTAACACCAATCGTACCTTATTACCTTATTAATCTTTTAGATTAATTGAATTGTTAAATTACATAACAATCAGTATCTGAACTATTAGAGCCGTTATTTTCAAATTAAAGAACTCATTAATACTTGCAGATTTTATTTTGCTTCCTTGTTGTTGTTGTTGATAGGAAAATATTTCCTTAATTAATACATATTTATATCCCGTAAACGATTTTGTTATTACTCAATGATAGTGAGTTAATGTAATGAAATCAGTCGAATTTTCTGTAAATTATATCCATTATCAACTTAATATGAAATTACTTATTATGAATATTTTACTCACTATGCTTTTATTTTTCTTTAGAAATGTGATTAAGAAATTTGGATTTGGGAAGATTAAGTCCGCTTCATCGACATCACTTCAGGTAATACTTCTATGGTAAACCAATACGATTCTTTACTCATCGTTAAGTGATCACAAACATCTACAGAATTTCAGCCACTCTTCTCCTTTATGTTACGTCATATCAAAAATTAAAATATGAGTTAAGGATACTCTTGTCATACGTTCAGGCCTGGCTGACCAATTCGATACCGTACGGGACCTCCACACAATGGTTTTTTGTGCTTACATCTGACGTGGATATCACTGATTTTTTTAGGTGATAGATGCATTTTTTCAGGGAGCGAAACCATTTACAGCTTAATGAGTGACTAATGGGGCTTGAATAAGCAGGTCATCCCCAGGAAGGATTCCGGGTTATAAGACACTTATACAGCGAATAAAAATATAATGTGCTTTACGTCCTTTGATGGGTATGTGTTTATCATGAAAAGTATACACATACCGGTCACTGAATTTAAACTACCATTTAATACCGTGTTTGACCTCCTTTAGGCAAAATCGCATCACGTATATGCGGATTTGACATAACATAACATCATTGGCCAGAAGGGTGAAGCAAAATGCTTTTATTCCCCGTTGTCTGATAAGGAGGATGAATTGAAGGAAAGATTTATGAGCTGAGAGCTCGCCCTGGGGGGGGGGGCACGGAGATTAGTCCTTGTTGCAAGTATTTAGGATGGCTTTTGGCCTCTTGTATTTGAAGAGGTCAGTCTCTTCATAGTTTTCTGCTTGTTTAACTAGATCGTTGGGGTGTGTAGAGATCTTTGAGAAAAATTTTTCTGCTGTAGTTAATAGGAAGGAGTTGATATAAGGGATGTTTGTATCTCTATGCAGTTGCACGTTCCTTACAAACCACGGTGCGTCCAATATCATGCGTAAACACCTATTTTGCACTCTCTGCAGTCTGAGGATGTTGGAGTTGGATGTGTGGCTCCAGGCTGGAGAGGCATATGTCATCATTGGGCGGATCGTCAACAGGTAGAGGAGCACTTTGATTCTGGTATTCAGTATACTTTTTCTATTTATTAGAGGGTAAAGTTGTGCAATAGTTTTAGATGCTTTCGTACATAAGGTTTTGGTGTGTGGGTTGAACGTTAATCTTTTGTCCAGAATTACTCCAAGATATTTTGTTTCTGCTTGCGAGGGGATTTTGGTGTTGAAAAGATTAAGTCCGCAATAGGAGTTGCCATTATTCTGGTGAAAAGTATTGCTACACTCTTCTGGGGATTCACTTGTAATCTCCATTTGGAGAACCAATGTTCTAGTTGTAGTAGGTTTTCTTGCAACGTTTTAGTGACAAGATGAGGTCGTAGAGATCTGGCAAGAACTGCTGTGTCATCCGCATAAAGTGCTAAGATGGATGACATTGGGTTGTGCGGGATGTCTGCCATATATATTGAGAATAAGATCGGAGCCAGTAGGGAACCTTGAGGAACTCCCGCAGAGATCCGTCGCTGACTTGAAACTGTACCATTTATTTTGACTTGTATGTGTCTGTCCTGGAGGTAAGATTTAATTAGGTGGACGATACTTGATGGTATACCTGCTCAAATGAGTTCGTGTAGTAATCCCAAGTGCCATATTTTGTCAAAAGCTTTCGCTATGTAAAGGAAGTGCTCCGGTGTGCTGGTGCCAATTGTATCCGGTGGTGATATACTCAATTATCCTATAAATTTGTTGAGTAGTACTGGGATGTTGTCTGAATCCAAATTGTTCCCTAGGAATGATATTTAACTCATTTACTGAGGCATGGAGTTTAGAGAGAATAATTTTTTCAGCAATTTTGCCTAAGTTTGAGATTAGGCTGATGGGTCGATAGCTTTCAGGCAGGTGTGGATCTTTACCTGGTTTATGCACTGGGACTACATCTGCGACTTTCCAATAGCTGGGGAAATAGTTAAATCGGAACATGGCGTTGATTATGGTGGTGAGATGTACGACAGCTCTTTGGGGAAGCAGTTTTATTACTCTATTTGTTATGCCATCTGGGCCAGGGGCTTTTTTATTCTTTAGCTTCTTTAGAATTTCATAGATTTCCGCTGGTGGGGTGTTTGGAGGTATGTTGTTGCAGGTATCGGTGACTTTCAGTGCATGTCTGACATGGAGGTGGATTTTATAGACATGTTTGAAGTCCAAGTTATCATATGTAGGGCTACAGTGTTTTTCTAGGTTCTTTGCTATCTCTTCAGCTTTTTCTGCGTCCGTGTGTACTAGTCCCGTGTCTGACTTGAGTGGGGGAAGAGATTTGCTTTTGTTTCTGAGACTTCTTAATATGTTCCAGATGGAGTGATCGCCGGGTGATACAGAGGCTAGTTTGTCTTCCCAAGTTTTGTTCCTATAAGCTTTAAGTGCTTCTCTAACTTCATTGTTCAGTTTGTTGAGAATACCCTTGTCCTGAGGTGCACAGGTGTTGTGGTACCTTTTCCTTGCTTTGTTTTTGTTCCTAATTAGATCCATGATGTCTTCTGGAAGTCGGTTTGGCTTAAAAGTGGTTTTGGTAGAGGTGACAACCTTTATGGCTGAGGTGATTTGCTGAGTCAGACGTTTGACAGCATTTTCAATTTCTTTTATGGAGCTGATGTGAGGGACAGGTCCAATGTGTTCTGAGAGTACTTCTGGAAGTTTTTTTCCATAAGATAAAGGAGTGGGGAGGAGGCAGCAGTTGTTCTTGCTTTCCCAGCTGGAGCAGGATTGGGTTATGATCAGATGTCAGCTCGTTTAAAGAGACTAGGCTATACTGTAGCTTAATATTTTGTAATATAGCAATATCAAGTATGTCAGCTGTGCCATACGTACTGTGATGGGTTGGTTCTGCAGGGCCTGCCACCACTGCATAATTTAAACTGGAGTAGCTAAAGAGTGTGTAGCCATTTCTGTTTGTAGTTTTACTGTTCCATGCCGGGTGTTTCGCGTTTAGATTACCGGCAATGATGACTTAATCATTATTGCCTAGGACGGCATCTAGATCTGAATATAATAGATTCTTTGATGGAGGGTTGTAAGCTGCATAAAGTGTTAGTTTCCCAGTTGAGGTAGTGGGTACTACTGTTTCTGTGAGCTCTAGATTTTTGGTTGAGGGGCTGGTTACAGAGTGGTGATCGATGTAGTTTTTTATGAAAATGGCGGTGCCTCCTCCTCTGTAGTTTATTCTGTCATTTCTGTGGAGAAGGTATCCTCTAACTTTGGGGTTGTCTGCTGGTCTTCAGTGGGATTCGTTTATTAAGATGATGTCTGGGTTGTATCTTTGTGCAAACTCTTGGAGTTCCAGAATCTTGTTTTTAAGTTCCATTAGCGTTCCAAGCAATGATCTGTAGGGAAACTGGAGTGCTTTTATTTTTATGCATTTATGAGAGCTACTAGGATGGATTGGGTTTCTTGCAGAAATCTTTTTCTGGAGTCCGATGTGGGGTTAGATTTGCTGAAATCTTGCAGCATATTTGCAAGGGAGTTTGTGAAGACTGCTGCTAAATTTGGGTTGTATTGCTCCTGAGTGGTCTTTGTTTAGCGGACTACTTCTGCGTAGGACTTTGTCTGCCGATTGAGGTTTGCTTCGATCCGGGCTTCTGGTTGCGGCATTTGGTTTTGTATCGTGTTTTGTCGACCTCTGGAGGGTTGAGGAGTTGGAGCTACTGCTACTGGTTTTTGTAGATTAGTAGAGGAAGCAGATCGTCTGTTTTTTTGGGTGTTGTATACATCCTTTGTAGTTTGCTGGATGCGGGCCCCCACAGTTTGCACATTTAGCCGGGGTGGATTTTGGCTTAGTGCAGGTATATGTGAAGTGGCTCTCTCCGCATTTTAAACATTTGTATTCCGCTTTACACAATCTCTGAGCATGACCATATTTTTGGCACCTGTGGCACTGTCCTGATGAGGTTCTTTTCCTTAGCGGTTCTGGGCTGATTTTTAGCCCACAAATTGAAGTTAGGTCATATATGTTTTTATATGCCTGGTGAATCTCTACTAAGACGAGTGGCATCGGACTTTTGTCTGCTCTGGTCATTCTACTGACCTTGATGGGTGGTAGGTCTTGGTAGCAGAGATCGGCGGCTGTCTTCTGTTTGTATGTGCTCTGATACTCCACGGAGAACCACCTTCAGGCTCCTCTCGGAGTCAAGGGTGAAGGTCTGATATTGTACACCTTTATTGTCTAGCTCCTTTGTGAGTCTGCGGTAGTCCATTATAGTGGCAGGTTGGATTTTAATACCATCATATAAATTCTTTGCAGTAGTGTATGCTATCTGTAGACTAGTCATAGTGGCCCGTAGTTCTGTCCACGTATTCTTTTCTCTTAAGATAATTGGAGGCAATTTCTCTTTAGTGGAGGTAGGAGGGTCAGAGGTGTGTCCATCTTCCTCCATACCTTCATCTGTATGTGGTTCTGTCGACTGAGTTTTGCGTTTTTTCCGCGGGTGGGACTCGCCTTGATCCATTCAAATTCAATTTTTCCTCTGTATTAGCAGAATCCTCACTTTCCTCATCATCTCTTGTTGTGGAGTACAGGTTCAAATAACCTGCCCATTCCACTTCGAATTTTTTTAGTACTTTTTTGAGTAGGCTTAGAGCCAGACCTTTCTCTAGTGTTTCTATCAGGGCGTCGGTATCTATGTCAGTCATGGTTTTGATTCGGGGTTGGTCGATTACTAAAACTGAAAATTTAGTAGCAAAACCTCACTTATCGCTGCGTGAATCTCAATCAAAATGCACTCCTTTGTATCGAATGCAACTGGAAAAGTTTTCCACAAGTTAGCTTTTCTGCGATAGCTACCATTAAAGTCCAATGACGTATTTTCTTTTAAGAAATCAGGACAATTTCTAAATTGCAACTAAATCAAAGTCTTACCTCTATATATCAATCAAATCACATCACCGAATTCACTGAGTACTTCACAGACGCCATAAAATCGAATGACTACCTCACATCATGTGGATTTGAAATAGATTGCACTAGATGTTAAATTTCAGCTATCTCCGAACATACCAGGTGTTCACGAGACAGAGTCCATTGGCTGGCTCAGATTTCACAGAAGAGGACTTTACTCCAGGATTTGTTTTTCAGATTTCTGTATTTTGTTTTTTAATCTAGAAATATAAAACATGGAATTTCCAAGCCACTTCAAAATCAAATAAGCGAGGAGGTTGTCCAATAACAACCGATAAAAATTAGTCTGCCGTTTAAAAACAAGTATAATAATAAACCATGCCTATGGAAATTCGAATCCACAGCCGGCTGGTTGGATTGAAGATACGTTAATCACTCTGCCAACCACTTCGGCCATTTCTCTGTGGTGTAGAATCATTCCAGACTTACCTTCGTCTTCTCCTTCACATTTTCCCTAAAAACCTGATATCATTGAATGAGAACTTTTATTCGGAATGAAAATACTTAGTGAAAAGGGAAACATTTAACTGCACAATTATTTTAATATAGAGGGTGGTTCAAAATTCCAGTAAAAACTTTGAAGGGAGGTAGAGAACATCAAAAGAAATCACATTCACACAGGAAAGCATGACCGGAAACGCAACTCGAAAGTGATAGGTGGCGCTGATCGCCAGCGCTCCAGGTAAGCAACTGGGGTTTCCTCATTCAAGCTTTCGACTTCGTACGAAGAACATGCGTAGTTTTACGATGGCAGACATGCACCTCGTTAACCATATTATGTATCCAATTACTATTGAACTGTTCAGTTACGCCTAATAATTTTTTTTTACTCTACTTACTGCCTTGTGCTATTTTTGTATCTTTGTGTTAGTATCTTCCGGTGGCGTTTCCGGTCATGCTTTCCTATGTGAATGTGGTTGATTTTGATGTTCTCTACCTCCCCTCAAAGTTTGTACATGGAATTTTTAACCACCCTGTATAATTTCTCTAATTTAAATTTTATTTTAATATGATGATTATAAATCGATCTTGCTCTTTTGTTATCCTTTCTTCCTTCTCTTCCCAATGTCGTACCCATATTTCATCTGCTAATTTGTTAACTTAACCAGTCTATCGCCATTTACATGTTCTGCATACTTCACAATATCCTTTATCCCAATAGATCCCATTGTTGTTATGTGGATAATTCTTTCCTCCAAGGTGTTTACGAATTTTCTAAACCGCTTCATATTTCTAGAGCGATTCCAGAACGTTATTCTTTATCTTTCTTCTATATAAAATAAAACTAGAAGCCTAAAGTCATGTCATCTACAATTTGAATAAGATTATATCCTAATAATTACCCTCTTTTAATTTAATTTGATCTGGATTTGTCATGAATTTTATTTTAGTTATGCTAGTCTTTAAATCCCTTTTCCTGACTTTCTCTGTATTCTGCGTTTTCTGAGTTTCTTCTTCTTATTTTTTTTATATTAGAACAATTATCACTTGTAAAACATAAATAATTAAAATTTCTCAAATTTCTTTCATATGTTAATTCACGCATTTACCATAATACATTCCAGAAGACTTTTTCTAACATGGCAAAAAATATATCGGATCTAGCTTTATTCCAATCTCAATGCTGAATTCTATTTTCATATATTCTTACTTTATACAGCCTGTTGGGTTACGATACAAATTTTCTAATAATCTGCTATATTCTTTGCTGTGATGCTACAGTTGAATATTTTATTAGCATCAAACTCAGATGAGAGCTGGTAACAGGACATCGCAAGGGCTCATTATTCTGTTAGAACGAAACAGCGGTCTGTGCTAGTAGACGCGACCCTTAGATGACCTTGGCCAACTCTTCCTGCAATGATCTCATCTCCAAAACTAAGTTCATAGTGCCGATACGACATTTCGCGAAATATTAAGGCAACGTTAGATTTTCACCTGTGACTGCCCTTTTTCAAGTGATTCATCGGTCTACCATCTCAACGAATGATCATAAACAATGATCACTTACCATGTTGAAATGTGGCTAATTCACCAAGAAAGTGAAAAAAGGAAATGAAATGATGCGATCCAACTTTATCTTTTAAATAGCCTGTTGAGTGGTAGATTAATTTTTATTAGATATTCGGAATTTTAATGCCGAATGCCTATTACATCAGATGTTCCCTTCGGAGACACTGCGAAAAACAAACGTTAGTGAAGAACATTTTGTTTTGTTAATTTTGTCGAGCAGTATATTTTCTATCTTTCATGAATCACAATTCAATCTCCTCCTGTAGTCTAATTTCTTTCATCTGTATCTAAAATGTTATTGCTTGTTTAATTTTTTTTATTATAGTTTCAGAATTCCCAAGTATCTCTCATGTTTTCCTAAGGGCCTTACAAATAAACTCTTTTATTTTTATCCTCCTTTTAAAGTTCTAACATTATGAGTGCAGATACTCAATTTCTTCCTATTGGTGTTCTTCACAGATATATTATCCAGAAAAATACTTATTTCTGATTTGAGTCAATTCCATCATTAGATTGAGAAGTAGATATCGCATTAAGGATAATATTCCTATTTTCTTCATGGCTTTTAGGACCTTCAATTATTTTCAATTCTATTTCATGAAGAGGGTGGTATTTGATCAATCCTCCCATTCTAATCAGAAGGCAAATTCTCACAGCATAATATGAAAATATGATTAAATAGGTAAACACATCCATAACCCTCTAACACTGATTTGCTATTGTCACATGAATACTACTCATGATCCTAAAATAAATGTCTTCATAGATGGATATACTGAAGTGCATACCTATCAAGGAAAGATGTAACACTGAAATATGTAACAAAAATGCAGTTTTCTTTATTTTCAAAAGGCTGCCTAGGTAGAAGGTGTGAAAATAACAGAATGGGACCAATTTTTGTTTATAGCCACCTGTCAAGAAATATCTCCGATAAGAACTTCAAAATTCCACTTTGTCTCATTACTTTTTTTTGGCTTTCATAATCATTCGTTTTTATTTTGATAACTTTGAGACAATTTTCTTTTTATCGAAGAATTGTTTCAAATCAATCAAGACAGTTTTGATATACTTATTTCACTATATATATATATATATATATATATATATTAATAAAGTACACAAAACTCAGACTTGTGGAATTACATCTGGGGAACTATAGGGTAGAATACAAAAAAAGGCAAAAAAAAAAAAAAGAGCACAGAACATCAAAAATAAAACATCTTGGGCATTAAAGCAACAATAAAAGTCAGAAATCGGACAACATGTAAGTAAGCTGTGCTTATTTTTAAAATTCGCCGAAACTGTGTAAATTCTGCGAATCTGCAGATTAAAAATGACCACCACAGTTAATAGGATTCCAAGAAAATAAAAAAAAAATCATCCAACTGAAGGACATCGTGACAAAATTACTCAAATTCATCAAAATAAAAACTGAGCAGCTTCGATTTACTATTTAATTTGATGATTTTACATGACATGATCCTTATAGTGTAATTAATATTTTTATTACTCTCAACTGTATTTAACTAAAACCCATAATTCTGATTTTTATTGCCCTTGAATAGTATTAACATTGTTAATACTATTCAAGTGGATTGCTTAATATAGCGTTAACATTGTTAATACTATACAGTAATATTAAACATGTAATACTACGCAATGTTGGCAGTAAGCAGTTATGAAAATAAAAAGCATATGAAATTTTACGCAAGGATGGTTAAAGAAGAAAGAAAAGATTAATGGGAAAAAACTCCAAGAATCTTAAGGACATATATGGCATTTATTCAGATTTTTATTATTACGACAGACGAAAAAACAAGTAACTTTACTCAGTGAAAAGAGAGAACAGATTCCATTTGATAAAAGTTTAGTTATAATTTTGTTAAAGACAAATTATGTGATGTCATAGTAAGTGTATATTTTTTATACTAGTATTAATTTTTTCCCATTTTTTTTAATATTCTACCTAGAAAATTCAACGGAATTCATGCATGTTACTTCTTTTGGACAAGGTGATCTCTAGAATGGGTTTTTCCTTTGACCTCACAGTTTTCTCTATTGTAAGAAAAATTAAAACGATTTTTTTCTGTTACTGAAGCAAGAACATCACCGAATGTCACATTGGTACAGAATTTAAAACCATATTTCCCACCTGGGGTATTTTGTAAAAAAAGATGATAAAAATATAAAAAAAAAGCAAAAATGTAAGTAGCTATGAAGACGACGTGAAGCAATGAAGAAAAGTTGATAACCAATAAATATACAGGTGGCTGTAATCGCCTTAGATATTTTCTTTTTTATTCTACAGAATTACAGAATAGTAAACCATTTCGGGAGTAAAAATAAATTACGCGGGTATAAATTACCTCTCTCCATAGGTGACTATGAACTGAGATGTTTGAACTGAGCATGACTTCGTTATTCCCACGTTATAATAACATATTTGGTTGGATTTGACCATAAATAATGGATTTGGTGATTTACTTGCTTTTAACTTTCTCTCAAAGAAACTGACGAGCATATTGTTGATCTTTGACTGCAGCATTCAAGTATTTCTTGGGGTCTCTAATATTGACATTTTTGCCCAATATCATTTAGTGTCTGAGTTGCAGAGTGAAACAATTTCATCTTTCAATCCAAGCTGCGATCTATCAACCGGGTCATTCCATTCTTCGTGGACTATTACCAAAATTCAACACACTTTTTGCTCTTCAGGTACGTTTGATGTTAGCGAAATTTATTTTTCGAGTAAAATAAAATAAATCCACTAACGCCTTTTATCCCCTTATACGGAATAGGCGTGGTCGTTTTTAGCCCTATCTAACTTTTGGAGACTGAGTGGGAAGTTCAATCTTTATTAGCAGCCAATCAGAGATAGCTGCTGGTCACATGCTATCAATAATTCATTAAAAACGACATTTCTTGAAGACAGGCAGCTGACATGTTCCGTCATCTCGCGGTCAATAATTCTGTTTCCTGGCTAGTATTTCTTGCGTTTCATTTCTTCTTTGTCTTCATACAATTTGTAAAAATATTTCCCCCACTGCCTTCTTTATAAGACTGGTTTATTTATGTGTTCACAAATTTCGTTTTTTTTTTTTTTAATATAAATTCGAATTATTCTCCGTACTTGTTTCAATGCACTATACAATTCATATTCCAGTTGCTTAGGGAAATATTCCCGATATTTTTGATTGATGGATATTATTTTGTTGTTTATATCACTTGTTATTTTTTAAGTTCTTCATACTTCAATTTCGATACTTGTACGACACAAGCATCGAATTCGACATTTTAATTGAAATTTATAATGCTTGATAAAGGCAAGATTTGAGAACACCGAAATTTCTACACAATAGGGAATTTGTGTAGCGATTATCTTAAAATCAAATCTGATTTGATCTAAAGATATTGCAGTTATTACTTCATCATAATTAAAAATAGTATGCTCCCTGTTTCGTTCAAGACGCTGCTTTACCTCTGGAAGTGCAACAGTTATCGACGCTATAAAATTCACAAATCAAGAGTTTGGGATGCGCTCTCAAAAATACTTTTCCAGTACAGAAAAGAGTAGTTTGATTGATCAGTGATCTTTTGTCACTGACGCACGCTTTTCCACTTACACATAAGCTCCGTCCGGTCTCTGTTTCTCGAATCTTCTAGAAACACTTCTTAACTATACTAGCATAAAAATCCTACCACTCTATTCTAAATACGTGTAATCGCTATTTATCATTCCTTTACATCCAACTTCAAACTTAGGGAACAAAATATTCTTCCTCTTCATTCATTTCTTTTGCTGCTACTCTCTGGAAGTCACCCATTTTATGAGTTCCTTAAGGAATCCACAATTCTTAGAATCGAACCAGAACAAGTTTCTTTCTCGTAATCATGTGCTGCAGGTTGACGAACATCTCATGAATGAAATCATTAAAATAGATCCATGCGAAATTATATGTGCTATCTAATATTCTTCTTTAAAAACAATAGAAGGAAGACATAAAACACAGTTTTATTCGCCATTTATTAAGAACTAAATCATTTTTGAATTAGTGGTATAGCCGAAAAGTCTAGTTCTTGTAAGTAATATTTAGGGTATCCAAAATAGCAGATGAAGAAATTAATGCAAAGTAAGTAATAATGGTAGGTATTTCATGGATTCATGTTATTTATTTCTAGATATATGATACTCTAGATATACGAAATAATTAATTTACCAGAATTTTAAATGAGATAAGCAGGGATAGAACAGTGTGGGAAAATATTCTCGAGAAAATTCGATGCAGTAAGTTATTTATTTCATGTTGTTCAGAACATGAATTAAATAACTAATACCATGTTCCAACCAAAAAAAAAAAAAAAAAACGAACATAAATCCACATGGAGAAATATCGAATTTGTTATTGTTGATAGTGATAGCGTTAGACTGGTTCTGGACAGAAGATCATACACGAAATTTATACTAAGAAGAAAACGTCTTATAATTTTAACCTGATTAGAACTGAGTATTATAATTGAAAAAGAAAATGTGTACAAAGGTTTGATAAGGAATGAAAAGTTTGAGCGTCTTTCATAAGTGATTTGTTCTTAGTAATAAAACGAACAGGTTCACTCACAGAACACAGATGAATATGTAAGATAGCTGAGATTTATGAAAATGTAGCTGAACAACACGAGATCTGTATTTTTACCAAGACGATTTTGTTAATAATATAGGATAAATAGAATGAAATGAGCAAAAGGATTGAAAGGTATTTAAAGAGTTTTTATTTTTATTTTTTTTAAATCTCGGTAATGAAGAAAAGAGTATTGTCAAAAGAATTTAGATGATAAACGCGATAATAAAACTGTAGAAAATGATACTCTAGATATATGAAATAATTAATTTACCAGAATTTTAAATGAGATAAGCAGGGATAGAACAGTGTGGGAAAATATTCGCGAGAAAATTCAATGCAGTAAGTAATTATTAATAATTCCAGTAGAATAAGATATCATAAACCCTGAGTATATACCAAGTATTCATTATAGATATATGTTCATGTGTATACAGTAGATAATTACAAACCTACATTCGATTGTGAGGAATTAGACAGTTATTATACATATGTTTTAAATTATCCCAACCATATCAAGCTCAACAGATTTTTTTTATATTTTTTATTTATTTTTTTTTAAATAAGCGAAATTCACTGCTTCTATAATTCCATGTCGGCGGCGGCCCCTTATTTCCTACACCATTAAAAGTAAACGTATTATATGTGTTCTTATAATCTTTTGCTTTTCTTCATGACTTATTGTTATTCAGCTAGTAGAAGCTTGTGAAGACTATCATATATATGTCATAAATTAAGGCCACTCTATTATGTAAATTCAACAAATTGCATCTAAATAACTGATTTGGTTGTAAATGCTGTCCCTCTAGGTTCATACTGTAGAAGGAATGGAAGTTATGACCCTATCATCTGTGACAGCGGTGTCATAACTCTCAACTTCCTTTATGTGTATATATACTCATGCATATTAACGGATCCATTTTGTAGTGTAATGGGATTGAAATTCCTCCTGAAGAAACAAACCCTAATTACCTGCTCCCAGAACAAACTGATTGTGAAAGAGGCTGAAACCAAAATCTAGATAATGCACCTTTAGGTCGTCGAATCAGAATCCAAAAGTTGCAAGATTTTTTTTGTTTTCTTTTAGTCCTAGTGTCATGGAATTTAACGTAAAGTGTGTGCGTACCTACGTTGTACTTAAGTGTACAAAATAATTATACTCGAAATACGCAATGAATTTCTTTTAAGTTTATATATCGATATTTTGCTTTGATAATATGCTGTTCATCACGACACGCGTTATTTATCAATCGTCGGAACTTTCAAATCTATTCATGATGACTGACGAGCCTGACATGCTGTCTTGGTGAATGTTATTTTGAGTGTGTTATCCTTAATTTTGTATGTTTTTCAGCAGAATTATTTTTATTTCGAACATTCAAGGTATTAAACTCGTAAGTATTAAACAATAATGACTTATATTGCATTTTACAGAATACATTTTAATGTATACCGGATAGCAAACAGAAATGAAAATATTAAGAAGCGGAGAGCCACGCTTTTTTTCTACAACGTAAGAAACCATCGGGACTAATAAGATTTCTATTACCCAGTGTAGAATTATTTCTTTCTTCATAATTAAATAATAATCATCATCAATTTACTGACCACAACTACACCAACGCCATCTATAGCCGATCACAACTACTAGTTCATCTACAGTATCTGATATATGTTATTTAGAGGCCACTAAACATAAACATGTTAGAATTTGTACCTATATTAAACAGTGAGATTCCGTGTTCGGAATCATAACTGAAAAGCTAAATTACAACAACACTCCACAATACATTCATAGGTATTAAACTCGTAATTATTAAACAATAATGACTTATATTGCATTTTACAGAATACATTTTAATGTATACCGGATAGCAAACAGAAATGAAAATATTAAGAAGCGGAGAGCCACGCTTTTTTTCTACAACGTAAAAAACCATCGGGACTAATAAGATTTCTATTACCCAGTGTAGAATTATTTCTTTCTTCATAATTAAATAATAATCATCATCAATTTACTGATATGTATCCTCAAGGGGTGTTCAGATCACAATGACAGTACTACATGATTTAGTTTACATTATTACTAATCTCCTATTGATAATTTTCCTCCAAATCAGTCTATTACGTGTGAGCATTCCAATTTTGTCACATTTAACATACCCTGCTTCTAAGGCACTTCTGATTGAATCAATCCACCCAAACTTGATTTTCCTCTGGGTCTCTTTCCTGCCATCTTGGATGGATTGCTAACATTTCTTCACCCATTCTATTTAAGTGGTCACACTACCTTAGATTACCTCTATTGACACATTCTTGAATGCTAACAATGTCAAGTTCCTTTCTAATATCTCCATTTTTAATATTATTTTGCCATTGACGTCATCGATTCGCTCCCCAATTGATTTATGTTTGTAGCAATTTTCTTGTGAACGGTTTTGAAAATAAATTATTTCAAACATCAGCAGGATTAATAGGTTGGTCCCCCCCCCCCTAAAAAAAACCCCTGAAGGCTTATGCAACACATATGCTCCTTTTTTTTTAATTAAAATATTTCTTTCTTTCTTTAATAATTGCATGAAATAATTTATAATTTTTCGATAACAAAAATGAAATTGTGATTATTAAAAATCAAGAAACTATTTTGACATAAATATGATATCAGACTTTAAAAGAAATATCTCTATTTCTATTTAGGATAAATTGAAAATAAAACAAGACATTGCTGATGTATTATGCACTATTGTTGAGGCTCTTTAGTGTTACTTCTGAATAAGTGGTCTTTCTTTCTCAATAATATTGAGAATAATCTAGAATATTGAGAATAATCTAAGCTTTTAGTCTTTATCTTCTGCTGAGAAGATTATTGTCTAACATATCTAAGACGAAAGTTATTTCCAGCAGCAGTAAAAGTTCTCATATTTGGAAATTTTTAAGAAAAATAAGAAAACTAATACTGCTGAACTTTCTTTTTTTGTTGCATACATGTAAACGGTTTTTATATGGTGAAAATATAGAAAACATTTCTAAAACTTACAATAATGTCAACAAACAGTTGAACAAATGATTGTAGATTGAAAAGACATAGGCCTGAATTAGAAGTATCTGCTTTTCTGCGGATACAACAATATTATTGGCTTGCTTCTTTTATCAAACGGTAAAATGCAGTAATAGATATTGAATTCTGTGAAAAAACCTTCAAACTAGTAGTAAATTAGATTTATAATTCAGTTCCAGGAGTTCCATTCTGAAATAAAATATCTCTTGAGCAAAAATTTTGGTAAGACATAAAACATAAATGTAAATAAAAAATAAAAATAAATACTTAAAGGAATGCATAAATATTTCTTTGATTTATAAAGGTTACATTTTGGCTCTACTTAGTGTGAATTAATGCCCATTCACTGTGTGTTTAGCAATCATCAATTCGAGGATTTGCAAGCAATGCCCAAATGCCACTTCGTAATAGAGATTAAGACGGGTACACGTGCGCGCTTCACGTCCTAAGAGTGGCGAATGCGCGCTGCATATAAAAAAAAAAAAAGAAAAAAAGTCGGTATTGTAAGAGCACCCCATGAAACGCGATGCCCAGACGAGGACCCGGTTCGTCTAGTGCTTCTACCAGCTCTATACGATGCATAGCGAAAAAAAAAAAAACTTGCAGTTTTTGCTAAATGTTATTAAAAAGCTACACTATTTATTTCAATATATTTAGTGCATATCCACATTAAACATGCTAATATTAAAATGTGTTTTTATTTAATTTTTTTCTACTCTCTTCAGCGCCCCTTGCAGAAGTGGCCCCGATGCGATGCATCGCTTGCTTACCGTGTTGAGTCGGCCCTCGTGACACCACAGAACGGGATAACAATAACTAGCAATGGTCCAACACGCATACAGTAACGAATTTACTATTTGTATTCCGGTTTATCAATTATATATTATCAAAATATATGTTATAAATAGTTATAAAGTTATCAAAAACATGTAATATGTGTAATTAATTGTTAATAGGCTTTTGTTGTGTAAAACGTTTAGGTACCAGTACTCCTGATGATGTAAGTCTTATGACTTACGAAACTTGTCGGATTTTAATTGCTTATTTTTATCAAACTCTTTATTTGCATCATAATGTGGTCTCAATACCGAAAACTACCCACAAAGCAATTGGTTATTACATTCTATACTGTCGAAAATAAAGCGCAGGTTGAATACTAATATTTAAACAATAAAATTTAATAGACAAAAATGAATTGTAGATTTAAACATGATGAAAACATCTGAGTTGAAATAATAAATGCAGTTATTATTATTATTATTATTATTATTATTATTATTATTATTTGACACCTCCAGGGAGTCCAAACGACTCATCGAGGGAGGGCACCTGCTCTACAACTCTGTCTCCACAACTCTGTCCACCAACTGACCACAACTACACCAACGCCATCTATAGCCGATCACAACTACTAGTTCATCGACAGTATCTGATATATGTTATTTAGAGGCCACTAAACATAAACATGTTAGAATTTGTACCTATATTAAACAGTGAGATTCCGTGTTCGGAATCATAACTGAAAAGGTAAATTACAACAACACTCCACAATACTTAGACCTATTATCTATCTATAACATAATACCATTAATAATGTCATATGAGAGAAGAAATAGTCCGAAATACTATCATTGCTTCACGTATACACCATACAAACAGGAGTTCCTTTATATAGCCATCAAATAGCTATAAAGCAGTCATAAAATGCAAACTCGCAGATAATAATTTCACGCTTCAAAACTGCAATCCTTGAAATCCTCTGAATCCGAAAAACAATACAAAAATTAATATATAAGGACATAGTTAACTAAGAAATAAGGAAAAAAAAACTGACCTGAAACAAATAGTTATTCCGGATTTTTCAGATACTGTATACACTTAAAAATTGAAGCTGGAGAAAACATGTAGAGCGTTCATAAGAAATATATAAGAAAATAGAGGGTAGCCCATAAGTTTCCACAGGGTTCCTTAAGTGACACATAATTAAATGTCATTCTGTGACCCAAAGGGGTTTAAACATTGAATAAGTTTTTTATTTATTAATTAATTTTACATTTTTTGTTATAATGAAATACAGGACTTGGAGTTTTTTTATTAGATAATGAAAGATAATTAAATAATGAAAAACTACTTATTTTAAACTCCTTCGTGATTTATCCGCCGCCCTATATGTACCGAAGAAAAGCAATATATGCACACAAACAAAAAAAATCGTTGAATAAAACAAAATAGAATTTACGATGTACAAAGAACGGATACTTCATGGGAACAACAAAATCGATATACAAAGAACGAAGCTTTAGAAGTTGAAAGCTTCTGCCTTCGAAACTATAAAATACATTTTTTTTTTTTTTTGCAAGAGGTCAAACCCTTTCAACAGTTAACAAATTACTTTGACTATTATTTTGTGGAATAAATCTTAAAGCTTTCAATTGCTCTCCTCAATTGGAACCATTTCTAGTAGAATCTGCAATGTGGCCCAAGTTTCCTAGTCATATTTTATGTCATTTATGTGAATTCCAGAACACATTTTCGCAAAATTTTGATTCCGAGATATGTATATTCATTAAGTAGCCAATCTTTCTCGCTGCTCTAAGAAATGAAGATTGCACCGATCATTCAGAAAATTTTGTATCTGGTAGGAGTACCACAACTTTTGTTACTTTTGTTGCAAGGTTGTTGCTTTCCAAGAACTGTGATTTTGTAAGAATGAAAATGCACTTCTGAATAAGTAACATTATTTCTTAAAAAGCTTTAGTTAATCACAAGATTGTAGTCATTTTGTACTCATGAAGTTCAACAGTTTTATTATTTTATCTTTAGTTTATTAATATTATACAGAAGAATAAATTTGTTTAGTAATAAGAGAACTATTTATTATACAAAGCAAAACGAATTACAATAAGCAAGTTTTATATTTGTCTTTGGGTAGATGAAAATTTTTCAAATCCAAATTCATCACCAATGCTTTCTTAATAAGCGTTCATTGCTTGGACAGATCGGGGTTCGAACGCATTTTAAGAAGCAAAGGTTTTTGAGCAGAAAACGACGTCGGAAGTTGCAGGATTTCTCCTCCCGCAAAACAAGAAGACAACCAGAAGAATAATACATGCAATTTCTGCACACAATATGAGATGGTCTCATAACTTTAGTTGAATCTTCCGTAATTTCAAAACAACAACAGCAACAGTCCTAGTGAATATCGCTACTTCAAACTATCTAACGTCGTAAAAGACATCTTGTTTGTATAGGATGTCCAAATAAATTTCTCATTTCGCTAAATCGCAAGACATTGTTTTTCTTGAATCCTTTAACAATAATGAATAAATATTTAATGGAAAATTAAATATTTATTTAATCGTTTCCAGTTAAAAAAAACCCGGCTCAACTGATCATCATCATCATATCCCTTCATCCATTCCTTCCCCCCTGGGACGGGTTAAGTTCCCTCCATATCAAGGGAGGCTTACAGCTAATTAGTGCAGCCGGGTCGCCAATCCTTGCTGCAATTCAACTGATCAATAATTATTAAACTAAGAGAGACAGGTGCAAATTAATGACGGGAACTGTTCTACGGAGCAGAAGTTTTCGAATTAACTAATGTTTAATCTACCTATAGCACTAATACACAACTTGGAAAGACGTCAACGGATATCCTCATGGGCAAGGTGCATCGTGCCATGTAACGAGTCACGTGCTTGTAGTATGCCCACAAATCAACGCAACCGTATCCCAGTAAAATGGCTGCGAGAAGGGAACTGATGGAGTTAGTACTTGCAAGTGCTACCGCAGTGAATGACTCACCACACTCATCGAATGTGACCGTATGGCGCTACAAAGGATAATAAGTAGAAACCATCCTCTACCGGACTGGTGTGGACATGGCAGATGCCAAGTGAACATCGCTTACCATTGGGCGTAACCCAAACTATGAAATTCGGAGGTGGAGGTGTGATTGTATGGTCCTCCAGGGAAGCAGATTATAATGAAAACATGCTAAAATATTATAGGAAAACATGTTCGAATATATCAATCAATTCTGAATGTATTAATAAAGGAATTAGGAAAGGAAAAAAAGAGGAAGTAGAACTTAAAAGATGCATTTCCAACTTTTGGAGATTTTAAAAACTTTCAGAATTTTAAGTGGAGATAAAGGATTTGCGCGCTATCAATTTTGGAAAGAAGAGTTTTTTCCAAAAGTTTTTTTTTAATAATAAATTTATGAACGAATTATAAAGTTTAAGAAAATTTCGCTAAATATGTAAGAAAAATCAATCACATGAAATAACGCCAGTGTTATATTCGTTATTTTGAAAAAAATTAATATTCACTTAAAATAATACAGATGAAGTGTTGTGTCGTATTTAAATCAACGATGTTATTGTTCGGTATAATCACATTTAGTTTATTTCTTGTCAGAAATTACTGAGTGACAAATATCATTAAAATGAAATATACCAGTCACATTTCCTTTCCCTCACACACACACACACACACACACACACACACACACACACACACACACACACACACACACACACACACACACACACACACACACACACACACACACACCAAGAAAAATCAAAATCGGAATCACAAAAATGAAAAGTATTAACAACGGAGAAGTTTTAATTGAATCCAAAGCAAAAACCAACATAGACTTGCTACGTAACGAAATATCGAAATATGCAAAGACACGTTAGTAGCAATTCTTAGTAAGAAACATCTTGTAAGGCTAATTATATATGATATTCCCGGTGAAATTGATACGAACAATGTAATCAACTCAATCCGTATGCAGAACGAAGAACTCTTCAGTAGCGATAAAGATGACATCATGACAAATAAAAAAACGAACAAGAGAAACTTAATTATTGAAGTCGATCCAACCGTGAGGAAAAAATTGCTGAAAAGTAGTGTTAAAATGCTGAGAAGAATTTGCTATTGTGCAAACTACGTAAGCGTTCCGAGGTGCTTTAATTGCAATAAATTCCACCAGCATACATGCTGCTGCAGAAGAAAAGCCACCTGTCCATTCTGCTCTGAAGAACATAAGTTCAGCGAGTGCCCAAAATAAGTCCGAGATGAACTGCATAAATTGTCAAAATCACAACAAGCATGCCAAAACCAAAACGACTGCAAATACATGAGCAAAGACTGCCTGACATACAACTACTATGGACAGCTCAAACTTCCAAACATTGGTTATGGAAAGCAATGATTAAGTTAGCAGAAACAAACTACTTCTCCGGCATTCCTTTAAGTAAATCTTCAGCGCTCTATCAAGGCTGCAAACAACTTAACAGAACTTATAAATAGAAAAAAAAAATAGGGCACTAGCATTAATAGAAGAACCCTACAACATCAACAAAATATAATTTGGGCTTTCCAATTAATTATAAAATATTTTCCAAAGGATCAGAAAGAAGGCTGTAATACTCATGGTCAACCTTGAAATCGAAGCAATATTAATTTCTCAGTACACTAACTAGGATTCAGTTCTTGTTGAAATTATGTACAGCGGAATTAAATTGTTTGTTGTGAATATGTATCTAGACTATAACACTGACAGTACGACTTAGAAAAAATGGGCAACATTGTGGATTTTACCATTAATCACGGCCTAACTCTTGAAATATGTGAAATATGTAGTAACGCCCATTTTTCGGTTTTATGGTTTAATCCAGTGACCAAACACTCAGAACAACCAAGAAGCTAAACATCGATGAAAGAAAGTCAGTACCTTGGTGGAACGACTAACTAAACAAACCTAAGAAAGCGTGTTAACGCACTCAGACGACTATATCAAAGTACAAAGAATAATAAAGATTTAAGACAGAGTAGAACACAGAACTACTATAAAGCCAAATACAGTTATCAGTCCAAAATTACAAACGCGAAAACAGAATCATGGAAAAAATTCTGTACTGGTTCAACCGTATCAAATCCTTGGAATTGTATATATATAAATTATCAGCAAGCAAGAATAAGGCAACACCTATCTTATCAACTGCTAAGAAAGCAGCCGGCTTCTACACTAAGCTCTTAGCGGAACTACAGCTAGTATGATAATCAAGTTTATTCTTGATGACGACGAATCAATAGATGAAATCCCCACAAAACTTACAGACAGAGAATGAAAACAGACATAGACACGTCTAACGACGACTTATTTAAAAGTAACGAAATCGAGTCAGTATTAAGATCAATGGATCCAAAAAAAAAAAAAAAAACTCGTGGAGAGGACGGAATAACCAGCGATCACTCCTAAGAATTTGTCGAATTCTCCGATTTCATAACAAGAGTTTACAACGAATGCCTAAAAAGAGGGCGCTTTTCTTTAGTATGGAAACACTCTAAAATTATACCCAAAATCAAACCAGTAAAAGAAACATCCCACGAAATTAGCAAATACAGGCCAATAAGTTTCGTAGATGTTGCTCGTAAGGTGCTAGAAAAAATTCTGATAAACCGAATAATGCACTTTGTCTACTCAAGAAACCTATTAAGCAGCAATCAATATGCATTTAGACCTCAATCAAATATAGTAGAGGAAACTGCAGCTATTATGGAGGTTAAAGACACATTTATGGAGGTTAAAGAGTTCATATATATATATATATATATATATATATATATATATAAAAGACATACTACTGATCTCCTTCGACGTACAAGGAGCCTTCAGTGCTGCATGGTGGCCAGCGTAATCAATCAATTAAGATATTTAAAATGCCCAAAGAGCCTACTCTCTCTTAGAAAAAATTATTTTTCAGACAGAAGAGCAAACATGACATTAGAAACCACAACTGTAACGAAAGAAGTCAAATTAAGCTGTCCGCAAGGTTCCTGCTGTGGACCAGGTTTCTGGAACATCCAGTACGACTAGCTATTAAAACTTTCTTTTCACTACTGAAACAAAAGTCATAACTTTTGCCGATGATGCGATGATTATGATTCGGGGAAGCGACGGCTTACATTTAGAAACACCTACCCAGACTGAATAACAGAAATCATCCCCATTAGAACAAAGGCTTTCATCCCTTATTCCACTCCAAATTTTCAGCCACCATCCAAGCCTTGGTTCTTAAAAAAAGTATGCCATTGCTGTAAAAAAAATAAATATATAAAAATAAAATTAAAAAAATGCAGAGTTGGCACGCGAGAAGAAAGTTACTTTCAATAGCACCAAGTCTAAAATGCTCCACATTTCACCTAAAAAATCAAAACAATCTGAAACAGTCTCCCTAAACGGAGAAGTTTTCGAGGTAACCAGCAAGCTAAAATATCTAGGACAATCGATGAAAAATTTACCTTGACCAAGCACATCTCGTATGCTACCGAAAAAAGCTTAAAAATAGTAAACTTTCTCGCTACGTCGGCAAGGATTCAGTGGGGATTAGGCCAACGAGCGCTTAAAACAATACACACGAGTTATATACCATTGATATCTTATGCTGCACTTGACTGGAAACAGGCACTAAAAAAAAAAAAACATGACAAAAGCTAAATAAAGTTCAACGCATATAGGATATTATCTTTTGAGGCGGCTTGCGTTATTGCTGATCTAATACCGATCTGCCTGAAAATATATGAAGTCACTTCGCGAAGACTTAACGGAAATTCCAACATTGATCCAAATTAGTACGATCGACCGCTTCACTACAGTAGGTGGCCTCACCCAGCAAAGAGAACATATATTAACGAGAAGGAAAGCTCTGAAAGTGAAGATTTCTATGTATGCACTGACTAAAGCAAAACCGAACTGAAAGTCAGTTGTTCTTTCATTGCATTTAACACAGACAGTCCATTATACAAGAACGCTGCTCTAGACTGCATCCACTCTGTTTCGCAACAATTACTATAGTTCATTCACTTACATATATCCGAGAATGATAATTCACTCCTCTCATCAAAAGAGAGCAACAATTTACAGTGACAGTTGATGCACTGTAGATGACATAAAACACCAGAATAACCATATAGTTAATGGAGCAGACAAGAAATCTAATTTGGAATATCACTCTAGACTCTAGAGGGATGGGAAATCAAGTTCTATTGGGTGAACGCGCATACTGGGGATAGCAGGAAACGAGAACGCGGATCAGCTTGCTAAAGTACTCTGCTATAAAAAAAAAAAAAAAAACACTAGCAGAAGAAAGACGTCTAAACTTGTGAGAAGAAGAATGGAAGACATCATAAAACGAATCAACAACAAGAGAATTCTGGCGAAGTATCAGAAGCAGACTCCAGCTGAATAAACACGCAAACTCTCTAGGTTTGACCACGCTACTAACGGGACATGGAAAACTAAAACACTACCTACACAGATACCGCATCCTGGAATTAACCATTATGCATTTGTTGTCCGCACCTTCGACAGATTGTCGATCACATACTTTACTACTGGGCTGCATCCGGATGCCCTTGATACAGCTAGATATCACTTCTAGAGACAAGTGGGCAGTGTCAAAACAAAGACTTATCGAAAAGTACGAGGGTGGTTTGAAAAGTTGTTCGCTTAACAATGATAAAACGAATTTATAATTTCAGAATTATTTTTATTTTTCAACGTAATCATCCTTAAGACAAATACATTTATTGCAGCGATGTTCCAGAGTTTTTATCCCGCCCCAGTAGTGATTCTCAGTAAGATCTGCAAAATATCCCTCTACTGCAGCAATCACCACTTAATTCGAAGAAAAACGCTCATCAGCGAGGAAGATTTTTAGTCTGTGGAAGAGATAGAAGTCAGAGGGAGCCAAATCTGGGGAATAGGGTGGGTGTTCCAACAATTCATACTGCAGATCCCTTAATTTGTCCATTGCCAAAACACCTTTGTGGGCAGGTGCATTGTCCTGATGAAAGACGATTTTTTTTTTTCTGCAAACCTTTTTTCTGCAAAACTGTCTTCTGCAAGACGGTCTTTTCTCACGAATTTTTCCGTCTAGTCTGGTTAAAACATCGGAATAATATTCCCCGGTTATTATTTTGCCCTTTTCAAGATAATTCATAAACAAAATGCCTTTAGCATACCAAAACACCGATTCCATTACATTTCCTGCTGATGGAACCGACTTTGTCTTCTTTGTCACTGAAAAACTAACTGACTTCGTTCCTCTATTTTGACTGGTGTTTGGATTCTCTTGGGTAATCCAAGTTTCATCCATAGTAATAAATCGACGCATAAAATCAGTTTTATTCTTGTTAGAACGCTGCAAGCACTGTTTAGAAATTTTCATGCGAGTGTGTTTTTGATCTTCAGTGAGCAAGCGCGATACCCATCTTGCGCAAAGCTTTTTCATTTGCAATTCTTCATGCAAAATATATCCTACACATTCTTTTGAAATGCCTATAGTCTCAGCAATTTCATTCACTTTGACTCGCTGGTCATCCAATTCCATATTGTGCCCTTGATAAATGATTTGTGGTGTTGTTACACTTTTTGGACGTCCTTCACGTAGATCATCTTCATGGCTGGTACGGCCACGTTTAAACTCGGAAGCCCATTTCGTAATTGTCGAAAACGAAGGAGAAGATTGCGCATAAACTTCATGAACTTCGAATGAATTTCTTTTGGCTTTAAACTTCTTTTACAAAGAACTTTATAACCTAACATATTAAATTTTATCCATTTCAAGGGATATAGACCACACTTTCTTGCTTCTGACATCTGTATAAAACAAACTACTTGATAGAATGACTTGCAATTTCACATGGATGCTTATGATTGATGTATCAACTTTAAAAAAATCATGCCGATAGTCTTGTCATCTAGGTTGAGACCAAGAACCTTTCAGAACACCCATTACTCAGAATTAATTAAATTTGCCAATAAGTTCAACTTCCACTCATTGTAATGTAACATAAATTAAAATAACATAAAATTATTTAAATTTTATATGTAAATATAAAAATATAAATGTAAAGTTGAATATTGATAAAAAATATAAATATAAATGTTAATGAGTTCTTAGATGCTACAGGTAATATATGCATTATATGCAATGGAGCATTTAAGATTAAATTACCTCCTCCTGGTTGGGTTATTATTGGGAGGCACACACACACACACACACACACACACACACACACACACACACACACACACACACACACACACACACACACACACACACACACACACACACACACACACACACACACACACACACACACACACACACACACACACACACACACACACAGGCCGTCATTGCTTATTATTTTGCTAGTTATTCTAATGAAATGAAATAAAAGGTAAGAGAAAACTTGGCAGTTTCAGCCAACACAAGAAGATCGAGCAAGAAAGATGAAGAGTTTGTTTAATGAGTTTGAAGTGGAACTGGGTATGGATGTTGACAAGTAGCTTTTCTTTTTAGGAAACTCAGAAGAATTGTAGTCCGGGCGGTTAGCCTAGTGGCTTTGCGCTTCGCAACCATATGCCTGGGGAAGGAGTGTCCTAGGTTCGATTTCCGTCAACGACGTGAGGAACTTTAGGATCTTCCTCAAACATAGCCAAGTTAGCCGGTCTTGGGCGTGGACAGCAGGGTTTTTCCGCCAGTTTATCTGGGGTTTTTCATCCCGGAAGCAGGCAAACCGGACCCGTGAACACACACGGATACAGTCAGGAATACTTCGAGGCATAGGGCGTGACCATTCTATCCTCGTATTTCGGTTACGAAATCCAAGCGTGCTTGGAAGGTTGTGGGCCTTAAAGGCCTGCTAAAGCCATTGAGATGGATAGAAGAATTGTAGTAACCAGTTCTGTGGAAAGACGCTTATGAAGATTGTAAGCAAAGTAAGTGAACTCCTCTCTCTCTCTCTCTCTCTCTCTCTTGAGTATCGTCAAGCATTATTATGCCAAGGTTGAACTGATTTAGGTTTTATATAGTTTTATGAGTTGTACAGAAGGAAGATTGTGAACTGAATGGAAAAAATATACTTTTTTTTTTTTGTTTGAAGAGGAAGGAAATTGTTGATGATTTTGTTTGGAGATGTTTGATGGAAATGTTTGTTTCAGGAAAGGCTGGATGTAAAAGACAGCTCGAGAAAAGAAATATGATAACGAATATAGATCTAAATATTATAAAGTAAGCAGGAGGGAAGCGAGATCTTTCTAACGAGAAATAAAACAGACCTGTTCTAATGGCGATAAGGTTCATCTTATCCCATAATCCGTATATTGGTGGAGAATGGCAAGGAGATCAGCATTAAAGACATTGATCATGGATGATTTTGAAAGCTAAATCTTTTGAGCATTGTATGATTTGTTGAGTGGAGGAATGTTAATTAATGTTGATCCTGGAATAAGCGGTGAAACAGCGGCGATGATGATTGCCATAATGAAAAAGCTGAGTAGTTAATGTTCTGACTTGTCTCCGTTCGACTTTTGGTTATTTCTGAAATTGAAAATACACACTAAGGATATCTTAAAATATTTTGACAATGACGAACAGCTCAAATCATGAATGAGAAAATTGTTACAAAACCACTAGAAGAGTATTATTATCACAGAAAAACACACAAAATATACATTGAAATAAGAGCAATTATGTTGAGAAACAGTGCATGAAAATAAAAGACATATTTCAAACTATCTTTTTATTTTATGCACTGTTTGAATTTCCTCGTATTCCAGTCGAAATCATTTATGAATATATTAAAAAATAAGGGTTATAACCAGTGGTGAGCTATGGAAATTTTAACAAAGGGATGGCATCGTCGAGCAAAAAAAAAAGAAAGCAAAAGCCTAATTTAGCCCTTATAATACTTATATTGCGACTTTTTAGATCTTCTGAGAGATATGATAATTCCTGTAGGATATCAATCATTAATGTTAGGTCTTTTAAAAATTTCAAATTGAGAAGTCGGTTTAAAAAGCCTTTATATTTATCGTTCGATGCAAAATTCTTGCATAAAGCTGGGTATTTTCTCCACAAAGCAAGAGCCGTTCGTAAACTGTAAGCTGCCCATCGTGGTCCAAACACACGGCCGATCTTTAAAATTTCGATATCAAGGTTTTTTGCAATCGTATTTAATTCTCGTTGATTTTTTGGTGATTGATGATAAAAAGCATATACTTTATCCATAAATATTTCAAAATGATTTATTTCTTTAATGTTTTTTTATCGAATCGTCTATTGCTAAGTGTAAACGATGAGCGCAATGCCAAATCACAACGTTGGGAAATTTTTGTAGAAGTTTGATTGCAACACCTGATTTATTTCCTAACATTACACTAGCTCCATCAGAACAAAATGCAATGAAATGATTTTTTATATAATTATCAGAAAATCCATATGAATTTAAAGTCGCATGTATACATTCCACGGTGGTATTTTCTATCTTTACAAGATTATTAAACAAGAAGAACAAGGGGCTCGCAAATTTGAGAAAAAATTAACAAAGAAAACTATAAGGGAGCCCCCGCATGTCCCCTTTTAGTTCATCACCGGTTATAACACTAGACAAGTGGGGGTTCAAATTCTTAATTATTGAGTTGCTTTCTATGATCTGTCTTTCAGCCAAGTTCCTGACAGTTTCGCTAGAATGCTTTCAAAAGGGTATGGAATCAACCACTAAAATGCCAATATTTCTTGTTAAGCATAAACAAGTTTACACTTACAAAATATCCTGTGATATATTTGAATCCCTCAAAGGGATAGTCAGTACTGTCTGCTGAATTCCAAAGTCGTGAATTCAGTAGAAACGTATCTCCAACATTTATCATTGCAGCAGACAGATGCCATTCTGAGCATGAAAGATACGAAATGTGATGTGATGTTTGATACCCGTAGTAAGTATTTATCTGTAAGTGCTATTGAATATTCAGAGACTGATTCTGTGGAGAAACAGGATTAAAATTCTGTTTTAATCCTGTAAACAGGAAAAAAAGAAAGATGTTTCCCTAGAATGAATTTAGAATCGGTGATTTAGTAAACTTTGTGATAAATTCCACAATGAGACAAGATCCATTTAAGTATACTAAATAATTATTCTTAAACTGTATGCAATTAATTTTAATATTCATTTATTATTTTTTAAAATGTAGTTTTATGTTGGTCTTTCGATTTAATGAATGCCAGTTACACAGTTCCGTGTCATTTGTTATTCGCTTCGTAGTTGAAACTTTCCAATATTGAAATTATTTCAGGGTTAAAATATTCATGATAACTCACGAAAGTAGCAATATTACCATCAGGCATTAGCCTTATTTCTTTTCCTGGTTTTTTAGATGAGATGTTTTTATTTCAAAAACGTATTGGTTTTGAGCATATGTTAATATTAATGAACATATATGCCATGAAGGAGACACTCACTTGTTGTTAGCATGTATTAAAATGCCAATATGAGGTGCGTATACACTATCAGTATCCAGGTATAGAGGTAGCGAACAATTTGAATTGGACAAGACATATCCAACCGGTTATAAATGAAATGTATATTGTATGGACTGCATTACAAAAAACGACGTCCTTGGCAAACTAAATAATTTACAGAACAGAATGTTAACTTTTTTCACTTATAATCAAACTACGATTAATAACCTTATTTAATCCTTCTCAATGACAAGCCTTATGCAGCATAAGGCTTGTTATTGAGGAGGGTCAAATAAGGCTTGTCTCTTTTCTTACACCATAATTAATATTAGATTAGTATCAATGACGAGCGCTGCATCCTTAGACATTGGTATATTTTACCAGATAGCTCAGGCAAAAAGAAGTATCCTACAACATTACTTAACATTCCTAGAGCCAAGATTCTCAAACTCTTTACGAAAAACTCAGAAATAAGAAACAGTAAATAATCTTTAAGGACTATAGCAGAAGTAATAAATGATATAAAATAGAATGCACATTACAATATAGTTTTTTTTTACCAATATTTAAAAGTTTTAAAGTATAATATTTATTTATAATGTACAATTATTTCTAATGTATACTACTTATTTCTGTATATACTTGCTCAGTAGCAATAATTAATAATGGTTTCTTATTTTAATTAAAAACTAATTAACGCTTGAAGTGCGTGTAACTGAACTAGTGTCTCCCGAAGTCTGGCTTATATGTTTTAAAAGCACGCCACTATTGTTTTACGCTGACTTCGTAATAGATGCACGCACTACTTATTATGAATTTTCTAGTAAAATGTATCATTACTTCCAGTGAAATAATTATAATATCAACAACAATAAATAAATAAAATAAATAATATTTTAAATGGTATGTAGCACCAGTTTGTTTTTGTGGGCCTGATCCACAAAAACAAACTTAAACCCAAGGAAACTAATCAATAATATATATAAGAAACACAACCTGAAAATCAGAATGCCTTAGATCTAATTCGAAAAAAGTTCACCCTGGCACAGTTTCAAATGGTTAAGTTAGCACAGGTCAATACAAACTACTTGTGGGATTTCAATTCCAGAGTCACTTGATCACAGATAACGTCCGAGGGTAACTGAACTTCTGTTATGTGTAATATAATTTTATCAAGAATGGTAAGTGGTGGCCATTTTTTAGTCCAGCAGCAACATATCTTACATATCCTTCTTTAAGAGGTTTAGATCGATGTATGCTTGCTTGTTATTCAAGAATGCTGCATACCTAAACTGCCTAAACCTTTGGAACCTGGAATAATCTGTCTGCTATACAGTGTTAGGAGGTTGGTATAGTGGCTCAGTTAATATATGCATATGACAGTTGAGAAGATGTGATATCAACATTCTTGATTATGGAGGATTTCCACAAGTTTCTGCGTCTTCATTACGGCAAATCAGGAACGATTTCGTGACATTGCCATTTCAAGCTTCTGAGTGTTATTTACTCAATGTGAAACTATTGATTTAGAGATTGGTTGGTTAGTAGAAGCATTCAGAATATTTGAGGAATTCGCCCAGGGGACAAATTTTTCAAACACTAATCGTAGCCTACTAAGAAGATGGAGTACCTTATGTACATTTATATAAAGGGCAGGGAGTATCAAATGTGTTCATTAACCATGAATTAGTCAGTTAAGGTGTGGCTTAATGGGTAGAGCACTACTGTAACTGTTCCTTAAGTTTCGTCATGAATCCTGCCTTACGTCTTACTGATTTGCCATTGTCAGTGAACTTTAACAGTGAGAGAAGCTGTTTATTGTTGTAGATGTAAAGAAAATTGGGAAAAGTCACACAGGTATTGCGTTTCCATGTTTTTATGAATTCAATAAATCCATTTTTGAGTGGTGGTGAAGATTTTGGAAAAATTGGTTATGGTTTGCATTCAGAAATAGGTGACAATGAATCTCTACTTGGCAATGAACAGCATGGGTTTACTAAGGATAATGTTTTAGCAACTTGCTCACATTCTATAATGATGTTACCATTGAACTAAACAAGGGGAATAGATAGACCATGATACCATTGGATTTTGCTAAGGCTTTTGAAGGAATAATACAGCATGGAAGACTGTTGTATAAATTGGGGAATAAAGGTTTGGATTATAAAATATTAGCATGGATAAGAGGATAGCTAACTGATAAATATCAAAAAGTGATATATGGGGAATGAGAGTGCAATATTTTAAGTAACTAGTGGTGTACTACAAGGATCAGATTTGATCCACTGTTATTCAATCTGTAGATCAATGATATGGGGAAGGATTTAACAGGCGACATACAGCTATTTTCTGATGATGCAAAGGTAGGGTAATCAGGAATGCTGCTGGTTACCCTACTATGGAGAGAAAAATCTGCTGACATTGAATTGACATCCATTTTCCCATTCCCACAAAGTTGTAGGCATAGGAAAAAAATAGGTGTCATTTCAATGTTAGTAAATGCAAAGTTATGCACTTTTAGAGTGATTAGATATCCAATGTCGTATTATATTGGTGGGATTATGCTAGAAGAAACTGATCAAGCAAGGGATCTTGGAGTATTAGTAGATAGCAAGTTGAAGTTCATGAGCCATGTAAAACGATTGAAAATACAACTAAAAAAACAATGCTGAAACGAACCTTCACGTGTAAAGATGAGGATGTAATTTTGTCTCTTTACAAGGCCTCGATTGGACCTTACTTGGACTATTGTGCGCAGGTCTGGTCTCCTGGTTTCATTGTGATTCTAATACAATGGAGAGAGAGAGAGCAAACGAGAGTGTAAAAAATGATGTCAGGATTGTAAATACTGAATACGAAAGCAGCTTGAGAATGTGTAGACTACAGACACTAGTAAACAGAAGAAAGAGGGTTGATATGATTGAGACTTACCAACTTCTGAAAGGGTCATACAGGATTTCATTTTATGGAAGTTTTCGTTTTATGGAGGGTGAGGAAAGTACAAGAGTGCATCCTTGGAAGACGAGAATGGATGCCGCTAAGAAGGGGGTGAGGGCTAGATTTTTCTCTCGTCGGGTAGTGCGTGATTGGAATGGATGGCCATTAGATGTTGTGTGTGTGAGCAGTGAATGAATTCAAGAATACGTATAATAGCTGGTGCGTGGCTTCGGATCTCAAATAGAGGTCCTAAGACAAACCAGGAATAACAGAACCACACCATCACATTGCCACCTCGGAATTCGTAGTGGTGTGTGTTAGGGGAGAGGTTATGCACTCTGAGAATAGGCCTTCACCGTGCATCCGCCACACCGATACCCGTCCAGCTGTTCAGTAGAGGGTACAGCGTGATCCGTCAATCCATAAGACAGCTATCCAAGGTTCCACGTCCCATTGTACATACTCTTTGCACCACTGAAGGTGACGCTGCATATTGGTTCGGGTAACGTAGGGCTTGCATATTGCGGTTCATGGAAACCCATGTTGTCAGCCTCGATTCTGAATGTTTTTGTGCAGATTTCAGTAGATTCCCTGATCTCCGCATTTAACATGCTGGATAGTGTTGAAACGTGAAGGATAATTTTACACATTATCCTTCATAGAACACTATGCCACGTTCGGTGAGTGTCGTGGGTCGTCTACTGCAGGTAGCACTTACAGTTGACTCTCTGAGCTTCCATTTCAGTGTTATGTCGCTGAATGCTGACCTGGGAATGACCAATTTGTCAACAATTTGCTAAACGGATAGGACTGCAACACGGCCTTCTATCACATCGCCTCTTTCAAACCCAGTGAGTTACTTTCTAGCAGTCATTTCACCCGCGCACTGTTGCACTGACTTATGAGTATCGTATTCCTCCAATTGACTTTGTCAACAAATACGTGACTCGTTACATGGCACGATGCACCTTGCCCATTGACCTCTTTCCTTCTTCTTCTTCTTCTTATCTTCCGTCTAAGACGGGTTGAGTCTTCTCTTGAGCAGGATCTTCCAGTCTTCTCTATTCCTTGCTGTTCGATAAAGTTCCTTATATGTTCTGCATCCCGAGATGTTCTTTATTAATTTCAGCCAGGTAATTCTTGGTCTTCCAGGTCTTCTTTTTTCAGTTGGAAAAGTATTGATTAGGACGTTAGGAAGTCTGTCTGCGTCCATGCGTACAGTGTGTCCAAACCATCTCAGTTATTGTTTTCTAATTTTTTCTATTATTGTCTTTTTATACAATAGTTCTTGTCTGACTGTGATGTTTGTTTTCTCTTCTATCCAACTTGTTCTATTTATTTTTCTTAACATTTCATTTCAAATGCCAGCAGTTTTTTCTCCTCTCTTTTTTTAACTGTCCACGTTTCTGCTTCATAGATGACTGTTGGTATAATTATTGCTTCATATAATTTGATTTTGGCTTGTTTAGATATCTTGTTTGTTTTCCAGATTTTCTGTAATTTTCCCATGGTGGTCCATCCTATTGCTATTCTGTGTTTGATTGTTTTGAGTTCATCTATTGTTTCTGTTAGTTTTGATCCAAGGTATGTGAAGTTGTCTACTTGTTCTATTTATTCTCCGTTTAGGGCGGCTGAGATGGTAGTTCTGTTAATCCCTATTTTCATCACTTTTGTCTTTTGTATATTTATTGTCATGTCATATGTTTTACAGGTTTAGTTTAGCTTGTTGATCAACTTTTGTAGTTTATTTGGGGTTCTTGCAAGAAGGACAAGATCATCTGCATATTTGATATTATTTATGTTTAAATGGTTGACATTGATTCCAGGCTCATTGTCTATTACTTGCTTCACAACTTCTTCTAGATATATGTTGAATAGGCATGGGGATAATGGGCATCCTTGCATTACTCCTTTTTGAATCTCTATGTGTTCTGTTGTGAGTGTGTCCTTTTTAATTATTGCATTTGTCTTAGAGTAATATTTTATCAGAAACTGTATTATATATATTGTCTATTGCTTTTTCTAGTATAATTTTAAGAAGGATTTCTCTATTGATGTTATCGAAAGCTTGTTTAAAGTCCACAAAAACAATATAGTTCTTTATCGTCTTCCCAGCTGAGCTCTGCTGGTTGGTGAAACGTGAAAATTTGGTCTATTGTTGAATAGTTCCCTCGGAAACCAGCTTGTTCTATGCCTATCATTTCTTCGTAGGTGTTTTTTAATCTATTTTGTATAATTCTTATGAATATTTTATAGGTGTGAGGCAGTAAATTGATTGGTCTGTAATTTCTGCAGTCTCTTTTGTCTCCTTTCTTGTATATTGGGATGATCTTTCCAGTTCTCCAGTCATCTGGGATCTCTCCTGTTTGTAGTATTATATTGAATAGGGTTGTTAAATATTCTATTGATATACTGCCTCCATATGACCAGAGTTCAGTAGGGATAGTATCAATGCCTGGTGCTTTATTGTTTTTCATCTGTTTTATTGCGTATCTAACTTCTTGTAAAATTTTTGGGTGATCATTATTTTCTTCTATTATTGGCATTGTAGTTTTGTTTCCTTGGTGGAAGATAGTCTTAAAATGGTTTGACCAGATTTTTCTTATATATTCAATATTCCCGGTTTCAGTCATCTTGTTGTTTATCATTGTTACTGCATTTACTGAGAATTCCTTTGTAAGTTCTCTTACAGTATCATGGAAGACTTTTAGGTTGTTTTGTTGGTATGCTTTTTGGCATTTCTTAGCTTTTTCTTCTAACCATTTTTCTTTGGCTTTTTTGCATAGGTTATCAACTTTATTTTTTAGTACTCTGTATTTTTCTCTATTATCTTCATTGTTTTGTTGGATTACAAGTATCTTGGCCTCTCTTTTCTCTTCTATGGTAGCTATGATTTCTTGGGTTATCCACTGTTTGTTTATTTTGGGTTTGGAACCTAGAGTGTCTTTTGCAATTGATAACACTGTTTCTTTTCCTTCTTCCCAGTATTTTCCGCTGTTCTGGAAGATGGAAGGTTTTAATTTCAAGCACATCTGTTCAAAAAATCGACTTCTGCTTGAGCTATCTTTTAGTTTTGATAGGTTGATGTTTTCTTCTTTTCTGATATTATTTTTCCTGTTGAATTTTATCTTCACTTTGGCAGTTAATATTTCGTGGTCAGTGTCAAAATCAAAACTTCTTAATGTTCGTACATTATTTACTGATCTTTTCCATTGTTTGTTTATGATAATATACAGTAGTCTATGCAGTTCTTTATATTACAATCTGGGGATGTCCACGTATATTTGTTATTAGGGCGTTGATAGAACAATGTGTTTGTAATCATTAGATCGTTTGCTTTACAGAAGTGGAGTAATTGTTCTCCTCTGTCGTTAAGCTCTCCGTATCCAAATTTCCCCACCATATCTTTCTTGTCTGCTGTGAACTGTCCTATTTTAGCATTAAAATCTCCCATCACTATCATGAGTTCTCTATTTTTGGGATTATCTATTTCTTGTTGTAGTTCTTCATAGAAATTTTCTATTTCTTCCTCTGAATGGTTACTGTCTGGTGCATATATTTGGATTATTTAATTGTTTGACCTTTTTCTTTTGCTTGAAGTTTGGCTGTTATTATTCTAAGAGGCACTGGGTTTATTTCAATTACTGAGTGTGTAAGTTTCTTTTCAATTAGTAATGCAACTCCCTCTCTGTGTATGTTATCTTTTCTTCCTGAGAATTACAGTCTTCCTTCTGGTAAATCCATGAATCCATCTCCGCACCAATGTGTCTCTGATAGACCTAAAATGCTCCATTTCAGTCTTTTTAAATTTTCCTGGACTAATTGCAATTTTCCAGGTCGGTATAGTAGTGATCTTATGTTGAGGATGGCTACATGTTTCACATCCTTGGCTGACCACATTGCTGATTTCTCACCTACTCTATGTGGTCTTTGAGTAGGCGCGTCGGTTGTCACGTACGCAGTAGCACTATCTTGGTTTGTAGACTTTCTCCTGCTCATGAAAGTTACTGGCATAATAATGTAGCCAGCTTGCCATGCCTTTGCTACATCCTTTGGTCCACGGCTCTTTATTCTTTATTCAGAGCAACCCATTTGGGTTTCCCCCATCCGCCACCCGGGGGACGCGCCTGGTAGGAGTGTGGTCTCCCCCCAAGCTCTTTCCAAGCAGTGTATTATGCACATGACTGAATCATAGTTGCATTTTCATGATTCTAAAATTACAATTGCACAATAAGCTGTCAGGATGCTAACAGCTTATTGCACAATAAGCTGTTAGCATCCTGACGATGTCCAACGCATTTATTAGTTAGGACTTATTTTGAAGAACTCGGTGTAAAATTGCAAACTTAGCGCTTTTTGAATGTAAAAGTCAAATTCAGTTTAGGTCGCTGCATAGATTATTGAAAATCATTTACACTCGCAGAATATACGTATTTGTTGACCTTAATGCAAAAAATTCGCTAAAGTTCGTATTATTGTTTGCATTTGCGTGACTGGAATGCTTTTAACATTTGATCAGGAGTTAGATTTAATGAAATTTCTGTTTGTAAAATGACCCACTTTTGTTCAGGAAAAACATGAATAAGCAGAAATGTACGTTATAAATATATAAGGATAGTCAGCTCAGTTTCTCGTGTTCAAAGTGAGATTCACTGCTTAGAATTTTATTTTGTCATGGACATGAGCCGTTTTCACTTGCTCGTGTTTTGCGTTTTCCTTGTTGTTGTCGCAGGTTCCGAAGGAGGTCTTGAGAGAAAGAAGCGTACCATAGAAACGTTTAATGCATTAAGCGCAAGCATCTGTAGTAAGAAAATTTATATATATATATATATATATATATATATATATATATATATATATATATATATATATATATATATATATATATATATATATATATATATATATATATATATATATATATATATATATATATATATATATATATATATATATATGATTTATATAAATTTATATTATTTTTGAATTACATAGTTTATTATATTTTTAGTATATCTTAAATCCCTTTGCGCTTATTAATATATATTATCTATGTAACTCGCATATCGATATGAACTCAGCTCCTTACCATCTCTAATGCAGGATATGATTTTTGTTTTAGACCAGGGGTTCTTAATCTTTTCGAAGTCACGGGCACTTTTCATTATAAGAAAAATATGGAGAACACCAAAAGTATTAGGGTCATAAAACTAACAATAAAACTATGCATGGACTTGCCTTTGATTTTATAAAAATGGAACTTATTTTAATGCGATACTTAAGCTTATCGACTTTTGCAGATTTCAGTAACATCAGGTCTAATAGGTGATAGCTACCCACATCTCTTTGTCTATATTAGTAAGTCTTTCACGCTTTTTAATTTTTATGTGGATTATTGAGAAACCGAGATTGCACAAATATGATGTTGAAAACTGTAATAAAAGTTTCATTGCCCTTGCGAAAAGAGCTGGATATTTGGCGTGGACAAAATTCTATAATTCCTCAAGAGTTATTCGAAGAATTTCATTTTTAGAGTACGATCTACTGACAAGGTAACTCATTGTTGTTCTTCTTCTTCTTGTAACGAAAATGCGCAACTCGATGAATTAACTGTGTCAAATGGATTTCGTATCCAGTCATATTTGTGTGTATTTAAGGAAGGAAAGTAACTTGAAATCTTTTCTTCAAATATTGTTAAATGCTCTGTTATAACGGAAATATTCCTTCGACATTTTTATTATGGAGAGAAGAAATATATCTACTGTATTTGTTTCTGATATGAGGGTTTTCCCAAGAGATACTTTTTTCTGAAAAGCTGACAATTTGTCAGTGGATGTCAAAATATTTTCATTCCCCCCTTAAATACGTGTATTAAAGAAATTTAAATAATTAAAAATATCAAATAACTATGCCATTTTAGCATACCAAATATCAGTTTGAAGACATTTTACAAAGCATCTGTACCTTAAGTTTGAAACAAAAGGCCAATAATTCATTCTTAAGTTCTAAAATTCGAAATAACACTTTACCAATGGATAATCATCTTATTTCAGTGTGAAAAAACAAAGATTCATACTTGGCTTGCTTCAATAGAACTTGTAACCGGTTCAGGAACAACCGATTTAAAGGCACTGTTTCAGAAAATAGGAATTTCTAAGACAATAATTTGAATTTTGATAGTTGATTGGAATTATCTGAAGTCACTGAGGTGATAAGACTAGAAACTATTTCTCTTAGCTGCACATTTACTTAGATCGTTTTCTGTGTTTTATGGAAATAAAAACCAAATTTACTGAAGGGAAAAACTCTTCCAATTCCATATGAGACTGGCTAACTTGCCTGCACGTGAAAATTTACTAATGTTTTCTGGCATCCTAAACAGGATTCCATTGCAAACCTTTCTAGTGGAAGGTTACGTGTCATGTTGTATCATCAATTCAATGAGCTACAGAAGAAGTTTCGATGCTTCGTATTTTGAAGTGTTCTCACAAAATGGCTAGACAATTGCAAGAGAAGGAGAGGAAAATGATAGGAAATCATAGAGCTGGATTTCGTTCCTCAGAACAGCCTTTTCAAAATATTGTGAACAATATTATGTCTAAAGTGAAAGAAGAAAATCTTACACAGTGATCGACTGAGAAGATGAAAATGCAATCCGTTCATTATGGAATAAGATGTGTTTCATTCATTCACTATCTTACAGCCTGAAGTTTGATTTGGTATTTGAAAATAGGGCTGAAATATCAAAATCAATGGGACTAACGTTTGGAATCACGAAACAGTCCTATTGTAACGAAATCCGAAAATATTACATCATTATGTAAGCGCGTTTTGAAAGAGGCCGATTTAGTTGTCATTACTTTCCTTGTCGCTTTGCTGACCTGGAGAATGTTTTGTATCAATTATATAAGTTACAGTTATAGACTGAAAGAGTCAGAATTTAGTAGACTTTACAACGAAAGTCACTGCATCAATGAGCATCTTGCTAAGAAAATATTGCACTCATTAAAAACCAGATCAGGTGGGATGCCATATATGGAAATGAAACATGTTTGGCTTATCTCTATGAACTAACAAAATGCGTTGTGTTTTAAATAATGTTCAGTGAATGTATACACGAGGTGCAAACGTGTAATAATTTCAAATATTCAAAATTTTAAGAATTTAATTTCATTATTTTCATAAACTTACTCGAAACATTTCTATACATCGTTTATTTTATTTTATCCATTTATTTTTTATTCCTAGTTTTGAACTGACTAGAAAATAAATTATGAAATCGTCTCTTTCACCTTCATTGGTTTCATGTATATAATCTGTTTTTATTATGCAAATAATTACACAATTATCATTTTTAGAGTAACATTTCTATTCCTTGCTTTATTCTTTGCTCATCTTAATACTTTAGCACAGTGTGTTCCCTATTTTCAAAGGATTTCGGAGCTACCATATTGTAATACGTGGACTCGACATGATGCAAACAAATAAACAAGTTATTTATTTAAATTTTTTTCCCTGACGATTTGCTTGCTAATCTATCATCTCCCATTATGTATATGAGACCACACTTCATTCCGAACTCACAAACAATAATAATATTAAGTTCATTTCTAATATCGTATTTTTAATATATTCATGAAACTAATGGCATTTCTTCATTTTAATACCCGATAACCTTTATATCTGCAGGTCTTCACTCGAATCAATTTTTATTTGCAACTCAACTCATAGCTTCGTATTTTGAAACAGTTTTTAAGAAAAAAACGTTTAGGGTTCCACTTATAAAAGCCTTGTTATTATATTATCTATTTTTATATTAATTTGTGAATGCAGTTAAATTTTGTTTGAAGTCTAAAATGAATTACCTGTTCTACATGATTATTTTCCGCGATATTTTGATTTGTGTGCATCTGTATTTTTGCAAAGTGCATCGCTTCAATTAGATTTCTTCGTTCGTTACAAAGCTTTTGCCTAGAACCTAATTGGATACATTTTATTGAAATATGGCGTTCTGTAATGAAATTAGTTGAGATACTATGAGTTCGGCTTCATTCAAGCCTGTCCTAGTATTAAACCTCATTTTTCAAATGACAAAGTAACAGTGGAATTTCATGACCTTTAGTATTTAGGTTTGGTTCATTAAAGTTTATCGAGTTATTCCAAATTTAAATTTCATTCGCACAACCAAAATCCATAGGTAATCCTTACAAAATCCTTATGTAAATATATGTACTTCTGCTCTACAATAATATCATTATCATAACCACGCTACCGGCCAAGACGTCTGTAGACGTTCAAGTTATCATGGATGCGAAGTGCATATTAAAATTGTAATACCTTTGATATTACATTGAAATATATGATGGATACGAAGCGTATGCGTATTTGATCCATAATGGCCGGTAAGGTGGATAATATCTGTTTGTAAATACTCCCTTTTGGAGCTTTTTTTTCTTGCAATCCTTAGGATACTAATAAGAATTTTGTAGGCCTCTTAAATAAATTACCCTTTTCTAAATTAAGCGAAATTAGTCATATTCAATACTTTAACAAATCGAAATTCTCTGAGCACATTTTTAATGAAAATTTTATTTTTCAGGAGATTTTAATAGAACAAATTCTACAAGAGCCTTCGACTGCGTGAAGGAACGATTAGATGAAAGAAGAAGATGGTGGGTAAGTTAATATTTAATCAGCAATATATTGTTTTGACTAGCATCTTTTATTTAATAGTTGGACTAAGGAAAATTATACGATCGCGCACGCACGCACGCACGCACGCACGCACGCACGCACGCACGCACGCACACACACACACACACACACACACACACACACACACACACACACACACACACACACACACACACACACACATTATACGTAAGTATGTTTGTGTATATGTTACGATTAAAGTGATAAATCCGGTTATTATTTATAATTACCGGTAATTATTAATAATAACTGGATTTATAACTTTATCCGTAACATATATAAATATAAACCTTGTTTATTCTGTTATCTCTAACATATTATAGATAACATATAAAATATAATGTATAGTTAAAATATGTAAAAATATGAAAAAAATGTAGAGGGATAAAATATTCTTAATCCACCTTAGTATTATTCGTACTCCCACTAGCAGAAGTTCTGAATTCTCAGAACAAATGTAATTTTACTTACTTGGTGATAAAAGTAAATTATAACATCCCCATTTAGATCTTTCTATACATATAAACCGTTTTTTGTATTTGCAAGGTAATAATGTATAATGCGACATTAATCTTTTATTTCATTGTGCACGATGATCTCGCAATAATAATACTTGCTAATAATAATAGCTGACTCACATGGCAAATTTAAGCTTAGAATTGTTTAGAGATACTGATATAAACAACATCCTAAGAAGAAATTTGCCATTTGAGTCAAATTGGGTTGTGTTCTCTTTCGTAAATTTAAAGCTGCACAAATCGACTCCTTAAACTATAAATCTCCAAGTACAAGACGTCAACTCATGCTAATAGTTTCTCCGTGACTTTACACATCATTACTAACTTCATAAATTAAGCATTATCTCAACACTAGGAGTGCGAGCTCGCCATTTTATTAATGATAAAGTTCAGCTAATAAAAGAACTCCAGTTGTTGATGTAGACATTCCTATATATAAAAAAGGAGATTTACGAGAGAGTGAGAAGTAACTATTTTTGTGCAGAAAGTGGTGTGCGCATGGGATGTGTTAGTATCTTGAGAATGATGTGATATAATATTTGTGCCGCCATGGTATGGGCTTCCTGAAATGAGTCTTTTGACTATAATAATAATAATAATAATAATAATAATTGAAGAGTCCGATGTTCTGCTTGAAACGTTCAGTGTCCAGTTAAGTAAAATAACACCACTTATGATAATGGTGATTATGAGGATTAGTTGACTAAGCCGTGCTGAGACTGGCCAATCTCACCGACTTCGAACCTATGGTAAGTTTTCATGAAATGAGTGGGATTAGCATACGTTGAATGGTACTTTTATGGATGAAGGTAGGCATTAGAAGCTGGTGATTTGTGAAGTGTATATAGCTGTTAATTCTATATTAACTGAGTTGGTATAGCTTCCACAGTTCTTGATTTAATATTCTTAATTGTGTATGTGTTATAAGTTTGTGGAAGGTTGATAAGGAGCGTAAATAGGAGATGTGATCTCACATGAGAACCGTATGAGTTATTTAAGAGTCTAGAGATGTAAAGAGCTGTCGTATAATGCGATATGTGTCTCTGTTGTTACGGTAGGTGTTGCTGAAGAAATTCCTTAGTGTCATTACGTAGTTTTAGGGGTTTTAATGCTCAGGATTTTGTATCGCCATAAGCGGTTCATTTATTGACTGTTGTAAGTGAGGCCTCCAAATCACTGCTAAAATGATTTTCCTATGTAATGTTTCTAATTTCCGTAGGTGGCTGTTTGATGTGTTTGCGTAGACTGTTATACCATACTAGAGTAGTCATTCGCAAAGACCGATATATGATTTTTACGCTAGATGGAACCATGTCTTTTATTCGGAAGAGTTTTGCTGCAATGATGCGGAGTTTAGTATGTAGGTATTCTATATGCTTTATCAATTTAAGGTGGCAGTCTGTGTAAAGACCAAGGCATTTTGGAGGTGATACCGGTGTGATTTCTGGACATGACAGCTGTTTTTGTTGTTAATACAGCGGTATATGTGACAGTATAGCGATAGTAGTGCATGACACATGATTCTCAGATTCTGTATAATTAACATCTGCGCTTGGTGCTGTTCATTATAATTGAATTTCAGTAGATGTAAATTGTGATTTCGTTTAGGTCTTGTTGTGCTTTGGAGAGAGAGCGGTGTTGATGTCTGTATGGATTTCTAGTAGCGTGACGTGGTCTGCGTATTGATATATTTGACTTCGTGTGGCCAGGCTGTGAACGTCGTTAATGTATATGTCGAACAGAATAGGTAATAATATGGCACCTTGTGGGCGTGCATGTTTTATTGTTATAGTTCGGCTGTAATTTGTACCTATTTTTGTTATTTGTTCTGTTTGAGAGTTAGTTCTTGAACCAAGTATGCTTCATTCCTGTCACTCCGAGTGAGAATAATTTATTCGCATATGTCATGTTGTTATATTTTGGTGATACCAGTTGACTTCAAGTAAGTAAGCAAGTATTGACCAAGGATTTCAGTGAAGAGGCAGTGAACATATTATCAGAATGATGCACATGTAGCCTGAGCTAAGTTAAAATGCCTTCATACTGCCAACGAGAAAATTTCTGTATACCTTTCCAGCCACTAGTCACAGACTATTGCAAATCACACGGTTATTCTTCCTGTATGCACAGCTAAGACAAGTAAAAATGAAAAGTCAGCAATATGTAATAGCTTGATTTTTGTTCAAATTTGTTTATTTATGCATATACAAATGTAAGAAATATAATTCGTCAACAGCGTATGTATTACTGTAACGAAATGCGCATTTCGTTACAGTAATACATACGCAAATAAACTGACACACACACACACACAGTTACTTTGCAATGATTTTAATACCAGATTTTTTGTATAAATTGAATGCAAATATGCTAGTTATCATGGCGATTTTACAATTTTCCTTTCCTTGCAGCGGCCGGCTGATCAATTCACACGTTGTCAAAATAGCGCCTTTCCGAATATTACTGGAATCGAAGTAGTGAGAGAGTTCTGTAGTAATACAGAAGCGTCTCGGAGAGTAAGTATATTAATTTATGTATATTTTTAATTGACACACACACACACACACACACACACACACACACACACACACACACACACACACACACACACACACACACACACACACACACACACACACACACACTGTATATATAATTTATATGTATGTTGAATTGATATGTATATGTGTATATGTATATAGTGTATATATAGACATATTTGTATATAGTAATATTAAGAGTTATATTTTATTACAAAGAAGTTATCATATAGTCCTAGTGATATATGAAAGAGCAAAAATATATTTTATCAAATACCGAAACACTGAGATGACCATTGAGGATTTCAATGTTCACAACTTATTCTGGCTTCTCCTCTCAGCTCTATTGACCAAGCTGGAAGAATTGCTGAGAAATTGGCTGTTCGCAATGACCTAACACAATGTGTCAATTTAGCCATCAGAGTACGAGATAATCACTGTCCTTCCAACATCCCTGACTTTTCCTTATCTACTTTTTCCAAATATACGTGGATGTCAGCTCATATCTTCGCACCTTGGATCATAACCTAGTCCAGTTTTTCTTTTCTATAGAACGTTCGCTCCCAAAATGTTTTGGTTATCATTCCCAGCATAGTATCGTGCCAAAGTACACGAGACGAATTCTGTAATTTCTACTCTTCCATGTTCTGATTAATAATTAGATACAGCTAATAATTAGATATCAGATCCCAATACCAGCTCCAACGAAATAGCTGAAATAAATCTTGCCGATATGAAGCCTTTCATGTCCACTCATAACATTAGAAAGATCACCACTGTCCAAACCTTGGCTCTTCAACAGCTTGCCAAAACAAATCTAATAAGAAAAAAACGAAAGTAGCATATAAGTGGTTGAAGACAAAACACAATCAGCCTACATTGAATCTTGTAAAAATTACGATCCTCAACCATAAATACGGCTATGAATGGATGAAGAACAGAACACATTTCCTTTTAAAACATCAGTTTATCCCTCTGCTTCATCTCCAATTCTGAGAACCTGCCTTTCCGCCTACTCTTGCACATTCAGATAACCGCATGGTAGAATCATCAGTCTTTTTCTCGATATCCTGTTTAAATTCACAAGGCACATTACCTCCACTATACGGAGAATATCTCACTACATGCCATATATGGTCTCTCTGTAGAAAAATAGAAGAATACTAAATGAATAATTTAGATACCTACTAAGATTCTGGTTGTTGTTGAGTTCCCATAACTATGTGTACACCAAGATGAAAATTAGTTCAGTTGACCTAATATTAATTATAAGTAAAGGTTATTAATAGCTGACTTCTGCATCACCTGGTGGTCCATCATTTAATTAATTACCACCAATACGGGTTCCACCACTCTCACACCAAAAACATTCTCCTAGCTAACATTCCTTTGGACGCAGGCTGTGGAGAGGTTTTGAAAAAAAACATGCCACTACGCTTAAAATTTTTAGAGCATTTGTTTGGATTTCGAATTGACACTTATTAATTAAACTATAGAATTCTGGCTCACCTTCTATCCTTTCTATTGGATAACCAGGTTTTACTCTCGGCGCTAACTACATGTCAAGGTGAGTCTCCACTGCTTCAGATTTTTCCTAACAAAACGAAATTATCAGTCGCAAAACTACACTAGTTTCTATAAATTAAGGAACAAAGTGAAAAATCACGATAACTTGGAGAGAAAAGGAAAAAAATGAAAGCAGTTACATTATGTAAAAAAGTGACTCTATCTGGTGCAAACATTGGTATATGCAATTAGCCACGCCATAAAAGCGGATGTTTTGGAATTGTTATCCGTTTCGTGCCTGGATTCAGAACAAGACATTTCGTGTTGTTCTGAATGGATGGTGCTTGATGCTATGATTGGATATGGCTGCAAGACATCATTTAACGGATAAATTCAGTTGATGAGCCATCATAAGACTAGTGATCAGCCAGAGTCAGGCGGTGGTAGCCAAATGATCGCATGTGAGTAGTTCCATGGTTCACCGATTATGGACCTAATTCCAACAGTGACAAGCAATGACACAGAACACATAAGCAGCATCCTTAACCTCAAAAAGAAAACAAATGGTATTGTTTTCCCGCTGAAGATGAAACTTTTCATCCGCACGGCTGCTAACACACTATAAATCCCACATTATTCCAATCTTATAATACAGTTATTATATTTCTGGTTTCGAACCAAAACTATTCTTTAAAAATTCTTGATGCTATTCAGAAAACGCTCTTTGTTAATAATTTCATCCTTAGTCTTCCAAATGTACTAAATATGACAGAGGTTAGTGATGTTTCTTTAGTAGAATTAACATAAAGCTTCTCTCTCTTCTTCCTCTCTTTTTACAAATCTATGTGATGTACAGTTGCACTCCCATATATTTTATTATAGACATTTTGCTTTATGCTTTTTTATTGGAACTTTCATAGGCACTATTATTTTTTTGTAGAGTGATTGATTGCTAATATTACAACACTTTTCACTATCCAGCTTTACTCTTAAAGAAAAATCTTGCCATATTTCAATCCATTTATCATCTCATTTTTGGAACAGCCTTAAGCAACTTCCAGCTGTTTAAGCAACACAATAGATTCGCTTTTTCTTAGTTTTCTTCAACACAAAGCACTAAAAATTACAAGAAGGATGACGTGACAATTATTTTCCGGTTGGAAAAACCTGCGTTTGAATCCTACAAAACTTTTCGTTTCCTTTAGGAAAATAGATAAACTAGAAGGAGAATAAATGCTGTTAGCAGACTTAGTATACTGTCCACATTTCCAAAGTTGCCTTCCTAGAGGAAATATCTCTCGACCTCAGTATAAGAACGATTAACTGACCTTTATTTTAAAATCTATAATAAAGGTTCTTTGTTTCCTAGACGGGATTCGGTACCGAGTTAGCTACAGATGGTCCTCAAAAATTATTTAATATATAATTTGTTTTAATTAATACAAGATTTGCTCCGTTTTTTAAATTTCTTTAGAGAACTTTAGAGAACTAGGAACTTTCTTCTGTGCTAGGAGACCACCCGAAGATAGACTTCAGTTCGAGTCTAGTCGCCGACTAAAGGAACTTTTTCTAAGCCTATCTTCGACGGTTCCCGAGTTAGTCGATCTCTGGCATGTGCAAGCGGGTACCCCTCTCCCCCGGAAACGAGGTTTTTTTATCCCATAAACTCAAGAAAATCGACCGTAGAATCCACATTAATTCAGAGTAACGTATTCTGTTAAGGTTAGGTACCAAGAAATGGCAGCACTTGATTGCCAGTCTCTTCAACTGTGGCGGCTTATAATTAGTAATAGTCACGGGGACAGGTATCTCTGATTGACTACCGGTGGAGATTGAACTGCCTACTCAGTTTCCAAAAGCTGGGGTTAAAAGACAGGGTTAAAAGGTCTAGCCTACTCCCTATAAGGGAATAAAAAGGCGTTAACTTATTATTATTGTTTTAAGATTTAATTTTTTTAATTTCAAAAATTTGCCTAGCATTTCTCACAGCTCATGTTGCTTCGCTGCTGATCAAAATGGTGTTGCATGGTGTAAATATTTGATAAAAGCATATTAAAGATAACTAGAAGATCGCAATACTGTAGTGCTAAATAAATTACTTGAAGTTCTAAAAATAGTTCCAATCAATGACAAACATGAGCTTCCTGCAAAGCAACTCGATATAAATGTGCAAACTTCATTGATTTTCTAATGATAGTTTAGTAAAATGTCATTTTGCATGTTGAAACTTAGCCAAGGTCTCATAAAAGCAAGTGAAACAAATCCCAAATAGATTAGTTTAGCGGGTTGTCGAATTTTTAACACTTACGTAAGATGTGCAATAAGATTATATCTTATTACACATGTAAGAGAAAACTAAATAGAATTCATTACTCCTATGTATTTCGTTCAAAATGTCATGAGCTTCTTTCAGGGAGAAGATAGAAAAACTGGCAACAGCATTTAAATTCTGAATACAATAACGAGTCATGCAACATGCGTATAATATCACGTGTCTCGGTCGCAGCTGTACAATAGGAGGATACACTATTAGAGTTCAGAGACGTAATTATATATGTAAAAGTTTTTTTAAAAAATTAATTAACAACAATCATTTCCAAAAACCTACAGTTAGGTATGTAGTCTGCCCGATTAAGATTTGGATCGTGGTGTAGGGCTTCACGTGATTCAAAAAATAGACGATTAAATTCGAAGCTGCTGGAGTGTAGCATCTTGGTATGGTTCTAGTGAACTCTGTCTAGTGTAGGTGGCATGAGAAGCAAAGCCTTAACTTTCAGCTTCGAATCTGAAAGTTCAGATTGGAATCTGAAATTGAATCTGAAATAATATTGGTATTCTTGGATTCTATTAGTAGCAGAACGGCCAATCTTTCCAAAATAGCAAAGATAACAAGAACATGGCAAGGCAAGGGCAAAGGTAAAAGTGTAGAAAAGTTTCTACCTTCGGTTTCTTTATACGTTAAAGATACCAAGAAAATTTATACTTGGTTTTAATCCTTTCCCCAAGGAAGCAAAACAATATTCTGCGCGTGAAATATATTCATGTCTGAGCTACTTGTATGTTGAGGCGAATGACTACATATCACGTATCCCATAATGCAAAGTACCCCCTGCCCTTCGGAAGTGTATAATGCAATGCACAATGGGAAGGATTGTTACTCAGACCGGTTAACGCTATAGGACAGGAAATACACACAGTTGTCCAGACACTTTTGGCAACATACTCTGCTCGCATATCTCCGAAGGGTTCTTGCTATTTGTTCAGATGTTTCTTTAAGTTAGGGTATGCTGATCCTTTTAACATCAGATTGCAATCTGGAAGAGGGATGATAATTATTAAATATTTTCTGCACAAAGGTCTCGCTGTATCCATTAAGTAATGGAGTCAGTTTTCTTTTATGTAATTCTTCGAATAGAAGGGACTCAGAAGAACAAATTGTGTGTGGTGTAGAAGGCTTTTCAAAATACAATTTTTTTGTGAAGGATGATGATGTGAAGATGCATAGTTATATCTGCCTGTAAAGGATGGCTTCCTGCAAACAGAAAATTCATTATCAGCAGATAAACTTTCGCTGGTGGGAATAATTAGTGATAGTCACTAATAATTCCCGCCAGATAAAATATGAAAAATAAATTTTTTGAATATGCAATTTAATAAATCTTTATGAATGTACAATTTAAATACATTTCTAAATGTAAATTTTATAATTTATCAATTTTCACTTTTCTTGCAGTTCTCTACCTGTATTGAAATGAAAATCGTAAGTCAATATTTTTCCTACGATATTTTAAAAAATAGAAGTTATTTTTAAATTAGCCTAATTACTTAATTCTACGGCATATCTAAATTATAAAATATTATTAATTTAGAATTAAATAAATAAATAAATAAATATCAAAATATTTATTGACTGATTATTATTTAGATTAATATAGATTGCTATTTGATTGGTATTACTTATATCATTAATTGTTGATTATTCTTTCATGATTATTACTTAGATTATTAGCTGCTCATTATTATTACAGATAATACCGAATTATACTAAAATATTGAATTATATTATTGATGGAAGTGATTACAGACAATCATAATATAAATGCAGTGCACTCTTGTAAAATGTTCTTATGGTAATGAACTGTGCCATTTTACAAGAATGACACCGTTTATTATCATCATAAGAAATTAAAAGAAATAATTTTTTTTTTACTCATTTTCCCATCATAATGGTTAAAATTATATGAAAATTTAAGAACGATCTTAAATATCAAATTTAAGATCACTCTTAAATTTAAGATTTTCCATAAAACTAGGAAGAGTTATTATTATAATTTCATAAGTCAGGTTATCAAATGAAACAGTGAAACTGTCCAAAATTTATATTTCTAGATTATTATAATTTGAAATTGTTTTATTAGAAAATGCCATTTAAAGGGAACTGTAAAAAATCTGTTATTAGTATTTTATTATTTTTTATTATTATTTCATCCGCGAGGTTAGCCTAGTGGCTGTGCGCTTTGCAACCATTTGCCTGGGGAAGGAGGGTCCTATGTTCAATTCCCATCAGAGACGTGAGTAGCTGAAGGATCTTACTCAGCCATCGCCAAGTTAGCCTGTCTTGGCATGGACAGCAGGGATTTTCCCACCAATTTATTTGGGGATTTTCATCCCTCAAGGAGGCAAATCGGTCCAGTGAACATACAGGATACAGCATAAGATATAGTACGGCAAGGAAAGCAACGGAAACCACCTTGCTCAATAGTCACTTCCTTAGTATGGTAGCATAGTTTCCCTTGCCATCTATATGGATGAAAGGAAATTAATCAATCATTATTTTTTCAGCGGGTTTGAACTTCATTGAACTTATCGACATTTAATTAGGACTTTGTACCAATTCACTTATATTGATATGATGGTTACTGCCTCTTTATTTATGCCCAAGGAGTTTAAAATTATCAAAAACTGAATATTAGATTGTCGATGTGTACATTGTTTTCGCGAGAACTCTCATGATACCTGTGTTAAATTTATGACACGTCGATCTGTTTTCTGGCTTATGTTCCGTATACATAGTTTTGTTTTGCATTCCATACTAATGTTGTAAAAACAAATTCGAATTAATCCAAAATTTAAATGACTCAACACATTTTAATCGAGATATATGTATACTATATATATGTCAAAGATATCAAGCAATTTTAAACCTGGTTTTACTCCATTTCCCAAGTAAGCAAACAGACAAACAAGTCAAGTTTGCGCCTGCAAATGTTGCAAGCCTAGCTGATCCTACAGGTAGTTCAAGACCAAGGCAACTCATGGTAAAAGTAGAATAAGCTCTGATCACTAATCTTAATATTTACCCTTAATTAATAGATATTAAGATTAGTGATCAGAGCTTATTCTACTTTTACCATGAGTTGCCTTGGTCTTGCACTGCCTGTAGGATCAGCTAGACTTGCAACACTTGCAGGCGCAAACTTGACTTGTTTGTCTGTTTGCTTACTTGGGAAATGGAGTAAAACCAGGTTTAAATTAAAATTGCTTGGTATCTTTAACATTTATTATACCCAAGGTAAAATACTTTCTACACACACACACACACACACACACACACACACACACACACACACACACACACACACACACACACACACACACACACACACACACACACACACACACACACACACACACATATATATATGTATTGTTAGTGTGAGATGAATGTGAATGACAGCAGATTTTAGAGCGGCAGTACTGGATTAATGTGCTATGGGAATCAGGCAAACTGTAGCTCAGATTGCTGTTCATATATGAAGGGTCTAGAACTATATCTTTGGATTCTACAATTCCACTTCTTGAGGAGCATAGATGTGACATCTCCTACAGAAGAACACGAGCGAGCGCTCTTTCCAGTCATGTTCTTTTCTCCGCCAACTCTAACCTAGAAGAGCGTCAACACCAGATTGATTGGGACCCCACGACCAATTTATATATATATATATATATATATATATATATATATATGCAATGATGAATTTGAAAGACGAATTGTAGAATCCATCCAAAGAAACAGTCCTGGACCCTTCACACATGAACAGCAATCTGAACTACAGTTTGCCTATTACTATAGCTCAGTAATACAGTACTGGCGCTCTAAAATCAGCTGTCATTCACATTCATCTCACACTAACAATAGCACGCGGTCACCAATTCAAATATGACTGTTACTATTCTTCTTATTTTAATTATGCTGAAAATCCATGTTTTTTACCTTGTAAGTTTTTTGTTATTTCTTACTCACCTGAAGAAGTCGGAACACCGATGAAAATAGTCGTGATTCATTAAAGTATTTTTGTGTTATACTTTCTCGGGTTCTAGTCAGTTAATTATTTATTTTTCTATATATATATATATATATATATATATATATCTTTATACAGCCACGGAAGCAGTGGTAAGAATTCAAACTATTCAGTGGGAAACGGTCAGCATTTAACTTACAGCTCAGCTTACGTTAATGTTAACCTCTTTGATCCACTAAAACAACACGTTATTGGCAATTATTTTGCCATTCAGGAGGAGGAAAATGAGATGTGGATTTGGCTGCGACAAACAAACAAAAGAAATCTATGCTGCTAGTTTTGAAAGACTGATAAAGCGATTAGAAAAATGTATAAATGTTGAAGGAGGTTATATAAGAAATATATATATATATATATATAAGGTTTTGCTAGAAACAATAAAAGAGCAGTGCTCTTATATTGTACTAAATACTGATAAATAAATTGTCAATGGAGGTTGCTATCATTTTTCTAAATAGTAGTAGTGAGGTTACTCTTCTCATAATGATACATTATACAAATATAAATGTATAACTTTATATACCTTGAAGAATTACACTTTCTTTACTTAAAAGAAAAACATCATTTGAAAAATATCTTTTAAAAAGAGTCAAAATCGAATTTTCTGTTGGAATTTATAATTTAATAAAATGCGAATCTTGTTTATTTTTCTTTTTCTTTTAGTCATCACGGCCAAGTTTACTTTATGGATGGAGTTCAGTGGTGAGTTCAGAAATTAGTTTGTTCCTAGTTTTTCCTTGTTTTATTTTTTAAAGTGAAAGAAATTTGTAATATATAAAACACTCAAAACTCACACTTTACACTCAAAACTGTTCGTCCACCTATTATCTCAATCCTTTTGTCTAGAGGAAAACAAGTGTATTAAAGCCATTGGGTAAAACATCTCATAGTAGAATGAATACAGCTAGTCCATCCGTACCAGTAAAATCAACATTGTTTTCAAAAGATTGCTTCTTTGAAAGAAACAAAGATATAAAGCCTCACGATGCTAAGTGGGAACTGTTTGCGGGATTCTAAAGAATTCTTCATCCTTACTGATTCCAGAATGACTATCCGTTTTGTATTGTTGTAGAACATGATCACCTTTTGTGAGCATGTACAACCTGTTTCTACAACACTTTCATGTTTTCAATACTTTGAGATGCGTAGATAGTATTATTTTTATGGACAAAGTCTAATATGAAGCTTTCTACGTTGCTTAAAGCACATCAGTACAGCTTTCTGTCAGATGGGCTGCATATCTTATTTAGGATATCAGGGGAGCCAGAGTACTTCTATGCTAAGGATTAGATTTAGACCTTATGTATTATACGACATCAATCCAGGTTTCATCTCCAGGGATAATTTTTTCCAGGAATTTTTGTTTTTTCTCACACCAAATAAGTGAACACAGTTATGTTCATAGACTGTTTTAAGATACGTTTTGTGACACACTTGTTTAATAAAATGAAAATGGAATAGAAAATATAGGGGAGTCCTTCATCCAGCTGACTGATTCAGGAAATTGTGCAATTGCTTTCTTGTACATTTATCATTTATGTATTTTCATAAAACACTTTTAGAAATGATCGTTTTCTACTAATTCTTTTTTTAATTAGGCATTCATTAAGACTTTACCGAGATAAATATTAAATATTATTTCTGATATGAATATTTTCACAAATATCCTTGACGCAGTAGGATACGAAAGCTACTTATTAGTATCAAAGTGGAGACGTTCTCTACTGGACTCCACAAACCAGAAATGCAGGCAGTTAGTAATGAAATGAATTAAACTTATCAACCACTGAATTAGAATATTTTATTTTACGTATAGTTAAGTGACTTGCAATAGCGATCCTTTTCAATTCCCTACACTAAATGCTTCGGTGAATTACTGCACAGAGAGAGAGAGAGAAAGATTGTCCGTACAAGCCTTGTCAGACGACAACAATCTCTTTAACAAGAATAACAAGAATTTCTTAGGACCACAGTTACGCCTCTCAGACAAACAATGTGTTTTTTTTCCAGTGATTAAACAGTGAGGTAGCTCACCTTTTGAGAAACCAGTCAGCTATGATGTTTTCAAAACCATGGCTCTAGCCAGACGGGTACTCACAATAAGCCCTTTATCGAATTCCAAAAGATCTTTGTTTACCTCATTGTATTCAATCCTATTGACGATTACTGACCAGCAGCATTCTAAATATTGCCTGGAACATGTGATGATGCACGTGATGAAGTACTTTGCATAAACACTGCGTACGTGAATTAAACCTTTATGCAGATACGTTTACGTATTTACATAAAGGTTTAATAAATAACATAAAATGGATTTACCTTACATATATATTTTAATTAGTATAAAATTTTTGTCCTACTATCGAGAGCATCTTCACTATGACTTTCAAGTTAAACAACAAGAAGAGGAAACCAGTGTATTCAGCAGAATGACACGCACGAACTGCAAGTGCATGATGTGGAGTAGGTCTGTCCAACTTTAGGTAATCCGAGGGCCATTAAAAAAAAAAAGATTTATCCACGGGCCGCATCACAATGCGTATCTAGTAATTTGGTGAGCAGCAGCGACATAACATCGATAGCTCAACAAACGAACAACACTAAGCGCCCCGGAGCATGCGCGTTGGAACAAAACAGTGTACGAACGCTTCTTTGACACGTCTTGTATTTGAAAAACACGTGGGTATATAGTGATGTAAAAACACCAAATAAAATTACCAACGTCGAGATTATCGATTAGTGATAGAATTAAAATATCTAATACGCATTCTATTCAAACTGTTATTTTATTTTTTCGCTCATGAAAATCAAAATCCACAGGCTCACGCGGGCAGTGTTTTGGACAGCACTGATGTAGAGCATCATAGTCTAATTATATTAAGGTTCTAGTAAAATTAATATTAACAAGATATAAAAATAAAATTGAATAAACAAAATAATTGAATAAACAAAATAATTAAATAAAAAAATAAAAATAAATAAAATAAATTAGTATATACAGTTAAATTTATACAGTTAAATTTTAAATTATAATTAAATTTAAATTAATTCTGGATGGATAATTTAAGTCCATAGTTTCCATTTAGATTCAGTCGATGTAGCCAGGTCTCACAATTATCTTTGTATAAATATTCCAAGAGATTATTACATTTACGAAGAACCTTAATTTTCTTTCAAAGAACTCGATGTCTGCTCGTGATAGCATGCTCCACAAGTAAGTGCGTTAAGTTCCATGAGCCAGAACTCATGGAACTGAACGTAGTCTGAAGGTTCTTCAAAACGTGTGGCTGTAGATCTATTTGTTTGGCCAAAATACGATAATTCACACTGGCAAGTAATTTGATTTACTCTAAACTCCAGACGTTTATCTTTAGCTGAGGCTAGAAAAATAGATCGCTTGTCAATAGGAAGTAGTCCAACAGTTCGAAGTAGTTTGGCTATACTTTTTGAGACGCCTTTAAGACAGGGAATGGCGGCACGACAGACTACCTCTGTATCACTATTTCGATGAGAGGCAGATGACAAGGAAGCTCTATAATAAAGTGTGCTAGATAACAGAAGAAAAATTTATGTTTACATTCCATAAATTCATAGAATGTAACCTCATATGACTCCTTTATTTTGTGACAACACCTCAATTCATAGATGTGTTTTCGCAAAATAAAGAGCTAACATCAGTAGATTTCGTTTCAATAAGAAATCTTTTTCAATTGATTCATCTCTTGATCCGTTCTCTACTGATTCATAAGTTAACGCCTCCCCGTTATTATTAAGACGTGGCGTGATACTTATTGTAATGAAATAAATTGAAATTCCTGTAAAATATGTTCAATAACAGTTTGTGAAACTATTATTTTATGAATATTTTACGCAATATATGCCTTTATCTTCCCATAGTTCTGCGGTCTTGGATGGAATTGGCGAATTTGGGAATGGTGGTAAAATAGTTTATAAAGTTTATGGACAGCACTTCAGGTAATATTTTTCGTATATCAGACCAACAAAACTGTATTTAAAAAAAAGTCATCATGTATTGTCACAAAATATCATAGAATATCAGTCATTCTCCTCCTCCACCACACTATGTCATGTCAAAAATTAAAAAAAATTTATAGATAAATTAGACAAAAGCATATATAACTTTATCACATTTTCTGGCTATTTTTGTCATACTTGCTCGCCTAGTTGGATAGTTGGACAGTATCTCCACTCTTCATCTAAGAGCCCGTTGGATCGAATCCCACTGTGGCATGAAAACTTATGAATATCTTTAGGTGGGAGATGAATTCCATCCGATAGCAATGTGTTTCCAGATTACTGGCAGCTTAAAATAGCTTGCTTGCAAAATGTCCTTGCCTGAATGTAAGATCAGAGTTTCTCAATTATCCATTTTTAAGGATAATTGAGAAACTCTGCCTTAGCCTTGAGAATGGATGGCTAAGTGTTGCATAATCGGGAAACTCTAATCTTATTTAGTTGCTTACTTTCTATGTTAGGCAATTATTTTTTTAAATTGATATTGCATAAAATGAGCATCCATACACGAAGAGCGAGGGAAATAATAAGTCATACCTTGCTTGGAAAAATGTCAACGGACACTATAGTGTAAGGAACAAACAGCCTTAATAACAATGACTGAAGCAATCCTATGAGCTATACTTTTTTTCAAGTGTACGGTAGCGGTCTATCGGAATTTTGAATCATTCTTCCTGTAGGCATGTAATGAGGTTCTGGACTGTTGTGGGACGAACGTCATTTAACTTCACCCGACGCTCTGGTTCACCCCAATAGGAATGAGATCAGGGATTTCTGGAGGCTAATGAAGTGTGGTGATTTTCATGTCCGCATACTATGCTGTTACAGCAACAGCCGTATGACACGGTACATTACCTTGATGAAAAATGCAGTCAGTTCCGTAGAAACGGCACAAAGTAGGAAGCATTGCATTGTCCAGAATGTTCAGATATGTTTAGGAGTTCAATGTTCCACAAACAGAGGTTCGAGGCCAAACCAAGAAAATAAGGACCATACAATAACAGTGCTATCTCCGAATTTCATTCTTGGTGTTACTCTCTCTGGTTAGAGACGTTCACCGGGCATCCTCCACACTCACATCCATCCATCTGCTCAGAAGAGGATTTGTTGCTCCATATCTCAGCTTTCCAAGCTTCCATGTCTTACTGTACTCGTACACGCTCTTTACACCACTGAAGCTGCATGTTGGTCTGAGTAATGTGGTACTGGCACATCGCAGTCCTACCATGGAAACCTTTGTTGTGAGCCTCGTTTCTTAATTTTTTTTTTTTCGTGCAGATTCATGTTCCATTCGATTGATGCCAGGAACTCCGCATTCAACGTGTCTGCCGACGAACGGCGGGCTTTATATATTATCCTTCGTAGTACACTACAGTTACGTTCGGTGAGTGAGGTGGGTCATCCACAAGGTGACACTTGCAGTTGACTCCCTGCACTTCCATCTCGGTATGGTATCACTGATAATTGAGCCATCTCAGGACAACAATCAAGGCATTCTACCACAACGCCTCTTTCAAACTCCGTCAGTTCCCTTCAGGCAACTATTTCATCCGGAATTAGTTGCACTAACTCGGGAACATCATATACCTCTAACTGATACCGGCTACAAATACATGACTCATTAAATGGCACGATGTACCTTGTCTTTTCAAGCAGTAATTTTTAATGCAATATTTTTTTATTTATTGCACACATTCCTTCGATACGGTCAATAGGCGTGCGGTCCCATTTTTACCACCCACAATAACATCGGGAAAATTCCATCTGAAGAGCTAATATTCCTGATAAATCAATGTCATGCAAAAATAGTACATGTTCCAATATTTCCCACTTTTTTCGATTCGGATGTCCATCGGTAAATTACATTTTAATATTTCATGCATTTTTATGCATTATGAGCAGAGTAGACACATTTATCACTTTTTTCGTCTGAGTGCTTGTTTTGTTAAACTTTTCTTTTGTTAAACTGTCACTAGGTTTTCCATCGCAAAAGGTTCTATATTCCGTAATGATGGTAATTTTCGATGAAATGATCATGGTTCGAATTCCTCCTAGAAAGGATTATGGATACATTTTCAAATGAAGATAAATTATTCGGTTTCATATCGACAGAGATTTTCCTTATGAAAATTCACTGAAACCGAAGAAAAAAGGAAATATGTATAAAAATCAAGTGGATGTTAAATCCAGCATCATTTCAAAGCCGAATACAGAAACTATAAAAATTTCGTAAGAAATATGACCAGAGAGCTTACCGGAATGCACTCGCCAGCATTTACGAGTTGCCCAAGCCGTACCATATAGGAAACACGATCGCTATGCCAAGCGTCCATATATTTGCCTCCTATTGATCCATTTTAATAAAGTTGCACTGGACTGTCAGCTGTTTCAAGCTGGTTGGTGCCTAGTCTCTGACGAAAACTAATTAGTTTGAAAGCTTGGGCATAGCGATCGTGTTTCCCATAAGGTCTGGCTTGGGCAACTCGTAAATGACGGCGAGTGTATTCCCGAAACTTTTATAGTTTCTGTATTCAGCTTTGAAATAATGCTGGATTTAATATCCACTTGATTTGTATAATTTTTGCATCGCCGAATTGAAGCCTTTTGGATCTTTATTTTAGTAAAAATGGAAATGTGTATTTATTATCATCAATTTCCTGAAGTTACCCTCAAGTAGTGTACTGGATACTATAATCGTACAACAAGGTTATGTTCACATGATCACTAATCCCGTATCAAGAAAAATTAGTCTATTATTTGCCATCCAGATTATTTCTGAGAAATTCAAAGAGCCTTGTAAGACCTCGTAGCTCTTACTCTTCCATCTGGTGTTTTCCCCGCCATCTTGGCATCAAACGCCACTTTTGCTAACCTTTCTTCTTCCATTCTGTTTAAACTACCATAATACCTTGGATTACTGTTGGTCACCATTCCTGAATGCTAAGAATGGTAAGTTCTTTCCTAATATCTTTATTTTTAATATGATTCTGCCTATGATGCATCTGTTTCATTCATTTCATAATTCTTCTCATAGTTCTCATATTTTTGGTTGTTATTCTTTGATCGGACACTTTGTTTCTAACCCACCTCATAGATCTATAACTTAAAACCGGTTAAACATTGTCTTGTACACTGCGAGTTCAGTGTTTAGGATAATTTTTTTCTAACTCCATATAAATGTGTCAGAATGGGTCCCCACCACACTTACTGCGTTGTCTATTTCCGAATTTAATTTGTCATCGTTACTACAAATATGCCTAAATAACTAAAATATTTTAGTAATTCTAGTTTCTGCATTGAGAATGCAGTTGAATATTTCTATATTACAACCTATTTTCTTAGAGTTTATTTTTTTAGACCTATTTTCTTACACTTTATTCTCTGACTAAACTAAATAACAACGGCAACAAGTTTATTGCTGCTGTTATTCTCTTTAGTCAGAGAATCTTGAAGACTTGCACTAGATGCATTTAGGAGAACAACATCATCTGCATAAAGCAAAAGCTGAAGTTGATATCTCGGATTCTAACATCAGGTTTAATGAAGCTTTCTTTGATAATGCAATCTGTGTAGGTGATGAATAAGAGGTGGAAACCTAATTCAAAGCCAACTCAGTGCATTATTACGATTATGATAAATTTAGTTTAATCCTTTATCCAAGTGTGAGCAAACAAAGTTTGCGCCTGAATGTATCTTCAGGACAGGGGTAAGGAGGTACAACACCGGCAACTTGTTGCAAAGGTGGAGCAAGCTAACATCACTCCTATCTCAATATCTTCCATAATACAAAACACATCTCCTTGCGGATATGTATACTGTCATGCATTAAGGGAAAGGTGTTGTACCTCCTTACCCCAGTCCTGAAGATACTTTCAGGCGTAAACTTTGTTTGCTCACACTTGGATAAAGGATTAAACTAAATTTATTATAGTCTAACCAAGTGAAAAATAGACTTTCAGCATATTACGATTATGATAATAAATATATTGATTTCTGATCGTAATTAAATATAATTAAATCATAAATAATCATATTTATTCATAAAAAATATCATAATTATTCATGAAATTATAATTTAATATAAACATACAAACATAAAAATATAAACCAAGATGGATACAGCATCTAAATCAAATAGACAATAACCGATTTTGAAAGATACTATTCAGATATAACATAGGGAAAGAAGGCGACCAAGAAAACGACCGGAATATACCACTTAGCCTAACATCCCAGACCGGATGAAGAAACAAGACTATTGTCAATAAAAAACTTATTAAACTAGAAAGAGTGACAACGCCTTTGAAAACCATCGCGATAACAATGCCGATGCCAATATTATGGAAAGATGTTGAATTATGGGACGGAAAACAATGTGAAAATTTACGAAAGAATAACTGTTTAGATTTTCACATCATTGAACAAGAAATAGAGAATTAATAGAAAAGTCTATAGAAAACATGTATTATATTATAGTTTGTGGATTATTACGTGTATGACATTAGTATGTTAATACATGGAAGACATTAATAATGCAGATTTTCTCAACTTCGACAAGTATAATGTGTAGTATCCGCGGAAATCGAAGTAGCTGCCGTTACCGTCGTCTCAGTCTTTAGCAGAATTATGAGAGAGAGAGAGAGAGAGAGAGGAGTTGATTCTTAGTATAATAAAATCACCTTTAACATCACTTTTAACAGTAGAACACACAAAATCGTTCAGGGGTCCAGTTCTTAACAAATACGCTATAGCATGAGTGAACATTTTCGATAAATGTTCTTGATATATTTCAGGAGAAATATTAATAATTTTATCAAAGTCCGCGCGGTTAGCCTAGCGGCTTTGCGCTTCGCAACCATATGCCTGGGAAAGGAGCGTCCCAGGTTTAAGTTAGCCGGTCTTGGGAGCGAGCAGTAGGGTTTTTTCCGCCAGTTTATCTGGCGTTTTTCATCCTGCAAACAGGCAAACCGGCCCCGTGAACATACACTTCTACACTCAAAATATATTCCCCCACCCCACCCCCAGCGGCAGACTAGGCGATAGGTCGGTTGGGAGTTGTACAAACAAAAAAACATCTAAGTAACACGCCGACCCTGCATAGGAAGCGGGAATAACGCGTAGTGAAAGATGATTAATAATTTTATCAAAGTCTGGAGAAGTAATAAGAAAGTACATACTTTTTGACATGTATTTTACTGATCGTGTTTTTTTTTTCCAGGAAATCCAAAGAATTCGTAATAGTTATTTTAGAAGAAGAGATGAGAATTATTCATTATAGATTTTTCCTGATTATACCTGTATTCAAAAGTAGCATAATAAAATAGTTAAGGATCTTGCTTTGATTTTGTTGCTATTACATATTTCCATTAATGGTAAAGGATTCATTTAAGGAAATCAGACATTTTCAAGCGAAGATGATATCAGATTTCGCCTAACATAACAAAAAATGAACTGTATATTTAGAGAATATAAGATAATATTTTCCACCGAATTTTATTATAAGTTCCTCTCCTCACCCACCTGGAGTTTCCACAATTCCAAGTCAGACTTCCATCTAATCTAGTTAAATATTTTTGTATTCTGTATAATTCTTTTAACTAAACATATTTTAAATTCCGATCACCATACATTTGTTTCTCTACCGTAATACTTTTTTTCACTGCAAATTTTATGTCAAACTTTACATTGGAATGAAGTCTATTTCCGGCCTTAAGTATTTTGGAAGCAATTATACTGCTGTTAAAAACATTTTCGAACACTATTTAGCTTTAATTCATACAAACATTGCAAATATTAAAAAAATATTAACATACATTTCGAAACAGCCAGTTTCTTTAAACAGCTATTCAGACGAGGTAGAAAAATTAACTAACAAGTACATTGCAGTAAATATATAAAAGCTGATGGAACATAATGGAAATAATTTTTATTTCGCTGTTTCATTGTTTAATGAAACTATATGAAAATTGTTTTAGGTTTTATTTTTATTTTAGGGAATGAAAGGAGAAATTATACTGCTTTTATCATTCCTATATATATATATATATATATATATATATATATAATAAATAAAAAATAGGTTCAATCATCATAAGTGACCCTGTCTAGTAATTGTTTTATAAGACAGGGTTAATAATAATAATAATAATTTCTTTTTCGATGACTATGACTTCTCTGGAGTGTCGGAAGCTACATGGAAGATGAAATACTAGAAAGTAAATGTCTCTTTGGTGCTGTAGATTTTGCAAAGAACGAACAAAAGATAAGCAGAAAAATCTGAAGCTAATACCAAAATCACTCAACGAAAGAAACAAATAATGATAATCAAAGTAGGAAAAAAATCAGACTAACGACAAAAAAAATAATAAAAAAATAAAAATAAAAATAAAAATAAATCCAGTAACGTGAACCCATTACCTGAAACCACAGTATAGAAATCTCTGGTACCTTTCTAAAGGGGGGGAAAAACATCATGAATACGTCAAACCAACGAAAGTGATCTGAAAGAAGTGTGCTAGATTTTCTTGCCCTGTTGAAACAATGATGTTGCAATGAAAGATGAAAAAAAAAAGGAGTCAAATTAAACCATATTGTATTTAATGTCTTTGAAGAATCGAAAAAGAAATTCATGTAATTCCGGCCAGGACGTCTATAGACGTCCAGCTAAATCTGGATACGATTCTGTAACACCTATTGAATAACATGGATAAGAAGTGCAATTTGGTCTCACTATTTCATCCAATTCTGCTGGTAGGAAGTTTAAAAGAAAAGCAATTTTTCTAAGTAAACATATAACTTGTATAAACTGCGTAATATTAACAATATTAACAAAAACTTCCTTAACCAAAGAGTAGCTTTCACTGTATAACAAACACTTTCCAAATGTGTATAGTCAGAGTCGCAAAAAAAAGAAAAAAAAAGAAGAAGAAAGAAAATATAGAATATTACAGTAAACAAAAATACATAGCAAGTCAACTAAAACAGAAATTTCAGACAGCCAAAAACATTTGTCTAATGCTAGAGAATTGTGTCAATGAACACTGTTTAATACTGAACTCTGTTCACAGCCAACAGATGAAAATCATTAACGATTTCTAGAGGTAACCAGGCCGAAAAAAAATAAACAGTAATCAACCTATAAATATAGCGGAAACACTGACATTTCTCCTTAAACTCCAGCATCACTACAGCCTATTTATATATTATATCTAATTTTAACTTAACAGCAACCATTTGGTCTTATACTTCAGAAAAAATGGAAAACAAAAATGTTGTACAATCCTGTATTAGCTCAATTCAATATTCGTGTCAGATATAACAGATTTATATCAGTAAGTATCAAAGCAAAACTAGCACATCACTACATCGTTACACATCTGTAGCACAAGAGACACAAACCATTCAGGCAAACCATTTACAGAAGAGTAATGTATGATAACACAGTAGATGAGTAGATGAAGAACTAGTGAATCCTTGGGGCATATTATAAAAATCCGATAATTCCGAGGAACTGTATTCGCCTTGCATTATATAATACAAGAAAGCTAATCTGAAAATAAAGACCAGAACCAGGAAGATTCATCTCCATGGACAAACGACGATATGTTACTTAAAATATACAAAAAAAGTCATGCATAGCATCACGAATATACGGAATATAGAAACAAACTGCAATCAAAAATACACTGACTATAATATGCGATAAAACAGACTTATTAACTATCTATACAAAAATTCGTGTATTTTTCTTTGCATAAAATCAAATGAAAGAGAAATTAAAGAAACGTGAAAAATAATAGACGGAAATATTTAGTAAAGCACCGCCTCATGTGCATCCTTTATTCATAACCTTGCCAAAGACAGTTTTAACCAACAAGCAATTAGCAACAAATTTAATGATTCTCTCAAGGAAAAAAAAACAATTAAAAACATAACGCAAAGAATATCCGATCTTGGAAAGTCAAATACCAACATCATTTATAGAAAAAACAAGACTGTGTTTCCCAAGATAAGCAAAATTAGTGGATTGGGATTTTGAGAAATTAAAATTAAAGCATCCTGGACTGGATCAAGGAATAATAAAGTTCACTATGCTTTCCTATCGACAGTAATATTCAAACTGCTAAATTTAATTTATCAGACATATGAAATACCACCAGACCTAAAAATTTCTGTTCAACTCCATTACATAAAGAAGGAGAACGCAATGAAATTAATAATTACAGACCTTTAGCAATAGCAAAAATCATGGAAAGAATAGTTAATATTCACATTTCTAGAGAAATTCAATGTAAAATCCAAAACGCAATACTGATTTTGTAAACACGAAGGAAGCTGCATATTATTCTACAAAAATCACCGTGCTTGCACTAATTCTAAAATTTTCTAAAGCATTTTACTCCATAGAGCACACAATTCTCTTAAAAGACGAAGCGGTTAGCATAAGAAGGAAACTCCATAAAGTTTCGAAGCGTTTCTGAAAAATCAAACTAATATTACAAAAATAAATGGCATCTACAGCAACCGAAGCGAGATATTCTACAGGGGAAAATCGCCATGCCTTTCCAATTTTGTAACGATTTAAACAGTCTACAATTATATCACATTTACCAGTACGCCGGTGAGACACTATTTTCATGAGTAATTCTATCATGACACATTAGTAATTCGATCTTATTAAATAACAGCAATAAATCTGAACTTGTTATGGTCAGAAACCTTCGGATGGCTATAGATTTTTCACACTATTTTACTTTTCTAGAAAATTCTGAACACTATTTTATATCAAGTGACACCTCATCATATAGCATATATCGTAAGTAATTATAATAGTAATACATATGGTAAAGCAACCCTGAAATTCTATGTACCAGATATCCAAAAACTTTCATAAACCTAACTTCACATGTTGCGCTAGACAGGGGCCTTGTAGTCACTGTACTCAACAATAATAATGCCTCATATTATTAATCTTGCCACATGCCAATCAATAAATAAACAAAAGCAATAAATAAATATAATAAATAAGTAGTATACCCATCACTTTAAACCATATCAAGATGTAGATAAGATAAAGAGAAGTGACGTCATTCTTTTGGTTTGAGGATGGAATTCTAGATAATCGTTCGCTTATGGAAATGTGGCTGATGGTTACAGATAAGATAAGAACCACATCTCCCGGTGATGTCACGTTGTGTCTTTTGGTTCCAGTATGGAATTCTCAGTAATGGTTCGCATATGGGATTCTGGGTGATGGTAAGAGATAAGATAAGGATAAGTGACGTTATTGATTTTGTTTGTTTGCAGAAGTAGATTCTAAGTAATTATTTGCATATGGAATTCTGGGTGATGGTTTGGTGAGCCCAGTTGCTGATGATGTCATGTTGTTTCTTTTGGCTCAAGCATGGAATTATGGATAATGGTCAGAGCATGGAATTCTGGGATGTGCCTCCATCTGTCAGTGACGTGAAGTGATCCTTTGATTCGAGTGTGGCATTATGGATAATGATTAGAGATTGGAATTCTGGGTTTGTCATTAGGTAGCAATTAGACATTTTCTAAAATATATTGATTACTGGATAATAGTGGATAGTGCAATCACACATACACTCATTTTTTCTTACGTTTTGATGTGAATAGCTAGCTGTAGACATATTCTAAAATAATTAATTACTGGAATATCTGTTTTCCCAATTTTTGGATGCATAATTAACTAGAAATCTGTATGTTTCCAATAATCTTATTGGAAATTATATTATTGAATCTTATTGAAAATATATTTCCAATATATATATATATATATATATATATATATATATATATATATATACAGGGTGTTCGGGATAAATTTGACAGTTTCGTAAGGAAAAAGAAAATCTTCTTTGTATCTATTAAATTTAATGAATTGACAAAAAAAATTACAGGCAGAGTTAATTACAATTCTATCAACAAGATTTACTCAAAATAACCACCATTAGCATCGATCACAGCTTCAATTCTGCTTCGGAACCTCGAACAAGCTGATGCTACAGTCTCCCTGGGAAGGGCCGCAAAAACTGTTTTAATTTTATCCATTAACTGGGCTTTTGTATTACTGGAAGTGCGATTGGTGTCTTTTTCAACTGTGCCCCATACAAAATAATCCATGGGGTTAAGGTCTGGGGAGTTTGGAGGCCAAACATTTGGACTGGTGAAGTAGAAATTTTCAGACAACCATTTTTTACTTTTCCCAGAGGTGTGGCAAGGGGCCGAATCCTGCTGCCATACATACGGCCTACCATTGGCTACCCTTGTTATCCAGGGCTTGACTACAGTTAGCAACTCCACGAACAAAGCCCGAATTCCAATGCCAGGGTTCTTCAACACCTGTTCCTGCAGATTTGCGAGCAATTCTGCTGTACGAACGCAATCAGATCGTCTGCTAGGGATCTTTCTTCTTGCTACATCCTCGTAGTCACCATTGCAAGTCTCTAGTTCATGCCTGATTGTTTTTACTGTATTCAGGGAGCATTGGGCAGCAGTCGTAATATCCTTATTTTGATGGCGGGCACGAATCATCATGATACAAGTTATTCTCTTCCATGATTCAGGTGGGTTCCAGCTATCCATCCTTTCTGACATCTTGTATATGAATGAAGAAGGGTCCAAACTTTTAAATGAAGAGAAGTGTGTGTTAATACATGTAACTTACGGAAAAATATAATTAATTATAAATATGTCAAATTTATCCCGAACACCCTGTATATTTAAAAAGATACTACTATATATATATATATATATATATATTTAAAAATAGACGTGATTTTACTTAAATATAGAGAACACACATCAACAACACAAAAATTTGTTCATTTAAGTTTACAAAGACACATTTTATTTCACTGAAATATTATTTCTAAGTATATTCACAGAGAAAATTCGAACATGTAATTACCTGGAAATATTTCACCAATTTTAGTTTACACTCTTAACATATTCCAATGGGATTAATAATAAAAATGTTCGTTAATCACTGTTTTTTTTTTGTCACACCACAGCGCAACACACAAGACGATCTCTTCTGAAAGAACGATAGCAATAAACTGAAAAAAATGCACTAAATTCTTATTCTTTATTGGATTGTTTACCCTGTCTGTTTCCCTCAAAATGTAACATTTGCTCAGATGATTCATAGGCATGTTTTCTCATGCTTGTGGAAGTGACCTTGAAGTAATGTTATCATAGTTGGTGGCATCACAGGGTAAAGCTTATTCATCTCTATATCCCTCCCCCACCTGTAATTTTACTGTAGTAAAATTAATGCATACATTTTTATCTTGTTTTAAACCAAAAGATATATTTTTGAGCATTGATATAACCACAAAATCTTTGGTTGTGTTTCCAGTAACATGAGTAAGTATATACTATTTCTTCACGTTTTGGACAACCGATATCGTTTATGTCAATAACAGGTCTCCCTAATAATTTCGATATTATATTTGATTTTTTCTATCTTTGGCAACAATATTTGATATTTGCTTGTTGATTGTGTTATCCGATCTCTTAGTTTGTCTAGAGAAAGAGAACCAATGTCCCTTTTCAGTTGATGATTGTATTTAATTATCCAAGAGGATACCTGCATAACCTTGTGGAATGGATAGATGGGGACTTATCATCGGTCCACTCGCGGTGAGTCCACGGGCAGTTGTTGGCGGGGTGGCACCTGACATCAGGTGCTGCTAGGTTCGAAGAGATGCTGAACTGTGCACCACTCCTCTCCATCATACCGCCCGGCTCCGTTCAGCTTTGGGAACTCGAGAGTCGACCTGGGATGCGGGATGACCGGGTGCCTGGCGGAGACACAGAACCGTTCCAAAATAGGCACCAAAAAAAAAATTATCGAAGAATTCTGCTTTTTAACTTTTTCAGGTAATTCATGCCACATGCAAGGTGGTTTTGTCGTGGTATATTTTGCAATAATGGTATCTGAAATACAAATTTATATAGGAAATATTGTTGAGTCTTTATCATAAAGAAATTGTGCATATATAATGCTATTCCCTGACTAGCATTATATATGCACAAGTCCCTTCCAAACATTACTCATATCCTCTTTTGATGTTTATGTGTCATCCTTCTGTGGTTCTATAGACATCATCATTCTAATTGAGATTATTATCAGTTCTGGTTTTCGAGTATATGGACGAATTGGTAACATTAGGGTAAGTGAACCAACCTTTGGAACTTGATCTCATGTGACTGGTGAGCACTGTGCATATTGGATGTCAAGTAATTTTCTGTTATCCCATTGGTGGTAATTCTTTCTTTAAATTCAGTTATGGAGTTTAGGAGAATTCTGGCTGTTCTTATTTTCAACTAGTTTGGAATCTCTATTTGCATTCAGAATTTCGTTAATTCCGAGATGAACCATTCTGGAGAGAATGTAAGTTAATGTTTCTTTTGTGTAGCTTAAGCATAGCAATGGTCATTTGAAAATATTAATGTCAGTTGCCAAAACAGGACATGTTTGTTGAATGCAGTTACTATACATGATATTTTTAATTTCATGACGGACCACTGTTCACATTGTATTGTAAGCACATTCTTATCATGAATAGTTTTCAAAAGCTTAATAATTAGAGTATATTAGCGACTTTAACATGGGGTACATTAGTGAGCTTTAATGTCTGTAAGTTACTAATATATATGATAATAAGATGGTTTTTTCAACAAAAAAAACTTATGTTTATAATTTTTTTTATAAAAATTTATAAACATAAGTTTTTATGTTTATAAATTTTTGTAAATTTATAAAAATTTACAAAATTTTTATTATGTAAATTAGGATGATTGGGGGAAATAGTAAAATTGTATCAGACAATGGAACGTGCAGTGCAGAATATTGCAAAAACACCTTGTGATGAGTAACATTTATTTTCTAAAAGAGATCCCCGAAATCTAGAATGTAATTTTATTTTATTTTATTTTATTTTTTAATTAGCAATCATCTGTAATTAAGTATGTTGATGCTGACTATCCTCCATTAATTCATGAAGTTGATTTGGCAGAAACACAGGCAGTGGTGTGAGTCAGAGTGTAAGCATCACTGGTGTTGGTGGAGGGAGCAGGGACCCTTCCCACACAAATTTTGCATCCACATTTGGACCTGAAAATAATGCCTCTTCTTCTTCTTCTACTGATGCCTCACTCAAGGGACATTTTTAGACAGTTTTAGTGGGTCGGTGACGACTCACTTTAAAATATCAAAATTGTCAAATGGGGAAACAAATTAGATTTCGTGACCTCCCACCAGTTTAATTTTTTCAGATGTTTTCTGAGATGCTTAATGAGATAATTCATCTAACATTAAGAACTTTTATTGTTAAAAGACCATAAGATTTAATGATTACAAATACAAAGGGCCAACAAGTTTCACTAGCCACTGTCTAGCATTTTCAAGGCTGTACTCGTGTGAAAACAAACGCATCAAGTTACATGAAAACATACACTTTAGTAATTGTTAGGCCGTTACATTTGATAATTTGTGTTGTTTGATGGTATGTATGCGTTCAAATGCTTCAGTCAGAATTCGGTACATGACCACGTGTTGCGTACTTTATCGCATATTGCAGTTCTGTTGAGCTGAGAGAACTGATGAGATATTTCCATATGTCTTTAAGAATAGCACCTTGATTGCTATTTAAATTATTGTCTGTGCATAGCACCACTGCTGCTTCTTTGAAAGTTCTGTGTCTGTAGTCATTCTCGATGTAAGGCATAGAACTGTTTTTCCAATCTATAACGTGATTTGATGTTGAGAAATGATGAGCTAAACCAGATGTGATGATTCTATTGTGATTGACACCCCCCCACATGTTCCTTCTGTCTTATTTCAAAAAGGTCTGTCCAATATAAGAAAGGCCACATGTGCATGGAATTTCATATACTGCAGGAAATTTGAAGAAAGGTACCTCATCTTTGGGTGATCTTAAGACTTGTCTAATTGTAGTAGTTGGTTTAAAAACTACTCGGATGTTATGAGCTTTTAAACTTCTTGCCAATTTTGTGGATACTGAATTAATATATGGAATGACAGCTGTGGACTCATATTGGGACTCTATTCCACGTTGTTGGAGGTTATCTTTAAAAAGCAATTTGTTTAAAATGTTACAAGGGTGTGCATTCAGAGATAGTGTGTTAGCTATTTGTGATAGTTCTCTCTGTACATCTACTTCTTTCGAAATAGACCTTAAAGCTCTATTATGGAGCATATAAATGATGCTATGTTTTTGTGATCTATTATGGTTAGACGAATAATGTGAATATGTACCTGTATCTATGGGTTTCTGTAAATGGACAGTTGGACATTGTTATCTTCTCTCCTCACCAGTATGTAAAGAAAGGGTAGTTCTTCGTTCTTCTCCAGTTTGATAGTGAATTTGATCTTATTATGTAGTGAGTTGATTTTATTAAGAAACACGCGAAGGTTTTCCATGGTATCCTTCCAGATGATGAAACGTCATCGACATATCTCCACCAAATCGACGGTTTATGTGAAATGGTGGAAAAAATATCCTTTTCTAGTTTTTCCATAATTAGGTCCAAGCCACTTAACAAAATACTGAAGCTTTCCTTTCTGGTTTCACTGCTTAAGTACTCGTTCGATTAGATACACGTCTTCAGGAAGTTCATTGGGTATATCAGCCTTTTGCAGTTGGGGTTCGTAGAAAGTTCCCTCCACTATCTCTCCGTCCGAACCGCGAACTCTATATACTAAAGGGTTTCTATTAATAACATGAGCAATATCGAACAGTTCTCGTATCGAGTTACCCCAAAACCCTTTTCTAAATTTGTGAGTATCATTGCTTAAAACCACTATCGCCTATTGAAATTTTGGTTCGGTAGGGTCCTCTTGGGTTCCGTACAAATATTTTCAAACAATATCCTCGTTATGAACGTTAACTTCCGAAGGAGCCATACCGATCGTGCGATGTGGTTTGAGGTTATAAGTATGTACAAGAGTCGGCAAAAGTTTCGTATAATTTTACTTTTAGTATAGGCCATCCATTCGTAGATCTTGGTTTTCAATGTTCTGATGAACCTTTCTGCAATATCTGCTTACATTTTGCTCCTGGTCGTGTAGAAATGAATATTATGGTTCTTAAATAATGCACGAACTTTCCTATTGCAAATCTACTTTCCTTGATTGTGTTTATGGCACTTCTTTAAAAATAGACTCGAATGCATTAACAACAGTGCCTGCTGATTTCTTCCTTCAGTGTTCGAACCCACGCAAATCGGGAAAAACAGTCAGTGCAAACAAGAACGAAACACACGCCCCAATTTTCTTTTGCATGGGATGACATAGCTGTCAAATCGCATTGAAATGTGTGTAAAAGTGTCGGGACTTTGATTTGATTGTGTTTAAATTTTCTTCTAATGGGTTTATGTCTCACATAAGTAGGCTCTGTTGCGATGCAATTTTTCACGGTTTCATGTGATAATTTTGTATGTTTCTATAAAGTTATGATAGTGCCAAAACTACCTACTGTATTAGAATTATAGTAATCTTCTAACTTTGCCATTACTAACAATAAGACTTTTTTCTTTGCAGGTGAAAATCAACAATCAACACTAAAACGCCAGCTGATTGTTTTTATAGTACTACTGCTCATGCTAGTGTGCAGTGAAATATGTATTCTCGTATGGGAAGCCGTATTAAAATCAACCAATAGGACGTCTCATAAGTGAAATGTTACGACAAGAAAAACACCTCAGGCAATGGTGATGTTAGAAAAAATCCCTATTTCTGCATTCAGAAAAATACGATATTGTAAATAATATTTAAGTGAAATAAAATGTGCCTTTGTAACTTAAATGAATAAATTTTGGTGTCATTGATGTGTTCTCCATATTTAAGTAAAATCACTATTATTTTTGAAATTACAGTGAATTCACATTTTTTTTTTTTTTTGATAAGTTATTCTGCTTATTATTTGTAAAGTTAACATTTATTAGAAAAAAGTAATGAACATTTTAAGATCTTAAACATGATGACATTGAAGCAGTTGTTGATTATAGGCTATCTGGATGAGTTGTGTGTGTGTGTGTATATATATATATATATATAGGAAAACATGGCCGAAAACACCACCGGAAGGTACTAACAGGGACACAAAGATACAGAAATAACAGAAGGCAGTAAGTAGTGTAAAAATCTTTATTAGGCGTAATAAAGTTATTGGGCGTAATATTAGGCGTAATAAAATTTTATTAGGCGTAATAAAATTCAATCTTCGGAAGTCGTACGACGTCGAAAGCTTGAATAAGGAATCCCCCAATTGCTCACCTGGAGCGCTGACGAACAGCGCCACCTATCACTTTCGGGTGGCGTTTCGGTCATGCTTTCCTATGTGAATATGGTTGATTTTGATGTTCTCTACCACCCCTTAAAGTTTTTACGTGGAATTTTGAACCACCTTGTATATATATTAAAGATTATTGGAAACATACAGATTTCTAGTTAATTATGCATGAAAAAACGGCGAAACAGATATTCCGCTAATTAATTATTTATGAAAATGTCTTCTGCTAGCTATTGGGGGATTCCTTATTCCCCAATATCCAGTAGTCAATTATTTTAGAAAATGTCTGATGAATTATTTAAGAAAACACTGATGGCGTCATCTCTTGACTCTGAACTAAAAATTCCCAGAGTCAATATATTTTAGAAAATGTCTAACTGCTACCTAATGACAAATCCAGAATTCCAATCTCTAATCATTACCCATAATGCCACACTCTAACCAAAGGCTCACCTCGCGTCACTAACAGATGGCGGCACATCCTAGAATTCCAGGCTCTGACCATTACCCAGAATTCCATGCTCAAACCAAAAGAAACAACGTGACATCATTGGGCTCCCCAGACCATCACCCAGAGTTCCATATGCGAACAATTACCCATACTTCACCTCCGCAAACAAACAAAAATAAATAACATCACTTATCCTTATCTATCTCTAACCATCACCCAGAATTCCATACGTGAACCATTACTCAGAATTCCATACTCGAACCAAAAGACACAACGTGACGTCACAGAGATAAATGTTAGGTGTGTGTGTGTGTGTGTGTGATAGGTGTGATGGGTGATAGTGAATAGGTGGCGCAGTTCGTCAGCGGTCCAGGTGAGCAATTGGGGATTCCTCATTCAAGCTTTCGACGTCGACGACTTCCGAAGATTGAATTTTATTACGCCTAAATTCCGTGTGATGATACTGCGTTCCTTCCCTTTTTTTATATTTGTTTTACGGGAGTTCACTGTACCATCTATTCCCCCCTCCCCCAAATTTTATCCGTGCTCCGGAACCGGCATAGGTTGACGAATCAGACCTATAGCTGGGTCAGTATTCCTGACTGTAATCCGTGTGTATTCTCGGACCGGTTTGCCTGCTTGCAGGATGAAAACCCCCAGATAAACTGACGATAAAAAAACTGCTGTCCACGCCAAGACCGACTAACTTGACTATGGCTGAGGAAGATCCTTAAGCTCCACACGTCATTGACGGGAATCGAAACTAGGACACTCCTTCCCCAGGCATATGGCTGCGAATCGCAAAGCCACTAGGCTAACCGCGCGGACATCACAGAGATGTATTCCTTATTTTATCTCTAATTGTGGCTGATGGTTATCAGCCACAATTCCATACGCGAACGACTACCCAGAATTCCACAGTCCAAACAAAAGAATGATGTCTCTTATCTAATCAGCCAATGACGTCACTTCTCCTTATCTTATCTACATCTTGATCTGGTTTAAAGTGTCCGGTGTACTACTTAAATAAATTAAAGTAAATCATTATATTGGACTAGTAACAATATCCATTATTATTTATAATGTTACAGAACTATACCCATATGAATGCATTTATAAAAATTATTATTAGTCTAAATAAGTCAAACATTGGCATCTAAAGGTGTGAAATAAACAACTATTATCACGTCATACGGCTACGAAGTCCAAGGATTCATTGAACTATAGAATTACAATATGAAAATAAACAAACATGCAGTATTATCTGTATGTGATAAGTATTTTACTCTATAGTTAAAATACGTTATTCATAGAATAGACACAGTGGTTTATTTTTTGGTAGCTATTATAACATTGGTTTTCTTCTTTTCTATTTCACTTTTTACAAATTTAAACTGTCATATTCAAAACATTCGAAGTACTTTTAACCTGGCCTTTTAACCCATTGTATGTATAAAATATGATACGGTTCAGTTGCATATCATCTAGCATCGATCTGTTTAATATATAACGAGGCGACATAAACTGCTGTCCAGTTGTACAATAAACTAGATTAATGATCGCGACCTCAAAAGAGGTCACGAGTTAGAAATTTATTTATTTATTAAGCTCAGTATAATTGATTCAATATTATATTTCATTTTTTATATTTATTCTTATTTTTGATTGCGATAGGTGGCAGAACGTTTTATTTCACTTCAAATGTATTTGTACAAATTCGCAGAGATAATGTACCCATTGTGTTTTGGAGAGCTAATAGTTTACATTTCCTCTTGAGAACCCGCAAGAAATCTTCTGTATTGTTCTCGTTAAACACGTCGACCAATGTGTTTTGAATGAATTGGCAACCAGGAGTATATCATACACGGATGCCTTTAAATGTAATTAATGTGTCAGTATTTAGAGGTGTTTTGTCTCATATTTCGGTATGATTCTGATATAAATATGATAATAATCCAGTCCAATGGCAGTAGTTATAGAACAAATTATTATTTAATTATCCTCATAATAACAAATATTTTCTTAAGACTGGCGGCGTGTTCGTTTGATGTCCGATGGTTAGGGCGTCTTGATATTAAGTCTACAGATGACTAATTATGATATGATGCTGTGTAATGCAGTACTTATAGAGTTGATCCGAGGAATGAACTGTAGAAATTATGATGATATAGGTAACGTTAGTATAATTCAATTTAAAACGGATGGGTCTGTATTCATGTGTTTGGTCAAATTATCAGAATAGATGCAATGCCCAGTTCTAGTGGCAAAAGCGGTGGCTAGTACTTGCCAGGGTCTCCCTTTCAGACACTGTGACTTTTTTCTACCAGTAGTGGGAATATAACTGAACGCCTCTAAGTTACATTTCAATAGACAAGAAGTGAACACCTCTAACTCAGAATCCTGTATAACCACTGCAACGATACTTTCGCCTCTTGCATGCTGTTGAAAGGCATCGTTAGCCAGAGAAGCTTTCGTACTGTTACGGTAGGGTCGCTGGCGATGAGATACTAGAACGGAAGTGTTAATACAGCCGCTGAAACTGTCTGGTCGCTGCATCCTAGGACTTTTCATTCATGTGTGACGTGTGGCTTCAAATTCAGACGACCTGGGTATTGATCTCTGTGTCATAGAAGTGCCGCAACCATAGTGCCGTGAACTGATACTCATCTCTTGTGATGTTCCCGTTAAACATATGGACCAATGTGTTTTGAATGAATTTGCAACCAGAAGTATTACATCACACAAGCATCCTTTTGATACAATTAATGCTTCAGTAATTAGAGGAAATATTATTACCTATTTCACCATAATTCAGATATGAGTCTGATAATAATCTAACCTAATAAGAATAGTTATAAAACAAATCCTTACTTAATTTTCATTGTAATTACAAACAGTTTTAGTGTAATTTTCTTTGTAATTACAAATAATTCTTAGTGAAATTTTCCTTGTAATTATAAATGATTCCTACAGTAAGTTTTCTCGTAATTATGAATAATTACTAGATAATTTTATTTGTAAGTTACATCTCTCAGAACAGGATTTATTATAGAACAAATAGTTATTCTATTAAATAGTTTCTTGTTACTCACTCAAACTCATGATTTAAGTAGGATGCAATTTTTCAAAACTACTTTTGTCTACGACCTAGTTGGCACAGTGGAAAGCTTCTGACAGCCTATGGATTGGGATCCTACTAAATAGTGAGGTGTATGATGTTACAATTGAGTTTCCTGTATTAATTAACCCTTAGCCCCAGTTCATGGTTCTCAAAGAACATTAGCAGTACAATATTTGTGGATAAGATTATCATAAAACGTTTCGTTTTTATGTAAATTGAAATCTGTTACTCTGCTTTATCAGAAACTGTCTTGTATTACAATATCTATAATAGATGATAATTTAACAGATCACTAGGAATCACATCATAAATCTAATAAGGATATTCTCAATGTTTAGTATCTGCTCTCTTTAATTTTCTACTTGAGTAGATACTTTCAAGAAAAAAAATGAGAAAAAGCTACCTATGCAAATCAGCAGTAGAAAGCTATACTTCAGTAAATGATCATGGAAGTAGCTTAACATCACATCTAGAGAAACCTCTCTAGATGTGATATTAAAATTACCTTACTGTGTTGTCCTCTTTTGAGTATCAGCCTGCTGATCGGAGTATCATTTGACGGAAACAGATCAAGTGCGCTTGGTTTACAACGAAATATACATTTAAAACACCACTGAAGTTTATCACATCTGCACAACTCTGTATGAAGAGAGAGAGAGAGAGAGAGAGAGAGAGAGAGAGAGAGAGAGAGAGAGAATTCCAAAATTATTTGGAATTCTGACTAGAATTTCCTCATTAGATGCATGGGGTAAAAGTATACTTGTACTTCCACCTATCAATAAGTACTTCGATTTAACTCTCTCTACATGACTTTAATGCTTCCAGAGTGTATTTTAGGAGCGTTATAATAAAGAGTGCATAATGGATGTGAAGAACTCTAACCCTAATTTTTTAATAGAATCCTTCTAGAGGAACCTGAAGAGATTTATTGTTTACAAGATGCAAAGTGTACTAATTTAATTAACTTAAGCAGAAATTATGACACAATTAAATACTTCGTTCGCAACTTCCTAACTGACGGGTGATGTTTAAATTCGCAAAAGAATCACCTTCTGCTAATCGGATCTCCAAAAGAAACTACGCTTTTGACTTGACTTCTTCCTTTCCATGCTCATCTCAATCAAAACAAATCGCTTCTTGACTAAGCGCGATCCCTTCCATTCCACGACCTTTCCCGCATTAACTAACCATAAGATAACGCTAAGAGCGACATTGATTGAATAATTTGCATTTCCTGATAATTGTTTCATATCATCATAATCAGTACAAAATTTAAGTTAAGAAGGACTTTCAAGATAAACTCGTTCGCACTTCCTTTGTAAAAAGGCAAACCTGAACGAACTTATCTTTAAAAGATTTGTGCAGAAAGTCATGGCTTGTTGTCAACAGTTCAAATAAAATATAAATTTTTATTATTTAATTATCTCGTAGAACTATAGTACTTAATAAGATCAAAATTAAAACATTTTATTAGATATGTTATTTTAAAGCATGGATAGCCAAGCATGGACCACAAATATTGTTGTTGTTTGGAGTTACAGCAGAATCAAATAAAGCTAAAAAGTGTAGTTTTTTGACTTCTAATGATGTTTTAAGATTTTCAATCGATTTTGGCAGAGAAAACCTCCCCATTTCTTCAAAATATCGGGTAACTTACCTTCTTGGAAAAGAGTTATGAAAATTCTTCTCAGATATTTTTCAAACAAAAGCGCGGTTGTTATCGACTGAGCTAAGGAGAATCCGTTTCACCTCAGGTAGTCCGGTTGTCATCTTCATAATAATTAAAGTAATGATGAGACACCTTTGATACTGGGAAAAAATAATGCAGTGATGTTTTATGATTGTCAAGGATAAATGAGGAACTTATGCAATGATTTTTTTATAACTGTCAAGGATAAATGAAGATGCCATGTGTTGTTTTTCTTCGATGAAGGAAACAATAACAATATCGACAATGTTAATAATTCTCTAAATCAAGTTTTTGTAATCTAATTCTGTACTGGAAATGTTAATCAACTTTCTATTGTTTAAAGCTTAATGGTCAACTGTGTGTTTAGAACGGTCAGGAATATATATTTCCCTTGATATAATCCTTCTAAAAACCCGAATACAGTACCAATGTCACATTTTATTCCAGGTACTTCCTTTCAAGTTGAGTCTTTACTATTTATATGATTTGAACTTCAAATAAGATAGTAAATCAAAGAACACACGTTTTACTGAAACAGTTCCAGGAAAATAAAAAATGATCTTACTGTGTTGACCTCTTCTAAGCATCAACCAGCTGATCGGAACATCATTTGAATACTGATAGAATAATGTGTTACTCACAAGTATATTGGTTCTTTCCTTCTTAACCATACACTACTTATTAGGTGTTATGTTTCTTTCACGGATAAGTGTTGGATCTTTTACTGGAATCGATGTAAGAGTGAACTTCAGCTAGTTTTTCCATTACAATTTGCTTCATATAGTTGAAAAAGCTCAAGTAGCTTGTTAACAGAGCATGTACAATAAAGCAACTACTGAGTGTATTTAACTTTGGTGTTTAAAGAGCTACTATAAGGCTTCTCTGATCCTTCTATGACATCAAACAAATCGAAAAGAGATTTCGTTATTTCAGTGATGTTATTTCACTTACTATGTGTTTGGGAGGTTTTAGGATTATTTTCGTTAACTTAATCACGAAGTGAGATTTTCCTGAAAGGAATTATTAATAAGCAATTCAAGCAACAGTAGAAAAAATGAGCACTTCTCGTTATTTGTGCATGAAAGTGTAACGGGATGTCCTCATTAATGCCGAGCTAAAAACGAGAGCGGAGGTTACGGGTGAATGAACATGTAGGATTGGTCTCTGTATTTCTGTTTCCAAATCACACTGATAAATAGTAACTTTCATTTTGCGAATGTTTTCGGTAAGTTATTCTGAAGAGGGGACTTTAATATTCAGGTTCGATTTGAATGATCTCTTGATAAATTGATCTCTTAGATTGTAAGATATCTGAACTTTATAATATTATCTTAATTTTAACAACTAGTAGAATTTATTCATTGATGTCTCGAAAATGAACAAAATAGTATGGTGCAAGATAAATAATTTTCTCACTATTCTTCGAAATAGTAATCATTCAGATATTTTTTGAGTTATCTTAAAATTCTTCACATAATATGTATTCCATAGATTATCCGACAGATGGCAGCATCTCAAGGACTGAGCCTACTCTCCTCAAAATAATAGAAAAATATATTAAACTGTTTGAGATAGATTCAAAATAGATCATTTGGTTAAATATTAAAGCATCATAAAATTAGTTTAGAAGAAATAGATTTCGTGATATGACTCTAAGTTCTTTATTTGTTGTAGCATCCTGATATTTTATATTTTCCTTATTCCCTTTTCAGTTTCACTGTTGTCAAAGAGCTTAACGCCTGCAATGAATTAAATTGTGATGTTTTCATAGTCTTGAGTTCAGGTTGAAGGAACTCATATCATTATTTTTTTTCATAAAAAAAGTGTAATATATTAAACCTACTCATAGGATTTATTAGTTCATAAATCATCACATGATAAAACAGACCTTACTCACAAAGTATTGAAATTTTAATTTAAACTTTTCATGTCTTCCTTAGAAATGGCTCATATGCTGCTGTTGTGCCTGTGTTTATTTGTGATTGTTATTGTTACCGGAGGACTGACCAGTCTGATGAGAGAGAAACGCTTTGGAGCGCGGTACTGGTACAAGAGGGCCAATGCTGTATTATATTTTCAAAGTTTTATATGCGATGGTAAGTCAAGTAATTTTGTTTATGTAGTTGAATATGACTCTCCCATGTAGGAAGAATTTTCATTATAGGAAAGAAATATTCTTCATTTGAAATTAAACGGTACTTAAATGGTTTCAGCATATTCGGATCACTCTTCTTGAAAAGATCCGTGAGTTGTATATAATTTAACAGTTATTATTAAATATTGATCCCTACCGTACGAGTTATGAGAAGAAGCAAGTAATTTTGAAATGCTTTTGACGTTTTTGTACTCACAAGGTACTCGTATTTCACGAGTACATTAATTTTAGAAACTATACCATTTCATTTTTTAAAATTTTGTCTAGGGCACAAAAGAATTTTCTAAAGGCTCTTCATACGAAGATGAGCTTGCCAGTCTCATTCGAAAGTGTTAGGTTTTTTCCCTACTGAAAATAATCTCTATTTTTCGCTCGTGAATTAGACGTAAATATGCATAAATAATAAATAACAGACAATATATTGACATCGTAATTTCTCCAAATATCAATCTATTTTAAGTTTGGAACAAACATACAGCATATAAAATATTCCCTGAACATTTATTGCATTAATTTATCGTTGAGAGTATTTTGAAAACAATATATGAAATGAAATCGATTTTATTCGATCCTAAAGAGTTTTAAACACTGGAATTAGACATTAAAGAAATAAACAAAAAACACACGAGAAAAACATTTCAAAGTTAAATTCAATTTCTGTTATATTTAAAGAGGAGAAACTTTTGTTGTATTGTTTGAGTCGGATCTAGAGCTGCTGAAAATATAGTTATTATATCAGCATCTCTGAAATATTTTAGGAATGGTCTGAATTGACTGCACTCCACTGACTGGAAGAAGGGAAGTAAAGAAAATTAGATTCGTTTTTATAAGACACAGAGATATTATACTTTGATAGGTTTAAGAAGGTCAAATTAAATTCTTTCATTGTCTGGCTCATTCATGAATGATGTTTCAGTTATTTTTCTTACTAGAAAGTTCTTTCCATTACTCAACAATGCTCACTCAATTTTGGTCAATTTTTATATCAATTTATAGATTTTTATTTAATTAATTACTGCAAGCTTTTTCTTAGAATAAAACAGATTCCATAGCTCAGTTAGTAAGACGATATCCTCCGATTAGAATGATTTGGGTTAATCACATTTTGGACTCATAAGGGCAAGAATCATCAGGGCATTTCAAATGAATTATAGTTTCATAAGCAGGTGCAGGGTTCCCTATTTTTGCAATTTTGGTTTCATGCCGCTAACTAGCTTGACCAAAGACAGTCATTCGTTTTGTAGCATAATAAACTAACAGCACAGCTTCAGTTACTTCGTCAGTAATTCCAAAACAGCGCAACCAAACCTTAATAGAAAATTGTGTGATGATTCAGTGCAAGACTAAGAGAAGGTAATTAATGCTCTATGCTTTTGCATTTTACGTACCGGAAGTACATTCTCATAGACGTGATATCCAATATGATCTGAGGAGGCTATCGTATGTTAGTTTGGTTGGGATTACGAGACAAACTAAGTTGATTGGGAAGTAATTTATGAATATCATAAGACGTATGATATTCAACCTGTTTTATTTGTTGTACGAAACGAAAAATTCAATGTTTTCAGGCGAAGAAATCCTCTATCTCTATTTGTTTAAGATCGGGTAACCCACCTTCAGTTCTTTGCGGAAACTTTTCTTCCAGCGATACAGGTAAATCGACTTTAGAACATTAGAAATTACATACGCTGACATAATTCACTGCCCTCATAGCCTAGTGTGCGTCATGCATAATTCCAACAAACTCACCCCCTCTCTCTTTCTACTTACAGCAAATATCTTGACGTACTCCCAGTTGCGATACGGAAGACCAAACTGTCATTTCCGTCACATGACTTAAATTTTTCCCGTCATTCTTTATGTTGACCAATGTGCCTTTATTGATGAGCGATTAACATTTCTGCACAGTACACACTATTGCAAAGTGTTTCACAGTTTTAGAACACTATGCGTTTATTTACTACATAAAATCATAATAAATATACTTCCTAACGTTTATAATTATAACTTTTTATGTTTCCATATTCAAAGAACTTGGGGTATTTTTTAGTTTTTGCAGTTTTTGTTATAATGTAAAAGAAAAATTAAGTTCCTTTGAACGATCTTTTCATAAAAAACCCTTTCTTGATTTTTTATTTTTTTTATCTTTAGATACATCTAGTACAACCAGAGTGAGCAATTTCTTGTGTATCGAAAGCGCTGGTGAAAAGCAGTATCAGGTAATATGGTAGATTTCTTAGTAGATTTCGATAATCAGATAAAGTTGCCTTCAGAAGAAAAAGCTATTAGTTGAACAAAATACTAGATTGTTGTCATTCATTTGACTTGATGACGCAAATCAAGCAATATTTTAAAACAAGTACTTGCTTAAATGAGGTTATTTGTCTAAAAAGTTAGTTATCACATAAGAAAACGTTCAGAAAAACATCTAATAAATTCAATTCACTTAAAAATTCGCTTGTTAAGGAAAAGAAGTAAAGTAAAATTAATTTCAAAATTATAGTTCCTTATTACATAGCTAAATGCTTTGCGGTATACAGACTAAAGGTAGAAGTTCTACATTCGCCTTTCTAGGGTGATGTTCACATTAATGGAGGTTGTACGTGAAATATTAAAATTTTGTAAAAGTAAATCCTCCAACTCTTTTTTAATTTTGTGTTTCGGTCATATACAAAAAAAAAATAATAAAATAAATAAATAAAAATAAAATAAATAAAAAATGATAAAAATAGTTCTTATCACATTACTACAGTTTTAAGATTAGGTATTTACACTAAAGAAGGTATATATTAAAGCATAAAATAGTAATTATATTACAATAGTTTAAAATTGTATTAAAGGTTTTGATGAATTGTAACGACATTTTTGATCATATAAAATTATGAAGGTTCGACAATGTTATTAACATTCCGGGGTTTTAATAATATTCACGACACTCAGGATGTAAGTCAGTTTTTTTCCTGGAAAAAATATTTCATCTTAAATTATTTCATCTTAATAATTGGGATTAATTTAAAAATGACCTGAATGGTAATAGAAAATTACATCCATTCGCTAGAATGAGAGACTCAACGTAAGCAGGTTCATGATGACTTTATGGTTATTTTTTTTTTAGATAACTCAAAATGATTTCTCCTCTTTTTTATAAATATTTGTGACATTAAAACATCATTCCGCTTTATAGCTACGATGTTTTTTTTTGCTTCAGTTCTTAATACGCAGTGCGTGCATTATTGAATTGTGTTAGTTATACGGATATGCGCATCTAATAGCTTTTCTCAAAGCGGTTATTTGTCGAGAATAAGTTATTTTTTAAAGGATTTTATAAGTTTCTTTTGCTTTCAGCTTCTACAAATGTTTTTTTTTATATATAAAAGCGCATATGATTAACAACATTCTTCAGCATCTTATTAGATTTACTGTGGCCAACATATACCAAATTTAAATCTTCCTCTTTTAGAACTAATTTTTTTTCTGATTATTATCAAAGTATTAACTCTCTGTATGGCTTTTAAAACAAACTTTCCGATGTATAACAAACATTTTATAAAAAACTTCACGTGCTGTGACGAAAACCCTCAATTTCGAGGGAACCATAAAAAAAAAAGCTTTTCCTCTACACTCGCCCAGAACTTTATACAGCACTTCGAGATATAAGGGTATAGTTGTTTATAGTGTGACATCAAAGTGATATACATACGCATTCGTTATTGTAAATTTGTAGTTCTGGTTTTCAAAGATTCTCTACAAGTGAAATCATGTCCCTCATCACTCGCTTTTGAAAAGTCTCATAAAGTCATATGGAAAAGAGCATTTATATCCTTCTACTAGCGAGAATTTGAACTTTGGTTCTGAGAGAGCCTAGGTCTCAAAGAAGTCACATAATTTTTAACCCATTGAAGGCGCAAATTTAAACTGAAAGAGACAGTTCATCTTCGATGTATTGCGGAATGAAGAATACGGTTCCCTCTAAGACTTCCATGGTTAGAATAAAGTGCATGAATATACAACGTGCAACTCACGCTAGTACTCTCGATGGCAATCTGTCATCTGGAAAATACAACTTTAATTTCATTTGAATGTATATGTTTAACATGTGGTCTGCATTGGCTTTGTCGATTTCTTAGATCTAAAGGTCGTAAGCAGAAAATAATAATATGAATACTACTCGTATGGATTACTTATTTATTAAACTAGTATACGTGATCCTGTATGAGCGTTTGCATTTTTTTTGTAAACTATAATATTATAATATTTTATTTGATGAATTCAAATTAATTATAATTTTAACATTTTCCGAATCCTATCATTAATACGAGGAGATGTTATAAGATTTTTAGTGTAGGCAAGTTGGTCTGTCTTAAAGTGAGATTGAAAGATTTTTTCCTCCTAAAATCTTAGGTTTTTTCTTTATTTCGCATAACAGACAAACTAACTGGAGGAACACACGCCCATTTAACAGACAAAAGATAACATACAATAAGATCTCACCATTTAATTCTATCTTATTTGGGTTTGAATACTTGGAGGATATGATATCATCCTGAGTATATGCATAAAGCAAAGTTAACTATTTAACTTGAATATATTTATTTATGTAATTACGTTCATTTTAATTTATTTATGTATTATTAGATTCGAATATATTGAAAAATAACTTAAAATATAATTTCGCTTATTTTAAAATTTTAGATTTTTAATTTAAATTATTAATTTTTAGTATATGTAAAATTTATAGGAGGAAGCACTTTTAAAAGTCATTAAAATTGCATCCAACAAGGGGCAAATGTCTCCATCAAAGCTTATTCACGAGCCGAAGAGATTTGTGATTTGTAATTGGCTTTAAATGAGGAAAATATAGGAGGAAAAGAAATAAATGATATTTAGATTCATATGCTTGAATATATAAAGAATATTACACAGAATAACTTATTTTAGAAAGGAAATCTAAATTGTTAATACATTTTTTCCCAGTTGTCCGATGTGTTTAGCAATTGCCGATCTACGAGTCTTCCCAATGCTACTTCTACTGAAGAATTCGTTACTGAGTTTTGCGCTGATGGTCAATTTCGAAATTCCGTAAGTAGATCTTAACAAAAAACTATAACAAAAAACAGCAAGAATATAAATTTAATTTACAGTGAAGAAATGATATTGCGAATAAAACAATGGTCATCATAGTATATTCAATTCCTTTGATTGCTAGAATGGACTACAACAGCATCTAAAGTTTAAATATTGGCTAATATTCAATGTATTTTAATACCGCTCCTTATTATTTAGTAAAATTATTAGCTGGATTTGTGATCCAAACAGCTACCATTTTGAAGTCTTTTCTGAGACATTTTGCTTCTTACGCAACAAAAGAAAAATGCTATGTAAAAGATATTCTAGAGAGATTTAGTGTTCTTAATCCAATTGAGGCTTGATTTTGATCCTATATGTATAAACTATAGAAATGTAATTTGTCACAATTAATTAAGCTTTTAGGTGAATCTGATAATGTTATTATTAATATATTTGAATATTTTTATTTTTCAGTTTTATGAATGTGTTCGTCGGCAGTTGGTAAGATCTTTAAATCAGTTTTTAATTTAGAATATACATAGTTAATTACTTAATTAACTGCTCAATTTCTTAAATTACAATTTAAATCGGAGATTATAATGTTGGTTTTCCATTATTAGGGTAATTAGATATCTAACACAAGCATGTATATCTACGCTTGGTGGGATTCATCCGTTATAAAAATAACAGAATCGTTGCTCTTAGTTCAAACGAAGTCTACTTACTGGTGTTTTTGAACTGTTGGTAAAAGCTTCCTTTATAGACAACCGAGTCTCATCTTTTAACCTTGGTCTTCAAGTTCGTGGATTATCATCAATAGCGCTGGTTCTAATGGAACCAGCGCCATTGATGCTTTTCATCCAGTTTTTGATCGAATTTCTCTTGGGGCTTCCACGTTGTTATAAATCCTATATTTTCTCATGGTTTATTCAGACTTCAGTTTAGCTAGCCACGAAACGCAGTTGACCTTTTCTTAGTTGAGGTCACTTACATTCGTGGCTAGCTAAGCTGAAGTCTGAGTCATTTAGTACAGTAAAGGGTTCATTATTGGAGAAATAAAAGAAAGAAAGTAGTACAACCGAATGATTAACAATTGCGCATAAATGTAAACTAAATTCAGCTGCATTTGAGTGTTTATATCTCATATATAAGTGAAAGTATCAAAATTCAAATTTCACAAGGACGTTATAGACAATTCGTATATTACTACTAATTTACGTTACAAGAAATATGCTAAGCATTATTATTATTATTATTATTATTATTATTATTATTATTATTATTATTATTATTATTATTAATATTATTATTATTATTATTATTATTATTAAAAATTCAGTTTCTCTCATATTTCATTCAGTCATGGATAGATGATTAAGTATATAATTTGATATTTGTAACATCAGAGATTTTCATATTTGAAGAGAAAATATCTTAATGTAACAAAAGATGCACATGACAACTCTATTGTAATTACGGTGAAAACTTGCAGTGAATTCATATATTCACCTGCTGAACCACTCGATGTGCCACAAAACATCAATTAGCACTTGGCTACACTAGCGTTCTTTGCGTTCACTCAAATTCTTCATCAAATCTTCGTAAAAGATGTCGACTTAACTAGAATTTTACAAGAAGGGAGGAACTATCTTTCATTTCGAACTTTGTGAAATAAACGCCATCTTTTTGTGTTGACGCAAAACAAAGCGATGGCGCTGGAATTGCAGCGCCATCACTTTGTTCAGAGCAAATTGACTCAGTTATGATAGCCTTTATTTCGCGCTCTTCTAGAAGCCGAAGTTTTAGTATTTATGGGAATATTTTGCAGTATATACTGTATAAATCAAACTCCTGTTTTGTTATTCACAACGCGTGGAAATAAATGACTTTTTTATGTTTTGTTCGTGTAATGTTTTGACATTTGTATTGTAGGAGAGGATTAAGTACTCTTCGAGGATAGAACAGACTTTTCTCCATAGATTTCCATGTACATTTCAAAATATTGTTAGTTGCGATTCTGCATTTCTTTCTTAATTTCTCAAGAAACGGTTTGATTTCTTTCTTTATACTCTAAAGTTTACTACAGTAATCGTCTTTAAAAATTTTCGGTTTCGACCATGCTCCTTATACCATAATGGAATTAATTGAATCCATATTTTTGCTTTGAACAGAATCAAACAAAATATCGAATTCAATCGTGAAGAATATCAACAGTTTCTCTGTTTACGTCTGAATCATTCCTTGATTGTATTCTATGTGCAGCTGCATTGATCACTTAACATGTTATAATGAATGTAAGGGTTCATTAATTCTATTAAACTGTTGGGCTGTTTGTATACAACAAGATCTACAGTTCCAAAATTTTCAGTTTCGTCTTAATTGTTTTTATATTCTTCAGTTCTAGATTGGAGAATTCTATACATTACACCTCCTCCAGTGTTTTACTTTTACGGACCATACTTCATAGCTGAAAATAAATTAAATAAGCAGATTTTAGCAAATATAAAATGCTTTCTTTATAAACATTTTAAAATATTAGAATAAGGAGACAGAGTTAACAAAGAAGAGTTAAACGTTTAATAATTCCTAAATCACAGAGTACTATTCAAGTTTTACAAGCAATTAACATTCCTATCTAGAGTTAGCAGCTGGATTTTGCATGAAACCAATGTACTGATATGCACAGTTAACTTAGTGTTTTCTTCTGGCCGGTTTGAGGGATGAAAAATCGGAGTTTCTGGGAGATAAAAAAACCCCTTTCATCTCCATCTGGAACCGGTTAGCTCAACTTCAGTTTAAAAGCCTGATAAAGGTTCTTCACATTCTAGAAGAGATTCGAACCCAGGTCTTTTCGACGAAACGGTATTGTCGAAACCGACTGAACTATGGAGACCTATATCAGTAGTAAATATATCAATCCTTAATGTCTCTTAAATTTTAACTATGCGTTGCTAATTTGTGTCTTTCATATTTGTGTATTTTTAAACATTCCTTGAAAGTGACTTGCAGCAAAAGAAGCGAGGGCCCAAAATCGACATTTATCAACTATTATTCAATTTCCTCGACTTACAAATTAAAATAAAATGACGTTTATCGACGCTGTTAGGTTTAAAACATTTTAAACGGATTCTACCATCCAAGTTTTATGCATCACTTACATACTTATAGAATATAATGAAAACATTTCTGGTTTAAGCTAATTTATTTATATTGTGTTTTAAACTGAAAATGTAATTCTTATATTTACAGTATCTACGCTACGCAGGAGGAGGCAGAAAATATGTTAAGTATGAAAACCTTATAAAGGTAAGTTATTAAAATACGCTTATGCGTGTGAGTGTGTGTGTGTGCCTCCGTGCCTGACACCCGACTGAAAAAAAAAAAAAAAAAAAAAACAAATTGATGTTTTTCCAACAATTATTACACTTTTTCTTTTTTTAGTAAATACGAGTATACTGATAGTAAATTAGACGGATTGGCTAGAGTAATTGATACTTTGTTTAAGAAGGTTGGTCGATTGGTAGAGCCTCTGCTACTAATGGCTCAGTTAAGTAAGTTTGAGCGCGGTTAGTAGTTGGAAGGGGACCACTCGTTCGATGCTGTCGGCACACTCTCCCTCGATGAGTCTTTGGACTCCCTGGAGGTGTCAAAATAATAATAATAATAATAATAATAATAAAGGAAATTTAAGAAAAGTGTACACTTTCATAAGAATGCTATATTTAGTATATTATTCTGATTTTAGTAGGTCGTAAGCACTATAGATTTTTATAAATTTTCTCATATCAACCTTCAGTTATGCTAGTGGGGGGGGGGGGCTGAAATAGACTTCAAAAAGCTATCAGTGTTCCTCAGAGGCGTTTACATTATTCACCCAACAGTACTAGAGTCTTAAATAATATTATATACATATTTTCTTCTTCTCCCTTCTAGGTGTTAAGCCTACTGGCCTGTTACACAGCTCTCTGAAGCCCTTATAAATCGTATCCATCCCGAGGATAAGGTGACTAGCCCTATGTCTCCCGGTATATTCTATGGCTGTAGCTGCGTGTGTTCACTGGGCCAGTTTGCCTGCTTGCGGGAGGAAAAATCCCAGATAAACTGGGGAGAAACACCCTGCTGTCCACGTCCAAGACCGGCTAACTTGGCTATGTCTGAGAAAGATCCTTACGCTCCTCATGTTGGCGACGGGAATCGAAACCAGGACACTCCTTTCCCAGGCATATGGTTGAATCGCGCGGAAATATATATATATATATATTTTAGTTTAGATAAAAGCAGAATGTGTATTTCTCTGAAGAAAATTTAACTAGAAATATAATCATCATTTTAAAAACATTGCGTTTACTATACTAGAATTTAAATACTTAGAATTAACAAAAAAGGAATGTCGTTTTTTTATGATTCCAGTCTCATAGGATTGAAAAATAATTTGGCTTCTGTCTACTACTAACTTGGGTACCATATAACGAATGTATTTCCACATTCAGATTTCAGTCGTTGTTGTAATGATTAATATTGAAATTTCTTAACTTACTAACTAAATTAATTATTTACACGCCGGTGTTTAAATGTGGGATTCACTATTTCGGACAGACAGAAACGACCATTTTGTTAAGAAAATGAATATAAAAAGTATATTTGGTAAGGACAACTTAAAAGCTGACTAGGACAACATGTTTTGGATGAAGACCGTTTCAGCAAGTAGAAGAACGCTAGGCTACTAGGCAGATCCCATTTTATATCATAGAGAATGTTCCTGGAAGCGGCTCATATTCCAAAAAATCTAGTTTTCATCCTATCTCGTATTATGGGGTGTGACAGTGGCGCTCTCCAAGTTGATCTTCTGTGATTACTCTCAGGGGAGTGTCCTTGTTCTCAAGGTCATTTCATTCTTAATGTTATGAGAACGTACGTCTTTCAAGCGCCTTTGATAACTCTAACTCAACGCTGAATTATTTATTTTCATTCTAATTCCATGTAGTGTTTATTCCAGCAACCTCAACATGAATGATATATGAATGATCCAACACTTTATTCAGATTGCGATGATGATGGAAGCAGCTTTCCAGCAAGATCAAGAACGAATCGTGATGAATACATACCTTTTGCTAAACTGTTGAGTTTTCAATAACTCCGTCCCTTTTATGACTTTTTTTATCATAGGTTCACGAAAATTTACCAGCAATATGAGGAAACTCATTTCATTAGCAAAATCAATTATTACCTGAAAATTTCAGTCATTATCCAAGATCATTTCAATTCTTAAATAGATTCGTAGGATGGCTGTATTACCAGAACATTAATGAATTTAACCTGAGTCATACGTGATTAAACGCGTGTTCCATTCGATATAATTCAGATAATGATGTAAAGAAGCCTCTAATCTGAATGTATCCACGGCTATAAGCGTATTATATTTTCTTCTCTTAACTCGGATGGAAATCCCGAGTTACGAGTAGAAAACTTCTCTAGTATCTCGGACTGAAATCGGCTTCGGTTGAAAAAGTCCTTATAAACGTTTCTCCAGACCTATATTTCGTCAGTCCCAAATGTTTCAAAATGTTATGAAGAGGATATATTTTCTATGCTTATAATATGAGGATCTGAAGTTAATGTAGTTTATTTGACTGATAATTAATTAATAACCTTGCAGTCAAACAAACAGTTGTTGCATTGTTTGGTAAGCACTAATGACAACCCGTCTTTTGTTCTTTTTTTTTAAATTTAATTTGTATATTTTATTTCTCAGAGTTTTTAAAATGTGTGTGTGTGTGTGTGTGTGTGTGTGTGTGTGTGTGTGTGTGTGTGTGTGTGTGTGTGTGTGTGTGTGTGTGTGTGTGTGTGTGTGTAAATTTTAGCGCTTAAGTAGTACTCCTCCTCCATGGCACTATAGAGCCAGAAGAAAGATCACAGTTTCGATTCTAGAAACGTGAGTAATATTTACAGACTTTTATCAGCCATTTCCAGAGTCATCGGATTTTAAAGAAGTTGTGTAAGGTTTTTTACTCTCAACCTCGATGTAGAAATTACCCTTCCTCAAAATCGTCTATAGCCTAGCCTTGAACTTAAAGGAAGTTTGTCGCCTTTGGGAATAAAAGGCGTCCGTGAATATATATAATGAAACACTTCGGATCCGATCCCTTTCATGATGTTTTAGGAAATATGAAGGTCCGTATAAAGCTGGCTAATTTACATTTAGATGAAAAATGGTTCATCACTTTTGAAAGGCGGATTCCAATCTAAGTCCTTGTCGATACGAAAGGGCATTGTCGACCGTCTGAACTAAAACTCACCTAATATAACAATTGAGTTGTTTATTGTAAGACCATGTGGTACTGAATGCTAAAAATATTATCTATTTTTTCTTTTGGCACAGATGGTAATATATTGTAATATTTTATTGATTTCCTCTAGCAATGCAAGAGTAAACAGAGGTATCCCCGCATATTTGGATTTAGCGCATTTGTAGGTAGGATTTCTCATATTTAAATTTTATTTTTTGTGTTAGAAGAGAATTTTCACTTTTATAATTAAAAACTGTAAAAGGATAATAATTTGGTTGTGGTTTTTAAATAAGAACAGAGATCACATTCGCAACCTGTTCAGATCACCCAGTTAATTGCAAAATACCATTAATGTAAAGAAATAATTATTCAGATGATTATTTTCTTTGAGTATTATTCAAGGAACTGTCCATTCAGATAATTAACCAGGCTTAAATTGCAGATCATTTAAACCCCTGGAAAAAAAGGTTTTCCTATTATATCATTTATTTACGTCCAGAAATAATACATAGTAATCAGAGTGAATATTAACCATGCGTCATATGGATGAAATATGTTAAATAATTGATGCTTCGTATCCATGTTATTTTAACAGAATGCAAATATTATTTTAACTGCAGTGACGTTTCGAATCCACATATTTATCGTCATGTAATCGAAAGAAATTTTGTTGTTTCTTACAATTGTGTAACTGATATTTAATTCATCTGAAAATTTTTATTTTTTACAGGGTAATAGCTTCACTGTATGAATAGAAGAAGAAGATATTCAGAGAAATCATCACATGTTACGAGATAATAACAGGAAGAATTTCAACTGAAATTGTGTTTAGTGTTTAAATATTTCAAATTATTGTGAAATTTTTAAGTGAATATATTTTTAGTTGCCCGTTTTTGCAACTTACTGACCTCAGTTTTGTAACAATTTTGGTGTGAACAGCACTTTGTTTTCTCCATTTAGGCTAAACCTGAACTAGACAAACTACTGAATACTGAATTTTTGTGATAAGCTAGAAAGCTATCATCCGCATATTAATTCGACTAAATATCTTCTAAAAACGACTTTTAACTGTATTTCTGTAATTAATCTTCAGTACTAATAGTGTTATTCAGATTATCTCTTTAGAAAATGTATTTACACTTCATGTTTTAATGCTAATTCATTTTTCTTGAACTGCATAGTGGTTTTATATATATATCCAGATTGCACTCATACCCTCAAGCTCTTCGTTCTTTCCTCATTTTGTCACACGCCTAAAGTGTTGTTTCCTCTGTATAATTAAGCATGCATCAAAACATGTCCCTCCGGAAATTGGATTTTGTTCAACAGATCAGGACTGTCCAACTGGTAGCCCAACAGCATTATGCCTACAATTGGCGATCGATGGTACAACTCTAAGTGTTTTTCAGATTAAACAAGAAGTATATTTTAATCTAAAAAACTCCTCTTCATAATGATCAAATGAATTAAAATAATATATTAGCATTAAAAATTAAGTGGATATTAAATCCAACATCATTTCAAAACCGAATACGGAAACTATAAAAGTTCCGTGTGAAAATTGACCAAAGAGCATGCGGGAATACACTGTCCGCCACACTACGAGTTGCCCTACCGAACCTAATACGAAGCAAGCACGCTCAAAGAGCCCGTATATTACCTTCCTATTGCTCCATTTTGATAAGGTTTCACTGGTCTTACAGCTGTTTCAAACTTATTGGTTTTCATCAGAGACACTGTTTAATAAAAGGCCTATCGAAAAATTAGGCGATCTCCCAGACCACTCCCTACGAGGAGTGACCGAAAGATCGTCCAACTCAGTTTTGGTTCCACTCAGTGACGGGCTCACTCCACCACTGAACAGAATAGCTCATATTGCAGGGATTGCAGGGAAAAGCACCCACCGACACCGACCACTCCGGAAAACACTTCTCACGGAGACTCAAAATGCTTTCTCAAGGCAAACTTCTCCGAAATCTAAATCCCCTCACCGGGAGCGAAATTCTGGAAGAAACCTAAGAGAGCAAAAACAAAACTCTCAGCACTAAGGAACTCGAACCGCGGAGAGGTGTATTTTCCGTAAGCAAACTCTCGGTCGGTGCGTAAAGTATTTACTAATAAAGAGCCAAAAGGCTTCAATTTGGCGACGCAAAATTATATAAATGAAGTGGATATTAAATCCAACATCATTTCAAAGCCGAATACAGAAACTATAAAAGTTTCGTGTGAAAATTGACCAGAGAGCTTGCTGGAATACACTCGCCGCCATACTACGAGTTGCCCTAGCCAAACCTAATAGGAAGCACGCACGCTTAAAGTGCTCATATATTCGTCTCTTATTGATCCATTTTGATAAGTTTTATATTTTAACTAATATATTTTAGTAATATATTAGCATTATTATATTACTAAAATATAATATTTTAGTAATATAATAATTTTATGCGTATTGGATGACCTGTAACGTAAATAACCAACAACCTTTAGAAGCCTCTTATACGTATTCTCATTATATTTAATGATACAATAATTTCCTTGATAACTCTGCATATTGTTTTATTCCGATATTTATATTAATTTAACAAATTTCTATTCGAATTCACTAGTGAATAAATTCATTGATTTGATATGATGAACTTCGCTGTTGAGCCAAACATGTACTCGTGCACACGTGTATAAAGACACTCTTTCATAGCAAATTCAAACTTGAAGTCTATTTTCAGTTGATGTGATATTATTGTTAATCTCTAATTTTGTAAAACTAATAGCGTGAAGTAACGTTTATTCAAGTTACACCAAGGCAAACATTTAAAAACATTTTAAATGTTTTTTTTTATTTTTTAAAAGCAAATGTGATATGCTTGCTCTTCATTAATTGATGAACAAAGCAATAATAATAAATACATGACAACGTTCCATTAAGTAGTCCTGCACCTTCTGAATATTGTGCCACTACATTATAATATGCTCAATACCGAAAATGAAGGTATTCCCATTCACTAAAATACTCACACATAATTTCAACACCACTAGACAAGCTCATAAAAGCGAAGTTTATTATTCTAAGGCTGTGAATGCGTGAAAATTGATATTTCCTTTGATATATTTCCTTGAAAATGTTTGCTGTAGTGGTGCTAACTACTCTTTCATGCATTTTAAAACTTTTTTAAACCATTTAATTTACAAACATCTACAAGGAAAGATTTTGGGATTTGGGACGTTGGGTTGAACTGAAGCCGGAAAAAAAAGAAGTTTTTCACAACTTTTTTCGAAACAATTTTCCAATGAATAAATTCAGTTCAGAATATCCAGTGCAGATGCTTTGTCTAATTTTTTTTAAATATTTGAAACATCCGAATATATATCTATCCTTTAAGAATTCAAAAGAATTCAAATATTTTCAAATAAACTTACTTTCACCATGAGAAACTATGTCTAATCTCAAATTTCGCAACTAAAATAATTTGGTCGAAATTAAAAATTGAAATTACTGGAAACGTTTAGCAGAGATTGTGATTACTACTACTACATTTCATGAAATTCCTTGCTGTTATAAAATAAATTAATAAGATGTTCTGGGTTGGTTGTTATGTTACTTTCCCTTCAACTTCAGTACATTTTAAATACGCAGGTCACATACATTTTTGTTTACATTTTGTTGTTTAAGTTTGAAAAATTGATGAAATAGAAGCTGTTAAATGCTATTTATTTTCATTGATCTAGGAAGGAAATTTTCATTTACCCAGAAAATATTGAAACGCATTTTCATTGTGACAACAATACTTTCACTGGACTGAATCTGTGAAATGCGATTGCATAGATAGATTTGATAAATCCTGGTATAATTGAAGAAATTCCTAAAAACAGTACGAAAAAACTATTTTCACTTCATAGATGTTTTCGAAAAATATTCGATAGCATAAGGATTATCTTGCCTAAAGTGAATTTAGTTCGGTTATTTGAATTGGTCATACCTATCGACACCTCTGTTAAAAAAGATCGAATGATTATTGCATTTGTTCAAATGTTTTCAGGAATTCACTAAAAATCTAATGCATAAAGTTGATTGAGAAAAGATCAGTTTTATGACTGATATTGAACGAGAACTTTATTATTGTTGCTTTAAATTAAAGGATAAATTTATAGGGTAAATATCTTAATGAATTCATGTTCATAGCCCAGTTATAAATCAAGTTATATGTAGAATGTTTTTTAAGTCTAGTGACTTCTACATCTGGATTGGTGCTCTCCTCATTCCAGAAACAAAAAAATAGTGTAATATTGTATATGAAGTTAAAAATAACGAAATGTTTGACAAGCAGGAATCATTCTGCATGCTGTTTCTTCTATAGCTTCCAAACACTATCATGCAGTTTAATCACAATTAGTGTGTATTAACCTAAGTAAGATTTCTAAAGCAAATTTTACGGCACAAAGCAGCAAGTCGTATGGATATAAAAATTGTTGGATCATCTTCTCTCACCTTTTAACTCATGCTAGATGTCTCCTCTTGGCGAAGAGATGAGCAGCCACTTTGAGGAATCCAGAAGGTCTGAAGGGATGGAGCACACCGACAGTGTGTTACTGCTGATAGGATCACTTTAGGCATGGAACACATTAACTGAGTCCCGCTAAATGCTAAGCAAGGGGAAGCAATATTGTTATTATTCCATACTATCATAGATCTAGTTGACAAACTTGGCAGTACTCAATATGTTTCAAAGCAAAGTAAAATTACGAAAACTGCTGTTGAAGAACTGTAGCAGAAAGCTAGCGAATAATATAGTCTTCTGTTCCAAAGCACTTTACTATGGAGAGAAAACAATTTCAATTGATTTACTGGTAAGAGTTTGATAGGCCCAGCTGAGGTATAGAAGAATTTAATAATTATTACGAGTGATCTTAAGAAGAAAGTGTGACTGATGAATGCAAGGTGGATAGACAAAATTCCCTTATAGATCTAATAAAGGATAGGAAACGGGCTCATATTTTAAATATCTCGGAATCTGCAAGGCTGGAGAAAGGAATGGCGGAGATAATTATATCGCATATGATTATACTTTCAATGAGTTCGTAAGTTTAGTAACCATATCTAATTATTAAAAAATATCAGCGAGAATACTAATTCATATATTAATTTAAATATGAGAGACGTATGAAAATGGAAACTACAGTTATGGAGTTATTGGCAGACAATGAGAAAATTATCTTGGGAAAGCACAATATATCCAATACACTCTTTACAGGGATTACACAGTAGGAAGCATACTATGGTTTAGTAAAGAGTCAGTCTTGTATCTATATTTTTTTTAATAGGTTACGAAGGCATTATTTGGATTATGGCAATTTGGAAGGGATTGTTTGGATTATGGCAATAGCCATGATGCGATTTATTTAGATTTCAAGCAAAACTCTGATTCTAAATGAGAATCTGCTGGTGACGATTATTACTGCGATTATGTGGATAAGTAATTGTTTGATAAACATGTGCAAAAGAATTTCTTTAAAGGGGGGGGGAGAGTTCAAAGAGTCAGTGAGTTAGGATCGGAGTCCCTATGGTTCAGGTTTTCGGACTCTTTGTTTTTCGTCACACAAGATGCAAACTGGCCAGAGAATGATGCAATTCACAGATATAATACACTTTGCAGATAGGATTAAACGCCCTGTATGAGCACTGATATGTTTTAGTGCAGCCCATTACTTGACCGTGACAGCCATTGAGCTTAACATGTTAAAGGAATATGAGATTGGAATAAAGTAGCATTAGATGTATAGAGAGTTAATGAACTGAATAGAAGGATTCCGGTATCATGATTCAGTTTATGAAACAATTTAATTTTAATGAATCATAACTGGTAAGGCAGTTAATAAGCACTGCGAATTATTGACCTACTTAAAAAGCTTTACTTATAGGAGGAAAGAGTTATAATACACTCCTGCGATATCTCTGGTCTGGACATTATTAAGACCAGAGAGGAAACTGGCAAATCAGCCACAAATGACTGATGGGAGACCATAAGATAACTTGATAAGAAGATAAGGTGTGTCAGATACACTAACAAATGCTTTAGAAATATTGAGAGCAAACCGCATGACTTTCTCCAAATATTTCCATGGTCTATGTCCGAAAGGTGTGAAAGGTTAGCGAGAAGGTGTGTTGTAGAAGAATGGCTTAATTTATACTGGTGATCAATTAATTAATTGGTTCTCCAGATTATGAAAAAACTAGTTGTAGATTATCGTCTACATTATTTTCTAGAAGAAGTCAAGAAATGAAACGAAAGTTTGACTGCTTTTAACTCTGTTTTCAAGAGGGCTACTACAGCATTGCTTCCGTGCTGTTGGGTAGATACCAAATGAACATAAGTGGTTATATGTGTGGTGTAGAGATATAGGACGTGTGTCATTTCTGTAACGGTAGGTTTTAGAAAAGTGAAGGGATATCAGATAGACTTATTATCAAAGCTGTTGAGTTTTTTTTTCTGAAGTCAGCTCGATGAAAAATAAGAGGAAGCATACTGTAGGTATGCTTAACGTGGTTTGTAGAACAGTGAGAAGAAATTCATCTTGATCGTCTAAAAAAGAATGGAGAAAAGATTCATTTCAGGTGTTCTGTCTTATTTTTAGCTGATATTTCTACTACGATTCCTTCAGGATGAGAAGAGAGAGAGAGAGAGAGAGAGAGAGAGAGAGAGAGAGAGTAGTGGAATCACAGTAGGAGAGATGCTTTGTCCAAAACGTTTGACCAGAGGCCGAAAGGCACTGGCAATTCCTTCTCCTGCAGGAAAGCAACTTAGTGGATGTGGCTTTTTCAACTTGTAGCTTTGAAATATTGATCAATTTTTCATGGATATTTTGAGTTTTCATAAAAGACGAGTGAGAAGCTAGTGGCTAGTGTTTTTAACTTGAGCCACTGAGTGCATGCCGAAGTTCGGTCTTGGACTGCTTTAGCAAGGACCTGTCAGTTCATCGGAAATACTCATTCCAGAAAGGATTATTTCAGTTATTTAATCGGAGAAAATGCTTAGATCAAGAGAGCAGGAGCAATAATTAATTCAACATATGATCCCAATTAGCACTATTTTAGTTCCATATGACACGAAGCTGAGACTGGCTGGGAGAAGGAAGATCAGCAGAATACGAAAGATAGAAAAGGTTATGTCATAGTTACGTAGAGGATAGCTGACATCAACGATGTGTTTGGAGAGAGCTGTAAAAATATCCCCAGAGCACTGGAAGAATAATTAGGATTTTCTAGTATTCTGATATGTTGGTGAACGATTTGTATTAGAGCTTACTGATGACAAACAATTAAGCTTCTCTTCCAGCTTGGTCAATGAAGTTAGAAAGGTACCAGTTTGAGGTTATGGACGTTGAATTCTCCATGGAGGATTATCTCATTCTTTGGATAATTGAACTGCATGTGATCAACTTTCAGAGATGAATGATCAAGAAAGTTCAAGATAGTTATCAGAATTAGGAGAATGGTAAAGAAAACAATGAAAGAAACAAAATGAGGCAATGAAATTTTATCCCAAAGCAGATTTGATTAAGTGGAATCGATTCTATAAAGTGGGTGCAAAAACTGAGAAGCACGGGGATATGACTGTAAGTTCCATAGATCTCACATTCACAATATGCGAAACTGACTCATTTTCGTCATATCAAAACATGGCACTATTGCCTGGATTGAGAGATTTTTCGCCAACTAGACTTATACTTCTCGATGATTCGGTTCAAAACATTTTGCTGAACTGAAATGCATTTTTCAAAATTATAATGAAAATAAAATGAAAATGCATTTAGAGAAGGGAAATGAGATTTTATACTAATAAAAGTTAAGGTAATTGGAGATTTATGAATCAATAAATAACTGAAATGTCTCTTCTCCATAGGATAAGAATTTCTAGAGAACTACAAGTTCCTTAAACACGGAAAATCCAAACGTGAAAACAGTATTCATCTGTTGAGGGACTGTGATTTGTGTAGTCTTAACTGTTCATGGGATTAATATGTGGAATACAAAACAGAAATTTAGGTTTATAAGTTTTCTTCATACATGGTCAGAAGGTGACTTTGCGATAAGCTTACGCCAAGAAAGGAGTGAACGCTTAAGTTTTTCCAATGAAAGAAATATATTGTCTATAGATTTTGTTATTATCAAAGGCAAGATTACGAAAATAGTTCTTTTTTAAGATAAGTAAACCTGGATTAAGAATTTCTTCAATGAATTATGTTGTTCAGTAGTCTGAAATCACTGAATAGAGATTTAAGATTACTGTTTAACAGATTTATATATCACGATCCATAAGTTTGTGTGTGTGTGTGTGTGTGTGTGTGTGTGTGTGTGTGTGTGTGTGTGTGTGTGTGTGTGTGTGTGTGTGTGTGTGTGTGTGTGTGTGTGTGTGTGTGTGTGTGTGTGTGTGTGTGTGTGTGTGTGTGTGTGTGTGTAGTAACGTAATTAAGATTTTTCAAATACGAAAAGAAAGTACTATATGCTTTTATTATAGGAAAGGAGAATTTAATTTTACTCTTGCAGAAGGTCTTCTATTCAAAAGGAAGAACCCAGGGAAAGAATAAAGCACTATTTGTATGATTTGAAATGTACGAGGATAAAAATTAGCGCATCTTTAGATGTAATAAGATAAATAGAGATAAAGCTGATTCCCATTATTCGAAACTAAGTTAATTTTATGGCAAAATACAGAAAAAGAGCTACTGGAGCCTGTTTAATAGATTTTGACTAGATGAAATGTGTTATGAAGTGTTCTGGAGTTTCTCCAATTTTTTTACTTTTGACTAAAGGTATGTGATATAAGGAAATCAAAACACAGTGATGATGTCCATGGCATGATCATTTATTGTTGAGAATTTTCCAGACAATTAAACTGATTGGTAATGAATTCATTACTAGAAGAGAGGTTATTTGAATTGGAAATTTTATGGTAAAGGTTTGTTCAATTCCCTTAAATATACTCAATGAACGAATTTACAGATCTACTATGACAGTACTACATGATTAAGAGGACATTATTAGTACTTGCCGTCAACAATTTACCTCCAAATTGGTTTGTTACTTGTCAGCATCCCTGTATTGTCATATCTAACAATTGTCTTCTTAGAAATTTCTAATTGAATCAAACCACCTAAACCATGGACTTCGTCTGTCTCTTTTGACTGCCATTTTGGCATGAAACATCTGGTTTGCTAAGGTTTGCTGTCTCATTCTTTTTAAGTGACCACACAACCTTTGATTAGTCCTTCTGACACATTCTTTAATGATTACAATGTGAGCTCCCTTCGTAATGCTACGGTTTTAATATGATACTGCCACTGATGCCATCACTTGTGTTGTGCACTAACCCAACTTTAGTGTTTTGGGTAATTTCTCTCTTATTCTATAAAATGCTATTCGACTGAGTCCCCCACCATACCATCTTTGCTTATGCTATTGCCTATTTCCAAATTTCATTTGTCATTTTAACTAAAAACTGTGCCTAAATATCTGAAGGATTTTAATTCTTCTATAGACTCTCCATTCAGAATGAAGCTGAAAATTTCATAGTTTTGGTTTTTGGATTTTATGCCACATTTTTTTTATTGCTGTTATCCAATTTGGATAGAGAATCTCAAGACTCTTAGGAGTACATCACCTTCATAAAACAAACAGCTAACTTTAATATCCTCGATTGTAATATCAACTTTAATGCTACTTTCTTTCATAATGTGATCCACATAGATCACGTATAATGGATTTAATATGCATCCTGTCTTATCTGCGATTTTATATCAAACAATCTGGCTTTTGAAAACATTATAATTATACTCGGATAATTGAACATTATAACAGAGCAAGACGTAGTCTATATTTAAGTTGCAAGTCAGCTATTAGAATTCAATGAAATCCAGGAAGATTCTTCTTATTCACTTCACTGGGCATCTACAGATGCCGTATGGTCACTCCGATGCCTGGTGATGTGCCACACCAGGCCTCGCCATGTAGTCCTGTTGTTTGCTTTTCTGGTGACCTCAACTCTCTGAAGATCAGTCACTCCACACACGCCATCCATCCATCTCATTGATAGTCTACCCCTGCCGCTTTTTCAAGGAACTTTACCTTCCATTACTGGTCTGAGACGTCCCCCCTTTCATCCTTTCTATCTATGTGTCCAAAATACATTAACTTTCTTCTGTCAATATCCTTAAGAAGCCTTAAAGTTCTGCTGATCTTTTCTAACACCCATTCATTTGCACTTTAAATTCTGTTTAGATTATCATATACCTTTCAGTATATGATATCCTCGACAACTTTCTGTAACACCACATCTCAAAAGCAGATATCCGTTTGTTATCTGACTTCTTTAGGTTCCAAGTCTCACATCCATAAGTCGCTGTTGGAAAAACAACTACATCCAAAATCCTCAACTTTGTTTCCATGGAGATAGATCCATCCTTCCAGATTATAGACACGTCTCTGACTGTTGTTTTAGCCATTCCTAACCTTTTTCTGACATCTTCTGAACAGCAATTCTTCACATTAAAAATGGATCCCAGGTACTCAAACTTGCTGACTTCCTCAATTCTTTCTACATTAAGGTACACTTGTTTCTCAAGAGTTTCGCTGTTTGTATTTCCTTTGAGAACCATAATCTTTGTCTTGCTAGGATTGAGTTGAAATCCTCTGTTATTACTGATCTTGTTAACTTTGTCAAGAATTAGTCCTAGTTCTTCCATGTCATTACAAAGGAGTACTGTATCATCAGCATACCTCAGATTACTGATCAATCTACCTCCTACCCTAATTCCTGTCCTGAGCTCATCCAATGCTTCACGCATGATGTCCTCGCGCATATATACTAAACAAGCGAGGAGAAAGTAAACATCCTTGCCTAACTCCTTTTCCAACTTGAAGCCAGTCAGTCAATACAACACCTGTTCTTACCATGGCTTGTTGCTCCTTATACAAGTTGGCTATCAACCTGATAGTGTGTTGAGGAAAACCCATTCTTTTCATTACTTACTGCAGATTCACACGCTGAACACAATCAAAAGCTTTAGAGTAGTCTAAGAAACACATTACCAGAGGGAGTCTGAATTCTTTATATTTTTCTATTATCTGTCTAAGGCAAAGGACCTGATGTCTGGTGCCCCTTCCTTTCCTAAAACCTGCTTGTTCCTCAGGCATCTCTGCCTCAACTTTGGCCGCAATTCTATTTAGCTTGATATTTAATAAAATGTTGCTTGCATGAGATATCAAACTAATAGTTCTATAATTCTCGCATGCCTTCATATCACCTTTCTTATGTAGTGGTATGAAACCTGACTTCTTCCAGTCTCTCTAGGCCATGATTCTGTCTCACATATCCTTGTAATAAATCTATGAAACACTTTTATCCCTCCATCCCCTGTGGCCTTAATTAACTCTGCTGGGATTTCATCTGCACCTGGGGCCTTATTGCTGTTGATCTGCTTAACTGCTCTTTCAACTTCATGCCTAAGTGGAGGAGGTTCCAGATCAAAATTTTCTTGGTGGGAGGACTCCACATTTTCTTTATCCGCTCTGCTGTACAGTTCCTCACAGTATTCGTTCCATTTGTTTTTGATTTCCAACTCTTCTGTTAGTAATGATCCATTCCTGTCTTTGATGACATTCAATTTAGACTTAAACTTGTGCTTCAAGTCACGAACTAAATGAAACATACTTTTATAATTGTGCCTTCTCATCTGGAATTCTATTTCTTCACATTTGTTAGTATAGAACTTTTCCTTGTCCTGCTTGATGGCTCCTCTGACTTGAAGTGAAGAAGACTTGCAAATTAAATATAGACCACGTCTTGCTCTGTTATAATGTTCAATTATCCGGGTGTAATTAAAACGCTTTGAAAAGCCACTCCTATTCGGCCTGAATCTAACTTGTACATCTACAAGTTTCTCTCTACAATTTAATTTTTCTTCAAGTCTTTTCAAGTACGCTTACATAAATGTTTACCTGGAACACTTAATAGAGAAATTTATCTGTAATTCTCAGCTTTATTTTCATTTTATAGATGGAAAATATGAAAACAATACTACGATCATTCGGAATAGGCGTTCTGAATTATTCAGTGTAATCACTGTAAAACGTTTATATCTCCATATATTCGTATTTCTGGTCGAATATCATCTTACTTCAGGTGACGTTCTACATTTCAGTATTATGATAGCTTTCTCTACTTCGAGTTGATATGTATTCCCGATTGCCTTCTTGATTATTTTCTGCTATTCTTCTGTCACTGATCATTTTGTTTAACAGTAGAGCATTTCTAAGTAATTACTAAATTACTATGGACATCTAAGATGTCTTGTAGTAATGTTATGTTATATGTGTGTTATTTTACGTGGAAATTCATCTTCCACATAAACATCTATAAACAGCCGTGTTCACGGGAAATTTAGTGAAGTTTGTCTAATTGTCGAATTTTTGTACCAGAAAAAAAATTAATTATCTTTCTGTTTGCTTTTCAGCTGACTTAATCCTTAATTCCTACTTTCGGTTTCCTAAGATCGATTTCTTTAATCACACACACACACACACACACACACACACACACACACACACACACACACACACACACACACACACACACACACACACACACACACACACACACACACACACACACACACACACACACACACACACACACACACACACACACACACACACACACACAAAGTAGAAAAAATGGAGTATCTTTCTTACTTAGGTAAAAGATATCTAGGTATGTATTGGGTTATAATACAGTGAGCGACAGAATCATTTCTTTCAGAGTGAGTGGACATCCAATGAATATGATCATCATTCAGGTTTATGCACCTACTACAGAGTCATCAGAAGAAGATTGAAGAAATTTACGGCAAGTTACAAGAAGTGATAGATGCAGCACCAAAGCGAGATTTATGGCTACTTATCGGAGATTGGAATGCAAAAGTGGGAGAGACTGAGGAACAAGGAATAATAGTTTGTTTTGGTTTAGGTATTCGTGACACTGCAGGGATGTACACATGGATATCACCTGATGGACAATGCAGAAATCGAATTGAGTATATACTTGGACAAAGAAGATGGAGAAGTGCAATTCAGTCTGTCAAGACTTTTCCAGGTGCAGACTGTGGAACAGACCATGAGTTATTAGTGGCTACGATACATGTGAAATTACGGAAACTGAAAACAACACAAATGTCGATCAGATATGATCTTGGAAACACACCAGATGAACACAATATTAGTATACAGAACAGATTCAACACACTCAATTTGTGTGAAAGAGAACCAGATGAACTATGGGAAGAGATTTAAGATATAATTAAAACAGAAGCAAAGAAGAATATTCCAACAGTTTTTGTAAGAAGAAGTCCAAATGGATGTCAGAAGATGCCATCAAAACTGTTCAGGAAAGAAAGAAAATGAAGGCCACAGGAAATTTGCAGGAAGTACGGCATTTGAATGTAGAGTTTTAACGACAAGCCAGAAGAGACAAGGAAAAATACTTTAACCAGGAATGCCAATAAATAGAAGACCAAAGTAAGAAAGAAAAAACAAGAGATATTTTCAAAAGATCAGAGAACTAACAGAGAAGTTTAGTGCCAAGGTGACAATATTGAAAAGTAAACACATGGGATATCTTACAGAAGCTGCAGACATCAAAGAAAGATGGAAAGAGTATACAGAAGCCCTTATAAGAAAGGACTCCAAAATTACGGAGAAATTTGAAGAGCAGGATTATACACAGGAGCCAATACCACTGGAGAGTGAAGTGAGTTGGGCACTGCAACAGCTGTCCAGTAAGAAAGCACCAGGAGGAGATGGAATACCCATTGAGTTGCTCAAAGTCCCGGAGAAAAAGGCACTTAAAATTTTAACAGCTCTATTTCAGCGAATTTGAGTCACAACTACATGGCCTAGGGAATGGAAAAAATCAGTTTATATACCTTTATGGAAGAAAGGCGAGGCAAGAGAGTGCGAAAATTACAGAACTATAGCACTGATTTCGCATGAGAGTAAATATTACTTAAGATCATTTAGAAAAGACTGGAACCAGTCATGAAGAGAGAAATGCTAGATGAACAGGTAGGATTTCGAAAAGGCAGAGGAACAAGAGATCATATCGCCAATATGAGATGGATAATAGGAAGAGCACAGGAATATCACAAGAATATCTACCTTTGTTTCCTTGACTATAGCAAGGTTTTTGACTCTGTAGATCATATGAAACTGTGGAATGTGTTAAGAACAATGGGAGTATACTAGTGCATTTCGTTATCCTTCTGAGGAATCTTCATTATGAACAAGAAGCTATTGTCCGAACAGATCTTGTAGAAACTGAGTATTTCACAATAGGTAAAGGGATGCGACAAGGATGTATTTTATCTACATACCTGTTTAACTTGTACAGCGAATACATTTTAAGAATGACAGGGCTGGAGGAGTCTTCAGTTGGAATTAAAAATTGGTGGAAAAATATTAATAATTTGAAGTATGCAGATGATACCACCTTGCTAGCAGAATGCAAAGAAGATTTGAAAGAACTTATTATGAAAGTTAAAGAAGAAAGTGCTAAATATTATCTTAAACTTAACCTAAAAAAGAGAAAGGTTATGGCAACATATGAATGTAATGATTTTGAAGTAGATGGGAGAAAATGGAAGCAGTTAACAATTTTGTGCTCCTAGGATCCCGAATTGATAAAGATGAGTATTGTACTGAAGAAGTTAGAAGAAAATTATACTCTGAAAGAAAGCAATGACAAATTTAAGCAAGATCTTTAAAGATGAAGATAATAGCCTCACAACAAAAATCAGAATCGCGAAAGAAATGGTATTCCCTGTGGTGCTGCATGGATGTGAAAGTTGGACCCTGAGAAAGAGTGAAAGAAGGAAGATAGATGCATTTGAATTATGGGTTTGGAGACGCTTACTAAGAATACCATGGGCTGCAAAGCAAACCAATAAATCAGTGATAGACAGAATAAAGTCAAATTGCTCCCTCGAAGCTATGATCATCAAGCAAAAATTGTCATACTTCAGACATAATATGCGAACAAATAACAGTATGGAGAAGATGATGATGCTTGCTAAAGTTGATGGAAGCAGGAGAAGAGGAAGACCAAGAATTAGATGGGTGGGTGGAGTTAAAGAAGCAACTGGAGTGCACTTGGAGGTTCTGAAAGACATGGTCATGGACAGATCGGAATGGAGAGACTCGATGTATCATAACACACACAGGCACACACACACACACACACACACACACACACACACACACACACACACACACACACACACACACACACACACACACACACACACACACACATATATATATATATACAGGGGTAGCGATAAAATAACTTTCCCTCTTTGGAGGCATCCGTAGCTAAAACCAATAAACGGAAATTTTATATTGAATTTTTTGAAGGCATGGGGAGATGATTTCCTCGAAAAAAAGATTTAGTACCAAAGTCGCCGATAGGGGAAATTTTGGCACTAGCGGAGCTGAAAACAAGCCGATAATTACATTAAAGGCAGATAAAATGGAATAATAATATTTCGATGGTGTAAGCGACAGCCGCGTCACTCATTCCAGCTGGATATGTGGTGCGTTACAATGATAATAATAATTCAACTAAAACAACAACTTGCGAGAGACACAGAAATTAATGTAGTGATTGAACTCACAAGAAATAATGTTTTATTCATCAGAATCAGGGTCCCCTGGACCACATACACGATTTTCAATGTACTGACCTTTCTTGTGTACAACAAATTGCATCCAGTGTGTGACAAGCTCTACAGCTGAGCATAAGGAGTCGGAATAGATGTTCATAACAGCCCGTTGTAATGTTCTTTTTCAAGACATGCAAGTTGGGGACGCCACCAACATACACAACGGATTTTAAATATCCCCCACAGCCAAACGTCGCATGGAGTGATGTCCGGGGATTGAGGCCGTGCCGTCGGAAAGAACTGACCGATAACAATCTCATTACTGAAATACTGGCGTAAAAGGCGCTGTACTAAACGTTCAATCTGTGAATGTTCAATGTTCTGCATAAAAATTATGGACTCCAAACATTGTCATTGCTGCAATGCAGGAATGAAAAAATTCCCCAGCATTCGTCGATAAATCTCTCCAGTAATGGAGCAGGTTACAGGACCTGTAGGGTAATACGCTCTAAAAAAGTATGGTCCTATTATGAAATCGGCTGTGAAGCCACACAACACGGTTACTTTTGGAGAATGCAGTGGTACTTGCTGGATCGCTTGGGGATGTTCAGATGCCCAAATTCTGTAGTTGTGAGTGTTGACCGACCCATTCAAATAAAAATGAGCCTCATCACCACACAATATTCTCCAAGGCCAGTCATTGTCGACCTCCATTCTGGCAAGAAACGTTAGCGCGAAGGTCATGGCGCTTATCTTAATCTGCAATAGTTAGTGCTTGCACACGACTGAACTTATACGGATAGAAGTGAAGCATTTTCCGTAAGATTTTCTAGACTATACCATAAGCCATATCAAGTTTGCGAGCTATGGCACGAGCGCTTGGACCAGTACTGGTCCCTGTGTCGTCGAACACCGCCGTAGCAACGTCTGTTACTTTCTATTCTTGCAGTGCTTTCCGTTCTCTGCCAGGTCTAACTCTTAGTGATCCAGTTTCTTCAAACTTCTTAATCATAGCTCTCAGTGCTACAGCTGACATAGGACCTGTACGCAGGTCATGAAGCCTTCTAAATTCCCGAAGGGCCGCTACGGCATTGCACTCTTTAAGGTAAAACAACTTAACAAGTAAAGCATGCTGAGGCAAGGTAGGACGCATATTAAGCACAATTCGTCAATCATTCGAATAACTGCCTGAACGTTCCCAATCCCTTTAAAGTTGAATTAATGGCGCTGGTCACGTACGCACAGTAAAATTTGCATAATCCTTTTTATCTGCGTTTTACTGCAAATATTTTAGAGCTTTCGGCTCCTCCAGCGCAAAAATTTCCCCTATCGACGACTTTTTTCCATGGCTTCGAAAGTCTCCATATAAAATGTGGTCTCATTCCGTGTATTAGTTTCAGCATACAGATACCTCCCAAGAGGGAAAGTTAATTTATGGCCATCCTGAATATATATATGTTAAAGATACCAAGCTATTTTAAATATAAACCTGGTTTTTTACTCCATTTCCCAAGTAAGAAAACAACAAGTCAGTCAAGTCTGCGCCTGCAAGTGTTGCAAGTCTAGCTGACCCTGCACGTTGTGCAAGTCAAGGCAACTCGTGGTAAAGGGAGTGCAAGCTCTGATCACAATTCTTAATATTTACCCTTAATCAAAACCATAAGGTGCTTTGACCTTATTCTCCTCCAGGAGAATAAGGTCAAAGCACCTTATGGTTACTTGTTTTGGTAAAATATTTATAAGTTCTGTATTACTTAAAACTTAGTATTTAGACTGGCTCCTACTGATGAGACCTCAATAAAGGTCGAAACCGGTCTGGTAGTGGCCCTTGCCTTTAATACATAGCATCATACATCTCCTCCAGGAGATGTGCTTTGCATTAAGGGTAAATATTAAGAATAGGGATCAGAGCTTATACTCCCTTTACCACGAGTTGCCTTGACTTGCACTACGTGCAGGGTCAGCTAGACTTGCAACAATTGCAGGCGCAAAACTTGACTGACTTGTTTTTTGCTTACTTGGGAATTGGAGTAAGAAACAGGTTTATATTTAAAATAGCTTGATATCTTTACATATATTATACCCAAGGTAAAAAACTTTCATATATATATGTTATATATGTAGTATTTAGTTATTATGTATATTAAAATGTAGTTATATATGTAGAAAGTGTTTGACTTTGGATATAATATATGTTAAAGATACCAAGCCATTTTAAACCTGGTTTTTACTCCATTTCCCAAGTAACAAACAGACAAATAAGTCAAGTTTGCGCCTGCACGCAGTTCAAGTCTAACTGACCCGTAAAGTAGTACAAGTCTAGACAACTCGTGGTAAAGGTGGAATAAGCTCTGATCACTATTCTTAATATTTACCCTTAATGCAAAGCCCATCTCCTTGGGGAGATGTATGATGCTATGCATTAAAGGCAAGGGCCACTACCTAGACCGGTTTCGCCCTTTATTGAGGTCTCATCAGTGGGAGCCAGGCTTAGAAATACCAAGGTTAAGTAATACAGAGCTTATAAGTATTTTACCAAAACAAGTTACCAAAAAGTGCTTTGACCTTATTAAATAAAATTCTAAGGATGAGAGATAGATGTAGAAAGTTTTTTACCTTGGGTATAATACATGTTAAAGATGGCAAGCTATTTTAAACCTGGTTTTACTTCATTTCCCAGGTAAGCAAACAGACAAATACGTGCGATACGTGCAGGCGCAAACTTGACTTATTTTTCTGTTTGCTTACAAAGTTTGCTTGAGGATAAAGCATAGATGATAAAAACTGGGAACCATGCTATAGAGATCAAACATGAAAATTGTTTAGTCCCTCCAGTCCTTTAAGGAAGGTGATGGCCTCCCATTGGTCAACATTAATCACGTACCACCTAAGATTGGATTCCAACTAACATTCACATTCTGTAGTGTGAAGAAAGAATCTCAGTCTACTTTCGCATTTAGCAGCTTTTCTTACGTATTGTAGTAACTTAAAGACTTTCGATATCAGCACGTGACAAAGAGAGTATATTATAAACTCTGAAGAAAAATTTCTTTCAATTTTCAGAATTAATGCAAGATATCACATTCTTATATAGCTTCAATGGAATAATGATGAAATTTAAAATTTATTGTATGTAATATTTACTCTTTAAGGTAAATAACAAGTTTATTTATTTTTTTTTTTGAAATATGACCAAAATAAAACAAAAAAAATCTATATGAATGTTGATAAACATTGTACTCACGGGATAACTTTTATTTTTCATTAAAATTGACAGATTGGTTTATTCTAAAATTGGTTGAATCCTTCTTTTCCAATGAGTGGTTTTCCAATTACACCTCTGAATCAAAAATATTAGAATAATCAAAGACAATATGCTGAATGATTTGCATCTTTGGTTTATTACATAGAAAATAATTATTACCAAATATCAATTAGAATCATCTACGTTTACGTCCTTTGTAGATTATATAACCATATAAATACATAAAAATGTAATATAAATTATAAGAAGATTATTATTTTAAAACATTCAAAAAATTAGAATAATTTTTAAGGTGATTTAAAAATATTAGAATATTCTAAATTTTTCCGATTATTTTTGAGCAGAGCAGAGCAATAGCATATATTTCAGAACCTGCGGGATCGACTCGTTTGTGCATGGATTTCAGTTAATCATACGCGAAACATGGGTCGAAAGTGACATATCGGAATCTAAGAAGTTTCGTATGGTGTTTTTAAAAAGGAATAACAACCTCAACAATTTATAGCTAAGGAATTGAAAGGTTTTATTAATTAAAAGGTCTTGCTTGACCAAAATTTTATTTTGATCAAGCAAGCGTGAGTAAAATACTGTATTAAGACAGTATTCTAATAATAGTCGTTTCAAAATAATCGTTGCAATAGCAATCGAAAGATAATAACTACATCAAGAGATGAGAGGTGATTAAAGAATATCATGAAGAAAAACTGATTCCGAAGTGTAAGGTAATTCACAGGAGATGGAAAGAACTAGGTGTGAATGTGTTTAAATCTACGACGTTCAGAGGACTTATAAATTGGGTTTTAAATCACGTGTGCCTAAGACGAAGCCACGCATGACTTCCAAGCAAAAGACAACTAAAGCGAGATGGTGTAAGCAAAGACTGTTGTGGGGTTAAGAGGACTGGAAAAAAGGTATTTTTAGTGGTGAAGGTATGTTTTGTGTATCCATAGTCATTAACGGATACATGTTTGGCGTCTTAAACAAGAAGCATTTGATGAATGCATGAAACGTTCGGTGAAATTTGCAACCTCTGTCACGGTACGGGCTTGTACGACCGAAGAAAGTTAACGTAGGCTGCATATTTCGTACGAAAGAGTCAATTCCATAGTGTACAAGAAATTAATTAGCACTTTATGTTTCCAGCATCGGAAGATTTATGTGATCGTTATTTCATTTTTCAGCATTATTCAGCTTCTTGTCATACTTCCAAGATTTGGCTAAGATTGGAATCCAATCTTAGCCAAAAAATTGCAAATCGATGCCATTTATTGGCTGGCAAACTCACCAGATTTGAAATTTGTGGAGAATTATGAAGAAACGTCTTCAAAAAATTGCCACAAGAGACAAAAATGATCTTGTTTCTAGTCTGCAGAACATATTGGCATGTTTTGATTAAAAAAAAAAGACTGTGAACTCGTCATTTACGAACGGTCATAAAAGCTCAGGGGGTTGCAGCAAATTACTAATTATCATGTTGTTTCTCTTCGACTGTAATTTTTGTGCATTTATTTTCGCATTATTCGAATACTTTGAACCACATTAATATTATTCTAATTTGGCGAATGTTTTCATGTAACAGCTTTCTTATAAATTATATTAGATGTTTATGTGTTTACATGGTTATATTATCTACAAAGTACGTAAAAGTATGTAAATATCAAATCTCGAACATTGAAATTCATTGATTTCTCCCTTTTCACGTATTGCACAAAATATTCTATTATTTGACTTGAATCGAGAATCATTTGTGCTGGCAGGTAATAAGGTGACACACATTTCTGTCCAGCTGTAGGATAACATAGATTAATGATCGCGACACAGAAGAGGTCACGCAATGTTTCCGAAGAGAATGCTTAATTTAGATTTTAATAATTTATTCTAATATTTAGAAATTTATTTAGATTACATTAAGCTGATTGATTCAATATTTAGTTGCATATTTGTTGAGTGCGATATCTAGAATATCATTTTATTTTAATTTCAAATGTAATTATACGAATTCTCACAAAGTGCACCTGGTGTACTTTCGTAAGCTAATAGTCTGCATTTCCTTTTCGTATAAATACATTCGACATATCCTTTTAAATAGGCAACAACCTTTTAAATGGAATTAATGTGCCAATAATTAGAGGAGATATTGTCTCATTTTTCAACCTGTTTCAGATATGAATCCTGCTGAATGTGCTCCAAAATGCATCCGCTACACGAATTTTAGAAAACATGATAGTGTAAATTAGGTTAACTTCATATAATTTACTTTATATTTAAGAAATAGATAGATATGCGCTCAGATTATCAGAATACATTAAATGGGCAATTCTAGTGGCAAAGTCACCGGCTAGCTCTGCATCACGGTGTCTGGCGCATTATATAGCTTATATTAAATGGCTTTACTACCAGAGAACATCATCAAACTGCTCTAAGTCACATTACAACGGATAAGGACTGAACGCCTCTAGGTTCATATGGTTGGGACTATGACTGAACTGCTCTAATTCAGAATCTATCTAGCCTCTGTAACGATACCTTCTTTGGCTGGAGACATTGAAACCAGCACAAATAAAGTTGCTTTCATAGAGTTACGGTATGCTATATAACAGTGGTGTTCAATCTTTTTTACCAGGCGAGCTACTTTTCTATAAAAAGTTATTTGGCGATCTACTCTCTTATATAGATCACGTTACTACAACCTGATATCTGATTACGCACAAATAAACAACTAAAATACACAACTAAAAACTTTATTTGTGTATGTAAAAATTTATTTATCACTTTTAATTATTTTAATACAACAAATATTTTAATACAACAAAAAAGTATTGGAATAAAATATTTATTTCTCTATTTTGGAAAACCAACGTTAGAAAAAACAACAGATTGATTACAAACTCACAAGTTACAGGAAATGCTGGTTGATTATAAAAAAAAGTTAATGTGAAATTTGGCATTGTTTGGACCTCGCGATATTTTCATAGCCAAGTTGATATGAAGAAGTAGCCGATCGCAGACAATGATCCAAATGATCATTTATAATTTGGTTTCTCAATTGATTTTTTATGACGGTCATATTTGAAAAAGAGGATTCTGACAAGTATGTCGATCCGAAACACGACAGAATTTTTCGCGCAGTAGCAGTTAATATTGGGAATTTTTCATGTGCATACTTCCAAATGACTTCATTGTTTATTGATTTTAAATGTAAACTATTCTGACTATTTATTATCTCAAGTTCTATTTCAGCTTGGTTTATATCAAACAGCCCACTAATTTTATTTGAAATTTCTGTGATGTTCAAGTTTTCTTGAAATGGATTATTGATAAAAGTTACAATCATTTCAGTTTTATTAATTTCTTTAAATCTTGAATTTATTTCTTCCTCAACTAATTCTATTTCACGAATAAATTCTTTTAAATCATAGCGAAGCATTTCTTGATTTTGTTCAAAAAATTTTAATAAATATGGGAGATGTCTAAATTCGCGGTCATTTATATTTTTCTTTAATAAAAGTAAGTATTGTTGGAAAGTTTTTATTGAACTTAACATGTCAATTAAAGTTTTATCTCTACTTTGTAGCTTTAAATTTAAATTGCTTAATTTTTTCGTACAGAAATCTACTAAAAATGATAAGTGTAACAACCATCTTTTATCACTCAATTGTGGATAAATATCTCCTTTTTTCATCAAGAAAAATGTTTATATTGTTAATTAATATAAGAAATCTTTCTAAAAATTGACTTCTGCTGAGCCAGCGAACATTATTGTACAACAGAAGTTCTGTATCATCATCTGCTTGTAATTTAATAACCGTCGTTGCAGGGCTTTTCCTCGAACAGAATTTACGATTTTAAATGTAATATCCAAAACATCTTTTATGTTTAATCTTTTACTACACAGTACTTGTTAGTGAATAATACAGTGGTACGTTAAAAAATCTGGATATTTGTTATCGTTTTTACATAATGAAATTAAGCCTGATTTATTACCTATCATTGCAGGAGCACCATCAGTAGTAATAGACACAAGTTTAAAAAGCGGAAGTTTGTGTTGTTTCACAAATTCATCAAATGCCGAAAAAATGTCTTCTCCTCTAGTCCTTCCCAATAATGGTATAATTTTCAAAAGTTCTTCTTTACTTGAATAATCTTGAAATACCATGCGAATAAATACAATTAACTGAGCAATATCAGTGAAATCTTTTGATTCATCAAATTGTAATGAAAACGGAACAGACTGGTGAATGTCTGACATTAACCTGGCCTGCAAACATTTCTCCGGAAATTGGAACTCTTCCTTCCGGCAATTTGAAACCTTGTCTGCGGCCTAGAAGTAGTCTCTCTCTAGCGAAGTCTCGAACCGAGAAGCTCCTTTCTGGAAGCTGGAAACTCCTCTCTCTCAAGCAACGTGGATCCGGGCACTCTCTCTGACGGCGACTCTGGACCGGGTGGCCTCCTCTCTGACAGCAATTTTGGAAACTGGGACCCCTTCTACTTGCTTCAGTCCCTTTTTATTAGGCCTCCTCTGAGACCTCGCATAAAGTTTGGCAACCTCAAAAGAATCGGCATGAGTCTTTCATCTTAAGTTTCAAGTTACATTTTCTAATGGTAGTTAAAGAATTCACAGAAAGAGAAGAATACACCTGAACATCAGCTAAAAAAAAACAAGCTAGAAATCCTTTTTGTCACAATTACCATAAAAAGCAGTTGTTAGCATTTTTTAATATATTTACGGAATGCATTCCATTCATAACCAAGCGCGCGTTTCATCGTCCCCCCCCCCCCGTTTCGTCACGAGCCTACAATGATGCTTCCCTGTATAACTGTCATGCATGCAGTAAAAAGATGGATTATATATGTAGTTTATTCTGAAATTGGCTTTTATTCTATAGAACAGAATGCCCAATTAGTAGCTCGTAGGCAACAGGCCTGCAATTACCGATATTGGGTGCTTTTCTAACAGTTCACTTAAGATTTATATTTAACATTAAAATTGCTTCACGTCATAATGATCAAATGAATTAAAATAATACATTCGTATATTTTACGACTATTTGAATATTTCTAACAAAAACTAATGAATATCTTAGAAACAATACCACTTATACAGTTTTTTCATTATATATAATAATATTGATAAAAATAATATATTTTTATAATTCTTTAGAATAGAATATTTTACAGTGGACGCACGAAGGAAGACTTGGTTTCGAGTCTAGTCGGCGACTAGAGGAAATTTTTCTAAGTCTTTTTTCGACCGGTTCCCGAGTTAGTCGATCTCTGGCACGGGCAAGCAGGTTTTTCCTCCCGGAAACTCGGGTTTTTCGTCCTGTAAACTCAAGAAAATCGACCGTAGAACCCACATTATTTCAGACATTAAATATATTGTGTTAGGGTTAGGGACCACGAGATGGCGGCACATTTCAGCCGTCTCTCTTCACTGCGTACCGCTTAATTAGTGATAGCCTTGGGCCATCTGTCTCTGATTGGGTACCATTGGAGATTGAACTGCCCACTCAGTCTCCAAAAAAAAGTTAGATAGGGATAAATGGCCTCACCTACTCCCGTATACGGGAATAAAAAGGCATTAGGTGATTTTTTTTTTTTTTAGAATGTTTTACTTCTTTATTTACCTTGGTTTCACGAATTTGTATTCGTATTCACCAATTATTAGATTCTAATATGATATAGTTGTTGTCTGTGGCCCAGAATGCAGAGAAAAAAAATTTGCTCCTGGATATCATGTATTTTCGGAATACACTTTCCTGATGCGAATATGGATTTTTTTAAACTGTCTGTATTGTATAATCATATTTTAGATGCTTTGTTTAACATCTAAACTATATTTTAAAGTAAGGAAACATTTATATATTTTAAAATATATAAATTTTAATTTATATATTTTAAAATATATATTTAAAATAAACTTTCATGCATTAAAACAGTTTCATTACTCATTCCCTTCTTTTTCTTTCTTACATTTGTTATAAATTTAAAATAAACGAATGTTTGCTATTTTATAATCTTAGTTTGATAGTGCAGATTAATTCAATTATTTCAAGTTATCAAAAGCTAAACGTCAGTCTGTTTTCATTTAATGTGAATATTATAGCTTATTTGTTGTCCATCTTTCTGATTCTTTCTTGCGCCAAAGGCCTGCACTTCTACACCTTATGAATATTGTATCACTGTTCTTTATGTACCGAAAAGGAATGATACTTCCATTTATTAAAATACTGACACCTAATTTCACACCACTGTAGAAGCGTAGCAAATCTACGACGAAATAAATAAGAAATAAAAAAAGACTCCAAAGAAGGAAATCACAAAACTTAACTTTTCCAATCTGAGAATGTGACCATATTTTCTTTGTATACAACCTTTCGAAAATGTTTGTGATAGAGATGATAAAAACATTTTTTTTGCTGCTATTTTCATAATTAAAATAAATTTATTTTCACTCTGAAAACATATATCTGATATTAACTACTGCAGTTATGTTTTGATATTTCCAAGTGCACATTCATTTGCAATTATATAAGAAATTTACAATTTCATAAATAAGAATAGTTAAAATACAGTTTCTTTAGTTTCGTGACTAGATATGAAGCGACATTCTTCTGATGAATAACGGAATACATCTTTTTAGTCATAAAATGCAACTCTTTCTATGTTCATCATTGCAGAGGTGGTCCGTATATATCCAGAAAAAAACTATTAAAGAAAAAAAAAAGCTATGTAATTTTTACTTCCAAACCTCTAAAGATTTCTATACATTAAAAAACTACACTCAACATGTATAATTATGTATTTTGCACAGTAATAAAATACTCTCACATAACGGTTTTTGCTACAAATTGCTATTTAATTGCTACAAATTTGAAAACACCTCATTATCAAACTGACTTTAAAATTAAACACAATAATATAGAAGTGATCCATAACTACCCTCAAAAATGAAACAGAATTATTAGGAAATAATAATTTATTTATTTAGTCGTATGGAGCTCCTCCCCCTTTCTCTCCTGTCCTTTTGAGAGGGCTAGTTGAGGATAAGGTATATATATATATATATATATATATATATATATATATATATATATATATTATGATATAAAATCCGTGAGTGTTCTCGGGGCGGTGTGCCTGTTCTGAAGAACGAAAAACCGAGCTCCCTGGCGAAAAACGTTCTACTATTGTATGAGATCGGCTAACTCACCTTTAGTCGAAGAGATCAGATAACGGTTCCTCATGTCATGGACGAGAATCGAACCCATTCTGACCAAAGGATTTCGTCTATACCGACTGAACTAAGGAGGCTCTACTAGGAAATAATAATACTGTACTTATGAGCCAACAGATGACTTCAGTATTAAAACATTAAATAACCGATATCTCCTTCATGAAGCATTCGTCGAAAAAATGTAATATAAGGGTGCTTCGAATCGTATTAAATAATTTTGTGTTATGTTTGATGATGTTATTATGACTTAGCGTTAGATGACGTTTGATGGCTGATAAAAGACTAACGTTTGATAAAATATTTTAATATGTTTGATAAAGACAGGGTAAAACTGAATCAAATAATAAACTCATATAAAATATTTAGCCATGTGTTTAATCAAATATTTGAAATACTTTCTGCAGTTAAAATGTAGTATCGAAATTATGTTTTAATCGTTACTCTGTGAATATATTGAATATAATCACACGGTTACCGTATTTGTCTCTTGAAGATTAAAAACTGTTCTAAAATACCTGATACTCAAAACTTGGAATAAAGAAAAAAAAGTTCTAATTCTGTATTCTCAAAACTACTTTTGAGAATACAGAATTAGCATTTTATCCATTCACATGAGTATTAATATATATATATATATATATATTTAAAAAAAAAATTTTTTTTCCATTTTAACAATACCAAAAAGAATGTTTTCAGCTATGTAAACTTGCTGTTACGTAAAGTTGTAAAAGTATGATATATGTGTGCTAGAACAAACAAATTTAATAAAACCTTCAGCAGATATTCGTATAACAATAATAAAAAACATTCCCCAAATTCGAGCCAGCTTCAAAAGATGTGCTCATATTATAAGTTTAAATGAAACTTATAAGTTTAGATCTTTCATCTAAACTTATAATATTCTTAAAAGTTTAGATGAAAGCTAAATATCATCGAAAAAAATTTAATTCCCTCTAAAATTTACAGCAGCATTTAAGTCTGAAATATTTTAATGGACCGTATGTTTCTATTACTAATCAATGATGAGTCTTTAGCTGATCTGATAACATAAAGTTTCTTCATTGAGGAACGGTGGTAAAGGCAATAGTATACTCATACGACACAGTATGAGTAGACTACATTTATGTATTTAGAGAGCTTTTACCAAGATGTGTCTGTGCCTCTGAAAAGTTATAAAGTAAAATGAAAAAACTTCTCGAAGTGATAATTAGTTGGTCCATAAAATTGTTCTATATTTAACATAAGAAATGAACAGAGAGGTGGATGTAACGAGTGCTTGTCTAGTTCAAATCATTCTAAACAAAGACAATCATAAAAAAACGATTCGTTTCACAACAGTATTCTTGTATAAAAACGACATTCATTTTAATGAACTTTAATTTTACTTTGAACCATGTGTTCTACTTATAATACACAATAATAATTTTGCATTGTTTTCGAATGCTATTGTAAAATTTTGCCCGTAAAATGATCCAGGGAAAAGTAAAATTAAAATCATTCGAAAAAAAATTACATTATTACATTTCGTTAATTTTCTTGTAGCTAGAGTGGAGTCATTACTAATAATCGCTTTCTCATATTTTGTCACTGAACTCCTCTGATTCGAATGAAAATTGTAATGATTAATCACATTTTAGCAAAAATCAAAAATCTTAAACTATCTAAGCTATCTTAAACCATCAGAACTTCGCCATATTTTCCTTTTAGTCGGAAATAATCTGGTTTGCGATATGCTTAGGTTATTAGGAACCATTATAAAGACTTTCCTTAAAGTTACTAAGCCGAATTAATGCATAGAATATATGCAAAGGTTTTTTTTTTTGTTCCAAAGTGGAATTATTCGACCTGAAGGAAGAAAACCTTTTCGTCCTACTTTTAGGTAGGTAGGTAGGCCATTTGGTCGGTCGACAGGTAGTCCAACTAGAAAAAAAAATACAGTTAACAGACACAATACACTGGCCTCATAGTATTATCTGCTTTGGCTGCAATTCCATACCTCAGTAAATCCGTTCAGCCAGTGCAGTTTTTATTTCAAAAGCAATAATGGATAGAAAGTTGCAAAATGCACTTAATGTATTGAATTTGCCTCAATTGTAGTGACCTCATTTGTAGTGACCATTTCAAATAACCTGCCATTGAAGTAGAAACATAATACATTTATAGTTATATTAGAAGATCCCACCTTGATTGTTGCTTATCTATAGCTAAGCAACCTGCAGCGTATTCTCCGACCATAAATTTCTTTTTTTAGATATTGAAAATAACCCTTTTCGGTCCCAATTACTGAGTGAAATAAATGAGTATGATTTTTGAGTTGCTTGTTATATTGATTAACTACAAAAGGACATTTTAAAATGCACGTTATATAAATTCTATTTACATTTACATTTATTAATTTTCGTATTTCGGACAATAAGCATATTTCAGTTAGACTACAGAGCTATTAAAAAACTAAATTTATGAACTACGATTTCTCGAACTTCACTATAAGACATTTCTGAAAAGGTAGCAAAACACTTAATAACAAAAGAAATAAGTTTCTTACCAGAGAGGTATTTGCTTTTGTCTTATCAACTCACATCCGCTATCGACATGTCTGTTAAATAGATTAAATAGTTAATTAAGGTGCATTTGTTCCAATTAAGTTAACACGAATCACTTTCAACTAGTATTTTATTTTATTTTTTACTTTGAAATAGACTTTCTATCCTTTATGAAGATTTTTTTGCAACACTATATTAGAATCTCAAATTAAGCAAACTAATAGAAAATAAATATATAAAATATACAGTTTAAAGCAAAACATTTTTAGCTTCTACGAGAGAAAAATCTAATGAACTCACATTCACAGCCCAGTCATAAGCCCAGTTATAAGTAGAATTTCTCCAGTTCCAGTTATTACCCCAATTGTATCGGTTCCCTCGAGTCTAGAAAGATAAAAAGAGAAACAATTTAATGATGTAAAAATTACGAAATGTCTGGAAAATAGAAATTATCCTGCAAGTTTACTCCTTTATGCTTTCCAAGAACTATACATTCACAGTGATTTATCACAGTCGCTGCACTAAATGCAATTTCTAAATCACATTTTACGACAAAAATCAAGGATATAATTTGATCATAAGATTATCTCCAGCCTTGCTACATGATTCAAAGTGACGAAGGAGGTGAATCACTTTGGGACATCTAATAGGATTGAATTAGTCATGAAACCTACACCGGGAGTATAAAGAAATGCCAGTAGATAACGCTGTTAAAAGTAAGGAATGTAGAAGAAATCAAATAAAAAAAACAAGGAAAAAGATACACGAGAGTTATAAAAGCTCCAGAAATCTGTCTCTTCCTTTGGTACTGAGTGAAATGAACTGAAATGAACATCATAAGAAATCATCAAGGATTTATATAAAGGAGCGGTGAAAAAATGTTAAGAAAGATTGCTTGAAAAAGATATATGAGCAGGAACATAAATAAAAAACTAGAATAGCTGATAAATGCATATCAAATAATTATTGCATATATGGTTCTTAAACACAAAAGAGAAAAAAAAGGAAAAATAAATTACTAGTTATAAAAATAACACCAATTTGGAAGAAATATCTGAAATATCTTGACGAATTATTTAGTATAGTAAATATGAATAGAAAAATTAATGAATTTAGGCAATTTTTTGGAATATAATTATTTAATGAAGAAATTAAGTACACAGTCGATGAAATACCTGTAATGAAAATTCAGGATACATGTGATACGGAGGGATTTTTTTTTTAATCTACGTAATAGAACAAACATTGTTAAGATGTGCAACTCAATATATCGTAGGGAGAGGATACCAAGGTGTTTCATTCATGATCATTTTTGTTATATATATATGAAGAATGATTTACTCGGTTGTTATACAAATTTGTAAAAGGAATTGAATGACTTAAACCGGGAGAAATGGAAAAAACAGTTTAGTAGTACTACACAACTAGTTTTAGCTGTTTAACAGCCTTCGTCAGGTGCACATTATAAAAGAAATAACCATTAAACATGGAGGAAAAAGCTTTAAACATCACGGAAAGTAAATGTATATATTTAACGTTAAAACGTTGAAGTCAATATTCAAAGCTGTTCCCTCGTTGGCTACATTGCTAGATGTGTGCGTGCATATAGCATCTCGTGGACGCCTGTATTTGATCACAGCAGAATGACAGTCTGAAAGGTTATAGCTTAGGTTGTTGTTTAGATGTACAGGGTTCAGGATGATTTCCTTAGATTCTATAATCTTCCTTTCTAGTTCATCATGGCAACGGAAAATATTGTTAGATTTGTATGGCTATGGTTTTCTTCATCAGAAGTGGCCGAAAACAGAACATGACTAGATAAAGCACTGGCACGTGTTCTCTTGTAAGCGATGTCTCTCTCTAGTGCTTCTCAATGCGTAACTCGATGGACTTATCTGTTTGGCCAAAGTAAGGAATGTCACAGTCACACCAGATCTGATAAACACCAGGATATTTAAGATTATGATGACTAGGTTTTGGATGGCTTACTAGAGAACGAATTTTGGAAGAGGAGTAGGTGACGTTCTTATGTTGTATTTTAAAGGAACCTTGACTAATTTGAGGGAAACAGAGCTTATATATGGTATAGAGATATTATGTTTTACATTATTCGTCTCTCCATTATGGTGACTGGAGGATTAAGTATGAATTTTTTAGGAATTTTTTGAGAATATCCATTTAATCGAAAAGTGGATCTAAGAAAATTGATTTCTTTATGAAGTTCAAGCGGGTCATCAAGAAGAGAGCGAGCTCTATGTCCCAAAGAGTAGAAATTATTCCAGATTTCTGAGGAGGATAATGACGGGATTGATTATGAAGATATCTGATGGTGTGGGTAGGTTTCCTGTAGATCGAGATTTTTAGTTGTATATATATATATATATATATATCTTAAGAATTGAACAGAAGTGAATGGTTTACTTGCTTTGCAAGCAACAGGTTGTGGATTCAAATCTCGCCTTGGGCATGGAGGTTTGCGATTGACTTTGTTGGAATTGAATTTCATCGCGCTGTGTCGGACTACCGCTCTGTTCATTAGTGGCCTGAAGTGCTTTGAAAAGGTCCATGTGTGATCTCTAGAGGCGTGTTTTCATATTATGTGAAAATAAATAAAATATAGATTTTAAAAATTAAAAATTCTTAGCCCGTACATGGTGCTGATGTATACTGTTGTGTAATCTTTCGTATGCAGGAAACATACATTAAAAGAAGACTAAGAGTTAAGTGGATGAATATACATTTATAGTCTTTCCAGATTTGGAAAAAGTTAAGTGGATGAATATGCATTTATAGTCTTTCCAGATTTGGGAAAATGTTCGATAGAAAAAAAAAAGGAAAATAATTAAAACATTAAAAATGTAATATTTGAGAGTATTACTACTCGTAGAAAAAAACTACGCGTAGAAAAGAGAAGACGTGGAAGACCAACTAGAGAGTGGTTTAATGACATCGTGGAATGGACTGGTTTAAGAATGATGGAAGCGACAGACAGACAGAAATGGAGAAGAGCTGCTCATCTGCTGCAACCCTCTTGCTAGAGAATGCTACCGGACGACAACGAGAAAAAAACTGAAAAGAATGAACCAATGAAGAAACATTTTTAATAATTAAATGCGAGCTTATGTACTGAAGGAAATTACAGCTGAAATATGTGGAACCACATTGTGAAATAACAAATGAATTATAAAAATATTAGAAGGTAAGATCGCAATTGAAAGATGTTGACGATTATGAGTCAAATATATTATTTGAGGATGTACTGCGATTAAGTGGAAAGGGTTATACGAAAATTAAGAGAAAATTGAACGTATAAAGGCTTGGTAAAAAAAATTCACTATAACAGAAAATGTGAGGGAATTCTTTCTTTACATCACACAATAAAGAACTTTCTCTGGATATTCTTTTAGCAAGTGACTACTAATATCGTACTTAGATTGCTCACCATTTATACTACAAAGAGCAACGTACAGAATAATTTGGTTAAGTACCGAAAGGAACTTAACATGCATGCTGATAAAAATATACTTAGTAGTTACAACAATTATTGTTATTAAAGTTTATACACTGGAGCAAATGCCAATTTACATACAGTGATTCAACATATGACAAATAATAATATTGTAACTTGTTATTTTAGCAAATATTTATAGGAGTCTTGGCTCAGTTTCTATAATTTATTTTAAATATATTTCAGTTGCAAATAGAATACTAGAATTAATAATAATGTAACAACTTGTAGTAATATAATTGTTTGTTACTTACAAGTCCTTGGCGAATGCAGTTGTTGAACTAGAAGGAAAACAAAAACATATAAAATTTTAAGAGAAAGCAAATAAAATATATGATTAAAGCAAATTAAAAAAAAATCACAAAAATTCTCATACTCCTAAGGCTTTATATTACTTTTGCGCCATTATGAAATTTCAGAAATACAACTGAGGAAAGGCATTTTCTAGGATATGATTATAATAAATATTTTTATCTAATTATCTGATGCTGAAAGAAATTGAGGGATGTATTTCGTTAATAATAATACGATCAGTATCGCTGCGAGATTTTTTTAAATACAACTTAGACATAGGGACTGTTTCTATTCAGTTTTATGGTCGATCCCTTGACACATGGAGTTTTGGGGTGAAGTCTCTGATAGAAGGAGACAAGAAGTGATAGAGCTGTAATACCCTTTCAGCAGACAGAATTAGTGACACTGATTCTGTCTGCTAAATCCGTTATCCGTTGCTTTTGTTCATTTAAGTTTTTGTAATGGATCATCGTGATCATCTTTCGTTTATCTTAAATACCAAATTGAATCGTAGTTATTAATAAGCATTTTATGTTAAGACGAGGCTATCTATTAAGTTTTGCCATCTCATGAATGGTACTGATTATAATTTATGCGGAAACAACCTTGCTGAATTTTTTTAATAAATCAAACACATGAGAGATTGCAGAATTTATAGTCATTAGAGTTGCATCGAAAAGGCATTAAAATACAAAAAAGCAGCATAATTATATTATCTGATCAATTTATAAATCTGAATAATTAAAACTGTCCTTTGTGTTGTTTTTATGACATTATTGGAGAAGAGTTACAGTGAACAGCGTACAGTCCCGAACTCTATAGGGAATGAAATGCTAAAGCCATATTATATCCAGTAGAATGGATTCAATCATTATGGACAACATGCCAGATATGTGATCTGGTAAAGTAATAATTAACAGCAGAATTTGTATTAATTGATTGGGAAACTTTCTAGTGGGTTTCTATTCGGTTCGTTCTTATATACTATTTAAAAGCCTTTTTTGTCGAAGGTCTGTCATTTATTCTAACTAGGAAGGATATGGATTTATGACAGCGATATTCACCAGTTTCTCTGTATGTTGAAACAAGTTATGTCCGGTGAAAAGTCGCTGAAAGATTATATGGTCGTGTATCATCCTCTAATAGCAATCATTAATGAGCCTTATTTAACAAAGTTAAATTTTGTTAGCAAAAAAAATCGAAATATCACATTATTCCAATTATAAATAAGTTAAATATGCAATATTTCATTTAGAAGTAAGAGCCCATTATGAATTTATTAGAGTCATAGCTCAATGTTTTATTTAAGTTAAATTTCACTTTAATATATGAACATCATAAATTAATGAAATAAAAAAATGAATTTCCTATTTCACAAATTCAAGGACAATAGTGAACAAAGTTCAAGTTTTTATAACATTTCTGTTGAGCGACTGGCGAGAATCATTGATTGTGCTGATTACTAAGCGTTGTTTGGCGATTGCACATATTGTGTAGTTAGTTAAAAATTTACCTCACACCAGGCCATTCCATAGCAATTACATATTTTGGCTCTTAATGCTGCCAGGTTAGTTATTAACTTCGTTATATTCGAAAGTGAAATATGAAACCGTTTCTATTACTGTTCCACCAAATGTAAGACTATCTATAACACTAATAAGCGCGATATTTGTTATTCCTTCTTTTTTCTTGGTTGGGCTGATGATTCCAATTTTTATTGAAATCATTAGTCCAGTGAGGAATAAAAGACAATAAAACAATGTTATCTCTTATAAAATGTTCACATTGTTATTTCCGATAGAATTACACTGTTATGTCTATTATGACATTCTTATCTTCTACAGAGATGCATAACTTATAGTATATGTTAACACCCTTTGACATAAATATAAAAGAAATCACAAATGGTATAATTCTAAAATTTGTTTTCCTATCTACACTAAATCAGTTACCATCTGCAGACGAATGTCACTAGGTGAGAAAGTTTGAAAAAAATAATTAAAACACTTTTTTCTTTTTTGCTAATCAAGTGAAACGAAGAACAAATTCTTCGTTTCACTTGACTTTCACCTGTGACAAGATAAGTACTGTTTAAATTGTTGAATAGTAAGCCATAGTATAAGCCATAGTAAAGCATATTAAGAATTCTTCTCATATTTGCATGTACTGAATGGATTTTAGAAAGGGAAAGGATTTTAAATATAATGCTATATCAAATTAAATCAACATACTTACATCAATCCTAGCCTGATTGTTGTTGCAAAACTGGTTCAGAAAATCTCGATCAGTATTCGCATTGGGAAACACACTACTTCTGCAGTTATCAAACACATTTGGTTGCTAATGAAGAAAAGATATCAGACTAAGTATAGTTTTTTTTTTTTTTGAATGGAAATGAGAAAAATAAATAAAATATTATGTAAAATTAGTTTTTGTTTCTTTATTATCGAGATAATATTCAGTATTATATTATTCCATATGTATTATTTACTATTAGATAAACTGAACTGACGAAATTATTTTACTTACTCCACATTTATTTCCAGCTCTGTTTATGACGTCCCTGACACACTGCAAATTGTTGACACGTATCGACATATTTCCTGTATCTGAAAAAAAAAAGAAGAAATATCTTTAAACAATACTTGCATTAATACAACAAACGATGTTGATTCATATATTTATGCTATAAAAATATTTTCTGATTTCTTATTTCGACATAAAAGCCACTTACCGCATAAAAAATTACGAAATATTTCTGTTGAATTGCGAGATCTATTCCTCCAACCCCATCCCCAGCCGCCACCCCAACCCCAGCCGCCACCACCACCCCAACCCCAGCCGCCACCACCACCACCACCCCAACCCCAGCCGGAACCCATCCAACCACCTCTCCCACCCCAGGTACGTTTCACCCTCACAAGGCCTTCCTTTTGTTCAAGAGCAGCTATTAGTCCTACTGCAACTCCCATGATACAACACAGGAACAAGAGCTGAACGCGAGCCATCCTGACAGAAAGAGGAATATGAAGCGAGTGAGGAATGAAGAATAATATTGCAAACAGATTGCTTACAATTTATACGCATATTCCGCACAGTCACGTAGGTTGTAATGGTAGAAACGCGCGTATTGAAGCGAAAACAAAATTATTCCTTTTCACGCCCGTCGTTAATGCACGTCATTTTTTGACAACACGGTAAACCTTCAGAGGTTAAAATAAGGAAAGCCGCTCTGCTTCAAACAAAGTCATGGGTAATATGAGAATACTAAAAGAATGCAAATTGTAACTCTAAACGTTTTAAGATGAAGATAAAGCAGCAAATTTTGCATGTTTTCTCCTAGATTTAGAGGTTTAGAATTTCATTCATGTTAATGAATATTCAGCCTTCCTTAGTAATAATAATATCAATTAATGTCAGATATTGTTCTTATACTTGAATTCGTTTTCTATATTTGATTAAATTAAAGCTCGAAACGTAAAATGTGTTTTTGGCTTTAGGTGGTGGATGTTTCCATCACTTTCCAAGATTGTTACTGCATTCATTATGTAAAAATGCCCTGCTATATAACTTGAGTAAGGTTTCTGGATTCTGATTCACATTTATGGCTGGGCTGGGAGTATCATAAATAGTCGTTTTTTTTTTTTTTTTAAAAAAAAAAAGAAAAAAAAGAAAAAAATTCAAAATTGTCACTTAACAATTTTGAATTTTGAATTAGGCAAGTACTGAGCCGAAATACATCAATTTAGCAGAAGTAAGATATTAAAATCAAGGATATTATGGAGCTGTAAAAGTTTAAAGAAAATTTAAGTTTCTTTCTATATTTGGTTATAAAATATAGTTAGTTAACAATTTTACTAGTGAGATTCATGCGAAGAATGTATCTTAAGTTTTCTTAGATGACATTCGTGACGAATTATAATTATCCTTCAGTGGTGTATTTTCGCTATGGTAATCAATCATTAGCCAAGGACACTAATGTTTGCTGTAGAACATTTAATTTTGTGCTTAGCGTTTGCACAAAATATTAATATTTCAGATTATGCAAATAAAATAAAAATGCTTAATTTTTTTTTCTTTTGTAAATTTTGCAAAATTCCAATGTCCCCATGAAAATTGAAAAACTTCTGTGGAAATTATCTCTGGATCATTTTTTTTTTGTTTGTTTTCTTTTTTATTATTGAGGGGAATTCCAAACATTGCGTGGTTCCTGTCGTGACCACACATCAAAGGAAAGTTCGGTGTAGTTTTGTGGTACTATATTGTCATACCAAATGATGTTCATTTGCAAATTGGTAGCTCAGCAATTGAGATACAAAACGAACCAAGTGGGTTCACATGGCTATGCGTTGGCAAGCATGAAACAAAAGCAGTTTAAGTGCAGTAAATAAGAATGCGTCTTTAGGAAATGACAGTATTATTTCATATTAATTCCATATAACAGCTAAAAAAACCATTATCGGAATAGTACCGTGTGTGTAAAGTAATTAAGAAGAGGAAGGGATCTATTAGCATGTTCTTTTGTTTTTATTTTAAGCTGAGTTATTCCATTAGGGAAAACAGTATGGCGAAGTCTGCTCTAAAAATAGAAGTAAATGAAATAAAGGGAGAAGACGAGCATTTGATACAGTTTGGCTTGAGTTGAACGGTTTATGGAAGTTACCCAGTGGCTAATCGTGTTCTAACGTGTCTAGAAGAATGAGGAGGAATGTGAGTGGTAGTTTGAGCGATCAATTTCTCTAAATTAAATACCTGAGAAAAAGACATAATGCAGAAACAGAGCGCTTATTGAAACGTGACTGTAAGAGTTGAGTCAGGGAGCGGGATAATATATTTATTTGGATTCTCTTTTGTATATAATTAAGAATTTTTAATAAGATTTTGGACGCACTACCCATTATGTGAGAACAGTATTCTAAGATTAGTCAAATTTTAGATTTATAAAGAGTTAAGGATACTGAAGAAGTAATGTTTTGAATGTAAAATGATCCATAGATAATCTGTATGTGTCAGGATAAGCTAAATGAGAAAGTCGCTGAAGGAAAGAACACTGATATTGACTTTAAATCAGGACATTGTCAAAAGTAAGAAGAAGAGGAGCAATACTTTCTTTTGGGTAATAACACTACCCAGATCAGTGGTAGTTTGATTACCCATCAAACTACCACTGATTGGGTAGTGTTATACAGAGGAGAATCCAAATGCATATATTATCCCGCTTCCTGATCAAACTCTTACGGTCACGTTTCGATAAGCGCTCTGTTTCTGCATTATGCCTTTTTCTCAGGCATCTGAGAAATTTAGAGGTGATCAATCAAGCCTCTAAATTTAATTTAGAGGCATTGATCGTTTAAACTACCACTGACATTCCTCCTCTTTCTTCTAGTCACGGTAGAGCACGATTAGCCACTGGACAACTTCCATAAACAGTTCAACTCAAGCCATACTGAACCAACTGCTCGTCTTCTCCCTTTATATGATTACTTCTATTTTTAGAGCAGACTTCGCCATATTGTTTTCCCTAATGGAATAACCCCAGTTTAAAATAAAAACAAAAAAAATGCCAATAGATCCCTTCCTCTTTTTAATCATTGCTATGATATACTATGATATTCTTTTGTTTACAGTTTTCTCTTTTATATCCACGGGATGCTATGTATACTATGATTCTTTGAAATTTAATATATTATTAACTTCGTCCCAAGTCATAATGACATGAAGATCAGTATTCAAAACATTTTAAACATTGATCTTGAGAATGTTAATTACGGATCACAGGTTTTTTGCAAGACTGGAGGGATTTCTTTACCAGGAGACTTATAGGTATCAAGGTTACTAAGTATTTTTCTGATGTCATTTTGACGAAAGATCAGAGGAAGCAATGCCGTGGCGAGAGAGAGAGAGAGAGAGAGAGAGAGAGAGAGAGAGAGAGAGAGAGATTTTGTCGCAGAGATTATAAGGAATCAGAATGATCAGTTTCTATTTCACCAGGAGGAACACTTAATGCATTGGCGCATGCAAGCATGTTGGTATTTATTGGTGATTTTTGCAGCTGTTACCTGATGCACTATAAGCTGAGTGAGAGGGTGGAGTTTTTGGCTTGAGTCTTTGAATGAATGGTAAAATTTTGTCTTAGACTACTGCATATTCTGGACAGTCAGAGTTTCCCTATATGGCATGAGTTTGAGAGGAATGGAAGGAAAAAAAGTCGCTTATTTCAGTAAGAATAATTTCAGTTATTTGATCTAAGAAAGTGCGTGGTATTTTCAAGATGGGAAGGATTCGTCAACCTATTTTTCCTAATTCCTATTTCACACTGTTCCTTTCGAACAGTGTGCGTTACCACTAACAACGGATACTTGATACCTACCAGATTTGAAGGACGTAATATGGCAACTTAAGAATTTAGGTGTTGATCCCTGCTCATTTAGAGATCAAAGTAGGTAAAAGATATTAAAGCTTATGTAAAGCAGGGTTTCCTACTTTCTTTCGGTGTTTTCTGTTCTTTTTTCCCCTTGTGTTCTTCTTTCTTCTCCCGCTGCTATTCCCCTAGGAGGGCATTTTCTTCTCATTCTTTTACCCCTGCTAGGATACAACTAAAAAGGTTTTGTAGGCTGAGTTCTAAACGGAGCCATTTAGAGTTGGTGTACTACTAAAAGACAACTCGTTAGCAATTATTTTTTCTCTTCAAAATGGGTAACAGGACAACAATATAACAATGTGATTTGGTGCTTTTTTATAAGTGGATATAAAAGAGAACTGTAAACAAAGTAATATCACAGAAATAACAATAGAAATTTCCAAAAGGCGGAAAAGAAATTTCGCCGAAAGATGCATGCTAAATTGTAATTTTGAGTAGCTCCCTCCTTCTCTAAACAGTCTTCAATTTTTCAGAAATAGCAAGTTACACGTCCTGACTTCTAGAGATTCGGATTATTTATCAAGTAACGTACTGTCCTTTCCCAATACTTAACGATTATTTCCCGTTAAAAGAAAATTTTCTGCTCATGCCATATTTTACCTCACTCTTCAGAGGTTGATCGACACACGTCTCAACTCTTTGATTGTTTCCTGCTTAAGCTTTCCTCATTGTGTGCAGTTATTGGCATCATCGCTGCTCCAGCTTCACGAAATGAACAAATCAATTAATTATTTCTCTTAATTATTCTATCATTCTCTCTGAGACATCGCTCTCATCATTTGCAAGTTGCATAACTAGGATCCTTGATCATACTAATCAATTTCATTAAAACACCTTTACTATGTTTCTTATTATTAACGCCTCAAAATTATTTTATAACATCGGTAGTTTGATTTGAATTTCTTAAAGAAAATTCAGATCAAAATCTGGCAGATATTTTCTACAACTAGCTTTATAGAAACGGCACCTAATAGGCTAAATTCTATCATTTTTAATTGTTTCTGCGATGTATTATTGCTTTCATTTTTCTCAATGCCGACGCACTCATTGAACGTATTAACAGAATTATTCTTAATATCATGGTTCCGTTCATTTTTCATTTCACCTTAAACTATCATCCTTTACTTAAATATGATTCTGCAACAATTACATCAAGGGATTCATGAAGAAAACGAACGTCTTGTGAATTTAATGAAATGAAAATTCCAAGTATCCCTTTCTTGTAAGCGTTGATTCCTTAAAGGAATCCCAAAATAACATGAATCACAGCTAATTACTGAACAAGGGAAAAGTGAAACATTTGCATCAGTAACAAATGGCAGTAGTACCATTTGTAGTACCATCCGATGGCAGTAAATTACAACACATATTCATTGCTGAACTTTCTCTCTCTCTCTCTCTCTGCAATATCTCCTAAAGAGAAAACTGATTTGTGATATATTCTCCAGAAACCCATACATTGGTTACGGTGGAAATTCTTACCAACTATATTCAAAAGTTGTGGATAAGAGCCTAACCCTTTCTTTACACATTCCTTTTTTTACAGGAAATCCGAGGATTTGATTAGAAATTAGTTCAAAGATACCACCACTACTAAAAGAGTAAAAAATCTCAATCATCCGACTATTTACCTAGCATTATTGTCATATCTTCCCTCTCCAAAATAATGAAACAGTTTACTAATAGTCAACTATTTAAATTCGAGGATGCTTTCTGCATTTTTAGTAAATGGCAACATGGATTCCGGCAGAAATATTAATATAAATATGGAAGAGAACAGCTTGGAGAAGCCTAATGTTGCTCATTTCGATATTTTCAAGGCATTGAATTGCTCCTAGTACAACACTCACCCGAGGAAATGCCCCTTCAGCAGTCTTTCTTTTCTCTTCTACTTTATAATATGGTTTCTGGTGTAATTCGCGATCGCGTTATCCATATATAATTTGTTTTTCACCACTCTCCAAATAGGTAATTCTCAAGAAATTTAAAATCACTATCAATTTACGCTCTACCTTCGACTGAATTAACTATTCTCCCTCTTCATTCAATCATACAACTACTTAACCGGGTAAGAAAGAAATAAGACAGAATATATTTAATTTTGATTTATAAAAGAATACTGGACCGAAGAGATTTCTGAAGAAACATATTTTCCTCAGTGGACTACAAGGGATTATTGTATTCAGGTAACTGTAATTCACAAGTGTTCAAGAGGAATATAAAGAAGTACGCATCTCTAGCAGACCCTTGGTTCACTTCAATATGTAATAATGATTATTATTATTTAGTGAATAGAACAGCAAAAAGTATAGTACTATAGAATAACTATCTAGGGTTCTTGGACTCGTGTATATATTTAGACATTCGTTTCTCTATGTCTTTTTTTTTACATTTTCAAATTATTTACATTTTCAAAGAGTTCTTACGTATGACCTTTTGCTTCAGTGTCGGTCTTATTTAACATGAATAAAGATTCGGAGTATGCGTATATGCAAAGCATGTACTTAGGAACTATAACGATATTTCTATTGGTAGATGAGAATGGTGAGATAAGACCAGGAAGTTCACATTTTTAAGCATACTCACGTTTTCCAACAACGGGCGTGTCTTAAAAGAAGACTGAATAATTTTGAACCTATTGATATTCAGTATTAATATTCAGCATTCATATTAACGCCATTAGACGAATTAAGTAGTTCCATTTTTTGCTTCCTAACTTGGAGCTGTACCGTGAGATTTATAAATGAAATATGTCGAATAATGAGTTTTGAATTTTCAGTGAACCAACTATTAGTTTCAATGTATAAGAAGTAAAATTCCTTAAACTGTAAGAAAATCGTCGTGATGTGAAAACTTTATGCAAGTAGTAGCACCCCATGCGCTTGAATTAAAATATCTTGAACATTCACTCTTTTCAGAAATAGACCACGACCGAATTAGGCAAAACTGATGAATACGGAAATGTTTAAATCGCGGTCTACTTATTCATATCACGTTTGATCTGGATTACATCAGTTACCGGGTGATATCCAAGACGATGATTCTTCTTTCAAAAATAAATAAATAATTATATAAAGTTTATCATGATTAACTAAGTAAATTATATTGTTATGCAAAATCGAATTTAAACAGAGCATAAAATCAGATGTTTTAAAATGAAAATTAAATAAATAAACAATACAGCTGCTTTTACTATCATTCTATTAGATAACATTAATATATTCATTACATTTTACAGATATAAATGGACTTTGAAATACGTTTTCTCAGAAATCTCTTCCGTTCACTATTTTTTTAAATCAAAATTAAATATATTATGTTCCATTTCTTTCTTATCTGCCGAATTCCAGATGTTTGCTTTTTCATTTTTTCAATAATTTTTAAAATTTTTCGTTGTTTTGATATTTGTTCTATAATTGAAGTGAAAACATTTGTAAACATTGAAAAACATTTTTTTTACATTTTTTTTAAAACACTTTTAGTTTTAAATTGTAACCGAAGCGGTCTTAACAAACTGTATACTGCTAACTTAGTCAAAAATGAACAAAAACAAGAATGAACAAAAATTGGATTAATTACGTATTATCAGTTATGTAAATTTAAGATATCATTTTGAGAGGTTGTTTTAATAGTTTTGAAGACTGATGGCACGAAGTACATCTTTCTGCTTAATCCTGTTTCTGCCCAAGAAGGGAAAAATTTAGAATAACTTCTGGGTATTAAGCGTAACTGCCTAACAAATTCCCAATACAACTCCCAAATTTCATTAAACTCTATTTACAGAACTAAGTTATTGTAACATTTAATTTCACTTAATCCTTTTGCGTCCTTTCATTTGGCCTAATAGGAACAAATGGAATTACGGTAGTAGTCTTTTGTACGGATGCGAAATACAAAATTTGAATAAAATTCCTCCAGCCAGAGTTCTGGAATAACCAGCTTATATACAGTGGATAGATAAACTGAATCGAAGAGGTATTTTAGCACTTTGCGTAACGCACATAAAAGGAAATTCTGCTTTCTTTAGGAAATAGTTGCAGCAGAAAGTGCCACAATTGTTCTAATAAAATTTGATTTCATTTATAGATTTTAAATTGCATTAAAATCAAATTGTCACATTGAATTTCATAACCTTAATAATATTTAATTTTTAATAACCATTATTATGTACATATGATTCACACATCATGTGAATATCATGTAGTGAATATCATGAATATCCCACATGAATATTTACATATCATTATCAGAGTGTATTCCAAGGGTCAAGAGGGTAAATAGAGTGGGTGTAAAATGGATGAATCAAGAGATAAGGTATGCAATCTGGAAGAAGAAGGTATTATGGAAGAAACACAAAATGAGTATTTATAAAAACCAGTTGCATGAGAAGTACAAAGAGCAGGCGAGGAAGGTGACGAGCTTGATAAGGGTAGCAAAAATGCAGTATGAGCAGCAGATAGCTAAAGCGACCAAAAAAAATCCTAAGGAGTTTTTTCGATATGTCGCCAGTAGAAGAAAGAATGATTATGGTAGGATTGGATTGATTGGTGAAAACGGAGGAATAATAACCGCTGCGGATGATATAGTTGAGATATTTAGTGAGCAATTTCTAAAGGTATTTCATTCTTGTGAATGTGACATAATGCAGAACTTAAAAGCAGTGGGAAAGAAGGAGGAGGGACTGTTAGTAAGTGAATAGGAGGTGTATGAGGAATTGAATAGACTTGATGTAAATATGGCTGTGGGACTTGATGCTATTTCACCACGTGTCTTGAGGGAATGTGCCAGAGAGTTAACAATAGCTTTTGTATATCTTTTCAACATGAGTCTCTCACTGGGTCAAGTTCTAAAGGAGTGCAAAGAGGGTAAAATTGTTCCAATTCATAAGGGAGGTGATAAGAATAAGGCTTTGAATTGTAGACCAGTCTGTGTGTCTGTAGTTGTGGTCAAGGTATTAGAGAAGTTAGTTAGGAATAAACTTCAGAATTGGGTTGACAACAGAAAAATACTCTTTGGCGGCCAGCATGGATTTACTAAAGGAAGATCATGCTTTAGCAACCTGCTTACTTTTTATAATAAAGTGACAAATGCGTTGGATAAGGGTGTTGCATATAGAGTGGTATATTTAGATTTTGCAACGCCTTTGCAAAATCTAAATATACCACTCACTGGGTCAATTGCCACATGAAAAGCTGGTAATTAAATTGGAACAGATGGGGATGAACAGTAGATTGGTTCGCTGGATTGGAGATTGGCTGTCTGATAGGTATCAGCGAGTTGTCTATGGAGGAGCGATATGAGAGAGGTCTGAATGGTGATGTGCAGTTGTTTACAGATGATGCAAAGTTGGGCAGAACTATGAGGAGGAGTAGTGTGGATGCTGTAGCTTTGCAAGAGGACTTGCATATACTGGCTGAATGGGTAAATAAGTGGGGATATCAATTCAATGTTTCAAAGTGTAAGGTTTTGAAATTTGGGAAGCAGAGATGGGATGTAAAGTACACAATCGGTGCGAATATCTTGGAAGACGTAGAGGAAATGAGAGATCTGGGAGTGATTGTAGACAAGGACCTAAAATTTCGGGGATATGTTACTAAAATAGTGAAGACAACACAGCGGATAATGGAAATGACGCGGAGGTCATTGACTTGTTGAATTATGGATGTTATGGTTCCTTTGTATAAGACTTTGATCAGGCCACCTATGGATTACCGTGAACAGATCTGGTCACCTGGTTTTCAAAAAGATGAAATTGCGTTGGAAAAAGTTCAGAGGCGATTGACTAAGGTGGTGTCTGGTCTCTGGAATGTAGATTATGAAGTCAGATTGACAAAATGCAATTTGCAGAAATTGGTGGATAGAAGGAGGAGGTGGGGGATATGATTGAGACATATAAGCTGTTAAGTGGTTATTACCAGATTAACGTTAGGGAGGTTTTGCACATAATGGATGAGGATAGCAGGAGAACAAGAGGTCATTCTTGGAAGGGATGAGTGGGGTGTGAGTGGGGTGTGAGAGGGTGTGAGCAAGGGAGTGAGGAGTAGGTTTTTTGCATGGAGAGTGGTGAGTGATTGGAATGCTTTGCCCGAGAGTGTGGTGTGTGCAGAGACAGTGAATATATTTAAGTCACAGTATGATAAACTGTGTGTATAACAGTGGACCTCCAACGATGAGTCTTTGACTCCATGGAGGTTTTTATAATAATAATAATAATAATATATCATATGAGACTTACACAGAAAACTAATTGAATATTATCATATATTAAATAGCAGAATTTTCTTTTTTTTTTGGCACTCTGCATTTGGTAAGTTTACCTTGATTTGGACAGGTTCGGAATACATGTATGGATACTGAAGTTCAAAAGAGAAAGAGAGAGAGAGAGAGAACATATATTCTAGAAAACAGAAAATCATTTGATAGTGCAAACGTGAAAAAACGTGATTTCACTTTATTTTTACGCTCTTTAAATCAACAATGTGACTAATAAGCATATTGAGAATTGGATGAGCAGCAGTTAAAGAGATAATCATGTAAGATTAACATGATTATCTCTTTGTAACAGTGTAAGATTAACATTTATCATCTTCATATTCAAAAAATTTGCAAAATCAAGAACAAAGGAACATCAAGGAAAAGGAAAAAGAGAACCGTTTGTTTAAAGTAAGGAAGAAGAAGAAGTCAGAAGAATAAGAACTAAATAATTATTTCTGAAGAAAAAAAACAGTTATTTAGGGATGGAAATCTTTGGTGGCATTATTTCCTATGCATTGGGTCACGGTAACGAAAACATAATATAAAGGGATCTGATATATTCTGAATTTAGTGCAATAAACTGCTTGCCTGGTCTATCGCCAGGCAAGCAGTTTATCGGTAAGTAGTTCGAATTAAGTAGTTCCCTTTTTGCAAAATCCAGAAGGTAAATATTGTGCAATTCGTGAAAACAATTTGTACCAATAGATTTCTGCCAGCTACGTGGAAAATAAATAAAAATATGAAAACAACCATTAATAAAGATGTTGAAAATTTATTTATCACTAGGTTAGACTATAATAGATTTAGTTTAATCCTTTATCCCAGTGAGAGCAAACAAAGTTTGCGCCTGAAAATATCTTCAGGACTAAATATAGTGTTGTACTATCTTATCCAGTAAGTAGTGCAACACCAAGGCAACTCGTGGCAAAGGTGGAGCAAGCTACCAGGCACTTCTAACCCAGTATCTCCCATAATGCAAAACACATTTCCTATGTGGATATGTATACTGTTATGCATTAAAGGGATTGGCCATCTACCCAGACTAGTTTCGACCTTTACTGAGGTCTCTTCAGTGGGAGCCAGGCCCAGAGCTGGAGATACTAGGCAGAAGCAGTAGCAAGTCATCTGTGCCTATGGGAGTTGCCAAAAGGTTTATCACCTTTAAAAGGTGATAAACCTTTTGGCAACTCCCATAGGCACAGATGACTTGCTACTGCTTCTGCCTAGTATCTCCAGCTCTGGGCCTGGCTCCCACTGAAGAGACCTCAATAAAGGTCGAAACTAGTCTGGGTAGATGGCCAATCCCTTTAATGCATAACAGTATACATATCCACATAGGAAATGTGTTTTGCATTATGGGAGATACTGGGTTAGAAGTGCCTGGTAGCTTGCTCCACCTTTGCCACGAGTTGCCTTGGTGTTGCACTACTTACTGGATAAGATAGTACAACACTATATTTAGTCCTGAAGATATTTTCAGGCGCAAACTTTGTTTGCTCTCACTGGGATAAAGGATTAAACTAAATCTATTATATTATAACCATTAATAAAATTTTTCTTATACTAATTAATAAAAAATAGTATTTTTTTAGTATTAGTATTGCAAAGTGCATTAAGTTTATCTTTTTTTGGTAAACCAGAATATCATCATTAAAATTGTTTCATTAAATTTGACAAAAATAAATGATTTATAAGCAGCTATAATAGGTATTATAGAGTTATTATATTTCCATCAGGAATCATTCAGTTTAATCAGACTGCAGAGAAGGAATTATAATTTCGATTGCAAAACTTGTTTATCTCTCAGTAATTGTTATAATACGAAACATCACCAACAATATTCATCCCAGTTGTTTAAATTTGACCAGACGTGAAACGAATTCAAATTGAATATATGCATAATTATGTTTGCGTTGTTTGATCAGGTAGAAATTTCATGGGTAAATTTCCGAAAGCAAAAAAAAAAAAAAAAAAAAAAAAAAAACAAGCAGCAAAATTGCAGAAGCAGAGATTTTATCACATTGTGATTTTAGAGAATCAAAATAGTTGTAAAAATTAATGTTACTTGATGTTATTAGACGAAGATAATAATTACTTGGTAATAGAGAACATTGGTTATATTTTATAACAAAAGTATAAAAGACTAGTTGATTATAAAGAATTGTTTGCCGACTGTCCCAAATTCTAAACATATCAAGTGGACGATATAAATTTTTTTCATCATCATCGATTACCTGATATATACCGTCAAATGGGTTATAGAATACTGTGATTACTGTGATAATATTATAGTATTAAATTTTCATTATTACTAAAGTTATGTTAACAGTTTTCGTCCAAATTAGTTTACATTAATTTACCACTTTTACAGACTGTTCCAGGGAAAAACAGTGGAAGGAATGAACGAAAAGGAGGAGAAATTTGTTCTGTGGGTTTGGAATTGAACGTGAAGGGATGTTGATTTGGTATTGCATGCTTTTGGCCGGATTTGAAGGAGAGTTATTATGGAGAATTATTGATACCAAATCTGATGAATAGTGGCCATAGAAGTATTTGTAGCATATGCAAGCAGTGGAAACTGCACTGCACACCTGCGTCAAAACTGAGTGAAGTGTATTAGTGAGGGGAGGTCATTAAACAAACTATTCTTTTTATACAGAATCCAGTATTTTTAGGGAGCTCTTGGGAGCCACGCCAGATCTGAGAGCAATATTCTGTGGTCGAAGGGATTTTGTGATTTGTATAGGGTTGGGAGCTGTTTGAAGTTAAAGCAACGCATCGAGCAAAATAGAACGCCTGGTTTTTTGGATGAAGAGAAAGCAAAATTTTAATATGTTTGTGCCAAGGTAAAGTTAAAGGTAAAGCTTGAAGGTAAAGTTATCCCAAAAAAGGTAAATGTCATCTTAAATAGATTTGAGTGTTGTCAAAAGTATCACTAGAAGCAAAGGGTTGTTTTTTGTGCGAAATAAAGCAGAATATATTAATAAAGCATTGATGAGGCAATCCAATCTATTGATGAATGTTTTCAAGATCAGAATTATTTCAGAATAGAAGTTAATACCCTGCACGCTGTGGGGATTTGTGCATTTCTAAGTTGGCGAAATAAAAGCAGAATTATAACAAGCTGTCATCAGCGAAACTATGTATTGTATTGTATTGGCAGTAAGTTGATGTAGATGTGTATATGTGGAAAGAAGAGGGAGTCTAGTGGGATCCTAGTTTTAGCTGTATAGTCAGACGATTAGGAGCTGCCTACCATTATTCGAAGTGAACGGCCAGTCAAAAAGCTGCAACTCAATTGCGAAGATTGGGAGGGGGGTGGGGGTGGGGGGAAGACCAGATGATGGGAATTTCCTTAAGACACTTTAATGTGAGACTCATCGACAGTTTTGGCGATATCAGCAGGTAACTACCTGAGATTCACAAAAATTTCACGTGGTGTTGGTCCAGAGATTAAAACCAATTGTGCCTGAATAGATAAAATAGTTTACTTTCAAAGTTTCTACATTGAGCATGCATTTGAAGCTTTTCATTTTCCTGCCTAATCTCATAATTATTTTCTTTTTATTGGTCATTTTCATTCCAAATTTGTTATGTTATTCAATGTAGTTACACAATCCTGGTGACTTTCACTAGATTCGTTTAGGAATATATAATTTGCATAAAGTTACAGTTAACGTATCCTCCAGAACATTTTGGTATCATGATAATTATCTTCTATATTTTTACTGAAGACGCCATGTTTTGTTTTTTTAATTCAGTATTAAATTAGCCATCCGTCGCAGAAATGAGGATTCTCTTTAACAATCTCCAGCTAAGTATTTAATAATTTGTCACTTTATCGTACTCAGAATTTTCATTCATTACGTATTTGAGCAATGTCAGAACAGCATAATATATTTTATTCTGATTCCATTACACTTTCGAGTAAATTACTGGAGATCTGCAAGAATTGAAAAGGGAAAGAAGGAAAACTGAAATTAGTAGATGCAAAATAATTCAATAATCTATTCGTACCCTTCCTCTCAGAATTAGAAATAACTTTTTTAAGAAAATACAGAAATCCTATCCTGGATATTTAAAATTATCAGTCATTTAAAGTAAGTATCTCTGTTATTAAAATATATTTCGAAGCTGTGTTTAATACTTCAAGGAAAAAAATTATCAGCTTAATCTTTTCCTACACGGATAATACAACTATATTTAAACAAAAAATGATTTGTTTGTTGTATTTCTTATTTAACATATAATGGGATATTTTATCTGAACACATATTGTCAGACTTAATATCGAAAGGTTGAACACTAAGTAATCATGTGATCCTATCTTCGATCCTCGTCCTGACACACAAATTTAATGCGTTCTATATTTCCCATCATGATCTGAAAAATTAGGCCAGAAGATGATTATGCCGAAGCACAATCGTTCTCTTTACGCTTTCCCTCAGGTCGAAGTTACTATAAAATTTTTCGTGTAGTTTTCTATATAAAGAGAAAATTGACAATATGCTCAGAACACATTTCACTTTGCTACGGCCAAATTAATTCTTCGAGAAGAAAGAAGACATCGTCATGAAAGTTGTTGTAGTTTTGTGTTTTTTCCTTATTGTCTACTTCACCGCTTGGGCAGAAGAAGATGTGGAGGATCATAACAGAAGTAAAAGGAATTTATTGGGAATATTTTGGGAACATTTTTTCCTGTGTGGTAAGTTGTACTATAAATGTTCATGCCTTTACAATCAAATTATTTTGTCATCTGCTTTTTATTTAGTGTATTAAGTATGTTCGAAATAACATATCAAGTTATAAAATCGGTAACACATATGAAGAGGGAAATCAGATTTAAAAAGTTGATTGACCGACCTGGCTGACTAATAATACTAACCATTTCAAATTTAACTAGTGTTACTTGAACAGAATGTTTGAGACACGTTGAAGATATTGAAGGTGACTGAGGGATTACGATGATATTTTAGGATAAATCTATACAACTGTAATGAAGCAATTTGTTATATTTGAAAGTGTTCTGATAATACTCATCACTGTATTTCCAAAATGTATTAAATTGAACCAGTTTTTGTTTTAATCTGTGCAGTGATTATGTCAATTGAAAATCTACAACGTATTACTGTATTGCTAATGAAAATATTGCATTAAAAGATGAGATTACTTTTTTGTAAATTGTTGTACTTCTAGTTGTTCATTTTCCGTTTTTATTTTTAGTTACTCGACCAGGAACTCCATCCGGCCTTCCTCGACTTTTGTGCATCAATGAAAATATTTCTCCTGCCGTAAGTATCCCAATGATGCGCCACACCATATCTGCAAGAACTTTCTTTAATAAGCATTAGCCATTTAAATCTTTGCCTAAATATTCATTTTTCTCCATTACCCTGGGCTTCGTTTTAGTAATAGAATGCTGTTTCATAGAAGCTAAACTACAAACCCGATAATCGCATTGCAATTAAAGCATGAGAAGTTACATTAAAATAAATAGTTTCACAGTTGGCAGTGATTTGAAAATTATGTATAACCTCTAAAATTTCTAATTTTAATTAATTTACTATTTAGTTACGACTTGCACGTGATGATTGTCGCAATCGAACTTTTGGATCCGATGTTTTAAACTTAAACTATCTTTATCAGTTTTGCTACAACTCTACTCTAAGAAATCAGGTGAGTTAGATTTGGTGTATTTGAAATTTAATTTACTGTTAATTCCCATTGTTATTGATTTTAAATATGATGGGAGAAAATATCGACGGTTTCATCGTAGATATCACTCAAAGTTTATAAAGTACATAGATTATTATATTTAGAAGTGTTTAATAAACAACAACAAAAACCAATGAATAGTTTTTATATTAAAAATAATGTTTCTAGAAATTTAGTAAAAAACTGTATGTTTTATAGGAAATCGAATTTTCAGAAAGAGGACGGTGTACATTGCGTATAGCTTGTTCCACGCTTGCCTCGAGTAACGTTATATACACTGTTCCAATATAGCACAAGAGATGCGCTTTTATCCTCCTTCTATTCTGTTTTATATTAAAGGTTCATTTCCGCAATCTCTTGTTCCTAAGCTAACTGGAATTATTGCTTGAAATAGTGTATATTCTGTAGTGGAATTTTCTGATGTGCGGAATATGAAAACAAGACTGTCCGGAAATTAGTCGGATGCTATTCTCCACTATTCGTTTAATGATGGCTTAGTTTAATTCTAACGAGAACTGTAGACTTACGGGCAATAGCAATACGATACTCAAATATCGCATAGCATGTTCCTAAGTCGTATATGTTAATATGAGTTCCAAAGCATGCTTTTGTTAACAGTTCTATAGATATAAAGTAAGCGAGTGAATGAGTTAGCTTGAAGGAGAAAAAACTGTGAGGAATATCCGCTATTTGGCAATAGAAAAAAATGTATGTTAGAATTTATTCTTTTAAAACCAAATGATTGATATTGGAATCATCAACTATAAGAATGTTTCATAATGAAAATGCATTTTATTTTGTTAAGTTATCACAAACAAACGCGCGGCATGGATATTCTGTTAATCGAAATTTAGCATGGCACGCTGACTGCTTCTTTGATTTGTAACATGATATATTATTAACCCTCGGATTGTTTCCCAATCAATTCATATATTATGTAGTTCTAAACACAGTTTAAGATATTTTTATAGCAAATTTTATTTCACTCTGCATTTAATATTAGTGGCTTATAATTTTTAATTATTTCAGATGGATGTCTGCGTGTCTCGACAAATGGTGAGTATGATTTCCACATAAATAAATTTGCATCTCTTTTTCTTCGCTCTTAATATTATTAAAAAATTAATATAGACAATAGAAATATAACTTCCCTCCTCTTGCTCACAGTTTCACTTTATCACAAATATACAGAGAAGCAACAATAATTCGAGTGTTGCAGTTCTAAACAATACACACAGATATATTTAAAAGCAGACTTCCATCAGATTTTATATAATCTTATTTCTCTTTTTTTTCCCTTCTTCACAACCAGGACTCCAGTAGCAATTCCTTATTACCCAACTGGAATGCTTTTGAAAACGTCAACTTTCGGATTTTGTTTGTAAGTTAATTTTTATTCATTTAACATTTTTTATAAGGAGAGTCTTTTTGATGCAGACACTAAACTGATATTATTAGAATTTGTATATATTAGCATTTTGCATTTAAACAACTGAAGAAAGGGAAACAATTCTATGATGACAAAGCATGTTATTAAGAAATATCTGTCTATGTTAATCATAATGCATTATTATTATTATTATTATTATTATTATTATTATTATTATTATTATTATTATTATTATTATTATTATTATTATTATTATTATTATTATTATTATTATTATTATTATTGCGCGCTAATGCACATGCACACACATATCTACCTGGTGCCATATTAGAATATCTTGTAATATGGCAACAGGAGGAAACTGATTCATTATTATCATAACTGAACTTCTGAAAAAAAAATTCAGAATTGATGAAGACATTTTAACAGCCAATTCAAATTCTTTACTGCGATTTTTTAATAGGTGTCCTCACAAAACAAGCTATAAAACTTAATGTTCATTATTTTTGTGCATTCTCCAGAGACGAGATTTAAAGTCACTGCAGGCTTTTAGGCTTCTAACAAGCAAGGCGTGGTTTCAACCTGGGAGATGAACATCGTCTACCGCCTAAAGATAAGCATTCACATCCATTACGGTATTATTTGAACCCACTGCCTCTTGGTGTTATACACTGCCCACTTGTTATTGAGTTAGGGATTATGCAAGAATCCCATTCTCAGTGCAAACCGCAGACTTATTGGTCATGCATGATAACGCTCAAATGAACATTCACTCTGTATTTTACTAGTAGATATACGTCACTACAGGAGATTGTAAGAGTTCAAATTGATTTTCAAGATGACGGTTCAGTGTATACTAAAGCAACAAGCTGGTATGGTTTGGATCAGTAATAATTATCAGTAGCAGAACAATGATAAACGGCTAAGTGCGTAATCGCTAAGATGCTATGAATGATTTTAACCATCTTCTGAAAGTTCAAGAATTTTCTACGATGCTTTTGTGAAAATTCGAAGTCCATATTAACAGAGTAAACATGATGGCAAATTTTCAGTTTTCTGCTCTTCAAATGTTCTCGTAGAGAAGTCTAGGATTTTGAAATATAGCTTTCTTCCGAGATGATATCAATATTTCAAAATCTTAAGGAAATCATCGTTTAACAAGAAACTGTTCATGCTGTTGCAATCACACAGCTTCAAGAAGCAGAATTATTTTAAACTAATTCTGTTTCCTTTGAGGATAAGTTACATAAACATTTAAGTGGGCTAATATCTTAGAAATATTTCCTGATTCATACTGACAGTGACAGTCATACATCTATCTATGGGGTTACAATGATTGATTTAAATGATGTATTGCTACGTTTGCGATGTTATCGAGGCATTTCATACCTTGCACACTTCTCTAATTTCATTCCTTCTTAATTTAAAGTTAAATTTCTAATGTTAGTAGCATGGTATATATTTTCATATTAATTTCATTTGTATTAAATTATTGCTCCTATTGTTCTATATAAACATTATATAAGGCATTATATTTTGTACCAAAAGGGATGAGTATATATATTTATATATACATACATATTTTTACTATTTCTAGGAATGTTTTTTACAGAATCCTTAATATCTTCACGATGACTGAAGTACGTGAGTGTTTTGTTTACTTCCTCGTTAAAAGGTTTGTTCAGTAATCGTAATAAAACAAAACTGAATTACAATGTTAAAAGAAGCTCAATTATAAAATATCCTAATTACCCATTGCATCCTATTATGCAGTTATATAAAATAGATTCCCTATACTTATTTATTATACGTCCAATTTTCTTCTTAAAATTAAATACTGTATATTTTAATTTGATTTCTTAAAATATTCACTATTTGTCTTAATAAAATGTCTCATAGAAATGCTCTATTTCTAGGTTGAATGTTCATTCTTCATCAGTCTATATTCACCTATCCATGACCATATTCCAAGTCATCAAATAAGTGGAAGTATTTGTGTAAACAGAAATATCAGCGTGTATATATTGATATATAAAGCATAATAGCACGTGAACTGTTTCTTTGCTGATTGTTGCACTCAAAATGTATCTCTTGAAGTGCTCTAGTAATCTATTTCCACTACTTTTCGCAATGGATTATCATTAGAGAATTATTATTCTCTTCAAATAATTATTGCTGTTGTAACTCCAAAGCTGTGTAATAAAGAGGTTATTTCTTATATTTTCTCACCATACTTGAATAAAGCGCAGTACGCAAACAGAGAAATTCTTTGACTTACTTATTCATTAATTTATAAATTCATAATAAATTCATAAATTAATCATAATACATAATAAATAAAAATATATACTCTTTAACTGACTGTGTAAATTGTCAATGTAATATGTCAATAAAGATTATAGATTTATGCGTATAAAAATATTCCGAAAATTCAAACCAATTCATGATCCTGGAATAAATTTATACCACATGAATAACAACACTGGCAGGAATGATGGGAATATTTTACTACAGTAAAAGTTTATTTATATCAGCAATGATATAAATAAAATTTGTATCATTGCTTACGAACATTCTATTAGGGTTGTTTGTTTAGTCATTTGTTTTTTTGTTGTTATAATAGTTACTATAATGAGAATCGAACTTTATATTAGCAAAAATGATAGATTTTTTTTATAATAATCTTCATAGCAAATCTTTCAGAATACATTGCGAAATTAATATGGCTTCATTAATTATTTCTGCTTATAATGGTAATCGATTAATTACTTATTATGACTCAAAAAATCGATCGTAGAACCCACACTATTTCAGACATTATAAATATTGTGCTATTATCAGGCCACAAGAGATGGCAGCACTTCTTGAGCCGTCTTTCTTCTCTGCATCAGCTTAATTAGTGATAGCCTTGGGCTAGCTATCTCTGATTGGCTACCAGTGGAGATTGAACTGCCCACTCAGTCTCCAATAGTTAGAGCTAAAACGGCCTCGCTCGAATAAAAGCTAATATAAATATAATCAGCTTATATAAACATTATATTAGCTGATTTTTTTTAAAATTATTTCTGTTTGTCTTCGGAAATTATTCAAAACCACGCAAAATTAACTTAATATCATATTTGCAATTAGTTTATACATATTTGTTATCTCAAATAATAGTGTTATTTTTGCGACATGTTCAGTTTAAAAGAAATAATAAATACTACACTGCCATATACTTCTGGAAAGTTGTGAGGTTGGGATTCAATCTGATTACCATATTAGAGAAAAAATGAAATACTTAATAATATAAAATTACATTGCAGTCTAATGTTTATTATTTCTTTAAAACTGAATGTTAAATAGTTTCAGTTTTTTTTTAAATTAAAAGTTTTAATAAGATTATTATAATGATAATATAATTGATAATACAAATGCTATGAAACAAGGGTGAATAGCTTGAATGTTGCCATAGGCCAACTCAAGTAACTGTTACTTACGCGGACTGCATTTTTTAAAACTAGACTTTTTAGCAAAAAAGGAAAATGTATATAAACTTTAATAGATATGTTTGTTGAAAATAGCATTTTAATGTGATACGTTACATTTTTTGAATCAAGATATTTTCGGATTAATATTTACAAGTAATATCACATTACAAAATGAACGGTAATATTTATAATGTTTACAAGTAACTGGTAACTGCTTTAGTAACCAATTTAGAAACTAACAAAATAAATGTTACCAGAACTTTAGATATACACGAGGAATACCACAGAAAAAAAAAACGCTTGTAATGTTCGTATGGTATCAGTTACTGAATGGGAAAAATGTCAGCAATGCATGGAAATCTTTGAAAAAATGCTTAAAAGAGGAGGTATCAGAATGTATCCCGTAGTGTTTGAAGAATAAATTGGTCGGGAGTGAAATCAATGTACAACCTTATCAAGCAAAAAAAATCACAAGCAGAAGATGATATGGAAAGAATATCGTGAGAATAACAGTGCGAAGAGTTATGAAATATATAAAGCTCAAGCCAGAAAAATATTTGCGGAAAGCTAAATCCAAATATGAAGGGAAATTGGCTATGCAAGCTAAAGGCAATCCAAAAGAATTTCATCGTTATGCCGAAAGCAAAAGAAAGGAAGAATGTGAAAGAATAACTTCATTGAATGCCGATGGTACTCTAGTTTCAGAAGCTAATGAGATTGTTCAATTAATGAGTGCTCACAATGCTAAGATATATCAACCAGGAGTATGTAGCATGGTTTACAGGCTGCAGCTACATTGGATGAAGAGTTAGAGGTGCATGAAAATGAGGCTGAAGAACTCTTTTATAACCTGGATCAGAATTTGTCAATAGGGATAAATGGAATATCAGCACGTTTGCAAAAGGAATGTTCAGTACAATTAATTAGGCCTTTCACATGTTTGCATAACTCGAGTCTCAGCTCAGAAATGATATCATAAGAATGGAAGGAATGTATGATAGTTCCATTGTATAAGGGTGGAGCATAAACTGCTATGTCTAACTATCGATCTATCAATATTTCTGGTGTGATAGTGAAGATTTTAAAGAAGTTAGTAAGAACGCACATACAGAAATGAGTAGATAAACAAGTTATATTCAGGAAGGAGCAAACACGGGTGTAATAAAAGAATGTCCTGTTTAAGCACTTTTCTCATATTTTATGACAATGTCGGCCAAGTTGGATACACTATGATAATGTTGGATTTTGATAAGGCATTCGATAGGATATCTCACGAAAGGCTGTTGCATAAACTGGAGAATATGAACTCTTGACTTCGATCAGTGAATGATATACAGACAGATATCAAAATGTGGTATACGTGGGTGTGAATCTGCAAGATTTAAGATGGCCAATGATATGCCTCAAGGTGCAGTCCTTGGGCCATTGTTGTTCAATTTATACATTAATGACATAAGGAAGGGTCTAACAGGAGATGTGCAATTGTTTGCCGATGATGTGAAGATAAGCAGAGCAATCAGGGGTGTTACTGATATCCAGCACTTGCAATGATTTGAATAGGCTGGAAAATTGGGTAAACGAAAATGGCTATCAGTTTAATGTTAGTAAGTGTAAAGTTATGTACTTTAGCATTATTAGAGTTCCAGCAACATATTATATTAGCGGAGTTATGCTACAAGAAACTGAGGAGGGAAGGGATGATGGCTTATTGGTAGATAGGAATTTGAAGTTCAACAGTCACATTGCAAAAGTTACAAATACAATTCAGAGGATAATTACGATGTTGAACCGAACCTTGACATGTAAGGATAAACAAGTCATTTTGCCTCTTTATAAGGGCTTGGATAAGACCACACATGGATTATTGTGCTCAGATTTGGTCTCCCGGGTTCCAAGGGGATAAAGAAACTGTGGAAAGGGTGCAAAGAAGAGTTACAAATTTTTGCCCTCATTACCCTTATAATCTAAATCCCCCGGATTATGGGATTTAGATTATAAGGACAGATTGCGAGTATGTGGATTACAAACTCTGGTTAACATGAGAAGGAGGGACGATATGATAGAGGTCTATAAACTTTGGAATGGTTGTAATAGGTTATCGTCGGATGAAATTTCTCGTTATATGGAAGGTGGGGGAGAGAATACGGAGGCATCCATGGAAGTTAAGTTAAGTAATATCGTTCACTTTATTTTTTGTCTGTGATTTTTTGTTCGCAGTCAAGAAATTGGTAACAGCTAGGCTTTTCTCTCACAGATCAGTGTGTGATTGGAATAGTTTTTCTTTAGGGATAGGTAGTGCATCTAGTGTGTCTGAATTTATGAAAAGGTATGACAGCTGGTGTGGGTGATTTACAGTCTCCATGAATGAGTCCTCCTTGACTCCCTTCAGGTCTCAGATAATAATAATAATAATAATAATAATAATAATAATAATAATAATAATAATAATAATAGTATTCACTATGACTTGAACATTTAAGATGTAGCGACACAATTGCGACAAGAGTACCCGTAATAATGATAAAATACTGGATCGTTTTCATGACAACATCGCTCGTGTAAAGTTGAGAAAATGAGCAATCAAATTTTAGTATTTGTTTAGCCACGCGCTATAGTTGATTGCTATTAAGGTGCAGGTAATGTAAGCAAATTCTCCTCTTAATAAAAATACTTATTTACATAAAAATAAGAACATTATATGAGTCTACCGATTTTCGAAATCATTAAATATTATATAGCTTTTTTATCCTATTTACTAAATATATGCCAAGGGCATCATTGAATCATTGAACGAATAGCATTTGGCCCGGAGGACAAATGCTGTTCATTCTGTGCATCACTATGCTGTGCATCCCTAACATAATGCGATACCTAACTAGTGTCATGCTTGGTTGGCATTGAGCTTTTATCACTGTATGGCATTAGTAACTTTTCACGCTTCCATTTTAAATTAAAAAATTAATTTAGTTAAATCTAATAGCCTATATTTTTCGTCAAGTACCGTAATCATTCACATATAGCTGATAAAGCAAGATGAAAAGCGCTACAAGTGCATTCTCTGGTAACAGTGGTATACCTGGAACCAAAGAACAATATAATTAACCCCTGTCGACTGTACAGTGTTGACAGTGCTTAACTCAATGTGGAAGAAAGTATTCATAAATACTCTGTAAATGTACTGATAAAACAGTGAATTGTGACACCGTCTTCACGGAGGAACACTCCCGTCTACAATAGTAAAGCTAAATATAGCACTGCAGGCAAGCATAAAACATTTAGGGAAATCTGCATGTTAAATTTGCAATCAATGATTGCAAATCTATTTTTGTAGTCAAAAAAATAAAGTCAACGATATTATTGAATTCGAACAGAATGCAATCATTGGGGATTGGTCGCCAGGTACTTTCATGCAGTTTACGACATGCTCTGTTGCTCATGGTCCAAACATGAGAGGCCACGTCCGATGAAATTGTAAAGAAATACGAAAGCAGATGCTCCTATTCTACCATACGTGACGTGTCATAACGTCACGTAGAACTTAATCGACAGGTTTTCGTAGAACCTAATGGAAAATATCACTATTTTATCAGTACATATCCAGGGTATCTATGAATACTTTCTTCCACGTCGAGTCGACAGTGGTTGATTACATTGTTCTTTGGTTCCAGCTATACCACTGTTACCAGAGAATGCACTTGCAGCGCTTTTCATTTTGCTTTATCAGCTATATGTGAATGATTACGGTATACTTTACGAAAAATTTGTTGCCTCAATAGCCATCGCGATACAGCATGAAGAAATGTCGATGTAGGAACAATATCACATATGAAGATGTACTGCTGCACATGTCGAGTTCCAGATTATAAATCCCCACAAGGCACTTTCCTCACCTACTCCAATGATCAAGAGAATGATGACCCGAAATGAATTTAGATCCAGTGAATGTGTTAGCAGTAGCTGCGAGATGTTTTAAAACATGATGAAAGATTTGCAGCCACCATATCTACTTGGTAGTATGCCTAGACAGTCTACTGGATATCCCTTTCCTATTAGGGAGACTGAGATGCCCGGTAGACCGTTATGATTACAGAATATTCGTGACGTCACTAATCTTGCGAAATTAATAAATTACGTCAGAGAATTTATAAACATAGTAATGTATATGCTTGAAATATTCATAAGAAATAATATATGCAAACATGTAAAAACGATACTTCTTACTTTATTACTGGTATCTCAAAGAGAATATCACCAGCGAAAGTTGTAAAATTTCAAATTTACTTCCAGGGGTATTTCATGTGCTAAATAATCCGCAAATCTTATAATATAACTTAAAATGTAACTTTTAATTTTTTAGGGCGTAACCACTGTTCTTCAGGAAAGAAGAACAGTGGTCTTGTGAATTGTATCGAAACCTAAAGCCTATAGGTTAGAAAGTGGAGATAATTTCTAATCACCCAAGGTAAGGAAAATGTAATTCACAAACTCTGCTTTAAGGACCGAACAAGGAACCTTCTTCCAACTATTTCCTCCTCTAATAAACAGGATGGTGGTTTTATATAAGGCAATAAATATCACCTACGAATTAAAGCCCATACAAGTCCGTGTGCTCTCAATACAGCAGGTTGAGGAAAATGTATGTACAAGGCTACACTGATTGATCAATATAATCAACACAGCTGGTTTTATCAAATTATGAGATGGTGCAGGAACATGGAATCTCGTACATCCAGTGCAAGTAGGCTGATAGAAGAAATTTATTTGTAGCAGAATGCCTTCCTAGTGGCTTTGTGGTCGTTAGAATTTCAAATGTTAGGAATCCTATCTGAGACGCATTTAACATAGAAACGATGATTGTCTTGATATCTGATCAAGCGTTATTAGTAAGAGAGTAATAACTATCTGAGATCTGTTTGATTTTGTATTAAAAGTAGTCAGTGTATCGTTATTATCTTAATACAAGATAGTTCCATCTAACAGTTTAGCGAGGTGCAGGTAGCCTGTCATATGAACGAGGATCTTGAGAATTGCGAATTTTTGTGATGGATAGCGATAGAATCCTGAAAAAAGCATTATCCACAAACGTCACTTGTACAATATTTTAATCGCAGATACACTATCTTTTGTGAAGGTAGATTTAATGATAAAAGAAAGATTTTCCATTTGATTAAAATATGTATGCCATATGACATATTTAGAAATATTTGGAAAAATCTTTAGAAAATGATGATAAAAGAAATTAAAATAGTGGGGGAGTGATGCAGTGGTGAGAGAGGAAGGTTTTCTTCAAGTATTACATGAATAATTACATGTAGCAGAAACAGCAGGAAATTAGTGGAAGATCCCTGGATGTTTTTTTGTAGAATATACTTTCCATCATCTACCATTTGGGAGTGCAGTGGATGCAATGCGCCCGGGCCCCACGATCGAGTGAGCACAATCGGTACACATTTGCGGAAACGTATTTTTTATTTTTTATTTTTTCTTCTTCTAATTTTGCTTATAACTAAAGGGATTTCATCGACAGGATTTTAGGCCCCCAGGTAATAATAATATCTCTGTGTTTCTCTATTATATTAGGGTTTTTGCTTAACCCTTTTGATGCGTTTATGCAGTGTATAAAAATTAACAAACACGATTTCATTTTTACCCTAAAATGTCTGATTCATCATTAGTTTTTTTTCTAATCTGTTACACATTTATATCATTTGTCTCGTTATCGAAATCGTTGAAAAAACATTTATTATATTCTTTATATATGGTTAGTCTAGAGCAGGGGTGGACAACCCTTCACATACCTGTCAAACGTGGCACGCCAATGACTTTTTAACGGTACGCAACCCAGGGCTCATCTTAAAAAATAATTAAATAAAAAAATACATTTCGAACCTCTTCGCTGACACATATTTTAACTTAATATAATACAATTTTATTAAGTAGAGCTATACCAAATAAAAATGCAATAATTAATTAAACTCTACCAACTGTTTTATAATAATAAGTAATAAGAAAATTAGAAACAAACATCCTATTTCCAAGCCATCCATATATCTCCGCGATATACTGATGTACAAGTTTTGTCCAGTTCAGTTGTTGCATTATTCGTCAGGCACCCAGACGTGGCGTGACTCCTTTACCATCATTTGATATATCTTTTCATGTTTTGTAAAGAACGTATCCGTTTTCTAAAGTGTATTTGGATTTTATTAAATCGTTAGTCATTAAAATATGGATTGGAAGTATTTATTGTCAATTAATATGTTTAACTTATTAGATATAAAAGCAAATTTCCTTTACATTGATTTTCGGAAACTAAAGTTTTCAGTTTTTTTTCGCAAAATCCCCGCTTATATCGCAATTTCTATTTCCTGCCTAGAGAGCAGTTTCCTTGTGTGCATCCTATCCAAATAGCACCATCTGCTTTCCCATTATTTCAAGCAAAAATTAGTACTAATTTACAAGACTTGAGATACTTAATGAACAATCCTTCACGAACGACTAATGAACAGACAGCTATGGTACTAGGCCAGTAAAGATACGTGCATTTATGATTAGTGGTATTAACAAAAGATCGCGCGAGTCAAAGATAAAAGTCAGCAGACAATTTTTGAATTGAAATGCTAATTCTCTTCAACCAAATTCACTATCTGAAAGTGCCATAACAATATTCACTATATATTTCATAGCTTTAACACGTTTACGAATTTTAACACTTTCTATTGATTTTTATTGTTGCTCTGCATTTGAGCTGGAGGGACAGACTCCCACACATCTAGTTTTTAGTGTTTGCCAGTGCAGCATATGGTTTTGCTTGTGGCTAAATAGCATAGCTTGGAAGGGACATGCGATTCATTAGTTAGTGCCTTTATCCCAGCTGTCTCTAATTGCACTATTTGTAGAAATATATTACACAGACTGCAAATGTTTGTACCTTATTCAGTGATACAATCACTGAATAAGTACAATTTGCTTTTACTAGCATCTGCAGACGTATTGGCTAGTATGGAAGGCGCGTGGTTTGCCACGGGAAGCGAGTTACCATTGCTATGAGGTGAACGTGATTAAACTTTTTTTTTTTTTTTTCTGTGCGAGGTTACGCGAAACTTTTCAATTTCTTTTTTTCGCAAAATAAAATCAGGGATGCGAGTTATACGCGAGGACCAGTTATATTCCAGTAAATACGGTAAGTTATTTTTAAAGCTATGTGAAATGTATTATCAATATTCAGAATTATGAAGTGTTGTCTGCACGTGATTAGATCTCATCTCAACTAGGTTAATTTAAACGTAGTTAATAGTGATAGATAAGTGTGAAACTGATATACTGAAGTAAAAAAACGAAAAAAAAATAAACACATTCTTTGAGTGTTTCTAAAATTTTGTAATATTGTAAAAAGTATGTACATATTTAACTTTTTGTTAATTCATGAGATAAAAATATTTAATATTATTTACTTATTCAACAGGCAAAGCCTAACCCATAATGTCCATGCCAAGAAAGTATCTCTCTGGGTGTCAAAAAAGGAAATCAGAAGAAAAGAAAAAAGAAGAAAAGCAAAATCTCAAAAAGTCACACGTAGATTTGTTTTCATGGCTACAAAATCAATTTGACAACGAAATTGCTACGACTTCAGCAGTTGCGATTCAAACTTCAACTGAAGAAGAAAACTCCAAACAAGCTACACAACTTTTCAATGAAAATGTAGAAACTGTGGGATACGTCGAAAAAGACGCGTCTGATTATACAAACGTTTTGGATACAGCAAATAACGAAGAAAACAATAATAACGATGGTGATCAAGTGAATATAAATGATCCAGGTTTGTGGCCAAATATTATAACTGATAAATTTAGATTATTTTATGTTAAAACCGGACCTAAACAACATCATCAATACGCATTCGTTAAGAATATTGAAGGTAGATCATTTACTATATCGTACTATTTAAAAAAAATACCAAATGGTGAAACTCAGCTTCGCAGCTAGTTAGTTTACTCAAAAGCTCAAGACTCAGTATTTGGCTTTTGTTGTGTATTATTTTCCAAAAGAAGAGGAAATGATCAATCAACACGATTTATATATGGTTTTAATAAATGGAGAAAACTGTCATTTGTAATTAGAGATCATGAGTTTTCTGTTGGTCACTTTAATTCTTTTATTGCTTGGCAAGAATTACTAAAAAGGCTTAATTTATGTTCGACTGTTGACAGAACAAATCACATTAACAAAAATAAAGAAACGGAACGTCTAAAATTACTATTCCAAAGAATTGTAGATGTAATTCTATTTTTAGCAAGTAATAATGTGTCATTTCGAGGATCCCATGAAACAATAGGAACGCCGAATAATGGAAATTTTTTAAGTTTAATAGAATTATTAAGTAAATATGATCCTGTGCTAATGGATCATGTAAACAGAATTAAAAATACGAAAAAAAGAATTGTGCATTATTTGGCACATAGATTTCAAGAGGATATTATTGCTGCATTAGGTAATGAAGTCCTTAATAAAATTAAAGACGATATAAAAGCATCCATATATTACAGTATCCAAATGGATTGTACTCCTGATATTTCTCACACGGAACAAACTTCAATAATTATTAGATATGTAAATTTTGTAGACAAAAATTAATTATAAATGAGTCATTTATAGGATTTATTGAAGTAACTGATGTGACTGGTGAAGGACTAGCAAATTCGCTTTTAAAAAGAATAGGTGAGCTTGATTTAGATATTATGAATTGTAGAGGGCAAGCATACGACAACGGTAGCAATATGAAGGGAACATATAAAATCGTACAATCTAGAATAATTAGTTTAAACCCTCATGCAGTTTATGTACCTTGCTTATCACATTCTTTTAATTTGATAAATTGTGATGATGCTTCCAGGTATATATTGTAAAACATTTTTCGGAATATTGCAACGTTTATACTGTGTATTTTCTGCATCTACAAAAAGGCGGGAAATTATACAAAAGCATTTAAATATTACGCTTAAATCATTATGTGATACTCCATGGGAAGCCAAAATAGACGCAGTCAAAGCAGTGTATACACAGTTTGAACAAACTTATAATGCCTTAGAAGAATTTATTGGTGCAATTAACGATAACACAGCAGTATCCGAAGCTAAAAGTCTACTAGATTCATTACAAGAAATGCCATTTATTTAAAGATTATCGGTGTGGTTTACAATATTGTCAAACATTAATAGTATCAACAAACTATTTCAAGCAAAAACAATTGTTCTTGACTCTGCTTTTAATTTAGTGAATAAAATTAAAAATGAAATACAAAATTTAAGATCAAAATTTAACACATTTTTAGACGACGCAAAAATGATAGCACGAAACTTGAATATTTCCGAAGATTTCACTGAAAAAATAATTCGAAAAAGAAAAAGATTATTTTCTGAACGAGCAGAAGATGAAGTTTTACTAAACCCGGTAGAGGAATTTAGATGTCATTTTTTCAACGTTGTGATTGATACTGTTATTGCACAAATAGATGAGAGATTTAAAAATATACCCAATGTTATTTCTTATTTTAAATTAATCACTGATGTAAAAATATTAGAAAAAATGAACTAGAAAACCGCTCAAGGGATTTTGTAAAATATTATAGTAACGATGTAAATGAAGACTTAATCCAGGAAATTGATTTGTTACGAGAATTGACTTGGACCAAAAAAAAAAAAAATGTAAATAACGTACAAGACATATTGCAATATATATTAAATAATGAACTATTTCCAAATGTGCTAACTGTATTGAAAATTTTCTTTACGTTACCAGTTACTATAGCAAGTGCAGACGTTCTTTTAGCAAATTAAAATTGATAAAGAATTATCTTCGGTCAAGTATGTGCGAAGAACGTTTAAATGCACTTGCTATATTAAGCATCGAAAAGAAATTGCCAATAATTGTAATTTTTCGGAAATGTTTAATGACATAACAAAAACAAAATCGCATATTTAAATAAATACATATTAAGCAATATGCGTGTTAGTAAAACTAGGCCCCTAAATAGTAAACCTATTTATTTTTTTTATCACTTTAAACAATAATTAATTGTAAATAGATTTTGTGCGCTAGTTGGTGAGCCAGGTTACTTTTGTTTGTGTTAAATATTTATTTATTTTAATTATTTAATACTTTTGTTTTGTGTTCAGTAAACGTTATGTTAACCTGTTATATTTCGAATGTGTTTTTTTGTTTTACTGTAACAAAATCATTTACAATAAATGTATTGTAAGAGGTTTTACAATACGTTTATTTCGAATCTTTTAATTTTTACATTTGAAAAATATTTTAGAGCCCCAAAAGGTTTCTTGCACCTGGGCCCCTTTATAGACAAGGCCGGCCCTGATGTGTATGAAGCCCAAACTAAGATCAAAACACCGTTATGTATGAATGCATTTTGTAACGCTTGTGTTATTACCATTTACTGCACTTAAAGGTTTGCCTATTTTTCTGATTATGCTGATGATGTGGTAAGATGCTGATTACAAAACATGACAATTTTGTGTTGAATACTTCATTTTTCACCTTTACATAGTTTACGTGTCAGTAGTACTTCATATATAGTACTTTAATTACGCTTGTATTAATATTTAGAGCTGCATCGAATAGCTACGGCATGAATTACACGAAGATCGAAAACAATTCCCATGGATCTCGCACATGAAAACATGATTGGATTCAGAAGTTATTTCAAGTTGTTTTGCGAAGGTTTCCTGTCACTAACAGCAAGTTACACTTCATTGCTCATAGGCACAGACTATTTTATTTATTTACTTTGGTTAATCCATTCTACCAATGAAATGCTGTAAATCTATACATTATTATTAAGGGCGAGTTGCGAATTAAATCATCCAAAAACCTTCCTCTAGACAACAAACAACAAACGCTATTAAATCTCTCTCTTTTTTTTTTTAGGAATCCTATAAGCAGAATGAAGTATCGGGATGAGTGGTGATCATCTGTTAAGTTTGCTCATGAAATGATTAGAGAGAAATCCCTTTAGATGTGGTTCATTCTACTACTGAAAGAATTATTGCTCTCTTTTTTTTTATTTATGACCGAAACAACTAATGCTGAGCGGCCCGTGTGCTATGTCAGCAGTTTGCATGCGCTCTTCTGCATGCAGGAAATAAAAAACCTGAGTTTCTACGGGAGGAAAATGCAGGCACCTCTGTGCGACACCAGCTTACGACTTACTTATGAGGGAAAAAAAAACAGGATATCAAGGTTCTTCTCGTTCTGTACGGGATTCGTATTCAGGTCTTTCCAGTCTTAGGGCGTCGTCGATACCGACTGAGGTATGGAGGCTCCAATGTACTGAAAGGTAACCTTAGGACAATAAATTGTGCACAAATGGAGTGTATTTCTTCGGCAAAAATTATGGAGTTGTTTCACGCTTCTAGATATACTCATATTCCGCCCTTGGCCTATCATCAGGGCTTTTACACAGTCACTCACTCACACACCCAAGCAGGTAATTATGATGTATATCTGATTATGGTGTTGCATCGAAATTTTTCCCTTGAAGTTTAAGTGGACCTGCTATGTCGCTGGTTGGCTTTCGGTTATAGACCCATAAGAAGAAGAAATCTGGTGTCCATAAGATAAAGGGGGAAATTTATTCGGTATTTAGAGTTTTAGGAAGAATCTTTTTCCTACATGCAAAGCGGATAGTAAAAATTAACATTTATGTCATTAAAAGTGGAAGAGCTTTGGTATACAACAAGGAATTAGAAGTTTTTAATCCTACAGAAATCGTATTCACACTACAATCTTACGAAAGGATTAATTACTAAGATGATACCAATGAAGATGGTTAACTCTAATCATCCTCTTTCCTGCATTCTACATGGCTCTAATTATTCAATGTGTACCTCTATATTTTGCTGCACATGCTTTGTTATCACTAATATTTAGTCTTCGAGGAAGAAAAAAGAAGTGCTTGTATAACTTTTTGCTGGTAATTTATACTAAACTGAAACTAATTTTATTTCGTAATGCTGAACTTTTAGAAGTTCATTAGGAAATTATTAGATAATTTCTAATGTGATAGATAATTTTCATTGCCGGTAAGTTTAATTAGTTAGAAAATGTTTTATTTTTAAGCCAAGCCTACATTTTATTAGGGCATGGTTGCCTGATTAACTGTGTGTTAAGCTCTCCAATGTATTACATACTTTTTATCGTCATAAAAAAGTTCATGAGCCAATCCAATTATTTTCTACGCTGCCTATTGAACTAATCATCATCAGAGGCATGTTATATTATGAAAAGAATATAAAAATAAGCAGTATTATTAGTATTCTTAAGAAAAGGATGCAAAGCTTCTATAGCTTCGTTCATCAGACAGTAACCATACGAAAATGCGATTGACAGTTTCCTATAATCACAACATGCCATTGTAAACGTTATTTATTGTTATTTAATATTATTATTAAAAGACACCTCCAGTGTGTACCAGAATTCATCGCGGGCGGTCAATCTACATTACCCTCAACACTGGATTACGAAGTTGCAGCACTTCGCCCACACAGACGATTACACAACAAAATTACAGTATATACTTAATTATATGCACAAAGAATATCAATTATATTATGCCATCAGAATATTTATCTAGGAGTTACCTTGACATGGGTTAAAGAATCTGCTAGTATACTAATTTTGGACTTTTTATTTCAATAGCTGAGAACTCTTTCACTGAAGAATATTTCTAGGTCTCCAACATAAAAAATGTTTATTAGAAGTGAACATGTGCATTATATCGATTTAACTGAGTAATGTGAGATACAGGAAGTTGAATCTTATCTAGTTTTGTGCTTTAATAAATTTCATAGGTGAATGGCAGCTTTATTAACTGCCATATCCTGTCTTTCCAGTTTTGGCTGCCCCACAATGCTATTTAAAAGACTCCTGGAATTCAAGTACAATTTACACTAGATAGCCTCTGTAGCTCGTTCGGTTTCGACGACGTCCTACAGTTGGAAAGACCTGGATTCGAATCCATTTTTGTAGAATTTTTCGGGACTTTACAAGTGAAGATGAGTTTTAGCCGGTCTCATACGGGAATGGCAGTATTTTTTCTTCTGTAATCTCTGGGTTTTCGTCCAGCATACATGCAAACTGGTGAACACGACCACTTGACATACACTTATAGAAAGAGAACTAACAACCTCATCCTGGAATTATGGTTATGAAATACAATAGCACCTTGGACTGTTATGGGCCTGATAAGAACCGTGGTAGAAGCAGTAGTAGCAGTAAATGCTATAAAATACTGCATTAATACTCCGCTCAATAAAATAAGATATTTTCTTTATTACAATTTTATTTTATCATAAATGAAAAAAAAAAGCTGAGTTTCTATAGGATAAGCAAGTATTAAGTTAAACGTTATGCATCTTTTTAACCCATATTTTATATCGCTAATATTTATTCTTCCTCTACTATCCGTAATAAATTTCTCTCTACTTCTTAGGAAATAAAAATCCCGGCTTCATTCTTCATGAAACCCACCCAAATTAAAATGCAGTGTTAATTTTTATAATCGAATCTACCCATCATTTTTTTTTACATTTATAAATGCGTGTAAATATTTAATGTCAAGTGCATCGCGTTTGAACTACAAACCGTACCTTATACACAGAAGCAATTTTGTTTTATTTAAAAATATTTTGTCTTTTATGGTTGCTTTAATATTACTAATTTACATCTCCTCTCAACACACACACACACACACACACACACACACACACACACACACACACACACACACACACACACACACACACACACACACACACACACACACACACACACACACACAGAGAGAGAGAGAGAGAGAGAGAGAGAGAGAGAAAGAGAGAGAGAAAGAGAGAGAAGAGCTCTAAATTGGAATATATTTGAATGATGCTATAAATATTTATTTATTTATTTATACAGTACAATACAGCAGCATTACATAAATCGTATATTTTGTATACTTAAAGGTGCATAAAATCATTAATTCTGGTTTTTATATTACCAAGTAAAATACATAAAATATCACGTTATACAATTCAATACACAATTTGAATGTCTTGAAGACAGGACGATCCAACATTATCAGCATAAGCGATCTGCTATTACAAATGAGCAACATTCTAACTTATAGCCAGTTTTAATATAAGTCCTGCAAATATTAAAAAAAATCATTAGCTATCAATATAATAATTTGATCAAATTATTTATATAACCACTTAGAGTAATTATTCTAGGTTGAGATAATCAAAAGAAATGGAACCTAGTAAGACGATGCTTTACTAATGCAATCATATGCTAGTAACTATTGCACAAAAGAGTTGAAATAACAACTCATAGTTATTTAGTTAGATTTTCTATCGACAAAACTGAAATTTTTGGTTGTGGACTGAAGAATTATTAAACATTATCCTTGAGAGTGCAAAATATACATGTTAAGCAGATTTTTCGGACATAGACGTGCACAAAACGTTACGTGTAGTTGACAAGTCCATCCTCAGTTGCTTAGTTTAGATAATCCCGTTGGTGGATACATTTGCGATGTTGCGATGTTCATCATTCAAAAGATTTGACAACCTTGCTTTTAGAGAAAATTTCACAATGTGAGAAATTTTACAGCAGACTTTTTATAACTTCTGAAAATTATGAAACTTAAACATGCGCTTTGTAAATTAATTAAAATAATTATACAGATTATCGAAGACAACTATAAAAATTGAATTTCACTGTAGGATCTTATATATTGATGTTATTTATCATAAATAAACGATAACCATTTTCTTGCTTATCTATTCTAGAAATAGTATTTAACCCATACCCTATTCAGGGTGCTAAAATATGTAATCGATTCGCAACCATCGTGGGCGAGATTGCATTTTTATTAAAAACATTTTTATGAAAAACGCCGATTGCATTTTTATTAAAATGCAATCAGTCAGATACGAATGGTTGTTTAGACAAATCAAGGGGAAATACGAAGAAAATAATTTAATAGGTGTTTCTATCTGGTTGCAAAAACGAATATGAAGGATTTTACTGATGAACTGAATTCGGTGAGAAATTGTTCTTTAAATTTCACTATTTATCACTTCGATAGTTAGGCCTGCATGATGCAAAAATGTCTCCTATTTTCTTTAATTTCTTTAAAATAAAATTCCTAGAAAATGAAGACATATGTATCCAAAACCAAGTACAAGCTATTGACATGAAATTGGTCACATTCGGAGTAATCGTTTTTGTTGTTTTATTCTTTCTATGTCTGCTTCTATTAGTATATATATTCAATCCTTTACTACATATAATTTTCGGTAATTCACACCTCAATAAAAGCATTCGCTAATGGATTCTCATTTAAATAGTACTGGACACTTCCGTTATACATCTCAACGATTATGACTATTCTAACTAGGAACAGTAATTTAAGAGTTCTAAGATTAGTCCAGGTTATGATATTTATTAACGTATAATTTTTAGGAACAACGTTTTTATTTATGAGTAACACTAAGGTTCTCAAAACAGGTCTCAATTAAAATAATTTACAATGATCTTGACGTGATTTATTATGAACAGTTTATATGAGGACATTACCAAGAGTTGAACGTTTCAGTTGGAATTTAAGAACAGCGCATTACTCCATTTCACAAGTGATTCGGATCGACGACTTTTCTTTGTTGTTTCTAAGGTATCTCCCACGCATGGAAGGTTGTAATCCTATAGTACATTTGTGCTATCGTTTTTTTATTTTTGTTTAATTTTTTGCCTTTTTCTTTGTGTTTTTAAGGTATCTTCCACATATGAAATATATATCAGTTTGTAACACGTTTTTTTTAACTATTTATAACACAATTCAAAGGATCAGTCTTAATTATAAACTATGAGAAATGTACATTTTTCCAATTTGAAGCTATAATTGTTTCGAAATATTGAATATTTCGAAACAATTATAGCCTCAACAGTTAAATGAAATCTTCCTTGGAACCAAACAAGATTTTAGTTTCTTGAATAACAGTCTGCCATTAGTAAAGTATTCTTATTTTTACCGGTTTATATAATTTCCTTTTCTTATGATGTACTTTATGATAATATAAGAAGTAGCGAAATTAGTCACTTACTTGACCATGGTGCAGAAAGTCTATCTACGAAATAGAGGCCATCTTGGAAATGGAGGACATCTTAGAAATGGAGGACATCTTGGAAATGGAGGAAGTGTGATTGTTGGAACAACATTAGGCATACACATCTAGAAACATTCAAATAATATGAAACCGTTATGTTCCAGTTTATTACACTTTTCTAAAGAGAAGCCCATCTATTTTCTTTTCAAAACAAAATAACACACACACACATGACTGTGTTCTATTGTGTATACTAATTTTATAATATCTCAATATAACATCTACGAATCGCCAATTATTTTATTTTGTTTTATTTATTTATTTATTTTATTCAAATTTTCAGTGCTCCGTAGACAACTAGAATAATAGTTCCACCACAATTTTAAATTTATATAGTATCCAACTGTACCATAAAAAAGAATTAAACGAACGTAGATTGGATTATGAAAATGGATCCTAAATATCGAGAATATAACGGCGCAATGTTACGAAAAATAATTTTTATATCTATTATTGTATTTTGGAATAGAGAAACGGTTATCCGAAAGGAAGGCGTAGATTGAATAAATAAGAAGGCAATTACTTTTCTTCTCATTTATTCAATTATTAAATTTTAATTCAATTTATTTAAAAAAAAGAGCAGTTTTTTTTGTTAATTTAATGTATTTATTTCTATTTCATTCATGTTAGATAGAATGCGATTTGTTTGTTTATTCGTTCATTTTTGCTGATTAGATTTCTCTAATTTCAATATACAATTCTTAAAAAAAAAGACTTTATTATAGAATTATGCAATGTTTTTTATCAGTCAAATAACAAAGAGGCGAAGAAGCAAGAATAATGATAGAATTTATAAAGGCCGAACTAAATAGGAATTAATTTTGACACAAAGAATTTTAAGGCTGCTTTGGAAATTTTCTCAATCCCAAAAAATTTCTTAAAATCAAAACTATTTTGATTTTTGCTTTGACAGGAGATCGAACTAGACATTATGGCGTGTGTGAGTGCGCGCGCGCGCGCGCGCGTGTGTGTGTGTGTGTGCACTCGCGCGTATACACGGACGCTATAGTAGCTGAATTATAGAACTGCTCAAACGGCTCTTGAGAAAGCTACACAGTTATTTAGTCTAATGGGCGAACATTAGTTAATAATGACAGAGTGATTTTGTGAGGAAAAATTCAGTATTAAGGAGTCAAAGAAGTTGTACTCAAATATATTTAAGGCAAAATGAATCACAATATGAGAGGAAATAGAATCTGAGAATTACATTAGTTGTAGTGATCGGTAATTGATTGTCAGTTATAAAACGCGAGGTGTTCGATTAGTTTAATCAATTTAGTTAAAATTCCAAACTCCATTAGTTTTAATAGATTTATTTAAACAGTTTTTTTAATTCATTAACATTCCATAAAACACAGATATGGTCTTAGTCACTTCGGAGTACAAATTTCTAATAAACGTGAAGTTAATTGGAACATGCTCAGAAATATCAGTCATTCACAATTATAAGTCACAAATTTCTATTCAAATATTGTAGCCTTGGTATTAACAGTATACTACAGTTGACTTAATAAATTCAATTATAGGAATTAACACTGTTGTCTCAAAAATCATTTACGTATGCTGCTTTCAATGACCCTTTGTACTAAGACACACTTTGGTGCTCTGCTTTCATTGCATATAAAAAGATTCGAGAGTTTAAAATTTTCACTCGTCAGAAAATGGAGACTTTTAATTTATTAAATGGAAATACCAGGTTCGATATTTTTTATTTATCCTAACTCAAAATATTTAAAGTTATCACTTTCACAGAAGGTGAATTTAATTTGTATCATACAAACACTTACTGTCCAAGCCGAAGGTGGAATAATGTAAGTCTGGTTTAGAGATCTCTGAAACATAAAAGGAAAATTAACAATTTCATCAAGTATTGTTTTATTTTAATCATTTTAAGAATGCCACATGCAAATTACGATGAAAATTATTTATATTATTTAGAAACACACACACACACACACACACACACACACACACACACACACACACACACACACACACACACACACACACACACACACACACACACACACACACACACAACAGGGTGTTTCAGAAAGAATGTCCCGATTTAAAAATTGTATATCTCTGTTTTCATTATTAATTTTCATTATTTGTTAAAAATAAAGACAATATTATATATTTATTCGTTCATTTTTGCTGATTAGATTTCTCTGTTGTTGTTGTTGTTGTCTTGTCCTTTGAAGAGTCTTAGATGTTTCCGTGCGCTCCTCGTACTGCTTTGGCTATGTCTGTGATTTTGTTTGTATAGAGCTGTTGTTCAGGATTAGGATCTATTTCTTGCAAGGCTGCTGTAATTGCTGGACAGGTAAAGATGTGAGTGGGTGTCAGTTCCGTATTGGGGCAGTTGTTGCAGTTTCTATATGTTCTCGTATCATCTGTATTGATCTTCATTCCTCTATAATGTCCTGTTCGTAGTCTTGCTATCGTAGTGGAGGTCCTTCTGTCAGCATTGATCTCGGGAATTTGATGTTGTATCACTGATTTCAATGGAATTAGTTTAGCTTTTGCTAGTGCATTGGCATCAGCAAGAGTTATCATATGAGTTTCTTGGTTGAGTTCTCTGGCCTCTTTTGCTAATTTATCAGCTGCTTCGTTGTGATCAATGCCTACATGAGCAGGAATCCATTGTAGAATGCAACTTTTACCTAAACACTTTAGATGATTTAAGAGTTTATGGATGTCTTGTGTGAGCTTGGTATTGCCATTTTTGATTGCCTCCATAGCTGATCTTGAGTCACTGTAAATTATAATTCCTTCAGATTGTTGAGATGATGATAGATTTAAGTAGGCTTCTAGTGCTTTAATTATTGCGTAGAGTTCGCTGGTAAAATTGGAAGCGATTCTCCCAGATCCAACTTTTATTGAAAGTTTTTCACCTTTCGGGAGTAGAAGGAGAACACCAGCGCCTCCATTAATCATATTGGTGTCTGATGATCCATCGGTATAACAAATAACCTGTTTGGAGGATGAAAGAAGGTTGATGGTATTTAGGCCTTTTTCTTTAAGCATTTCTTTTGGTTCTTTTTTTGTACAGAGTTTGGTAAGGTTTAGATTTATGAAGGTATTTGAAGGTAAAGGACTGGAAAATAGAGGTTCTTTGTTTATGTGGACATTTAGCTGATCAAGACCTATTTCTTTCCTGATAGTGTCATCATATTGTAAAGTCGATGATCTGTGAAGTCTGCAAATTTGGTTCCAATGTTCATAGGTTTTTAGGGAGACATGATCACTTTGGTAGCTTCTGATATTATTTATGAATTTTATGGTGGCAAATTTTCGTCTGTCCTCCAGCAGGTCAAGCCCACATTCCTGTTGGGCTCTGATGTTGTTAGTGGATGAGACTGCACCAATGATAATCTTGGATGCTTTTGCTTGTATTTTGTCTAGGTTTTTCTTTACCGATGAAGCCGAAGGTGACCAGATAGGTGCTGCATATTCCATTATTGGCCTTATTAGTGTAGTGTAAGTAGTTTTGAGGATTTTTGGCTTTGCACCCCAATTTGTTCCACAAAGCCTTTTCAGTATATTTAATTTTTTTAGAGCTCTGTTGGAAGTGTTAGAGATGTGTTGTGCAAAACGTAATTCCTGATCAAGCGTAATACCAAGGTATTTTGGATTTGTGACTTTTTCAATTAGCTTGTTATTGATCATGACTTTGGGATTGTAGGAATGTCTATTTTTCCTGTCTGTACTAAATGTACTTAGTTTTGTTTTGTCTGGGTTGATTTTAAGTTTGAGTTCGTTTGACCATTTTTCTAATCCTCTCATGGATTTGTTTAGAATTTCCTCTGATTCTTTGATTTTAGCACTAGTGTGCCAGATGGCTATATCATCTGCATAGCAAGTTACTTTTGTGTCTTCTGTAAGGTAGGGATGAATATTATTGACATATAGAAGGAATAGTAAGGGACTGAGTACTGAGCCCTGGGGAACACCAGCCCAGGTTCTCCGCTCTTTTGATATTGCTGTATTGATTCTGACTTTGATCTTTCTTCCTCTGATGAAATCAGCAATCCAGATTAAAGCGTTTCCTCTAATTCCAATATCATGTATTGTTTGTATTAATTTTTTGATCCAAACACGATCAAAAGCAGCAGTCATATCAAGGAATATGGCAGTTGTCTTTTTTGTTGGTTTTTCCTGAAATGAGTCTATTATTGTTTGGCAGAAATGGAATAATTGATCTGTTGTCGAATGACGAGTTCTATAAGCAGTTTGGTAGTAGTTGATTTTCTTATTTTTTGTCAGCCAGTGCATAAGCCTGGAGTGTATGATTCTTTCAGTAATTTTACAAAGTATGCTAGTTAATGCGATAGGTCTGTAACTTTGACATTCTGCAGCATTTTTGTCAGGTTTCAGGATGGGTACAATAACTGATTTTTTCCATTCTTTTGGAAGTTTGCCCGTTCGCCAAGAGGTATTGAGAATGTCCAGAAGTTGTTCTTTGGCATTTTTGCCAAGGTGTTTGACCATATGACCAAAGATAAGATCATTAGATTTCTCTAATTTTAATAATAACAATTCTTAAAAAAAACCTTTATTATAGAATTATGCTATGTTTTTTTTTTTCAGTCAAATAACAAACACGAAGAAGCAAGAATAACGACAGAATTTATAAAGGCGAAACTAAATAGGAATTAATTTTGACACAAAGATTTTTAAGACTGCTTTGGAAATTTTCTCAATCCCAAAAGACTTCTTAAAATCAAACCTATTTTGATTCCTGCTTTGACAGAAGATCGAACTAGGCATTATGGTCACCCGTCTGTGTGTGTGTGTGTGTGTGTGTGTGTGTGTGTGTGTGTGTGTGTGTGTGTGTGTGTGTGTGTGTGTGTGTGTGTGTGTGTGTGTGTGTGTGTGTGTGTGTGTGTGTGTGTGCGTGCGCGCGCGCGCGCGCGCGCGAGAATGAAAATTTATAATGAAAACGGAGATATATAATTTTCAAATCGGGACATTCTCTTTGAAACACCCTGTATACTATGTGCTCCAGCCTGTGTCAGTATGAGGAAAGGAAACAAGATATATATATCCTTCATGAGAACTGAATACTTCTTCCATATTTGAACAAGTAATTTTACATGCCCTGGTATTTTATTCACTTCGCTTGTGTTATTCCAATTAAATAAATGAAATCAATATTCTACTGAAAAGTTTGGAACGTTATTAAAATAAATGATAACAAACATCCGTTCTCATTTTATCACAGTAATAAACAGTCTTTACTTTTCTCCCTTTAAAAGTATTGAAAGCGACGAGAGGGTTTAAGAAAACAATAGTCGTCTTACGTTGCAAAAAAGATAAACTTTGTCCACTTTTTTTATATTATCCTTTTATTAGTGCTTTTATTTAAGTGTTTCACTGGGGTGATAGCATTTTTGAGTTTAATATGAGACGGGAAGAATCCCGTATCACTTCTCGTCTTCACTGGCCTGACAGCTGGAGTCAAACGGAAGGCATAGTAGAACTCTTGCAAAAATGGTACTGAGAGATGAGCGTTATTAAATTGACTTTTCAGTGCGGTTCTAGATAGCAACCGCGCGGCTAACCTAGTGGTTATGCACTTTGCAACTATATACCGCGAAAGAGTGTCCTAGGTTCGATCCCCGTCGGTGACGTCAAGAGTTTATGGATTTGCCACAGCCAAGTTAGCCGGTCATGAGCGTGGGCAGTATCTTTCTTTTTCACACCAGTTTATCTGGAGTTTTTCATCTCGCAAGCAGGCAGGCAAACTGGCCCCGTGAACATACAATGTATAGTCATAGGATATAGTACGACAAGAAAGGCAACGGGAAACCGCCTTGCTCATAGTCATTTCCCTAGACGGTGGCGTATATATATATAGCTGACTCTAAACAGCCCAAAGGCTATAACCACAATATCAGATAACCTGCAAATATTTTATCGTCCTGAATTTTAAATGTTTGTTTCAAAGTTATAAAATGTATATAAAAGGATAGTTTTCTTCGCAGTTATAACTTTTAAGGTTTCAAAACGTTTTCGCTTTTAAGACTTAAAAGTTTCAAGAGCAAACAACGACTGCTACTTGATTAAAAATGATAACGGATATTTTTAATTGTCTCCCTTCACAAATTTCGAAACATCCGAAACCAGTTTAATCCCGTAGCTGTTTCTTCAAATGCTTGCGAGAGTTAGTTATTCTGATATCAAGAAAACATTTCAGCTTGAAGATGATCTTCAGATATGATAGGTTAATGAATGGTAATGCAATAGACCTTTATTTTGGTTTCAACCAAAAATCTGTCTGTATCAGAGGCAGCTATTGTAGGTTTTATTTAGTTTTTTTTTTCTTCTGTTATTTATTATTTTTTAAAAATATCTATTATTGCAATTACTTTATCGTAAAGTATTCCGTTCCTGTAAGAAGGATTTTTACTTATGGTTTTTCGAAATAAATATGAGAAAAATACTTTCATATGGATATTGGTATATAAGTGTTATTTTCCGTCAGTCTTATACTGAATAAAAGATTCCATTTTTGTATCTTATCTAGTATGATGGATTCATGAGTATAGTTTCTAGATGATGGGCTCTTTCAAGTAAATAATTATCTACATAGAAATTGTTGTATATGGATGAATGGAAGCAACAAGCAAATCAACTTGAACGAGTACATGTCATATATCGCTGTCAAAAGGTATACAGATAATAAACCTTCTAACAAAAGCAAAACGGATAAACTGGGAAATAAGCCAATAAGCGCTGAAGACATTATACACAGGAAAATTCTACTGCTAATGACATATGTTACATCCACTTGGGGAGAGGCACTAAGCCTAAGAAAAGTTAACAAAAACATAACAGAGTTCATCGATGTTATCTATTCGCATAATCAGATGATACAGGAAAATATCTTTCGATGCATCTTGCATTATTGCTGGCCTAACACTAACCAACGTGAAACGACAATAATTCCCGTGATATTTCAAATGACGTCCAAAAGATACGATGGAAATTCTAGCATTTTTCAAAACTATACAAACTGTTTCACTGTAGTAAATGGGAGAGATCAATATTATGTAGAAAATATCTGAAAGCAATGAGAAATCTATATTATATACACCGATGGGTGTTAAACAGTAGGAAAGTACGTTGTTCTGTTATAGTCTGATGCAGACAATTCATTCTAACAGAATGATGTTTCAAATTAAATTCTTTATATTCATATAAACCCAGAATAGTTTCGATCGAGGAATTAGAATTTAGAGGGTTATTACTACAAAACGAAAACAACCGCCTAGGATTAACAGAAAAGCAAGAAATCTGGGAATGATTCTCAGGCTCGAGAGATTAGGAAATAAATTTAAGCTGGATAAATGCGTATATGTATAACTGAGTTTTAGGCAATTAATGCAGCCGGCTTAATATTCTTCTTCTACTCCGTTCTAAGGACAAGTGGCTTGTCTCTAGATGTGTGTGTGTGTGTGTGTGTGTGTGTGTGTGTGTGTGTGTGTGTGTGTGTGTGTGTGTGTGTGTGTGTGTGTGTGTGTGTGTGTGTGTGTGTGTGTTCACGATGTCGGGTTGCATGACTGAAGGACCAAAAATCCACGTTTCCAGGAGATACCTTACAGTACCGTGCGACACCGGCAAACTCATCGTTTGATTGAAAAATCTAAGGTTTTCATCTTGTAGCAGGAATTCGATCCGAGTTCGTTTCAATTTAAATGGCTCCTGAAAGTACATACTCCATATCTTGGTATTCTTTCGTCCTTACATATATTATATAGCATATAATACCATACTAAGAACTAACAGGATTTTATGGAGAACTAATTGTATATATTATAGAATTTTAAAGATTTTGACACTGCTCACTTTAACCAATGAATCACTTTAAGCTTTGATAACATTCCGTTTAAGATAATTATTAAGATAAGCATAGAGCGCCAGTTTAAAAAAGATACTCCATCAGTAAAACTTTTAAACTTATTCCAAATATCTAAAATTATGTGGAAAAATATATATAAAAAATGTTATGGATGTAAAGCAAAATTTACTTTTATGTTTACTATAAAGCATTTCTATATATAGCTTAGATGTTTTCTTTTGATATATGGCATTTAATTTTCCTGATATAATTTTATTTTATTATAAACTATAAACTCACCATGATATCTGCGACGCATATGTCAAACTACAAAATAAAAATACATTCCATAATTATGATCATTTTAGTCACAAGATAGTTATCTAATAATTAAATTTTAATGTCTACTAATTTTCTAAATAGTAAATATTTTAATAGCTTGATTATTACTATTTTAATTTCAGTAATTTCTTTACATTGTCTTTGTAAAGACGAATTTTATAAGTGAAATTTAGCTAACAAACAAATAGTACCTTAATTCTGGAAAAAAGAAAAATCCACCATGTTAGATTTTTTAAAAATCATACGCCCTGAGTATGATTTTTAAAATACTTCACAAACTTATATCACACCGTGGGTGTGTTCAGAGTTACATCATCTGTTCTTGAGACCAATTATCAATAATAGACATTCTCCTTGAAGTATAGTGTAATGGAAGCATTATTACCTGAAGGCTAAAATACAGAACTGTCTGCTGTGTTTACTTTATTTTCTTGATTTATTCGTTTACTACTGAGAGTTCATAAACGACGAGGCAAGTCAAACAATTCGGAATGCACGCAAGCAAATTAAGGAATTAATCGTTTCTGTTTTTAGATGATATCGTTCAGGAATGTCAGAGAGTGTTGTACCTACTGTATAAGTAGACCTATTGCTGTACTAGAAAGAAACCATTAAAGAAATGTTGTAACACGTTTTATTCCCCTGAGTAAGAATGTGGAGCTCCTCCTTTATTACTAAACTTTTCAAAGACAGTTCGGCAGCCAGTATACTTTCAAGCACTCACTTATAATGATTTCAAACCCATGCCATCTATGAATGAAGGCTTTTCAGGAGAGACAGAGTACGGTAGACAACAGCACGCCCAGCACCTTACTCTAAACCTCAACACGCGTATTATTGTTCTGCAATACTGAGTTTTTCGGAATTTTGAGATCTAGAGTTAAAACTTGAGTTTCAGGGAGGAACAAACCAGGGGCGAATGCTGGTCTTGAAATTCACACTTGCTCTTGTTATCATTCAGGGAGTGAGAGGTGTGATTGATGTCTGATTAGCGGAATAATGAACTGCTGATCATTTAAAACTATATATTTGGAAATTTATGTACATTTAATCATACAGATACAACATTTATTTCGCAAACGATATTCTATCTTTTTCAATTTAGCTACTTGGATAGAAATTCTACCCTATGGTTCTTCTTTATGAACTGGTCAATAACATCGTCATAAAAAGGTTGGTTGTAACTTAATTTTCCCAAGCAACATGCACACTTGTAAAGGCTGCCTGAAGCTCACTGGCTAGAGCTACTTTGACTGCGTACTTTGGCCTGAGTTTAAGCAACAGAGTGAGACGATGTGAAATGGCTATGTGCGCGCATGAAATCACAGTGCTGCTGCGAGGACCTGGATGCTCCTACAACCAAACAAGCCAAGGTAGCTTTGACTAGAAGAGCAAGCATCTGCCTTCGATACACAAAGCAAAGCTCAATTATTACCGCGCAAGCTTAAGACGTCTTCTGTCTATAAAAATAAAAGCCTAAATGGAATGCTTATAAATGCATGCATTTATTAACAAATAAATATTATTTCTTTCTCAATTAATGAGCTTGTGAAGCAAGCATAGCAAGCATGAAGAATTCGCTCCCTGGAATAACCCTAATCCCCTATACCAAAGTTCGACTAACGAAGAAGAAGAAGAAGCAAATGTCCTGTATAATTCTATAAAAGCATTTCTTAATATAATACTGCCATGAAGTACATTTTAAGATTCGAAAAATGTTCTGCAAATGAACTGCTGAAAAGCAGCAGATTTACTCTGTATTACACTGTATACTGGTCGTACTCGAGGTCGAATATCAGATATGGGGGGAGGGGGAATGGATATGCCATAGCCTGGCGTGAAAAATGCATAATAAATGAAAAGCGAAAGTTTACAGTAATATGAAAGAACAATTTTAGACGAATGATAATTCAAATGAAATTTTGAATTATCTTCCACATCGTGGAAGATAATTTTCCCAAGAAAATAATTTTGTGGAAGATAACGACACATCGTTATCTTCCACAAATAAATCTGGAGTAAATCTAATTTCTTTGAACATTGTATTACTTCTATATATTTATGCACGCCATTGACTTCACAGTTAAGGTATTTAAAGTATATCTATATGGTAAATCATTAATGCACTTAATTAATTCATTTAATCTTACATGTAATATATACTGTCCATTTCTGAGTTATATTTCATTGACGATATTATGATATGATATTAGTTGGAACTCGATATATGGGGGAATTTGTTTCTTAAAATTATTTATGAAATTATTATTTCTGAAGCTCAGCACTCAGTTTAGTTTATTTAACTCTAATCTCAGACTAATATACTATACGTCAATACCAGTTGAGTATTACATGTGGTGAAGTTATTTTCGATATGGGATAAAATTAAAGTAATATATATATATATATATATATATATATATATATATATATATATATATATATATATATATATATATATATATATATATATATATATATATATTAAGATATGTGATCCTACCTGTGTCCTCAAAGTGCTATTACGGCAGTAATTGTCAAGGTATTCACTGGTAGCATTTGGATTTCCCACAAGTTGATTACGGCATTGCTGTCTAGCTTGGAGCAACTGGAAAGAATGGTCAAAATATAGATGAACTATTATGCAGGAAAAGCCATTGTGGTTAATATTTATCACTATATAAAGAAATATAATGATGTAAACTACTGTGACTTATGTTGCGGATTCATGCTATCTGACTGGTGTACAGAGTGATATTGGTTTCCTTCGCTTCATGTTATTATACACATAATACCAAATCCCATACATGGTACTGTAGAGTTATTGGTCTAGTAATCTATCGTATGTCGATCAATATAAAAATAATCTACTCTCCGACTTAATTTAGTTAAACACAATTACAGAGTTCTTTCGTGTTCGTTTTAACATGAGAGAGATAGCATTAATATAACGAAGACATAACTAATCATTAATCATATTTCCATAATAACATATTTATATAATAAGTTAAAACAAAGTGAGCATATAAAAAAGTAACAACATATGAATATGATATGCATATAAAGGCTGGTTATATAGAATACAAACGATTAATGCAAACAGTGATGTTTCCTACTCAAAATACTGATAAATATATTTAATAATTATATGACTTAATAATTCACCTTATTCATTCAAACGGAATTCTATGAACATGTTATAACCGTGAGAGATTATTAAAATTCATTACCTCACTGGATATACTGTTTTCTACACATTGCAGCAGTGTCAAGTTGATTGAAAGAAAGGAAATTTCGTCCCCTACAAAAGACAAAGAATTCTCAGAAACTACTTAAAACATTTTTAAGAAATTAAAATTAAATTATCAGGATAAGAGAATGTTATTATATTATTTGATTCTTCTAACCAAATTCAAACTTTTGTTATATAAAACTTGCCCAATATAAACTGATCCTACATTAAGTAGTATGGATGGACAAAGGATTAGAGAATTAAACTTTTAAAAGGTACACATTTCAGACCTTCCGAAAGTGAATTGTAATCTCTAACACCGATAGTGCAAATCACCTACCACCTGAAGGCATTCAGAAATGACCAGGGCACAGGGGAATGAACCCATACTTGTTGGTGGACGAAGTAAGATAGTGTCAACCCAACAGTAAGTTGGGTTGACTTGATTTTTTTGTGTTGTAAACATCAACATAAATTCATAAAAATTTATTAATATACCGTGTATAAGCAACCTAACCTGATTCATGGTGTAACACAGTTGTTCCGAGAAGATGCATGATTGTTTTCTTTATCACCACAGTTTGCTAAACTAACGAACACCAGTAGTTCCTCATTAATCGTATTCAACATTTATTTTAGTTATTTGCATTAAAGAAAAATAAACTGCTTTTCAACGAGTTACATAGCATCTTTCCAGATAAATACAGCATGCAATTAACCAAATTCAAACTTTTGTTATGTAATGTAATTTTTACATTACATAACAAAACGGGAAATGTAATTTTTGAAATTATATTTCCAGGGAGAATAATTTTAGGGAGAATATTTACATTTTATGTAGAATAATTGTTTCTTTTTTATTGCATTTCTTTTGTGTACGATACTTCTTTGCATAGCAATGTTCTCATCATTAATACAAATTCCCATTCTTTATATAAGCATTCGGACTCACTCTTTCTCTCTCCATCCGTCGTTCTTTCTTTTTTTTCAATCAGCCTCTTCTGATTTTCCCTTTCAGTCATTTCCGACCGTAGATGACTTTGTTGGTATTGCCCACAAGGTATTCTTGGTGAGGGTTTTACAGGGTAGTTCGCCATTGCTTTCCCCAACCCCCCCAATTTTATTCGGGCTCAGGACCGGCATATGGGTCGGACGTATTCATGACTGTAATCCATGTGTGTTCACGGGGCTAGTTTGCCTGTTCTGGGGGAAGGAAAAAACCCGAATTTCCAGGTGAAAGAACCTCCTACCTCCGTACGAGACCGGCTACCTCACCTTTAGTCGAAAGAGACCAGATAAAGATTCCTCACGTCATGGACGGGAATCGAACCCAAGTCTTTCCGACCAAAGGGCTTCGTCTATACTGACTGAACTAAGGAGGCTCCTTGCTAATATTTTAATGTATTAAATATATTCTTGTGGAATTTCCAATACTTATCTCAGTAATCACGTGAATTTGAATTAAGCTAAAGAATAAGCTTTCAAGATGAGCATTTTCGTAACCACTGACCACCTCTATGAAAACCGCTTCAAAGTTTTGGCCTGCCACAGAATTCATTTTAATTCCTCCATCTCTGTTTCTCTTCACTCTTACTTTGTTATTTCTCCAAGACTCCCTGTTCGTTTTAGAACTATTATATTTTCTTTTATACCTCCAGACAAATTTCAGACTTCAGTATATTTGAGTCCTTCTTAATGATATTGTTAGAATATTCTTGAATAACATTTTTGACTAAGAATTTTCGTGTAAATGTTATGTCAGCATCTATATTTCTCTTCGAAGAAGACTTAGTAATGTTTACAATGAGTAAAAATACAGTCTAATCACTTCATTTGAATTTTCAGCCTTCGATATCGCTGAGAAAACTGACTACTGACCCAAGAGGTTATGTGAAGTTACTAAGGATTTTTTTGCGAATGGTCGTCAGAAGGGAATTTTGCATGATAAACATCATGTTAGAACTGTTTTTGTTCATTATGAATTTTACTTAAAAAGATTTATCCTCTGCAATTGTTTCCTGGGTTTCTGTCAAGGAACTCGTCCATGTATTAGCTAAAAGTGTTATCACACATATTCAACAGGATTTTCCGTCTTGATGGAAAATCTAGGAAAAAACAAAAGACTGCACAGCACAGATAAACGAAGCAGGTGGCTTTATGAATTTAGCAGCCATAGGTTAATTCAAAATAGTCCAAATAGTCGAATCAAATACCATTTAGGAGTCAGCAATTTATATTTTTAATATAATTATAATTTCAGTTTTATATAATTTCTTTTATGAGCATGGATGTTTGTGTTTGTCTTAATAATTCTAGCTGGAAATGATAGCTATGATACTAACTCCCCAAACCCTTTTCAGGTATGGGAATGATCATCTAGTGCCCAATATGAGACATGAAATATAAAAAAAAATGGACTTATAATTTAAATATATATATATGAACTGTCGATTTTTAGTTTATGAAAACTATCTAGTAGTAGTTGTTTTAGAAAAAAATATGTATTTTTTTTATTAAAAATTATATTTAATAATAATAATAAAGTATGCCAATATTAAAATTATTAATATAATTTCTTATTATAATTTTTTAAGGTGAAACTGAGACTTACTACACAGATTCCAGAATTCATCCCCAGTCCATATGAGATGTCTTTTGTTTCGATTCAGACTTACTTCCTCTTCATAACTGTAAACACGACATATAACTAGAAGTACGAAAATTACCAATACAACAGCTTTCATTGAGGTGCTCATCTTGTAATTGGTAGAGTGTTGTATCTTGAGAGCATTTCGTTCACTCTTTTATAAATGATTGATGCTTCATCAGCAGAAAATCGATAATGAGCAGATAATTTTTTTATCTTTAGCTTATTAAAAGAAAGAGTATTGCAAGATTCGTCAATTCATAATCACGTTCGTTCTTTAATAGTTTATAGACATTTCAGACATAAACAACGTTTCGCAGAATATGTGCTTCTGCAAAATATTTTCATTGACCCACTAAATACAGTCTTATTACATTCTTAAAGGTGTAAAACGTGTTTAAGGAGATTTAGATTTGTATATTTTGCGATTAATAAATATAAATTGATTCAGAAAATATTTTGCATCGTCTCGTTTCCACTGTACTCGTAACCCAAATTATTTTGACTACCAGAACTGAATTCATCAAATGCACATAGGTTCAAAGGAGAAGGACGTTCAGTATAAATGTTTATTAATATTTAAGAGGTCACTAGGTACAAATAACAGTCACTTTGTAGACATGCAATACATTCAAATACTTAATGAATTCCAAGATTGCAAAAGGTATCCTAAAATTAGAATGTGCTGTCTAGACAAGATTTTGGATTGCATTTGTATGTAAAACTGTGATGTAGATAAAGAGCCTCGATGAAGGAAAAGCAGTCAACGCTATTGATTGTTACTATGCGGCATTATGTGATATGACAAAGCAAGGGGGGTGCAACTATATATTAAAACAGTATCCCGTAGTTGTTTACAATGCCAGGATTTTTAAAATAATTGTGTCATAAAAATTAACGCAGTTTACTTTCACCAGGCCAAGGATCATAAAGATGCAAATTGCAAATTCTTACTTATCACAACTAAAAATTACTTATCAGAACGTTAACAAATCACTTCAAGTATTCGTTTGTTTGCTTTTTTCCCCAAATAAAGCTAGAATAAATGATTAAGAGAGGATACGTTCGCTGAGAAAATGCAGTGAAATTTATTAGGAAATTTTGTGATCAAAATATAGAAATAAAGCGCCTTTATATTTTTTTAATCATGAAGGCTATATAACAATAAGGAAAGAGTATATAACTATTTAAGGAGACGCAATATTTTGGTGTGTTGTCGGTTTTAAAAGAAATATGACTCTATGAAAAGTCACTGATATATTCCATAGAGACAAGCCTTGTAACCTTAAGGAGCTATATTGTTTAGATCAGGCTTTTACAGATGTACATGCTCATGGTGGGATTAAAGCCCACACAATCTACTGGTTGGAGGTGGGGGATTTGCTATCTACTGCCTTGACTTGTATGGCCGAGTCGATAGCATACCACAGTTATTTTCATATTCATATTAGCAAATAAAGAGAACAACAAATAATTAATATTGACTAAACTCTCATGAAGCATAACACAAAATACATTTCGATAAAAAAAAGAGTAAAGAATAGTTGGTTGCTTTAGAGCTGAATAGTTTCAACTCGTTTATTTGGCCGAAAAAAAAGTTATTTTGATTCAAGTTAAAATTTATGCTAAGTTTATTAAGGCTTTTCCTAGAAGGAAAGTTAGCTGATCACAGACGGATGTAGGTAAGATTTGTTTTTCTTCTGGCAAATCCAGATTTCTGTCTCGTAAATTGACTCGTGAACATACTCAAATTTCTTTGCCATAGCAGATGAATACAATGCATAAGTACTTAATTTCGATAAGTAATAGGTGGTCGATAAATTCTGTGATATCGGCATCTGTGAGAATTACGAGAATGTAGACTACGTTACTGAATCTATCAACACAGTTTTTGGTCAAGATAAATTAAACTGAAACATTTAAATATCTTCCATACAGATGTGGCATGATTATTATGTCCACAGGTCGAAGAAGAAACGAAAATCGTTAATATATTCATTTCGGGATTTTTTCACAGACGAAAAACCTTATTTCTTATCTTAAGCTCTTCATAAGCTTAGGAGCTTTGGAAGATCGTAAGTTGTGTAATAGGAATAATAAGTAAGATTCTACTTTAACTAAACTAAGTGAAATTGACATACATTTTAAGGAAGTTAACCTTGTACCAAGAGATAAAACTTAAATTTTAGTTGCCTTAATTACGAGTAATATTGGTGTTTGCAACAAAATCGTTGCAGATTATTATTATTATTATTATTATTATTATTATTATTATTATTATTATTAGAAGGCGGCGTTGTGGTCAGTATAACAGTAAGTCGGCAGGTGTTTTGCTCATCAGTAAATGCAGTTCTTTTTAGTGAAATCTGCAATCAAGTATCGCAGCCGTAATCGCTGGAATCCGTAAGTGCAAATCTTTCTCTTTAACAATGGATATCCGAATTATTAGTAGTCAGCATTAAGAGAAACAGTTGCTTCATTATCTCATATCAAAAGCGTAGGCTATGGAAATAACTGCCATTTTGACCCAACGACAACGTGACTTGAACGACGTCAACAAGAAACCCCTTTTGATGACCCACAGACGTATAGGCCAAAGGTCGTCGATACAGTCAAGGTCACGGATGGGAACACTATGTCTTGTAACAAATGCTTTAAGTCATTGTATGAAGAAAGGTATGGTCCATATTACTCTGGTTGTCAATAGAGGCTACAATACCATAATTTCTGAAAGCACCTGGAAGGGAAAAGGATTAACGAAACTTACGAAAAGGTTCTGCCCACAATGCCAAGAAAGACTGAGAAGCCATCTCAGTTTTTAATGAATGACATCAACAATTACACAACAGAGAGAGAGAGAGAGAGAGAGAGAGAGAGAGAGAGAGAGACTTATCCTAAAAGGTTATATTAACATTAACACCCTCTCCAACCACTAACATATATCTTGACATATTAAGCCGGTATAACACAAACCTGACTATAAGTCCCCCAAAAGAGAAGAAATTCTAAACGACTAACACAGATGCATAGACAACAACGTGCTCCTACTAGCACATACACGTCATCGATAATCACCACTAAATTAGCTGACCCTTACTTCATTGCAACGTCATTCCACAAGATCACCGTTATGTTACCCACATGCTATAAAACTCCACTGGATAAACAGCATGCTACTCTCACAGTACAAAGCATCGCTGAGAATCTTATAGAAGACACATACTAGACAAGCTACTTACAATAAATGATAAAATAACTTTACAGGCTGAAATTTCTGACAGCCTCAAATTTCTGTTTACAGAAAGATACATAAAAGCAACAAAACAACGAAGAAACAAGGGACATGCACTAAGTAATCCATGGATAAATAAGGACATTCTTAACAGCATTGTAATAAAAGACATTCTATGGAAGAGAGTCTTTTATTCTATGGAAGAAGCATCAAAACACAAGAAGTCAACTAACAACCAAATTAGGAGTGTAAAAAGACACTGTTGCTTTCTGAAATTGGCGGAATACAGTGCCAATATGAAAGAAATATGGTGTACGATTAACTAACTATTAACTTGAAAAAGGAAAACCTTCCCACAAGATTTTATCACCAAAAACTTGAAGAACTAGAATGAACTCGCAGAATCATTTAATTACGCCGCCACTAACAACATCATACAACTCAAAAAATATACTTTTTTGAGTTGTACTATTAACTCAAATTCAACAACAGACAATGTACTTTCATTATATATCCAAATCTGAACTGAAAGATGCTCTCTCTCTCTCTCTCTTTCTCTCTGTCGCAATTAAAGCAAAAGACGAGTCCAGGAATTGACAAAATCAGACTCACACACCTCCTAATACATTTTGCACAACTAAATCCTGTACGTCTGAAACTTCTGAACAGGATAATCTACACTAGCACTATTCCCAAACAACGAAACACTGCTATAGTTACACCTGCTTACAAACCTAAAAAAAGAAATGAGGTTCACAACTAGAGACCAATAGCTAACTTGCCTGTCATCTCTGAACTTCTTAAAAAAAGTAATACACACGCGACTACAAAACTACTTACAGAAATATATCATCATCATAAAAACAGTACGATTTCCAAGAAAACGAAGAAGGGCACAACGATGTTATTAGAGGATATTACAAATGAACTAAATAAAGCTCTTGATAAAATCAAATTTGCTACTCTCATATTCCTTGATTTTACCAAAGATTTTGATATACTTGATCATGAAATATTGCTATCCAGACTATGCCCAGTCGGAATAAGAGAGACATTGCATACTTTATTAAGGAATTATCTCACAAGCAGAACTCAAGCAACAAAAATATGCACATATCACAGACTGGGAATTCAAATACGGAGACCCTTAAGGAGCATATATGCAAATGTTGGAGACACACACACACTGTCCAACATATACATAAATGATATTCAAAACTTGGCCTTAGAAAGTAAAATATATCAACATACAGACGACACAGCACTGCCTAACAGTCCATACAGAAATAAACACTGCAATATACAAAACACAACATAACCTAAACAAAATAACTGTCTACGTCTCTCACAATTCATTAATAATAAATAACATCAAAACAGAAATGCTAATAATAAAGAATCTTAGAATTATGCACCACCCTGCACCACTTGACAATATATAGTCATACATACCATTGCATTAACCATGGAAGCTGCCACTGTTCCAAAATCACACCCGTAACACACTCTCGATTTATACATTGACAACTACCTTAAATGGACTAAACACATATAATATCTGCATAACAAATTATCCACTATTCCTGTAAAACTCTTAGAACCAAAAGATATGATGCCGATCTAAGTTAAAAATGCATATATAATGGTATTTCTGAAACAATACTTAGTGTCAACGCAAACATAGCAAACAGTCACTTATCAATTTAGAAAAATTTCACCGAAGAATCGTTTCAACGGAGTTTTGGAGAACCAATACTGAGCATTCCCTGATTTTACCCTCACCTGTAGACCCACACTTTTTATCGTGTGGGCAGTCGAAATCGAAATCCTACATAATAGGTTGGTACTCCTCATTCCAGAATGTTTCTATGCCTGTTCACGGGGCCGGTTTGCCTGTTATAAGGGAACAAAAAATCCTCACTTCCTGGTGGAAACACCACTTACCTCCGTATAAGACCGGCTAACTCACCTTTCAGAAAGAAACCAGATAAAGGTACCTAACCTCTTCGCCGGGAATCGAACCCAGGTCTATCCTACACTTTTTATCGTGTGTACGGAGGATCGAGACACTACGTATTTTTTTCATAAATATATCATTTCCATTTCATAAACCATATTATCCTGTTATGCATGTAATCTAATCTAAAATTATTATTATTGCAGCAAAGTGGATGGAACTGATATTCATCAATATATCATTTCCATTCCTTTATTAATGTAAGATACTCAGACACATACCGAAACATCCTTAATTGCTCAAATAATGTGCTTAGTATTTTATAAATATTATTTTAAATGAACCAAAAAACGAAGTATTTATTGGATAAAACATAATTAAATTAATACTAATATTAAAATTATTAAAAGCAATGTAATAATATTATTAGTTAAATATTACTATACGAGTACCCTATGATGAACTGAGAAGACTTCTCTCATCCACCTTTTACATGTTCCTAAACATCTAGCTAACAAGATATTCTGGGGTTATTTTACGCATAACGGTACACAATCATTTTTACCTGTTGAGTGTTTGATGAGAAGTGACCATTACATAAAAATATTGTAGAAAACAGTGGTCCCACAGATCCAGAAATAAAAAGAACCCATCTTACAACAGGATCTCGCTCCATGCATCACTGCAAAAAAGTGCGAGAGTTCTTCAAAAATCACAACATCGAATTTCCAAATAGAAAATTTGTGGGCCATATTGAAAAAGAGACTTTGAAAATTAAATTGTGATACAAAGATTATCTTAATATCATCCATTAGAAAAGTATGATTTCGAGATGCAGAAATAAGAAAAATGTGTTGTGCGTTGCTCGAGCCTATTCCTAATAATAATGAACTTATTTGGAACAGAGGAGCACAAAATTATTAGGAATGGGCTCTACCAACGTAGAACATATTTTTTTTAATTATGCATCTCGAAACCATACTTTTGTAATGGATTATATTAAGTTAATCTTTGTATCACAATTTAATTTTCCAAGTCTCTTTTCACTATTATTATTATTATTATTATTATTATTCGTGACACCTCCAAGTAGTCCTAAAACTCTTCGCCGGAGGACACCTATTGTATAACTCTCCGTCTCCACCACTACACCGAACCTCTTCCACGAATCAACAACAAGATGAAAAATCCGAGTTTCCGGAAGGAAAAAAAGCTCTGCTACGTCCGAATGAGATCGGTTAACTCACCTTCGATTGAAAAAGTCCATGTAAAGATTCCTCCCGTCATGACGAGAATCGACCTTAGGCCTTTTCCAATCGTAAGGATCAATGTACCGTCGTTCTTCCAATTGCGCTACTGATGCGCTAAATTTTTATAACTTATTTTCTTGCGAAATTGAAATTTTTTTCTTGAAAATGTTAGTGTTTGGATTAATTTGTTCGCTACTGTATATAAATGTCCGGAACGTTTACTAAACTTCACATTCAATGTAACAAAATACTAAGTGAAATGTTTTTATTAAAATTGTAGTTGGGAAAGAAGGATGTAATAATCTTATAACTGCATAAATTAATATCAAGGGTAAGGTAACGTTGAGAAACAGTATATTGGATGGTGTTCGCAAAGCCTTTTGGTTGGGATGACCTGGGTTCGAATCCGTTCAGGACTCGAAGAACCTTTCACCAAGATTTTTCAACTGAAATTGAGATGGCTGGTCTTGAATAGAGAAGGGGGGATTTTCAACTCGGATTTTTGGTCTTGCAACCAGTAAACCGCCCAGCAGAATACACATAATTTTCACAAAACTATACATATTTAGCCATAAGGCTAAATTATGGTTACAAAATCTCAGGATACTTGGTAGGTCTTTGGATTTAACGTGCGTCTTAGTACCGCGGATTATTATTATTGTTTTATAGAGATTTCGATACAACCGATATTATTCACAATAATTTGACAGCTGATACAGTTCATTTGAGATTCTACTCAAGAATCTGTGAATTGTATTTCAGATATCCTCGTAATATATATCGACTGTTCTAAATAAATATATGTTTAAATCTCCGATATTCAGTTCCTGTAAATGGTAAGTTTCTTTGAAATTATATCAAGGGTACCAGTAATAATTGGGAGAGAATCTTGATTTGTTTGTTTGTTGTTGTTGTTATTATTATTATTATTATTATTATTATTATTATTATTATTATTACACAGAGGGCGCTGTGTAGGCATACGAACGGTTGCATGGAAGTATCGCTGATCCCGTTTTTATAGTTTTAATGTAGTTCTAACTCCTGTTTTTAATTTAAAAATGTCATAAAGTAACTCTAATTGTCACGCTGAAGACAGTGACATATAATTCATCGAAATCGGCCAAGTGGAATCCAAAATCTGAGTGTGCTAAAAAAAAATTGAAGCGTACACCGCGGTTGCTAACGAGTACAGAACAAAGGACGTCGCCATCTTTGCAGCTGTCCAAAGGAAGAAAGGTGAGTCATGAAGTGCAACAAGTGCCTGAAGGAATTGCCGTCCGACGGATGTTACATAACCTGCAGGAAATGCCATAGGAATCTTCACTTTACATGTTCCGGACTTTCAGAAACAACCTGGCAACGCAAATCCAATGCCAAACGAGAAGAATGGAAGTGACTAAACTGTAGAGAGAACAAAGAAACGCCACTTCCCACGACGCAACTGATTACGCCGGAGTCAGAATCGGACGAGGACCTGAACAGACAACAAAACACCGGTGAGTCTTATGATTTGAGTTCCGTTAATTTATTACTAGAAAAAGGTTTAGAAAATATAAAAGCCAGCTTGGTAGATCTTGTCCAAGAACTATTTGATAAACAGAATAAAGAAATAACAAAAAAAATTAGCGAATATGAAGAGTTTGTTCAATTTAATAATTCAAAAGTCGAAGAAGTCTTAGAAACGGTAAAAGACATTAAAACTAGCATTAACGCATTAACTGAGAGGCAGCACAAATTGATAAAAGACACATCGGAACCCCGCCAAGAATTTAATTCCCTGAAACTACAATACGAAGTTTTAAACCAACAACAACATAAAGAAGACCTTGTCATAAACGGTCTTCCAGAAACTGAATCCACAGAAAATCTCAGAGACGTAGTTTTAAAATTAGACCATGCAATTGACATCCCCCTACAGCATAATGATATTCAGACCATAAATCGGATTCCCAGGAAGAACAGAAAACAAAGCTCGCCAAGACTGGCACCAGTCATAGTTCGTCTGACAAGCAAGGCTACAAGAGACAATCTCATAAAAGCCAGCAGACTGAAAAAACCAATAGTCAAGGATTTAAATGCATCGCAAGACAATACGCCAATCTTTCTATCTGAGTATTTAACACTTTTCAATCAGAATCTTTTGCACCAAGCAAGAAATGATAAAACAGAAAAAAAGTATCAACTTTTAAGGATCAAAGACGGCAAAATATTCTTGAGAAAGTCACAGACTTCAAAGTCTATACAAATAAAAAGCTCGGAAGATATAGACAGGTTGCCCAGAGTGAAACAAGACTCCAACTTAGTTCAATAAGAAGATCTCAACACAACAAAAATGAATGTGAACAATCAGATAGATGTAATTATACCAGAATACATCATTAATTGTACTTTCGAATCTCTTGATGCATGGAAACAAAACACAGTACAAGCGAGAGGTCTCTCAATCTTGCATATTAACATCAGAAGCATCCGAAAACATTGGTTATTGTTACAGGCTTATGTGAAGAATTACACTGATATTATTGATATATTGATTCTTACAGAAGTATCCGTAACTAATGACGAAGCGACTGCTTTCCAAATTCCAGGCTTCCAGCAAAATTGATCATGCCGCCAAACAAAAAGAGGGGGGTGGAATATTAATATTTATGAAACAAAAATTAATAGCAAAAGAAATGGCCTATCAGTTTGAGCATGCTGAAACCCTCTGCCTCGAAATCATTAATACCACGAATACACAGCATCCCATAATACTAAATGCTATTTACAGGCCACCAAACCTAAACATGATAAAATTCGTACACGAACTCAATTGCTGGCTTTCAAGCCAAGAAATATGCTCAACCGAACACCTAATGATAATTGGCGACATAAACATAAATATTGCAAATGAAAACCAGAACAACACAGTACAATACCTAGACACACTATCCATGTATAATCTAATACCAACAATAACATCAAGCACTAGAGAGGAAATATTCGGAAATACTATCATTGCCTCCTGTCTAGACCATATAAACGTCCGAGCATCACCAAATAGTTACACTGCATCAGTCATAAAGTGCAAAGTAGCAGACCATTACTTCACCGCTCTAAACCTGCACAAGACAATACCCATGCAATGTCCCACAGAAGAAAAACGATAGAAAACAATAATAGACGAAGAAATAGTCAACTACGAAATAAGAAAAACAGACTGGGAACACCTGGCATCAGATTCAGCAGATCTTATACAACAACATTAAACTCACACTGGAGGAAATATATAAGAAAGCTACAAAGAAAGTCCGAATTCGATCAAAAACAACACAAAATCTTTGGATAACACAAAACGTAATCCTAGAAATACACAGAAAGGACGCTTTATGGAAAGAATTAAAGCGATATCCAAATAACACAACTTTAAAAACTGAATATAAGATAACAAGGAATCGCCTTACAACACAAATCAGAAATGCAAAAAGAAGCTACAACAGAGACAAACTAACGTCCGCACAAAACAACATGAAACAAACCTGGCATCTGATTAATGAGATGCTAGATTCTGTTGCCAACACCACCGCCTCCGAAACCATAAAGCACAGCTTCATGAAAGATACAAAATCTATCCAACAACTAGCAAATGACTTTAACCAATACTTTGCAGACTCCATCCAAGAACTTCACAGAAATATTCCCCCAATCACAAAACGAAACCCTCCATTTGGACCGCGATCAAAACAGACATTATGGTTCCCAACCATAAAAGAAGCAGAACTTCTCTCAGCAATACATCAAATCAAACCAAACAAAGGCCCAGGAATATATAGTATCAGACCTAAAGATATAAAGCAACATGCAACTAGTTTAAGTCCTATCCTACTAAAACTAATAAATAAAATATTTAAAACAGGACAGATATCAAGTATGCTAAAGACCGCCATAATTACTCCCATATACAAACAAGGAAAAAGAAATTTAATCAGCAATTACAGACCCATAGCAATATTACCAATTATCAATCAAATTCTGGAGCGGATCATACTGAAGAAACTCACAGCATACACTGAGATCTTTAATATTATCTCCAAAACACAATATGGTTTTCAGAAAAATAAGGGAACAACATCTCTATTGGAAGACTTTACAGACGTAATTAATACCGCCTTAGACAAAAACAAAATAGCCATGGTAGTCTATAGATCTAACCAAAGCATTCGATACACTTACACATCAAACCTTGTTAGAAAAGCTGAGGCATGTTAGAATAGACGAGTCTCTTCACAGGTGGTTTACAAACTACCTCCAAAATAGAAAGTATATCACACTTATCGGATCAAACCGAAGCAGAGAGCTACCAGTAACCTGTGGAGTGCCACAGGGAGCTGTACTCTCCCCAACTCTATTCAACATTTACACGCACGATATTAATCAGTTACCACTCAAAGGTAAGATATTCCAGTACGCAGACGATATAGCAATAATATCCATCCATAATAACGCAAGCATAGCCCAAACAAATATGCAACATGATATAAATCTGATCATAGACTGGCTCACGAAAAACTCCATACACCTAAACTCAGAAAAGACAAAATTAATGATATTCAGAAATCAACTGACTCGATCAGTTGATTACAAATATATAACCATCCAACATCCACTTTCCAACACAAAAACACACAGAACAGCAAAACCACTACAATCACTCAGGTTGAAACAATACGATACCTTGGAATTTACCTCGATGCAGATATGAACTGGAATAGCCATATAAAACATCTACACAACAAACTCCGAACAATAAGTGGCAAACTTTACAGATTAAAAGACATAGTTCCCATACGCCTAAAAACACTAATATACAAAGCACTATGCCAAAATATACTAAGATACGCTATAACAACGTATGCTTTCCGTGCACCCTACAAATTAAATAGATTAATGTCGCTACAGTACAAAATGACAAAACTGATCTTTTGGGAACAAAGAGAAAATAACGACCTTATTAACATTGCAATGGCAGAACACAAAATACTGACAGCAAAACATTTATGTCACTATGCAGCCTTGCTAAAACATTATTTCGATGTCAACTACAGGACAGTTAGAAATACATACCGTATAACAAGACCTCAGACTACTAATTATATCACATATAAATACAATAATCACTACGGAAAGGCCAAGCGAAACTTCTACATCCCAGACATGATAAACAAATTACCTTTTGAATACAGAAACCTTACAAATTACAATAGCCTGAAAAGAGCTCTAAGGACATAGTACGAACAAGAAACCCGCACCCAAAATACCATACAAACTTAATGAAACACAATATATTCGCTCAGGCTTCCAGTTCAGCGACGCATCAGTACATTCCAATTTATTGTGCGTGTGTGTGGGGGGGGTGCGTGTGAGTGCGCGCGTGCGAATTTCTCAATCATAGATTCCGTAGCATCCTAACAGAGCAAAAAAAAAACAATACATAATAACCAACTAGTGTCATCCTCAGATAAGCTTACGTTTAAGCTTCGAGGATGAAAGGGAAAAAAAAAATTAGTTCTCATCCAAGATGTATCATATGTAACCAAATGCATGTAATGTACATATCACAAGAAAACCAATGTATGTATTATATGTAAACCAATGTACGTAATGTAAATATCACAAGTAAACAAATGTAAGTAATGTATCATATGTAAACAAATGAATGTAATGTATATAATAATTGTAACAAATGTATGTAATGTATATAATAACTGTAACAAATGTATGCAATGTAAAAAAAAATATTTTAAATGTAAATAATTTATTATTTTAAATAATAAATAATTGTGAAAATAAGGACACATAATATTCAGATATACACACATATATTAAAAATATATGTGTGTAATGTATCTGAGACAATAAAATGTTAAAAAAAATCTAATCTCGTATTATTAAAGGTATCTCTGAATTGAACTCTTCACTACATATCTTTTTGATATCGTAAATATGTCACGAATGCAGTTGCTATTATTCAGGTGGTTTCATATGTTTGTAATAGTAACGAGGGAGAAATATATTGAGAAATTTCAAATCATACTGGAAGACCATCATATTTTAGTGGACTTCAAAAAAACGTACGTCCTGTAAATTAAGAAAATTTTGAATCACTTTTATGGATATACGTACGCAACATTCAGGGCTCATATTTATGACTGACCTAAACTCCTTTCTTAATGCATCCAGTTAAGCAGTAATAAAAGTAACCTTTTGTACCTCTCATAATTATTTCTCTATTTGAGACTTAACTTTCTTTGGAAGTGTTTTTTTTTTTGTTTCCTCTTTGGTTAGGATATATATTTTTAATCCTGCATCTCTTCATGAACATAAAATATTAGTGGATTTGATTGGTCAGCATAATGTGATTACTGAAATATAAGTCTACTATTGCCCACCAATAACTGTAATACATTTAAAGGGCGAAAGTCTAATCTAATTTTTTACTAGAAGATATAAAATGATGACGCAATAATTTTATCATAATCTCATAAACACAAAATTTCATTATAGTATTCACCCATGCATATTTAGCTATCAATGTTAATATGTAGAATTTAAAGGTATAAACTTGTTCAAAGATATACTTGTTAACAACAAATTTGAATCGTTCCTGATGGGTTCAAATGCGCATGCGTTTTATCTCTGCCTCGTTTATGATTATACCCAATGGGTTCACTTGCCCTAATTAAATTAGGTGTATTTTGTATACCATCCTGACGAAAGAATGAAGGCATTGGCATAATTCTGTCTACTTATGCTAATGATTTTACTATTCATTTCAGTTCTTCTTTAATTATTTAGTTCACTTAACTCATTAATCTGTAGTGACTTTCTCCAATTCTTGGTTAAAACAGAATTAGTGAGAGAGCATCTTCTTGGAGAAGTCCAGATTTATTTCAAATACATTAAAAATATTGTTGTAGGAATCAGTGGGTGTGGCAGTTACATAGTTGAATATATTATATATTTCTATATTATTTCACAATTTATCTTATACCACATCGTGTTTCGATGTATGTTGTCATATGCTTGTTTATTGTATACAAATAGATGTACTTTATTAGCAAATTCAAAATGTTTTTCTATGACACTATGTTTTTCATAGTGTCTAAAGATATTTGAAATAGATACATTAATTTTTGTAATGAAAGGAGATTTTTTTTGCAGCAGAATGAAAATAGTGATACACTTCGGTAATTTTTGATATCATGAGATTTCGCGTTTTAAAAATTATACATAAATTGGCTGTGTTTACATCCACTGGGTTTTCTTATTTTCAATAAATTATCTTGATACATTTATACATATCAATTGTTTTAGGGTGTTTTTCTATCAATTATATTGTCTTCTTTTAATTTTCTGCTTGTATGTGTCTTCTTTTAATTATATTTATATCATCTTGTAGCTACAGAACCATCAGGCCCCTGATTCTTGCCACACACACACACACACACACACACAATAATTATAATATAATTACAATAATAATAACCTATAGCGATGTTGTGAGCTTCATATCGAATATCCTACTGAATAAAATTCAAACTGCTTACCGATAGAAGTAATTATAATTTTTATAATTCTGTCGTATATGACTATATTAATTTCGAAATAAAGTCAGAGCTATTATTTAAGGGTTTGGATAACATTGTTAATTTCAACTGCTAAAACGCAATCCTGATTTATTTCATACAAAAAGGATCCCTTTGTTCCAAATATTTCTTTTGACAACACTGAGTTCTCTGTTCAATATGTGATTTATTTTCTTAGAATATATGAAATATCTCTTGTCAAAAACGTATTATAATTATGACATTCTTAGTTTCTAATATATAAGGATTTCTCGTTCGGAAAATAATGTATTTTACCTACTAACGTTTATCTGTATACAAAGCCATCTGTCCAACAAGAGAAAATACTCATTATCACATCTGAAAATGTGCCCATAAGAGCTCCTCACTAAAAGTACTTGAGTCAGTAACAGAAAAGAGAAACACGATTCAGTAATTTTCCAATAAGCCAATTAACTTTTCTCACACTTTCACACAAGCATGCAGGCTGAAGCTGTTTAGATTTACGGTAGAAGAAATAAGTCTATCAATACAACTGAGACAAATTGCGTGTGTTCTTCTGATCAGTTTGCCTGTTTATGTATATGAAAAATCCGAGTTTTCCGGAAGAAAAACCTTTGTACCTCTGTATGAGAGTGGCTAACTCACCTTCGTTCGAAATTCCCTGATAAACATTCTTCGCGTCCTAGATGGGATAAGAACCCAGGTTTTTCTATCCAAAGAGCATTATCGAAACTTAGCCGCATTCACTCTCCACCGACTACACCTTCTACAATACTTCCACGGACACTGTTCATCTGATTGTGGATTTACTAAATCCACAAGCGATCTCTCTAATTTTCTTAATGAAACGAGTGAAGCAGCTATACACTCCTTCACAGTTCAACTCCAGATTCACTGAACGAATTACTTCTCCTAATTCTCCACCTCTTTCATTCTTTGTTGCTGTCCCATTCAAGAATCTGCCATCTTATGCATTTTCATAGGAATATGGTATATAACTATAAAACAAATACATAATACAAAAAACAAATATGTTTTATCTTACTGTATCATCCATTGTATTACAGTACTGAAAACTGATCAAATCAAACACCAATGTAAGAGATCTTGATTTAAGAAAAAAAAAAAACGATTTTCCAAATTTTTCAGAATATGTTATGTTTTAAGAATAAAAACACACGGACCATATTATTTCTGTACACGTTTAAAGAAAGTTCTATTGTCTATTATACTTAAGAAGTTTTATCAAAACGCTTACAATAAAGTGAGTTTATTTACCGAAAGGTGCAAAAGAAAACTAACTACAGCTGGACAGAAAAAGTAGTGTTCAATTCATTATGTTTACAAATCACTTTTAATATACTTGTTTTAATATTTTAATTACAAAAGACTTTAATATACTCGTATTAGTCATCATTATCTTCTAATACTCATCCTTTCTTCACAGCAAGATGCCATAGACCGATCCAATTGCTGTAAGCCAAAGAAAGTTATTATGCATTCATTGTTTAATTAAAAATGGAGATGACTACATATAATTTCATGTGTATAACCGTGACAATAGAAAGAAAAGAACCTGCACAGTTAGACAGTAGATGATATCAAAATGATTGGTTTTCCTTGCAAAACAGTATGTGAAAGATACTTTTTTTTTACTTCTCATTTCTGAGATGACTATCGCACCTCATTTTCCTAACCCCGCAGAGTAATGATCAAGAATTCTCGCTTCTCTCGATTTTAATTATTTTATGTAATCTACTTTGAGCTTTTATTTATTCCTTTTTTAATCTTAAATACTTTCGTACGCATTATTAAAAAATAGTTAAATTTTCTTACCCAAGGATGCTTCAGTGTACGTTTTATCCAGTAAATGATTTAGAAGCGCACCACTGCAAAAAAAAAAAAATCATCATTATATTCCTGAAAATTATCCTCAAGGGGATGCTAAGATAAAGTAAAGAATTTATATATTATTACTTATTGCTAACCATATTCCTCCTGATTAGTCTCCTATTTTCCAGGATATAATATTGTCAGATATCATTTATTGGAAAAAAAAGCCAAATAAAAAAAAGCTTCCTTTCAGCGAAGACAATTGATAAAATTTGTAATTTGTAATAAGGGATATTACAAATCCCTCCTTATATCCCAGCTAAATGTATTCAGATAAAGCACGTTTTTTTAAAAAAATATGGACCAGAGATCTTATGAGAATATAAAGTTTGGCTTCGAAGTTGCGTTGGACTGTATTATATAAAGAAATGTCTCTGTCCAGGAATCCTGTATTTGCCTTTATTAGTACTTTTGGTTCCAGTAGCCTCACAGCTTTATTAAATGTAGGCTCTCAACAAAGAGTGGACAGAAACCCTAAGAGAGCAAATTCTCGTTTTTAATAGCAGAGGAATTGTATGTCAAAAACTTGCATTTTTCATAAGTGAACTCTTGGGCAGGGAGTAAATGTAAGTACTGAAAAACACAGATCCAAAATGTATCATGTAAGACACACATAAGGATTTATTTATAATATTCCCTATGTCTGTCATTATACAGGTAGGTAAGCATTAATTAATGTATCAGGAGAAAGTAATATTGGCTCTTAGGACACAGGCACGGTTCACTCTTCGCATTCCATAATAAAATCGATGTGGAACTCTTTTTTACACTTATCATAAGCACTTCAGTGAGAATTAATGCATACAGTTTCAAATATCATTGGATCTCTGGGATGATTATTACTAAACTTGATCTATTTAAACCATCTTAAATTTTTCTTAATCGAAGTGAAATATATGATAGAGAGTTAGAAGACATTTCGTTTTCCATACACATCCATCCAAAGAAATTAATTCCTTTTTACTTCAATATTTGATACTTTGCGAAAACTTTGCTAGGCCTGGAAAAATTATGATAAACTGAGCATATGAGATGTTTGTTGAAACATGTTCAGTTCTTCCATGATTCATAACGTTTTCATGTAAACTGTATATTATCCCCCCCCCCCGACATACACACGAAGAAACTCTCTCGCGCAAATGGAAATTACACAGAAATTAGACATTAAGCAAGTTTTGAAGTTGTGCAGATATTATTTAAATTTCTGATTTCAATTTTTTAATTGCTTAAATACTAATAAAATAATGAAGCCTCCATAGGAAAGTTGGTGGCGACGATTGACCATATTTGTAAATAAGTGGGTTGGAATGATGTCTACGATAAGAAAAATATTTATAATGACTTTACATTTTAACGAAGTAGTGGCTGTCATATAGAAGTGGTTGGAGATTTCCCTCTTAGGACGTGGATTTTTCCTTCTACATCGGTCAGATGAGAAGGAAAAATTGTGTGTCAAAATCTGACTTATTTTGACACACACATCCAACTATGCGGATACAACATTCCTGATATTTTGTTAATTAGGTTTCGAAAAGCCAAGTTACTTTACAAGTATGACATTGAAACGACTTTGTCAAGTGAAGATGAGGGTGAATCAAGCAATAACAATGTGAGTATTATAAACAATCGTCTTTCATTCATTCTTGTTGTCATTCTCATCATCCGCTTTAACTTCTAAGAATGTTTCAGTGAACAGTAAGAAATATTTTGACAATAGATTTTGTGTAATGGTACAGTAGTGAACTATAATAGTACCAATAAACACCAGATCATAAGAAATATATGATACTTTAGAAGAATCAGATAACCTCTTGCATGCTCTGGTGCGGTATATCACAAAAGAGTACAGAAGATGGAATCATAAACACAGTGATTAAATAAACGTTTGTGAGGCAAATTCAGTGAAGATTTTAATAGGCATCTATTCCTTTCTTTTAAGAAGTTTTTTGTATATATAGAACACATGTGGAATATTTTAATATATATAATATATTTTAACAAAAGTTAATAGGGTAAAAATTTAACAGGGACTAGACTGAAGGATAGTTTAAAAAATTAAAGTTTATAGAAATCTTTTTCTGATACAAGGTCACTATTGCTTGAAACCAATAGATTTGAAAACAATAAACGTGGCGAGATATAGATATCTCTTAAATGCTTTAAACTTTCTGCACATACGAACTTTAGAAAATACATAAAAATGAAGAAAATGAGACATTCATAGAGACATAATGAAAACTTACGTAGATAGCGTAGTAATAGGCATAACTTCTGTAATACGATCCATAAACTCCGAAAAACGGCTGTCTATCCTAAGCAGCAAGAAAAATCATACATTTTCTCATTGAAAAATATTTGTTTATTTACATTACTTGCATCTTTGATAGCAATTACACTTGAGAAATTCTGAGATTCCTAGAACATAAATCTGATTGAGCCAGGCTCGAGATATGTTTTCTCAAAAAAACAATTTTAAAATCTCTATATGTGAGACAAACTTCCCCGCAAATTTAAAAAGGATAAAATCAGTTCGGTATTAATATTACAATGAATTGATAGTTTAGTACCGCAATTCATTTGACCGGTACAAATTACCACTACCAGATTTATATCTTTTCAGTTTGAGAAAACTTTTTCACTGTATGTGATTTTGTGGGAATCTTTATATCTTGTAATGAATATCTGTCAGTAAGCCGGCAGATGTCTCGAAGTTTTACAATAATACAAGTGATACATAACAAAGATGGCAATAAATTGTGTAAGGAAGTATTCACGATATTTTATGTTAGGAACCAATTAGATAAATAATTAATTACAAAGCGTCATATACCTAAGTGAAGCTGAAATATTTTTATTTATTGAAATAGTTACGCACAATAGAAAAGAAACATATTTTCAAGTTACTTATGTTCTCTAATAAGAGCATCCCCTTGCGACGAAATTCACTTCCCACCACATAAAGAGATCCTCAAATATTCATAACCACGACGAATTCGAACTGCATCCTGTTGATTTTAAAGCTGATACGTTAAGCATTCGTCCATACAAATAAAATTAAGTAGACTGCTTCGGATCTTTTCAAAAGAGCATTGCTATGACATGTTTTTTCTGTTATAAAAAAAGCAACAATTCGAATCTGAAGTATATGTTTCCTTATTTTCTCCTACGGATGAGTGAGATATCAGTGCAATTCCAAGACTCGATGCTTATTGATTTCACTTCTAAAAGCCAAACTGTGGTTTGGCTTTTAGAAGGTATCCAAGTTTTAGAAGTTTCTGTTATCCAGTTACTTCTTTCAAAATCAATCATTCAATCAATCAAATGGAAACATTATAATTCGTTATCATGGTATAAGGTGCCAGAAAATGTACAATTAATGTTTAATTGTAAATTAGTAGAAATCATAGAGGATTAAATGTAGGCATTAATTTTCAAGTGAGGAGAAAAATTATCCGCATATTTTCATAGATAACTACAGATTTTCATCCCGGTACATACTTTGAAACTGATATTATGGCCAAAGTGGTAAAGTTAATAGGACATTTTCTATCCACAAAATCAAAACCGGTTGCCAGGTGGCACTGCTAATTTTGTGTATATTGGTTTCTTCTAACCTGAGTGTGTCTCCAATAAATAAGGAAATTGGTAGCTGATAAATGCGCAGGTCAAATGGTTACTTTGTGCCTGTTAGTATCTTTCAATTCAGAAAGGGTAAGCTGCAAACGACTAGAAACCTCTTCATGACCATGAAATTGAATTGAGGTATGTGCACTGATTTTCAGCAATCAGAATTGAGCAAATGGGCAATCAGACTTGTCAAAATCATGTTTTGTATAGCAACCTACGTACACAGAGTCACTTTTTTACTTTTTTGACAATAAGAGATGCTTCGAAAAACAGCTTCAGAAATTTTTGTTATAATTTTTCTTGAATTCTAACAAAGTATTGCACAGAAGAATAATTTGTGTAACAAGAGCTGCCATTTATTTTTTTAAAGATCGAAGTGATATTTTTCAGAGGAGGTTTTAGAAATTATGTTAGGATCATCCGGTTTTATAGGTACACGAATATTTCGGTATGCGATCACAAAAAAAATGCTCTATATATTCCTCAGAAATAAATAGAAATATTAGGATATCCAACATTTGTCAGATTCATAACTAACTGCCATTTTGCGCTAATTTCAATGAGAGTAAATCACTTAAATCTTCTTGCGAAATAAATAAATGAATAACATAAAAATAGAAATACTTACGTATTGGCGAGCTACGCACTGATCAAACTGTAAAAAAATAGAAATACGTGCATTAATAGAATGTTTGTAAACAATAAGAACAGAATATTAAGGAAGGTGAGAGACTTCAGATACTTAGGTTCAACAGTGGAAGAAGATGGAGGAGCTGAGAAGGAAGTGGGATGCAGGATACAAGCAGGTTGGAGGAACTGCAGGGAGATGGCTGGAGTGTTATGCGATAAGAGGGTGTCGATCAATCTGAAAGGCAAAATTTATAGGACAGTAGTGAGGCCAGCTATGACATATGCTATAGAAACTGTGGCTCTGAGGAAAAATAACATTAGCAGGATGGAAGTAGCAGAGATGAGAATGCTTACGTGGATGTGCGGTGTGACCAGAAAGGATCATCTGAGAAATGACTATGTCAGGGCAACAGTGAAAGTTACGAACTTAGGAGCGAAAATACAGGAGGCAAGGTTTAGATGGTTTGGTCATGTGATGAGGAGGGAGGACGAATATGTGGGAAGAAGGGTCATGCAGATGGATGTGCAAGGAAGGCGGAAGCGTGGGCGGCCAAAGAAGAGATGGAGGGAGCTGGTAGAAGAGGACTTAAAGATGAAGAACTTGGATGTGGTGACAGCCCAAGACAGGAAGGTGTGGAGGAGACTCATAACAAACAGTGACCCCACTTAAGTGGGAGAAGCTGCAGAAGAAGAAGAAGAAGAAGATTAATTTAATATTAATACAAAAAGTTAAATAAAGTGATTCTTATCCCAACTAAAGATTATGGAATGATTAAGATTAAAATCGCAGTTTCATCGGAATATTCATTAGTGAAGCGCTGAATAAGGAACTTTATTTTAGGATTGGGATCTTCAGAGTTTTATTTTTTCGTCGAGGCATATATATTGTTTATTTAATGAAATTTAATGTGAGAAAGAGAGAGAGAGAGAGAGAGAGAGAGAGAGAGAGAGAGAGAGAGAGAGAGAGAGAGAGAGAGAGAATTTTACCGTAGTTGATGCAGTACCACATAACCCAGCAATAAAGTCTGTTTCCGCTTGAGCAGGATCTCTACAAGCAGCAAATGCAGTCCTTAACTGTAATATAAACCACAAATATGAAATATTTACAAAGTAAATGGCTATTAATCGTTTAATAGTCATAGTAATAATAATGAATATTAACCATAAAAATATTGCTGCTGAGCAATTCGGATTGTGATGTACTATAATTGTAATAAAACTTTTTTCATTCAATTAGAGTATGGAAATATTGAAATCAATATTATTAAAGAGACTTTCAAATAAACGATTACACTTTCTTAAACACGACTTTAAATTTTAAGATGACATTGAATTACTTTCAGTTAAGATCCATTACAACAACATGTAATGTGTTTCAAGGGAAATATTAAGCTATTCCCTGAAAACACCTTTGATTTATCTCACAAATATTGAGATCGATTCGTTCATCGTGTCATTGAAACCAAGTTCATCATCAATGAAATATCTGTAGATCAAGAATAATAACCATATCCAATAAGAATAATTACTGTTTCATGGATAATAAAGGACTGAATGACGAAATTAGTTCTACTGGAAAAGCTTTTTTCTTCCTATAGAGTTTTTCACTTCTTTCGAACTACTATAACAATCGCTGACTACTACTACTATAACATAGAGACAGCATTAGCAGAAATGGTGTTACGAATAAACTTCATTTGCCCGTAAAATCTTTTCCTGCTTATCCGAAATGCAGATATCAATTATACACAATTGGCACATGTTCGTCTTCTTATTCTGCGTGAATATTTCAGCAGATAGAGGAGAGAATTTCTTCGACGGCATGCGCGACAACACTTAGTCATCTTTTTATAAGAAAACTTGGGCGCCGTAGGAGTCTCCCTGGTTCCTACGGCGCCCAACCCCCCGAGTTCCGGACTGGTAGGCCGGTCCGCTTTGAAATCCGAAAACTCAAATTTTGAAGACTCGATACTCAGGGTAGCCCCTGCGTTACTAAACGTTTCAAAAAACGTCACATAAAAACGTGACATAAAAAGGCTGTATCATTTTATATAGATGATAGATATAATACATTGTTCTCGTTCTCGTTCTCGATTTATAATGGTATTTTATTTTGTCTTTACCTGCAAGTGAATAGTTGGCACAACATTTCCACGTCCGCCAAAATCTTTCAACATTAGTTAGTTATTCACATTTGACGTCACTGGTGTCTTATAGTCTTTGTGGAGTGAAGCTTTATGTTAGACGTGGTAGGGCCGCAAAGAGCAGGTGCTCATTGCATACAGAGTTAGTAGGAAAATCACAAACATCTATGTCCATAGTTGGATTCGAACGCACACCTGCTTGGCTGGAGAACTCGATATGCTAATCACTCAGTAGGAAAACATTAGCTGGAATCAAAAACATAAGGGATAGGAGATATCTTCATAACTAGCAGGATATCTGTAAACTTTTCGGCAAGAGATCATTTTAAATGCAAGAAATATTTTTGAAATCCAATTTTAATAAACAGAATTGACGTTATTAGTTATTTAGTGTGATATTCTGATTAACTAATAAAGTCAGTTCTGTTTATTAAAAAAAAAAAGATTTCAGAAAATATTTCGGGCATTTAAAATCATCTCTTGTCGAAAATTTATACTACGATCTCACGAATCATAGTAAAAATCTTCGACAAGCGATCATTTTATATGCCTGAAATAATTTCTGAATTTTTTTTTTATTTAACAGAATGACTTTATTAGTTAATCAGTGTGATCGTAGTATAAAATGTGGCGGTATTATTATATAATGATGTATTGTAACTTACCGTGTATCCATACGGATAATAATATGGGTAATTAGAAACACATCGATAATTGCTAGTTTGAGAAACTCTATCACTTGTACCTGAAAGAAAAATATAAAATACGTTTTGGATATCTCAAAGATTTTTTAACATATTTTAGGATTACTATAGATATTTTGTATAATCTTTATGAAGTAAGATTTTGTTCTTTGGAAATGTTTACAGATACGTTTACTTATATACACATCTGATTAAATCAAAAGAATGTGCTTAAAAATTAATGTAATTAAATCATTTATAAAATGGACCTCAAGTGTCTTCAAAATATAATTTTAATTTACAATAAAGGATTACTTATTTAATTGCACATGCAATAAAGTAGCAAATTCACTCACCACACACGTATGCATTTAAAGCTTCTCGTGGATTTGCAAGAATTACCCACCATCGTTTCTTTCTCACCAGTATTTCTTCCTGTTCTGTAGAGAAAAGCACAGCAAAAAGAACACTAGAAAACAACAGCAGCCTAACAGTACTCATTTTTAAAAATAAAGAGCTAATTCCGAAGACAAACGAAATTTCAACAACATTTATAAACAATAAGCACAGACATGCGTGGACTTCTTTCTTTATTACTTTCTGTTTAGCTAGGCGATTTAATAAGAAATGTTAGTCAAGAATGTTTGTTTTATTGTTTTTCTCACGTATAAAGCAGCATAGAATTCATTAAAGAGGTAAGTAACTTTGACGTGATATTGTTCGTTAAGATTTCGTAAAGGTGATCTAAAAGTATAATACATTTTATCTGGAAATAATGCATATTCGTTATTTTTCCCAAACAAATTACGTGACCTCACTTTGATTTTTTAGAATGCTGATATTCAGTTTACACGGTTATGTTGGTCAATGAAATGAAATGTTGTCGGAAAAAAAAATGTACACTGCTTTAGTTAGACAATCTGAACAGCTATTTGGGTTACTTAAATTTATAGCCAAGGAAATAAATGCTGTGACAACCGATTTGATTGTCTCTCAGTAGAGTGTGTTCTTTCTGTTCGTTTTGCTGTGTTGTAACATTAATAACTCCTGTTTCAGTGAATAACCAGAGAATCCTGATATTATCAAAGTAGTTTTGCTCCTCAAAATTGATGTGTAGGTCTTCAATATGCACGTTTCTGGTGTAATGTGACACTGAAGTGAAAATTATCTTTCACTTAAAAAAGACATTCACAAATATCCACACCACAATTGGGTATTAGAACGAACCCACGAAAGAGGAATGACAGGGAGTTATGCACTCAGTGATGTTGTGGACAGGATTTTGAATTAAAGAAAAGATTTGTTGTATGCATGTAATTATGGATTGGGCGATTGGCCGAGATGAGATGAATAATATTCGTGGTGTACCATCTGTTTATGTTCACAGTACTAGTAGTGGTAATATTAATTAGAATGCGAGAGTGATGATGTCAAAATGCTTAGCTGTGAAGTGTAGGGGCTCTTCAATATGCAAGGCGGTAAGGTGGGAATGGTAATCTAGTAATCATTACCAGGCAGCATATCAAGCACAGAGGATTATTCAAGATTGCTATACAATGTCTAATGTGTAGACTAGACATCGCAGACAGAAAAAAAAGAAAAAGAAAAAGAAAGCAGAAAAAAAGTTCTATTCGATTTTTGTTCACTTTGGTCGCATTCTCACTGCATAAAATTTTCTTTCAAAATCAACTAAATTGAAGCCAAGTTAGAAAATATCCACGATTCCCTGCTCAACGAATAATCACTGGTCACCAATAACAGTAAGGTCCGGAGTCGCATCATGTTGAAGGTGAGAACTCTATCAAGACCAAAAAATAAAATAAGCACCATTACCCTAAATTTCGACATAAAAATGACGAAACACTGAAGCATGACATCACCATACTAACCAAAATATACGGTTTAGGTCCCAGAAAAATCAACAGATGTTAGCTCTTCTTACCCACGAACAAAAGAATTTATGATACTAACTTCGCGCAACTGAGAAAAGTAACCTGTGGTACATCGGAAAGTGAATCAGAAGTAATGACGGTTGGGAACAACATTAAAGTACTTCTCTTCAAGAAAATCGTCAATGCATCGAAAATCGATTTCCAAAATTCCAAAACAGGAAACTTCCAAAAGCCGTGATTGCCATTTGGGAACTCACGGCTTTTGGTCTCTTGCCAAAGTAGTTGGCCATAACGTTTGTCCAACACAGCTTCCTACGCTGTTACACCTGTTACACCCAAATGGAACTATTGCGTCGAAACACGATTTTCCTGGCCTCCTACTATAACTGTGAAACATTTATTAGTATAATCAGCTATGCATGCATGCATGCATAGCTGATTATACTAATAAATGTTTCACAACTTTCAATACTCGATGTCTCTCCGACTTTTTATCAGAATGTGATCAGAAATTTCCAGTTAAAAGTACACCCTATAACGTTCCTTAGCCCTCGCAACATTTCTCCAATCGCCTAAATATTTGCGCTCCGCAGTTAACCGATGTTCTATATCACCTCTTTATGCCTTCTTATTAGACAGATATTTACCCTTTACAATGGAAATTCCTAAATCCAAACCACCTATTCCAAAGACAGGTGATAAATCTAAACCATTAAACTTCTGCCAAACTCTCTTACCTCAATCCTTTCAAAGTAATAGAGAAAACCATCAACACCCAACTCCTATGCAACCGTGGAGTTACTAATCTTATAAACGAACGCCAGTATGGATTAATCCTATGCTGATCAAAAGGGGGGGTATGTTCATCTATTTCACCCACCTATGGATAAGTACTTCAGAAAGATTTTGGAGAATTTCAAGTAATTGCACTTGATATTTACAAGGTTACTAACGGGTTGTGGTTCAGGGACCTGTCAAGTGAGCTCAGTAATTTTTCTATGCCCATTGCTTTAGCGACTGGGTTGCCAGTTTTCTCCCTGAACGCACACCGCTAGTGATGGTGAAAGATTCCCTATCTTTTCACAATGTAACTAATGCTGAGGGGCCGCAAGTTTCTGTCCTCTCATCCATTCTATTTTTTCAATATATCAGTGATCTGATCCAGTTGACTACCAATCCAATTAACAGTTTCGCCGACGACAGTACACTACGTTTTTCCTTCCCTCTTGGGAAACCTGGAACCAGCAGATCAACGAAGTTCATGTGGCATCAACCTATGCAACCATACATTCTGATCTTCAAACCATTTTTTAATGTATTCAGATAACTCTGTAAATTCTGGCAACACAGTCCACCCAATCACCACCCTACAACCATTGTGTTTGTCCTAGTCCTAACACCATTGCTGACCAAACACTTATATAATTGCCACGGATGACCCATTATTGTCTCCGTTCCTGCATCTAGTGAAAACATCTTCAATCTCTATCCTATAAAACTCTTTAATAACTTATATGCATCTATTGTCCCCTCTTTTTCGCCTATCAGTTAGTTTTTGAAGCCCATAGACAATCAATCTATTAAAAAGTAGAAGCATTAAAATTACTTGACACTCTCTTTGTTACTCGCCTCAGGATCCCATTCACTACTTCTTAATATGCACAGAGTTCACTTGAGCATATCCTCTGTTCATCGGCATTGAATTAATCCATACAGTAGTTCTATACGGAACAATGAAAATACTTCTTCGAAAGTTATTGTTATTATTATTTTCATTGCACTGGCATCCCTAAAGAGTCCGAACATTTCTCGCGGAAGTGCTGAAATATTTGAACTCTACCTCCAAAAGCCCATAGGACCATAGTAGTGCCATGTAATCCAGATTTGGACGCATAAATGAATAATAATAATAAGTCTTTTATCTTTGCATATTAATGTATTATTCAGTAAGCAATTAATCCCATGCGATACGTTGGCAAAGTGCGATATGTCCGTCGAACTACAACTCTATATTTTAACGCTCTCAAATCAGTAACTTAAATCAAATTGTGGAGTACATTTCCATCAAAGTTTAGGATCTGTTTTCATCCCAAAATGAATATTTTTTCAATCTTTTAAAACAATTCTGCAAGCTCTATACTTCTCCTTGATTATTTATTATGCTACCGAGTTTTGCATTATCACCATCAACAAAAAACCGAATTTTCCTCTTCACGTCACTTCCTATATCATACATGAACAAATTAATCAGTAATCGTCCAAGAAAGAACTCTGCAGCACATCGCTGATTACCTGCTTTCTTTCGGATTCTGCTATTACTGTATAAAATACCCTTTGGCTAATGTCTGTCAGACTCCATCATATACATCACAACTTCTTCAAAGTTTCTCAACCGATTTCCATTTAATATACTGTCAAATGCCTTTCAAAATCAAGCGCTGTCATCTTGTAGCCATTTCCTTTATCCATCTCAGCCATAATTACATCACAAAAAGTTAATAAATTACTAAGACATGATCCTTCGCAAAACCATGCTGACATCCGTAGTGTATTATATTCTTATCGGTGCATTTCTGAATTCTGTCTTACTAAATTTTCCAATACCTTTAACACCATTTCAGAGATATCGACTTTTTCATAATTTGCCTTCTTTCATGCAACGGAATTATTTTACCCTCTTTACAACCTCTTGGGATTTTATCAAAGCTGAAACTTAAACACATAGTCAGAAAGTCAGAAGCAAAATCAATTCTACCCTTCTTTCCAGTAATAATCTATCTGATATTTGATCTAATATCACACTCATATTTGAAATATCATAAGTACTTTCAGTTCATCACGCTTTATTCTTGCGTACGTTCCTGTCACATCCGCTACAGCAATATCCTCACTTGGAGATAGACCATTGCAAAGTGGTGGCTTAATAACTATTTTGTCTGTTTCTGTCACCTTGCTGATATCAGCACTCGTTAAAGTTATTCTTCCCGATCATGATTTTGCTTCCTTGCCAAGGGAATAGTTTTTTGTCTGATCCTTGCCACTGGTGAACTTTCCGATCACTTTTCTCCTTATATACACTACACAAAACTTTCCTTTACTTTAGCTCCTACTTAATCTTTCCATTAATCCATCTAAAGTCCGCTGATTTATCTTGCTGTCATGGGTACACAGTCAGATATTACATCTGTCAGAATAACCCTTGATGATCTCCATTGACAACTTTTTTCCCTTTCATATTCTTATGCCATGGCAGTATTTCAAACTGTCTTCTGGTCTAGCCATAATCACCTGCTCAGTGTTTCGACATAAACCCATAATTAAATGGAAAATACGCATGTTTCACGACTTTCCAAGTCAAGATTTGGTGATCTATCTCCCCATTCGGAGGCAATGTGATAACCATGGTTATGGACAGATTATTTTTATATCTGGTCCACACAAGATATATCTGGGGCCACAAGACCTATAGTACACTAGTGCTGCGTATTTGCAAGAGGAAGAGAAGAAATGAGGAGTCTGCTTACATTTTGCTTGAACAGCTGAAGATTTTAATCTTTGGAAAAGGTAGAGTGAGGGAAAGTGTTCCAAAGAACAAAAGTAGATGGAATAAAAGATGAGGTAGTGAGGCTGGTTAGGTGAGTTTTAAGATGGACTGTAAAAGGATGTTGGTTAGCAGTGGCTATTGTTTTAATAATTACCTAATGGCTCTAATTAATTACTTAATAATTACGTAATAATAGTCACACAGTAGTTACCATAAATAAAATGTACTTTGTTCATTGATGTACTCCATATCAGAATCATAAATATATATTTGGTCCACTATATTGTCCTTGCGGGATGAAAAATCCCAGATAAACTGGGGGAAAAAAACCCTGCTGCTTACGCCCAAGACCGGCTAACTTGTCTATGGCTGAGGAAAATCCTTAAGCTCCTCACGTCGTCGACGGGAATGTAACCTAGGACACTCCTTCCCCAGGCATTTGGTTGCGAAGCGCATGCCACTAAGCTAACCGCGCGAACATCATCTGTGTGATAGCTTAGAAGCATACGCAAAATATTCATAATCTCTCTCTCTCTCTCTGGTATGTTCCTTTTCCCAATATATATTTCACGTATTATCTCTCATACAATAGTTTCGCTTTTCAAGTCATTAGTTTCTTATTCACATGTGATGTCATTTTGATGACGCATGGTTATTCACGTACCTCATTTTGAGAGTGAAGCATTCTATTAAAAGAAGAGGTAGGGCCGCAGATATCCTTTCCGCAAGGAATTGGTAGGAAAATCCAAACGTTCCATTCCCTAGGCGGGATAGGAACCCACAGCCTCTTACTGGAGAGGGGGGGGGGTGGACGCAAGCCACTCGACCAACCAGGCCGAAAAGTCATCAGTGCTAGCCAAAACAGTAATCATGTTCATCTCACAGTGTTTTGTTTCCATAGAATTTCAATACTATATTTTCGCAGCAGAAACAAGATTTAGCCGAGTCTCTTTTCGCATGACTACTTACTCTCCATCTTTCATTTAGTCATATGTTCTTGTTTCTGACCTCTCGACTTTTTTTTTCTTTTTTCAGCTCTGCTAATCACTCTACCACTAAAGTATGCTATGCCTTTCATAAGGTCATCTTCGTTGTCCTAAACTTCTACAACTTCACTTTCAACAAAATCAAAGATCCGGTTACTTTCTGTACTTTCCTCCGCACTCTAGACTTCACTATTACGTGCTTCACTCTTCCACACCAATGGCACTTACTCTTCTAACATCTATTATTAGTGATGAAGATGATTCATTCTGATACATACCAACCAGTTAAAAGCCAAATGAAGTGATTTTTCTTTTTATACTACCTAACAAAGTTTGGTAATCTAGATGCTTTTAGCATCATGCAAGAGAAAATCCAGCTCAAGGCTCAACCATTGCACCTTTGAAGCCACCGGATGCTCCAGGTCATGCCACAAATGTTCAATATACTTTTGATCAGGGCTCTGTGGTACCCATTCAATGCGATCACGTTCATGTCCACAAATCACACAGTTACAGCAGCAGCCTTATAATACTGCATTGTTTTGTTGTAAGAGACAATAATCATTTCTCTAGAAATTCCACAAAGTAGGAAGCATTTCATTCTCCAGAATGTTCAGACACCACTCAGAGTTCTATATTCGCAGCACCACAAAATGTGGTTCGAGGAAAAACCAGGAAATACAGCAACATACTAGCTGATCACCACGACCACCTCCAAATTTCATGGCTAGAGTTACGCATTCTGGTAAGAGAAGTTCATCGGGTATCCGCCATATTCACACAGGTTCATCTGCTCGGTGGAGGGTGTAACATGATTCGTCATTCCATAGCACAACTTATCGAGCTTCTTCATCCCACTGTATATACTGTTTGCACCAATAAAGCTGCATGTTGGTACGGGTAATATGGGGTTTGCATATTGCGGTTCTACCATGGAAATCTATGTTGCGAACTTTTGTTCTGAATGTTTTTGTGCAGTTTCATGTTCCAGTCGATGCTAAGAAATTGGTCGACAAATGGCAGATTTTACATATTATCCTTCGTAGCACCCCACGGTCATTTTCGGTGAGTCTGGTGGATCATCAAGCATGAATGGTGCTTGGCTCGATTCCCTGTCCCTCTATCTCGGTATCGTATCACTCATTTGTGACTTGTGTAATACTCGATTTTTTTAAACAGTTAGTCGATCAGATAGGTCTGCAACATGACAGCCTATAACAACGCCTTTTTCGAACTCCGTTAATTCCCTTCTAGCAGCCATTTCACCTGGACACGGTTATATTGACTTCAAAGCATAATATTCCTTCAATTTATACGCTATAAACATGTTAGTCGTTTCATGGCAACATTCACCATGCCCATGGGGTGTCCGTTTGATTTCTTTCAAAGACGCGTATGTATGTATATTATTTCTGGGAAAACTCCCATGTTGTATATGTATGTATATAACGCGTATGTATATTTGTAGCGGTATTAATTTGAGGAGTATGACGCTCCTAATCAGCACAACTGTGTCCGGTTGATATGGCTGCGAAAAGGAACTGACGTAGTTTCAAAGAGGCGTTGTATTAGGATGCCATGTTGCCAGGTCGGATCTGTTCTTCAAACTGTTGATTTTTGGTGCATCACAGATCACTAATCAGCAACCCCATACTGTGTTTGAATTGCATGGAGCCAACTGCAAGTGGTACCCGCAACGGACGACCCGCCAACCATACCGATCTTAACCGTAGGTTACTACGAAGGATAATATGCCCCCCCCCTCACCATATGTCTGCTGAAACATTGGATGCGCATTTAGGGAATCGATTGGAAGACGAATCCGCCCCAAATCCTGGAAACCATCACGGGTTTCAATGGTAGGTTTCTAGGTCACCACACTTAACTGGCCTTCATAGAACCGTTAACTCAACCGTATCGAAATCAGTAGGATAAATTGGAGCGTCGAGTAAGCCCAAGGAAATTCCGCCATCAGCACCTCATTATATGCCTACAAGAAGAATAGTTCAAAATTTCCATTAATCGCAATTGTAAAGTATGGTATGCCTTAATAGGATTGCTGCCATCATCGCAGCGAACGGAGGTCTTTCAACCAATTAAGTTGGGAGGCTTGGCTGTTTGTTCCTCACATTATGGTATCCGTTGACTTCTTTCCAAGCAGTGTATCTTCTTGAATATTGTAATGCACCAATTATGACTATGCTGCCATTATTAGGATTTCCCATCTATCTCGATAATAGGCTTTATCTGGAGTAAAGTGTTCATCCGGCTATCGTAGATCTGTCATTTGAAATCCATCCTAAGAGGTCATACTGCTAATTAATTCTTATCAATTTCGTCTGTAAGCAGGTATTTGCTCCATTGGCCATTTGTCTTACAAACATGTTCAAACCACTCTCTTGCTCTCTCTTATAAACAATAAAATGTTTGGTTCTTGAAAACGTTTCTAATTATATTGACACAGTCCAGTATTTTGTTCGTAAAAATCTTTTTATTTTTCTTCCATCTGATGAGTGATGAGTACATTTACTCTCTCATCAGAAGCTAGTGGTTTGAATTCTCCGTGGACATGGATGTTATTGGTTGTCTTTCGGTTGTAGAGAAATTTCATTTTCCATTTTCAGACCACTACCTCCACAACTGTGATTTAGTGGCGTAAAGTAGATTTAAAGCTTTAAGGTTGGTATATGTAGAGGGATTTTGTGATTATGTAAAAAAATTAAAAAAAATATTAAAAAATATAAAATTAAAAGTAAGTATCTATTAAAATACTTAGTCCTCCTTTGGTAGTGATGTACGCCTGATGTTAACCGAAGTTTGAAAAAGGGGCAAAAACAAGTAGCAACGTTTTATGTAGCTCAAACTCACTAATGACTGTAAATATAACGTACATTACTACATTATGTTTAGAGTCATTAGTAAGTGCAAACATAACGTATTACTACCGTGGAAGGAATAAGACGTTTTTTAGAATTATTATTTTTTTACATTATTTTTTTTATTTAACTTAAGTAGATCTTTCATTTAGATTTTTTGATTATGGACATTATATCTTTGAACAAGTTTATACTTATAAATGCATATTTAGCTATCGATGTTAATATCTAGAATTTAAAAGTATAAACTTGTTCAAAGGTATAATTATCAACAACTAATCGTTTCTGATGGGTTCTTGAAATGCGCATGCATTTTATCTTCGCCTCGTTTATGACTATACCCAATAGGCTTACTTGCCCTAATTAAATTAGATGTATTTTGTATACCATTCCAACGAAAGAATGAAGGCATTGGCATAATTCTGTCTGCTTATGCTAATGATTTTGCTATTCATTTCAGTTCTTCTTTAATTATTTAGTTTACGTAAATCATTAGTCTCTAATGACTTTTTCCAATTCTTGGTTAAATCAGAGTAGGTGAGAGAGCGTCTTCTTGGAGAAGTCCAGATTTATTTCAAAAACATAAAAATATTGTTGCAGGAAACAGTGGGTGTGGCAGTTACATAGTTGAATATATTATATGTTTCTGTAGTATTTCAAAAGTTATCTTATATCACATTGTGTTTCGATGTATATTGACATATGCTTGTTTATTGTATACAAATATTACATGTCGTTTATTAGCAAATTCATAAGGTTTTTCTATGAATTGTGAAAACGTGATAATATGAACAGTTGTGAATATTACCTTACAGAAATCAGAATCACAGTGTCTAAAGCTATTTGAAATAGATACATTAATTCTTTGTAATGAAAATAGAGTTTTACAGAAAACAGCAGATGGAAAATAGTGATATACTTCTGTAATTTTTGATAATAATGAGATTTCGTGTTTTCAAAAGTATATATAAATTGGCGGGGTTCACATCCACTGGGTTTTCTTATTTTCGATAAATTACCTTGATTAATTTATACATATCAATTGTTTTTCTATTAATTATATTGTCTTCTTTTAATTTTCTTCTTGTGTGTCTTCTTTTAATTATATTTATATCATCTTGTAGCTACAGAACCATCAGGCCCCTGATTCTTGCAACACACACACACACACACACACACACACACACACACACACACACACACACACACACACACACACACACACACACACACACACACACACACACACACACACACACACACACACACACACACACACACACACACACACACACACACATTGTATACGGCATAGGAAAACCGATACCACCTCTATATGAAATTACCTAACACACCTTCAACTAAATACACCTAATGATGATTACTTGTGTCTTAGATGAAACCTTTTGTGTTTCATAACCTTTGTTCAGCGTTCGGTTAACTATAACATTTACTCAAGTCAGGTGCACTACTTATTTAGAAAATTTCGATGTGTAGGTGTGTGCAATGTATCTTGTCTAATACTATAATGAGAAAGCAAATATTCTAGAGATGCTTACTTAGATAAAAAAAATACCAACAATGTCACACAAGGGTTTCCATAATCACGTACTACCTGAGCTACTTGGAAAGTTTTAGTCTTCATAAATGCTATCATACTTTATAGTTGATGGTATTTGCTTTGTTGACGTTTTGAACAATCGCTATAGGCTACGAAGGTATAATACAATCTAAAGAAAGTTTACAATTTATTATGTTTAATTGGATTCGTATTTATGAATCGTATTTTATGAAATGGTATGTTCAAAGAGTATTGATGAAGATAATTCTCACAAATCTTTCAAGTTATGTATGTAATTAAATAGCGGAAAATATATAATATTTTGTTATATTTGTCGGTTAAAATATTTTGGTATGATAAGGAAATCAATCACTTTTTTTTTTTATATTTTTTTTGAATACAATAAAAGGAGTGATTTAATTGTATTCAAGTGTAATAATTATATTATAATTACAATAATAATAACGTATATCGATGTTGTGAGCTTCATATCGATATCTTACTGAATAAAATTCAAACTGCTTACCGATAGAAGTAATTATAATTTTTATAATTCTGTCGTATATGACTATATTAATTTCGAAATAAACTCAGAGCTATTCTTCAAGGGTTTGGATAACATTGTGAATTTCAACTGCTAAAACACAATCCTGATTTATTTCATACAAAAAGGATTACTTTGTTCCAAATTTTTCTTTTGACAACACTGAGTTCGCTGTTCAATATGTGATTGATTTTCTTAGAATATATGAAATATTTCTTGTCAAAACGTATTATAATTATGGCAGTCTTAGTTTCTAATAAATAAGGATTTCTCATTTGGAAAAGAAAATATTTTACCTGCTAAATTATATCTGTATAAACCACAAATCTGTTCAAAAAGAGAAAATGCTTTATATCGCATCTGGAGTTGTGCCCCTAAGAGGTCCTTTCTAAAAGTACTTGAGTCAGTAACAGAAAAGAGAAACTCGATTCAGTAAGTTTCCCACAAGCCCATTAACTTTTCTCACACTTTAACACAAGCATGCAGGCTGAAGCTCTTTAGATTTACGGTGGAAGAAATAAGTCTATCAATACAACCCAGGCAAATTGCGTGTGTTCTTCTGATCAGTTTGCCTGTTTTTGTATATGAAAAATCCGAGTTTTCGGGAAGAAAAACCTTTGTACCTCTGTATGAGAGTGGCTAACTCACCTTCGTTCGAAATTCCCTGATAATCATTCTTCGCGTCCTAAATGGTATAAGAACCCAGGTCTTTCTATCCAAAGGGCATTATCGAAACCTAGCAGCATTCAGTCTCCGCTGACTGCACCTTCTACAATACTCCCACGGCCACTGTTCATCTGATTGTGGATTTACTAAATCCACAAGCGATCTCTCTAATTTTCTTAATGAAACGAGTGAAGCAGCTATACACTCAGTTCAACTTCAGATTCACTGAAAGAATTACTTCCCCTCCTCCTCCTCCTAATTCTCCTCCTCTTTCATTCTTTGTTGCTGTCCCATTCAAGAATCTGCCATGTTATGCATTTTCATAGGAATATGGTATATAACTATAAACCAAATACAAATGTTCTATCTTACTGTATCATCCATTGTATTACAGTAGTGAAAACTCATCAAATCAAATACTAATGTAAGAGATCTTGATTTAAGAAAAAAAAAAACGATTTTCCAAATATTTCAGAATATATTATGTTTTAAGCATAAAAAGCACACGGACCATATTATTTCTGTCCACGTTTAAAGAAAGTTCTATTGTCTATTATCTTAAGAAATTTTATCAAAACGCTTACAATAAAGTGAGTTTATTTACCGAAAGGTGCAAAATAAAACTAACTACAGCTGGACAGAAAACGTAGTGTTCAATTCATTATGTTTACAAATCACTTTTAATATACTTGTGTTAATATTTTAATTACAAAAGACTTTAATATACTCGTATTAGTCATCATTATCTTCTAATACTCATCCGTTCTTCACAGCAAGATGCCATAGACGGATCCAATTGCTGTAAGTCAAAGAAAGTTATTATGCATTCATTGTTTAATTAGAAATGGAGATGACTACATATAATACATGTGTATAACCATGTCAATACAAAGAAAATAACTTGCACAGTTAGCTAGTAGATGACATCAAAATGATTGGTTTTCCTTGCAAAACAATATGTAAAAGATACTTTTTTTGTACTTCTCATTTCTGAGAAGACTATCGCACCTCATTTTAGTTACCGCAGAGTCATGATCAAGAATTAAAACAACAAACCCATCGTTTGATTGAAAGAGGAGAAAATGTATTTTCGGCATTGACTGCCGATCAGCATACTTTGTTGTTAGTTAAGTAAAATTTACATAATAATTACTCGAATAATTATCCTACATAATTACTTGTAATAAAACAGTAGTTTTAATTGAACGGATAACCACTGTTTTAATATGAAAAGTAAACAAAATTTAAACATTCCGCAGTGTTTACATCACTGAAAATATATATCTGCGTGGCAAATTTTTTAAAGGTTTAAACTACTTTGAATGTTTGTAATCTACTTTGACCTTTTATTTCTTCCTTTTTTAAATCTTAAATACTTTCGTTCGCATTATTAAAAAAATAGTTAAATTTTCTTACCTAAGTAAGCATCATTGCGTACATTTTATCCAGTATTTAGTCTAGAAGAGCACCACTGGAAAAAAAAATCATCATATTCCTGAAAAGTATCCTCAAGGGGATGCTAAGATAAAGTGAAGAATTTATATATTATTACTTATTGCTAACAATATTCCTCCTGATTAGTCTCCTAATTTCCATGATATAATATTGCCAGATATCATTTATTGAAAAAAAAAGAAGTGCCATATTGAAAAAAAAAAGCTTCCTTTCAGAGAAGGCAATTAATAAAAATGAGGGATATTATAAATCCATCCTTATTTCACAGATAAATGTATTCAGATATAGCACGTTTTTTAAAAAAAATATGGACCAGAGATCTTATGAGAATATATACATTGGCTTCGAAGTTGCATTGGACTGTATTATATAAAGAAGTGTGCTCTGTCCAGGAATTCTGTATTTGCCTTTATTAGTACTTTTGATTCCAGTAGCCTCACAGCTTTATTAATATAGGCTCTCAATAAAGAGTGGACAGAAACCCTAACAGAGCAAATTCTCGTGGTTTAATAGCATAGGAATTGTATGTCAGAAACTTGCATTTTTTCATAAGTTAACTCTTGGACAGTGAGTAAATGTAAGTACCGAAAAACAGAGATCCAAATTGCATCATGTAAGACAGACATAAGGATTTATTTATAACATTCCCTATATCTGTCATTATACAGGTAAGTAAGCATTAATTAGTGTATAAGGAGAAAAAAATATTCGCTCTCAGGACACACGCACGGTTCACTCTTCGTATTCCATAAAAAATCAATGTGGAACTCTTTTTACACTTATCATAAGCACTCCAGTGAGAATTAATGCATACAGTTTCAAATATCATCTGATCTTTGGGATGATTATTACTAAATTTGACCTATTTAAACCACCTTAAATTTTTCTTAATCGAAGTGAAATATGTGATAGAGTTACGGGAAATTCCGTTTTCCACACATATCCATCCAAAGAAATTAATTCCTTTTTATTTCAATATTTGGTACTTTGCGAAAACTTTGCAAGGCTTGGAAAAATTATGATAAACTGGGCATATGAGATGTTTATTGAAACATTTTGAGTTCTTCCATGATTCATAACGTTTTCATGTAAGCTGTATATTACCCCCCCCCCCCCGACATACACAAGAACAAGCACTCTCGCGCAAATGGAACTTACATAGAAATTAGACATTAAGTTCAGCGTATGCAAGTTTTGAAGTTGAACAGATATTATTTAAGGTTCATCTTTCAATTTTTTTAATTGCTTAAATAATAAAGCCTCCATAAGACAGTTGGTGGCGACGATTTACCTTATTTGTAAATAACTGGGTTGGAATGCTGTCTACGATAAGAAAAATCTTTATAATGACTTTACATTTTAACGAAGTAGTGGGTGTCATTTAGAAGTGGTTGGAGATTTCCTTCTTAGGACGTGGATTTTTCATTCTACATCAGTCAGATGATCTGACATTTTTTGACACACACATCCAACTATGCAGATACAACATTCCTGATATTTTGTTAATTAGGTTTCGAAAAGTCAATTTTCTTTACCCGTATGACATTGAAACGACTTTGTCAAGTGAAGATGAAGACGAAGATTGTTATTGCCATCAAGCAATAACAATGTGAGTATTATAAATAATCGTCTATCATTCATTCTTGTATTCATTCTAATCATTCGCTTCTAAGAATGTTTCAGTGAACAGTAAGAATCATTTTGACAATAGATTCTGTGTAATGGTACAGTAGTGAACTATAATAGTACCAATAAACATCAGATCATAAGAACTAAATGATACTTCAGAGGAATCAGATAACCTCTTGCATGCTCTGGTGCGGTATTTCACAAAAGAGTATAGAAGATGGAATCAGAAACACAGGGATTAAATAAACTTTTGTGAGGCAAATTCAGTGAAGGTTTTAATAGGCATCTATTCCTTTCTTTAAGAAGTTTTTATATATAGAATACATGTGGAATATGTTTTATATATAGAATACATTTTAACAAAAGTTAATAGGGTAAAAATTTAACAAGGACTAGAATGAAGGATAGTTTAAAAAATTAAAATGTATAGAAATCTTTTTCTGATACAAGGTCCCTATTGCTTGAAACCAATAGATTAGGAAACAATAAACGTGGCGAGATATAGATATCTCTTAAATACTTTAGACTTTCTGCACATACAACTTACAACATACACATACAACTTTAGATAATACATAAAAATGAGGAAAATGAGACATTTAAAGACATAATGAAAACTTACGTAGATAGCGTAGTAATAGGCATAACTTCTGTAATACGATCCATAAACTCCGAAAAACGGTTGGCTATCCTAAGCAGCAAGAAAAATCATACATTTTCTCAATGAAAAATATTTGTTTTGTTACATTACTTGCATCTTTGATAGCAATTACACTTGAGAAATTCTGAGATTCCTAGAACATAAAAAAGTTTTTAAAAAATATATCTCAAAAAACAATTTTAAAATCTCTATATATGAGACAAACTTCCTCCCAAACTTAAAAAGATAAACTCAGTTCGATATTAATATTACAATGCATTGATAGTTTAGTACCGCAATTCGTTTGACTGGTACAAATAACCACTACCAGATTTGTATCTTTTCAGTTTGAGAAAAATTTCACTGTAGGTGATGTTGTGGAATCGTTGTATCCAATGATGAATATATGTCAATAAGCCGGCAGATGTCTCGAAGTTTTACAATAATACAAGTGATACATAACTAAGATGGCAAGAAGTTGTGTAAGGAAGTATTCACGAAATTTTATGTTAGAAACCAATGAGATAAATAATTAATTTGCCAAAGCATCATATACCTAAGCGAATCAGAAATATATTTATTTAAATAGCTACACCCTCTATAAATGAAACCTACTTTCAAGTTACTTAAGTTCTCCAATAAAGCACCCCTTGCGATGAAATTGGCTTCTCACATAAAGAAATTCTCAAATATTCATAACCACGACGAATTCGAACTGTATCCTGTTGATTTTGAAACGGATACGTTAAGAATTCGTCTATCGAAATAAAGGTAAGTAGGCTGCTTCGGATCATTTCAAAAGAGCATTGCTATGACATGTTTATTCTGCTATAAAAAAGTAACAGTTCGAATCTGAAGTATATGTTTTCTTATTTTCTCCTACGGATGAGTGAAATATCAGTGCAATGCAAAGGCTCGATGCTTATTGATTTCACTTCTAAAAGCCAAACTGTGGTTTGGCTTTTAGAAGGTATCCAAGTTTTAGAAGTTTCTGTTATCCAGTTACTTCTTTCAAAAGCAATCAATCAATCATTTAAATTGAAACATAAGGTGCTATAACATGTACAATTAATTTTTAATTGTAAATTAGTAGAAATCATATAAGATTAAATATAGGTTAATTTACAAGTGACGAGACAAATTATCAGCATGTTTTCATCGATAACTTCAAATTTTCATCCCAGTACATATTCTGAAACTGATATTATGGCCAAAGTGGTAAGGTTAATAGAATATTTTCTATCCACAAAATCAAAACCGGTTGCCAGGTAGCGCTGCTAATTTTGTGTACATTGGTTTCTTCTAACCTGAGTGTGTCGCCAATAAATAACGAAATTGGCAGCTGATAACTGCGCAGGTCAAATGGTTACTTTGTACCTCTTAGTATCTTTCAATTCAGAAACGGAAAGCTGCAAACGACGAGAAACCTCTTAATGACCATGAAATAGAATTGAGTTTTGTGCACTGATTTTCAGCAATCAGAATTATTAAGCAAATGAGCAATCAGACTTGTCCAAATCATGTTTTGTATAGTAACCTACCTACACAGACTCACCCTTTTACTTTTTTGACAATGAGAGATGCTTCGAAAAACAGTGCTTCAGAAATTTTTGTTATAATTTTTCTTGAATTCTAACAAAGAATTGTACAGATGAATAATTTATGTAACGAGGACTGAAATTTACTTTTTTAAATTTCGAAATGATATTTTGCAGAGGAGGTTTTAGAAATAATGTTAGGATCAACAGCATTTATAGGTACACGAATATTTTGGAATGCGATCACAAAAAATGCTCTATATTCCTTAGAAATAAATAGAAATATTAGGATATCAGACATTTGTCAGAGTCATAACTAACTGTCACTTTGAGTTAATTTCAATGAGAGTAAATCACTTAAATCTTCTTGCGAAATAATGAAATTAATAAAATAAAAATAGAAATACTTACGTATTGGCGAGCGACGCACTGATCAAACTGTAAAAAAAGAGAAATACGCGCATTAATAGAATGTTTGTAAACAATAAGAAGAGCATATTAATTTAATATTAATACAAAAAGTTAAATGAAGTGATTCTTATCCCAACTAAAGATTATGGAATGATTAGGATTAAAATCGCAGTTTCATCGGAATGTTCATTAGTGAAGCGCTGAATAAGGAACTTTATTTTAGCATTGGGATCTTCAGAGTTTTATTTTTTCGTCGAGGCATATATATTGTTTATTTAATGAAATTTAATGTGAGAAAGAGAGAGAGAGAGAGAGAGAGAGAGAGAGAGAGCGAGAAAATCTTACCGTAGTTGATGCAGTACCACATAACGCAGCAATAAATTCTGTTTCCGTTTGAGCAGGATCTCTACAAGCAGCAAATGCAGTCCTTAACTGTAAAATAAATCACAAATATGGAACGTTTACAAAGTAAATGACTACTAATCGTATAATAGTCATAGTAGTAATAATGAATATTAATCATACAAATATTGCTGCCGAGCAATTCAGATTGTAATATACTAAATAAATTTAAATAAATGTAATGTAATAAAAGGTTTTTCATTAAATTAGAGTTTGGAAATATTTAAATCAATGTTAATGAGGCATTCAAATAAACGACTACACTTCTTTAAAAACGACTTTAAATTTTAAGATGATATTGAATTAATTTTAGTTAAGATCCATTACGAGAATCTATAATGTGTTTCAAGGGAAATATTCAGCTATTCCCTGAAAACACTCTTGATTTATCTCACAAATATTGAGATCGATTCGTTCACCGTGTCTTTCAAACCAAGTTCATCATCAATGAAATATCTGTAGGTCTAGAATAACAACCATATCCAATAAGAATAATTATTGTTTCATGGATAATAAAGGACTGAATGATGAGATTAGTTGCAGATGGAAAAGATTTTTTTCTTCCTATAGAGTTTTTAACTTCTTTCGAACTACTATAACCATCGCTGACTACTACAACTACTATAACATACAGACAACATTAGCAGAAATGCTGTCACGAATAAACTTCGTTTGCCCGTGAAATCTTTTCCTGCTTATCCGAAAGGCATATGTCAATTATGATGTCAATTATACATAATTGGCGCATGTTCGTTTTCTTCTTCTGCGTGAATTTTTCAGCAGATAGAGGAGAGAAATTCTTTGACTGCATGCGCGACAACACTTAGTCATATTTAGATAAGAAAACTTGGGCACCGTAGGAGGCCCCCTGTTGCCTACGGCGTCCAACCCCTCCTAGTTCCGGACTGGTAGGCCGGTTCTCCATGAATTCTGATCACTCGAATTTTGAAGACTCGAAACTCAGGGCAGCCCCTGAGTTACAAAACGTTTAAAAAACGTGACATAAAAAGGCTTATTATTTTATATACATATAGAGTAGACATAATAACACATTGTTCTCGATTTATAATGGTATTTTATTTTGTCTTTACCCGCAAGTGAATTGTCGGCACAAAAGTTCCACGTCCGCCAAAATCTTTCAACATTAGTTAGTTATTCACATTTGACGTCACTGGTGTCTTATAGTCTTTGTGGAGTGAATCTTTATGTTAGACGTCGTGGGGCTGCAAAGCGCAGGTGCTGTTTGCACACAGAGTTAGTAGTAAAATTACAAACATCTATGTCCGTAGTGGGATTCGAACCCACACCTGCTTGGCTAGAGAACTCGATATGCTAATCACTCAGCAGGAAAGCATTAGCTGGCATCAAAAAACATAAGGAGAGTTGATTTCTTCATAACGCTAGCAGGATATCTGTAAAATCTTCGGTAAGAAATCATTTTAAATGCAAGAAATATTTCTGAAATTCAATTTTCATAAACGTTATTGACTTTATTACTTATTTAGTGTGATATACTGATTAACAAATAAAGTCAATTCTGTTTATTAAAAAAAATAAGATTTCAGAAAATATTTCGGGCATTTAAAATGATCGCTTGTCGAAGATTTATACTACGATCTCACGAACAGTTTCGTGTGATCGTTTTATAAAATGTGGTGATATTATTATATAATGATGTATTGTAACTTACCGTGTATCCATACGGATAATAATATGGATAATTAGAAACACATCGATAATTGCTAGTTTGAGTAACTGGATCACTTGTACCTGAAAGAAAAATATAAAATACGTTTTGGATGTCTCAAAGATTTTTTAACTTATTTCAGATTCACTATAGATATTTTGTATAATCTTTATGAAGTAAGATTTTGTTCTTCGGAAATGTTTACAGATACTTTTAGTTATATACATAGCCGATTAAATCAAAACAATGTGCTTAAATAAATTAATATAATTAAATCAAATATAAAATGGATTTCAAATCTTCAAAATATAATTTTAATTTACAATAAAGAATTACTTATTTAATTGCACATGCAAGAATGTACCAAATTCACTCACCACACACGTATGCATTTAAAGCTTCTCGTGGATTTGCAAGAATTACCCACCATCGTTTCTTTCTCACCAGTATTTCTTCCTGTTCTGTAGAGAAAAGCACAGCAAAAAGAACACTAGAAAACAACAGAAGCCTAACAGTATTCATTTTTAACAAAGAAAGAGATAATTTCGAAGACAAACGAATTCAACAGCGTTTATAAACAATAAGCGCAGACATGCGTGGACTTCTTTCTTTATTACTTTCTGTTTAGCTAGGCGATTTAATCAAAAATGTTGGTCAAGAATGTTTGTTTTATTGTTTTTCTCACGTATAATGCAGCATAGAATTCATTAAAGAGAAAAAGTAACTTTGGCGTGATATTGTTTCTTTAGATTTCGTAAAGGTGATCTAAAAGTATAATACATCTTATTTGGAAATAAGGCATATTCGTTATTTTTTCCAAACAAATTACGTGACCTCACTTTGATTTTTAGAATGCTGATATTCAGTTTACACAGTTATGTTGGTCAATGAAATGTTGTCGGCGAAAAAAACATGCACACTGTTAGTGCTTTAGTTAGACAATCTGAACAGCTATTTGGGTTACTTAAATTTATAGCCAAGGCAATAAATGCTGTGACGACTCATTTGATTGTCTGTCAGTAGAGTGTGTTCTTTCTTTTCGTTTTGCTGTGTTGTAACATTAAAAACCTGTGTTTCCGTGAATAATCAGAGAATCCTGATATTACCAAACTAGTAGTTTTGCTCCTCGAAATGGATGTGTAGGTCTTCAATATGCAGATTAATCTGACACTGCAGTGAAAAGTATCTTTCACTTTAAAAAGACATTCACAAATATCCACACCACAATCCGGTATTAGAACGAACCCACAAAAGAGGGATGGCAGGGAGTTATGCACTCAATGATGTTGTGGACAGCATTTTGAATTTAAAAAAAAGATTTGTTGTATGCATGTAGTTATGGATTGGGCGATTGGCCGAGATGAGGTGAATAATATTCGTGGTGTACCATCTGTTTATGTTCACAGTACTAGTAGTGGTAATATTAATTAGAATTAGAGAGTGATGATGTCAAAATACTTAGCTGTGAAGTGTAGGGGCCTGTTCAATATGCAAGGCGGTAAGGTGGCAATCTAGTAATCATTACCAGGCAGCGTATCGAGGACAGAGGATTATTCCAGATTGCTATACAATGTCTCATGGGTAAACTAGACATCGCAGACAGAAAAAAAACAAAAAGAAAAAGAAAGCAGAAAAAGATTCTATCCGATTTTTGTTGACCTTGGTCGCATTCTCACTTCATAAAAGTTTCTTTCAAAATCAACTAAATTGAAGCCAAGTTAGAAAATATCCACGATTTCCAACTCAACGAGAAATCACTCGTCACCGATAACAGCAAGGTCCGGAGTCGCATCATGTTGAAGGTGAGAACTCTATCAAGACCAAAAAATAAAATAGGCACGATTACCCTGAATTTCGACATAAAATGACGAAACGCTGAAGCATGAAATCACCATACTAACCAAAATATACACTTTAGGTCCCAGAAAAATCAACAGATGTTGGCTCTTCTTACCCACGAACAAAAGAATTTATGATACTAACTTCTCGCAACTGATAAAAGTAACCTGTGGTACACCAGAAAGTGAATCCGAAGTAATGACGGTTGGGAACAACGTTAAAATTACTTCTCTTCAAGAAAATCGTCAATGCATTGAAAATCGATTTCCAAAATCCCAAAACAGGAAACTTCCAAAAGCCGTGAGTTCCCAAATGGCACTCACGACTTTTGGTTTCTTCCAAAAGTAGTTGGCCATAACTTTTGTCCAACACAGCTTCCTACGTTGTTACACCCAAATGGATCTATTACGTCGAAACACGCTTTTCCTGGCATTATACTTTAATTGAAATGCATGCATGCATGCATAGCTGATTATACTAATAAATGTTTCACAACTTCCAAATACTCAGCAGTCGATGTCTCTCCAACTTTTTATCAGAATGTGATCAGAAAATTCTAGTTAAAAGTACACCCCATAACGTTCAGGATTGGAATTTTTCCCGATTGGAGAAATGCTGCCCTCGCAACATTTCTCCAATCGCCAAATATTTGCGTCCGCAATTAACTCATGTTCTATATCACCTCTTCATTCCCTCTTATTAGACTCATAAGAGAGAATTTACCCTTTACAATGGAAATTCCTAAATCCTACCCACCCATTCCCGAGACAGTTGATAAATCTAAACCATTAAACTTCCTTGCCAAACTCTCTTTCCTCAATCCTTTCAAAGTAATAGAGAAAACCATCAACAGCCAACTCCTATGCAACCGTGAAGTTACTAATCTTATAAACGAACGCCAGTATGGATTAATCCAATGCTGATCAAAAGAGAGGGGAATATGTTCATCTATTTCACTCACCCATGGATAAGTACTTCAGAAAGATTTTGGAAAATTTCAAGTAATTGCACTTGATATTTACAAGGTTACTAACGGGTCACGCTTCAGGGACCTGTCAATTGAGCTACGTCATTTTTCTATGCTCATTACTTTAGCGACACAGGATTGCCAGTTTTCTCCCTGAATGCACACCGCTAGTGATAGTGAAAGATTTCCTTTCTTTTCAGAATGAAATAATGCTGAGGTGCCGCAAGTTTCTGTCCTCTCATCTATTCTATTTTTTCAATATATCAGTGATCTGATCCAGTTGACTACCAATCCAATTAACAGTTTCGCCGACGACAATACACTACGTTTTTCCTTTCCTCTTGGGAAACTTGGAACCAGCAGATCAACGAAGTTCATGTAGCATCAACCTATGCAACCATACATTCTGATCTTCAAACCATTTTTTAATGTATTCAGATAACTCTGTAAATTATGGGAACACAGTCCAGCCAATCACCACCCTACAAGCAAACACGATAGTCCTAACACCATTGCTGACCAGACACTTATATAATTGCCACGAATGACCCATTATTCTCTCCCTTCCTGTATATAGTGAAAACATCTTCAATCTCTATCCTATAAAACTCTTTAATAACTTACATGTGTCTATTGTCTCCTCTTTTTCGCTATCAGTTAGTTTTTGAAGCCGATAGACAATCAATCTATTCAAGTACTTTCAGTTCATCACGCTTTATTCTTGCGTAAGTTCCTGTCACATCCGCTACAGCAATATCCTCACTTGGAGATAGACCATTGCAAAGTGGTGGCTTAATAAATATTTTGTCTGTTTCTGTCACCTTGCTGATATCAGCACTCGTTAAAGGTATTCTTCCATAAGCTAATTCCTTCTCGATCATGATTTTGATTCCTTGCCAAGGGAACAGTTTTCTTGTCTGATCCTTGCCAGTGGTGAAATTTCCGATCACTTTTCTCCTTATATACACTACAGAAAACTTTACTTTACTTTAGTTCCTACTTAATCTTTCTATTAATCCATCTAAAGTCAGCTGATTTATCTTCTTGTCATGGGTACACATTCAGATATTACATCTGTCAGAATAACCCTTGACGATCTCCATTGATAACTTCTTTCCCTTTCAGATTCTTATGCCATGGCAGTATATCAAACTGTCTTCTGGTCTAGCCATAATCACCTGCCCTGCATTTCCACATAAACCCATAATTAAATGGAAAGTACGCATGTTTCACGACTTTCCAAGTCAAGATTTAGTAATCTATCTCCCCATTCGGAGGCAATGTGATAACCATGTTATGGACAGATTATTTTTATATCTGGTCCATTTGCAAGAGGAAGAGAAGAAATGAGGAGTCTGCTTACATTTTGCTTGAACAGCTGAGGATTTTAATCTTTAGAAAAGGTAGAGTGAGGGAAAGTGTTCCAAAGAACAGAAGTAGATGGAAAAAGATGAGATAGTGAGGCTCGTTAGGTGAGTTTTAAGATGGACTGTAAAAGGATGTTGGTTAGCAGTGGCTCTTGTTTAAATGATTACCTAATGGCTGTAATTAATTACCTAATAATTACGTAATAATAGTCACACAGTAGTTACCATAAATAAAATGTACTTTGCTCATTGATGTATTCCATATCAGAATCACAAATATATATTTGGTCCACTGCTGGGATTTTTCATCCACTGCGGGATGAAAAATCCCAGACAAACTGGGGGAAAAAACCCTGCTGCCCACGCCCAAAACCGGCTAACTTGGCTATGGCTGAGGAAAATGCTTAAGCTCCTCACGTCGTCGACGGGAATGGAACCTAGGACACTCCTTCTCCAGGCATATGGTTGCGAAGCGCATCGCCACTAGGCTAACCGCGCGTACATCATCTGTGTGATAGCTTAGAAGCATACGCAAAATATTCATAATCTCTCTCTCTCTCTCTCTCTCTCGTATGTCCCTTTTCCCAATACATATTTCACGTATTATCTCTCATACAATAGTTTTCACTTTTCAAGTCATTAGGTGTTTATTCACATGTGATGTCATTTTGATTACGCATGGTTATTCATACCTCATTTTGAGAGTGAAGCATTCTATTAGAAGAAGAGGTAGGGCCGCAAGTATCCTTTCCGCAAGGAATTGGTAGGACAATCCAAACTTTCTGTTCCCTAGGCGGGATAGGAACCCACAGCCTCTTACTGAAGGGGGGAGGGGACGCAAACCACTCGACCAACCAGGCCGAAAAGTCATCAGTGCTAGCCAAAACAGTAATCATGTTCATCTTACAGTGTTGTGTTTCCACAGAAATTCAATAATATATTTTCGCAGCACGGAAGCAAGATTTAGTCAAGCTGTAATTAAGTATTTCTCTTGTCGCAGTACTACTTACTCTCCATCTTTCACTTAGTCATATGTTCTTGTTTCTGACCTCTCGCCTGTTTTTTTTTTCTTTTTTCAGCTCTGCTAATCACTCTACTACTAAAGTATGCTAGGCCTTTCATTAGGTCATCTTCGTTGTCCTAAACTTCTGCAACTGCACTTTCAACAACATCACAGATCCGGATACTTTCTGCACTTTTCTCCGCACTCTAGACTTCACTTTTACGTTCTTCACTCTTTCCACACCAATGGCACTTACTCTTCTAACATCTATTATCAGAGATGAAGATGATTCATTCTGATACATACCAACTAGTTAAAAGCCAAATGAAGTGATGTTTAGTTTTATATTACCTAACAAAGTTTGGTAATATAGATGCTTCTAGCATCATGCATGAGAAAATCCAGCTCAAGGCTTAACCATTGCACCCTTGAAGCCAATTCAGAAATCATATAACATCCAGGTTTCGCAGTAATCATTTTGGTAAGGAGTACATTTCCTAATAGAACTATTAGTTCTGTGAAACTGATATGGATCTTGTTGAAAAGATAGAGGAAGAAGAAGTAATTGTGTTAAACATTTAGAACTTGGTACAACTATTGCAATGGATTTGGGTGATACATCAGTCAGTACGTGAGTACAAGGAAAATGCTAAACAATCAGATATGCACCTAATCTGGTTATTTAACTTAATTTTCAACATAAACACGAATCCTGATGTGTGGAAGGAAAGCAAGGTTTTTTTTTTAATTTATACAATGAAGAAGCTAGAACTGATTCAGCTAATTAAAACCCATTCTGTTCCTCTGGAGTGGTAATTAAAGTATTAGAGTAGTTGGTGATGAGCCATATTTACAGGTGGGTAAATACTTTGAAAGGGAAGAGCATTGGTTTGTGAAAAGAAGATCATGTTTTACTAATCTACGTTCATTCTAAAATAGTTACAGTGGAGCTGGTTAATGGTTCGTTTAGATTTTGCCAAGATATTTGAAAGAATTCCACACAGTACTATATCGAACAAGCTCAGATGGATGGATATGCAAAATTGTCTTCTGGCATTGACTGTAGGGTGATCATCTGACAAGTATCAAGAGTGATGTATATGGTGCACAGTCTAAAAAATGACTATGACTAATAATCGATCACAGGGTTCTGTATTTGGGATTTCCTGTTTAACGTGTATATTAATGACATAAAATGGCCTAGAGGAAATATTCAATTACGAGGATATGGAGACGACGGTAAGTTGTGTCAGGTGATATGGATCACCTGATAAGGAATTAATAGCAAACAGTGAGTTAAAGTTCAGAGATCATATTACGAAGGTGGATATATAGGAAGTTCTCCTATTTTACAAGTCGACGAAAAGACCACATTGTGCAACTGTGCTAAGATACGATCAGTTATGCTCATCTTGGTTTCATGGAAGTGAGAAAAAGTAGAACAGGTCCTATACTTGCTGATAATCATGTAATCATATCTGGCTTGTGAAACGTTAAGCATGAAGACAGGCTGAAAGAGTAGTCGTCATAGTTTGAGAAATAGAAACATGCCATGCCCCAGTCGATTCTCCGCATAACTTAAAAGGCTATGCGGAGGTCTTGTTCCTCATTTATACAACTTTGACACTTAAGCACCCGGCAAGCATATTTGTCTACTAATGAAACGTCAATAATCACAATTATATACTGATGTGTTCCAAAAATGGATGCCTTTCCATAATGACGTGTGTGTCATTTTCTGTTTGTCTATTATTTTGCATCATGTGCTGTTCCAATACTTATGGAAACAGTTTATTTATAATTAATCAAGTGCACTTTTTGGACTTTATATGAAACCAATATTATACTATACTATTTTTTTTTCTGGTGGTTACATAAAACGGATTCAACTGTTTATAGTTTGTCAAAAACAAAAGTTTCACAAATCAATATGTGACTGATCTTAGTACATATAATAAAGTAAGAAAACCGAAACAAAATTAGCATTAAACTTACATTTCATTAAGATTTAAATAAAACAGAAAACCCTCAAAATAAACAACAAAAACGGAAATCAGGAAATGTTTGATTTAATGCTACGGGTGTTCTTGTCATAAAACATAAAATGATTTATTTATTTCATTTGATTGATTTATAAAATAATTTTGATTATTTTCCCCCATCCCATAGGAATAAACAGAGTTCTGCTTACTACGTCTATTATTTCGAAGATGAACGAAAATATCTCTATAAATGTCCTCTCCCCAACAGACATCATACTACACATGAAAATAAAGCAGCTTTATTTGCTTTATATGCTAAGGCAACACTAATTTTATAAATACATTTTAATGGAAAACATTCAAACTAGCATGATGCATATATTTAAATGAGTAAAAATGTGCCCGCTCAACGATGAAGTGTCATAACATAGTTTTAAGTTAGTTCCATCTTAAAGGAAATTGAGACACCGGCAGGCGTGAACTTGTTAAATATACGAAATCCATGAAATATAATCTCATATTTTCTGTTATTTTTAATTAAAAACAAACAGTGATGCGACTCGTTATAACTGATTTCATTGCCCAGTAACGAGTCACACTCTTCAGTTTGATAAACGTCGGTCCAAATCAAAATTTCAAACTAAACGCGTTAGAGATTTCTATGTCCAGCTTCTTATTAAGCATGATTAATTTTTAGATAAAACTGCATGTGGTGAATAAATGGGCGTCAGTACAGCATACCGTAGTTTTACGTTAGTCTTAGCAACGTACCCAAATTTCACCATAGCTGGAAGATATTAAACCTCGTGTTAATAATATCTGTATCCATATCTGCTAGGTGAGTACTGCGGATGCAGTAGCTTAACGAAGCAGTTCTCATTTGAATTTATTATCTCAACAAGGTGAAGTAAGTAGAAGCGAGATGGTGAAACAAAATAGTTTGAATTATTTAATGATTCATTAAATGCAGAATATGGATACCGAAATCTGATCCTACATTAATTTCACGTTTAGAAAGTAGTTTACATCTGAATAATTTAAACGATTTCTTAACGTGAAGGAATGCGAATCAGTGTACATATGTATGTCATTCTGACCCAAATGTTGAAGGCTAGAAATAGAATGCTCCATATTCTGCTTTCTGATGATGAAGCACTGCTTTATAAAAGCGTAAACGAACTGTTATAAATATGCAACATTCCCTACATGTTTTGTATGCACAGCAATGATATACTATATATTTTGCAACTACTTTTGCTTAAGATAGCCTACAATGAAAGCTACTGATGACGTGTAATTTTTCTTGTTATGGTTATTTATATGCCTTGTTATTGATCATAAAAATGAAGTGAGTCAGAACCGTAACAGAAGAAATGATACGAGGACTTCCAGTGAAGTTTTTGTACAGTCCGGTAAGTTTCAGTTTCATTTTAACACTTTGATTCATGGTCTCACCACCTTTCAGCACCATTAGTGCACCAGTTTAAAACTCTTCGGCAGTGTAAGGATATGATTAATATCGTAGCTAGTACCACTCTTCCTCCTCTCTCAATAACTACATTACGACCATCCAGTTAATACTGGTATGGTGATGTCGGAAAATCAGCATGAAGGGATCAAGTGGTTAAACGATAGAAAATCAAATTAAATGAGGTAATTTGAACGTTGATGTGATGATTATTAATAATAATATATTCCACAAGTCCTTCTGGTAATTTTACTGCTTTTCGTGTTTGTCTAACGTGAATGCCAAAATTTATTCAGATGAGAGGACTCCCCAAAATACCACGACTTATTTCTTTCTTTGTGTTTTTTTTTTTATTTTATTTGAAGAAAGTCTCATCGTTTTCATAAAAAAGTATATTTTTGTTTCTATACGCTACGAATTGTGCCATTGAATTGAATGTCATCGAAGACAGAAATGGAGCATTACTAACAGATGAATTAGAAATCGAAAACAGATGGAAAGAGTACTGTGAAGAATTGTACAACAGAGTGGATAAAGAAAATTTAAAGGAGCTCTCTCACGAAGAAAATTCCGATGTAGAACCTTCTCCTTCACTCAGGCATGAAGATGAAAGAGCAGCTAAGAAGATTAACAGCAATAAGATCCCGGATGCAGATGGAATCCCAGCAGAGTTAATTAAAAAACCACAGAGGACGGAGGATTAAAAGTGTTTCATAGATTGATTACATGGATATGGGAGACAGGATCATGGCCTAAAGACTGAAAGAAGTCAGTTTTCATACCAAAGGGAGTTATGAAGGCTTTCAAGACCTACAGAACTATCAGTTTCATTTTTCATGCAAGCAAACGTTTATTGAAGAGCATGGTAAATAGGATTGAGGCCAAAAGTTGAGACAGCGATGCCCGAGGAACAAGCAGGTCTTAGGATACGTAAGGCCATCAGAGATCAGATCCTTTTCCTTAGACAGATCGCAGCTCCTCACGTGTTAATATATATATATATATGAAAAGAACATCATGTGTGAAGCATTGGATAAGTTCAAGACAGGAATAGGATAGGTGGTAGATTAATCAGTAATCTGAGGCATGCTGATGATACCGAACTCCTCTCTAATGATAAGGAAGGACTAGAACAAATTCTTGATAAAGTTAACAAGATTAGAAATAACAGAGGACTTCAACTCAATCCATGCAAGATAAAGATTATGGTTCTGAAAGGAAATACCAACAGGAAAGCGCTTGAGAAACAAGTGAACCTTAATGGAGAAAGAATTGAGGAAGTCAGCAAGTTTGAGTACCTGGGATCCATTATTAATGTGACGAATTGCTGTTCAGAAGACGCCAGAAGAAGATTAGGAATGGCTAAAACAACAGTCAGAGATTTTGCCTAATATCTGGATGGATGAATCTATTTCCAGGAACAAAGTTGATGATTTCGGATGAAGTTGTTTTTCCAACAGCGACTTATGGATGTGAGACTTGGAACCTAAAGAAGTCAGATAAAGGATAGCTGCTTTTCAGATGTGTGTTACAGAAGGCTGTTGAGGATATCATATATCCTCAAGGATATTGGGAGAAGAAAGTTAAAATATTTTGGACACGTTGAAAGGATGGAAGGATGGAAGGAGGGAGGACTTCTCAGAACAGTAATAGAAGTTAAATGTCCTTGAAATAGAGGATGAGGTAGAGCGACAATGAGAGGGAGGGATGGTGTGTGTGTGGGGTGACTGATATTCAAAGAGATGAAGCTTCCAGAATAGCATATAACACGACTACATGGTTAATCCTGGTGTTGGACATCACCGATTAACGGAAAGACCATACGGCATCTGTGGATGTACAGTGAACATATGTGAATTGCACCATTGGACCAACAATAAGAACTCTTTCATTTCTCTTTCTCACTTTTCTATTTGAATAGGTTTTGAAGAAAATTTGATCTCGTTGTTATGCTGTTTTTGGTACGTATAGAGAAATGTTTTCATTGCAGTATGGACTATATTTATTTGTTTCTTCCTTTATTTCTTTATTTTTATTTTTTATGTTTACTTTTAATCGTATTATTCCTATCGTTGATTTATTTTAATGAACAAAGAACAACAAGCTGAAATGCTTAAATGTTTTTTATAAACTAACTTTTTTGTACATTGAAAATTATTAATAATGCGTCTATAGATTTATTTATTATTGAAGAAAACGATTTTCATTTGGTTTAACTTGTTTCAGCTGCATCCAAAAGAAATACATTTTCTGGTTTCTTTGGCACTGATTGGTTCAGCGAATCTGCTATTCAGCTGTGAGTGAGTTGGATCCCATTCTGAAACATGTTTCTGAATGTCCATTGGTGACAAGTGATTTTCACCGCTTTGAGAGCAGTTTACCTTTCAGGTCCATTACCCAAATGTAATATGCAGATAATACAACTTCAAGCGAAGTAAATCATTTCACTTATCCGGAAGAGTTAAAATGTTTTTTCCCCTACAAATTTAATTCAAACTGACATTTAATTCAAAGTGATCAATTACAATGTCCTTGAACTATAAAATATATTGTATACGATTTTGGTTGAAGCATTATTTCCATTAATCTTTAAATTTGATAAATAATGGTATTTATTCAACTAGTTGACCTTAAATACAAAATAAATCCACAAATGCAGTAATATGGATGGAGTATACAAGCACACTGGTGTACAAATGCTAAGGACGAACTACACATTTTCCTATATATGAACAAATTTCATGACCACAGCAAAATGCGGACATAAATTTATTGCCGACATACTAATAAATCCTATTACACAAAAATCTATTCTAAATTTCGTACAAATTAAATTGCAATACAATTTCGGCAAAAGTCACAAATTTTCTAAGGACGAAGTTAAAGAATAAATCTACAGCGTTTACAGAAAACTATGCAGCGAGACATTTCAGTATGGTACTGCACCGAACTGCGATGCAGCTCTCACAACGTCGTACCATGCTTACTGTAGCACCAAGAGATTCAGGAGTTCTTGAGACAAACTGGTTCACTCTTTCAGAGAAAGGATGAGGCATTGTTTGTTTTCTACAGAGGGGGGGATATCAAGCAGCAATGCGTTTCCCTGTTGCTTCCCAAGCGTCTTCTATGGAGTTGAAATCTAGATAGACCGCTCGCTACTCGATTAATATCCTCAGTCTCCGGAAGTATCTCGACTTCTCGTGTAAGATGTACGTGTACAGCACCACGGAACAAGCGAACATGATATTGAAGAACTTCCTTACAATATGGTAATGTAGTTTACCAGCCATAGTCCCATTTTCCAGCACTTGTACCTCGGTGCGCCATTATGCATGATGCCTTCCCACACCATGAACCACACATTGCCATATCTATCCGTTTCAAGAACATTCTCGTAATGGTAAGCAGTACCACTTTTACACCAGATCAAGTGACTCTATTATTATTATTATTATGTTCTACATTAGTAAAAGCACTCTCTCAATGCCTATTGGTTCTACAGTCATTTGGTTTTTGTTATAAAAGTGAAAGACAACATGAATAATAATAATATAATACAACATAAGACATAAATACAACATAATAGTAATTAAATATTTTAGGAAAAAGAGTGAAAATAACTAATTATCATCTATAAATAAATGCTTTTCTGAATACAAACCTTTTCATAACCTCGCTATTAAGAGCACGCTATTAGTGGATTGTTCGTAAAACATTATGCACTGATGTCCGAAACCCAAGGACGACTATGTCTGAAGATTTCAACCGCAAATTCAGATGAATCAGCTTGTGCCAATTCAAATTTTCGAATCTTGTGCAAAGGAGCCACGTGGTAGCACTCAATAGGATAAATATTTTTGGATAAAACACCACTGTAAACGTGCTATACCACAAGCTGTATAAAAAAAGGAACGCAAACTACAATCCTTCCAGTGTATAGGCTGACTTGTCGCAGATATCTTACCACAGTTTGTAGAGATATCCTGTACTTGAATGGAGCCAACTTGCAAGATGACCTGCGGTAGAGTGTATGTTACATTTTGCTGTCATAACCAAATATCTGTCTTCATGATCCGTGGTAGAGGAAGGTGACCTCTTATCGAACGTCTGGAGCACGTTCCCTTGGTTAACGCTGCATGGAGCCTGGATACAGCGCTGTGTGAGATTTCAATCTCAACGCTGTTTGAGATTGATATTGCCAGAACTCCCTGGCAATATCAATAATTCTGCGGCCTTCTTCAAGTTTTCCAATAATTCTACCCGGCGTGAAATCATCTAGATAATCTTTTTGAGACATTACGTCGAGAATTAACATGTATAAAATTTGTGTGCTCTCTATATATGATGTGATGAATTTTTCATATCATAGAGCTGCATAAATTCAACTCCTTCACATTCCCTATCTTTCATGGTGCAGAGCAAAGACGTACAAACTCGAGTACATCCTTTATGGGTTAGAGATGTAGCCATAAGCAAAATAACTACTATAACTAAATAACTAAAAATAAATAAAAAAAATATTTCTTACAATGATGTTTGAATGTTAAAGTCTAGCTGATGGTAACACAAATCTAGGCAATGGTCAATTTGTTCAATTATACAATCATTCTATTTATATAATGCATATATTTTTCGAAGGATTGAAGGAAATAATATTTAGAATTAAATCCATTTTGGAAAGAAAACTGCGATTTTCTGGCTCGTGTTTTTTAATATTTTATGTATTTATTTATTTCTCAAAAATAAAAATTAAAAAAAGAGAAAGAAAAAAATTACTAAAAAGGAGGAATAAAATCTTATATTCCCTTACAGGAGTAGGCGAGGCCGTGTTAGCCCCATTTAACTTTTGGAAACTGAGTAGGCAATTAAATCTCCACTGGTAGCCAATCAGAGACAACTATCTCAATGCTATCAGTTCTTTAAGCAGCTCGTAGTTAAGAGACGGCTCAACAAATGCCACCATCTCGTGGTCCCTAACCCTAACACAATATTTTCTTTAATGTCTGAAATAGTGGGGGAGAAAAAAACCTCTTGCCAATGTCAGAGATCGACTATCTTGGGAACCGGTCAAAAAAAAAACGGCTTAGGAAAGGTTTCTCTAGTTGGAGACTAGAATCAAAGTGATGACGCTCTTTCTTCGGGCGGTTTAGCAATGAGAAGTGCAGACAACACTTCCTCTTAGCTATACATTTATATCTATTTATATTTATTAATTAATTTGTTAATATTAGTAGTATTTAATATAGTATTTCATTAATAAGATCTAACTCATTAATTTATATGAATTCTGCATTATTTTAACCTTGGTATTTCTTCCGTGTCTGGCTCCCACTGATGCACTTTTATGCTATGGAGAGAAATTCATTGAAGTGGATGCCACGGAAGTGGTGCTGCTGAAGTGGATCACTTGTTCCTCAGATAAGAGCAGCTCTGCTCGGCGGTGGGGTCACCCTGTCATTCGGCGGAGCCACCGCTGAATGTTCTTCTCAGTGGCGGGGTGAGCCTGTCATAAGGCCTGTCACTTGGATAAAGGATTAATACCAATAATATAATCTCCTGGTACTTTCAATTTATAGTGTAACCAGGTTAAAAAAAATATTCTCAACACACACACACACACACACACACACACACACACACACACACACACACACACACACACACACACACACACACACACACACACACACACACACACACACACACACACACACACACACACACACACACGCACGCACGCACACACACACACACACAGCATTCTAGATATTTGTAAAAGGTTTTACAGTTCTGCTGATAAGTACTGTAATATAATTGAATAATTATCTAAATAGACCAATTTAATATCACAAACACAAAAGTCGTTTCTATTTTACAGTTCGACTTTACACTTTCTCTTAGAAAATTCCATTAATAATATTATGAGATTGTGGAATTCTTGCAATGAATATGAAAATTATCTCCTTAGTATGGTTTTGAGACTCTGGTATCTTACAGGATCCTTTTATATGTAGTCTGCCGCTTTACGGATTAATTGAGTAGAGCGGATAGTCCATCTTTCAGCCGTCTCGCATTGGAAAGTTTTGTCCTCGGGGTTGCAGACTTCTCAATGAAAATGTTCGTTTTTCTTAGGAAAGATATTCATTCCTAAGAAACGAACAGTGTTCAAAAAGTATTGAAAACTATTTGTAATTATTAGTTCTGAAATATTTGTAGTTTAATAGCGTTTGAATCCACCGTGTGTGTCCAGGAAAGTGAGCCATAAGACAGGTCTGGCTTAATCAGTAATGATTAATGTTTTCATCTTAGCCGAGTATACGTCGGTTCAGAAACGGGTATAATTGTGACATTACCACTGTCGTTTTTGAACACATATGATCGATATGCATATTGAAGCGAAGCCTTCAATATCCAGATCGATGACTTAGCCTACTGGGCTTACCTCATTCCTTTGTGAAGCTCAATGAAGTGTTTTTTTCATTTTTTGATTCATTGTTTCAGTTTCGAAATTGTTTGCTATTTTTCAATATCGTCTTATTATAGGCTGTAGAAGCAACTGCAAGTAAGATGAAAGCTACGAGTGTCAAAGAGTAGTTGTTGGTAAGGAGTTGTGATATTGCGCTCGGATGATGTTATTCCTTGCATTTCACTCAGAGTATACGAACCTGAGGAAGAATTTTGTGATGTTGACTAATTCTAGCGGGAATGTGGTCTCGAGGAGTTAAAAGAAGTCTGCAGCGAATGTTTTGGCGAATACTTTGGCAAACGCATTCGCAAAATATGACAGAAGTTCACGCCAGTGTTCTGCCTCTAGTAATGCGCTATGCTGATGTGCTCTACGAGTGAAAATCAGTGGTTCGATTTAGTGGTTCTCATGGAATCCAAATCGATAATCGAGGATGTTGTTTAAGTTAACCTTGACTTTCTGAATTCCTACATAGCAGAGGCTGACTGCACTGAAGTTTTGGACATATTGTGTTTCTTTTCGTGGTTTAGTGATTAAGATTATGTTAACTACTTTCCACTTTGGAGTGAAGTAAGGAAATTCTAATATTCCATTAATAATATTACGTTCTGCTTTCCTACTCTAAACTTAATGTCGATTGGACTACTCTGCTTCTCTAGAATGTTGTTAAAATTTGATCTTTGAGCACTTATGGTATATCAGATCACGTTATCCACACCTGGGAGGATAACATGATCGGTTGGGTTTGTATTCTATGCACAGAGCTTCATGATTTCCCTGAGTATCAAGTATTTTGTTTGAAGTGATTGAAATTTAGTCTGCAGCTGTTTATTCTGCTTGTTTTAAGAGTATATCGAACTTTTTATTTTTTTTAAGTCTTTCAACTGAGTCATCCTTTTTTTTTTCATTGCATTGATCGTTGGAAGGGCCAATGATTTCATGTAGGCAATCAATTTATTCAATCCAATTAATGATTTGGAAGAATATGGAAGCTGTGGTCAGAACTGATGTCCTTCCATCGCACGTATGTGATTTTAATGTGTGATATTTGGAAGTACATTTATCTAGGCAATCAGTTTCGCCAAATTTCAATACATCACATGACGATGTTTCTGTTAGCTGCAAAGTAGTCGAATATTCTAATATTTCAATTTTTCATTCTGCTGTACAAAACAGAGTGATTGGTCAGTTGAGTCTGTTTCTAGAAACTGTTTTTTGGTTATTATACAGAAAACATACATATCGGAGACCTGTACTGTTTTTTATTTTGGACTTTCCCCATTTTGTATATGTCGGAAGTAGTAGTATTTCAAATTTCACTGTTTGATAAATATGGTCTTGACATCCTCTGGCATCGGACATATTATAATGTAAAAACGTTCCTGAAGTTTTGACTATCAGTTAACTTAAGGTGAATTTCATTTACGAGGCTACTTCATCACTGTAGTGTGATATGAATTCATGTGGTTTGCACGTTTTGTTTCGTAGCCTGTTGACATTCAATAACACAATGTGTAGATAGTCCTTCTGCATGTCATATGTCTCTTAATCACGGCCGTGGTGTCGTGGCTGGGGTCTGTTTTGCTTTCTTTATTAGTATCTTGCCCAAATTGGCTGTTATGAATGCAGCTTTGTTGGTTTGGTTGAGTGTTACGATTTGATGCCACGCATGATATGCAAAGATAGTAGTAACAAAATAATGTGCGTGGATAGTTTGATGTGCTTTTGGGGGAATTTTAGCTTTTTTTGAAAGTGCCTGTGCAGCCAATGTTGGATTTTTAATGTACATTTGGGTGTTTTTTGGTCTTGAACAATTATGTCTTGCACATTATGCAGTTGGTAGAGCATTTTTATGGCTCCGTTTTGATTTTCACAACACTTGGTTGTCGTGTGTTTCTTTATTTGCGGTTCACCTAGTGTAAACTGGTCTCGCAGCAAATTTCTGAGTTGTTGAATTTTTTACAATGATCTTTTTCTGGTTGATGTTTTTCGGTGCAATGGTTCTGGTGTTATAGCCATGTTTGCAGAGTGTTTTATGTCATAGATCTCTTGGAATTATTTGATAATTTCTACCAGGCTAATGGACATTTGGGATTTATCTGTTTGGATCATATGGTTATATATATATTTTGGTTTAGTCCAAGATTCTGAAGGTCTTTAATGACTTCCAACATGACTACAGTTTTGTTATGCTGTGGTATTATTTTTAATTTTTAGAGAGAAGATATGGTTAAAGGACGTTTTTATTTTTCAAGGATGTAATGAATGTATGATCGTTGGTTAACATCTGCAGTCATATTCATATTTTTGACTTTTGTAAAATTGTTTACAGCTTTTGACTGCTGCGGCCATTGTTTTCCATTGCTAATTAGCTAACAGTTTGACTTCAGGAAATATTTCCCTATATTAGTTGGTTTCAGCGTCAGTGGGGATTACAGTTTCGGGACATATTGGTTTCTTAGATCAATTTTTCTTACTGACGTTTTGGAACTTCTCAAAACATGCGTGGGAGTTTGAAAGATTTAATCGTTTCTGGTACATCTCAGGTGGTGTGAGACTGTAAATCAATGATGGTTCTTAAGAATTTGAGGAGGGGATTGTTGGCAGGAGAAGGTTTGTATTGCTGCTTGAGGGTGTTTGCTTACTTTTGAGTTGGGAGAAGGAATCGCTTTTGTTTCTCTTTGTTAGGGAAGGGGTATCCCCCATCTCCTGTCCAGCAGTTTATTTGTGTTAGCAGTCGTGTATTTGTCTGAAGAAATATCATTTTCTGTAACCTGCCTAGAGAAATTATTACCTCTTTTCCCAGTACTCTCTGGTCTCACAGTAAACAGGGTGAATAAAAGTTAAGTACTGGTTTTGTGTTTGTCTTATTGTGTATATCTGGACAGTTTTGTTCTTTTGGGTGATTTGCATTTCTCGTTGGGCGCAGGCGATATTTTTGTTTTGTTTGTTTCGTTTATTTCAGGAAAGAGATTATTTAAAATTTAATACTTTTCCATATGCAACATCAGATATTGGTGAGGCTGTAAGTTGATGATATAGTACTTTCTAATTTTGCTAAGAAAGCATCTCTTCTTGTGTATGCGCACAAACGCACCACATGCACATCAATAAAAGTCAATAAATAGCAAGACTCTTTTGCACCATCTTTGAAATTTTCTTTACTTTCCTCTTACCTATACTACTGCATGTCAAAATATTAAGATTTACCATAATTCACCCAGCAGCAATTTTTTAAATATTTGGTATCATCTTATAAACCTTTTGTTAATAATATGATTTTATTGCAAAATGATATAACTGAGAAAACTCTATAAAACGTTATTTCCGTGAAATGCTGTGTGACTGAATTTCGGTATACAAAACTCTCTTTCTCCTCCGTGAAGGACCAGGTTGCGTGAAAGCACAGATGATATTCTGAAGGTGTATATTAGTCATTCTCTTCTGTGACACGGAGGAGAACTAATTTGTGATACGTTGTTAATGCAAAATGATGAAACTAACCGAAGAGTGCTCCAACATGAGCATTACCAATATTAAAATAAACACCAGATTTACAGGCCAAAATATACAGGAAGATCTTTGTAGGATGGATAAAATGGTAACTTTGTTTTTTACACACCCTAAGTGAGAAAAACTCACAAATGACAGAGTACATGAAACTAACAAATCAAATTTTCATTTGACTGTTCTTCCCACTTCAATTCACTTCGACGTTGAATCGATGGCATGAAATCAAATTAAGCCTATCATATCAAACTATACCTTCATGGTTAGATTCCTTTCCAGTAAAAAGTGTATTTCAGGTAAAAATAAAGCTTTTTACTGCTTCTGTGCATGCAGTTTAACGTCTCCAGCAGGGAAGATGTTTTTTCCTTATGAAGGTCATTTTTACCCGAGTTGTCTCTTAGTTCATTCATTGTCGCTAAACATAGACCTTAAACGTCTCAACACAGTATTTATATTGGTATTTGAATTTTAGTTGTTTTTATTTTTATTTTTACTCATTTGAATTTATTGAAAAACTAAAACGGAAAGACTACATGTAGCGAGTAAACATCCGTCTATTCCTGAATAAAAGTGAATGATTCTATATATTATAAGAAGACGACATCTGGCATGAAAAATAAGAGCATTTTCAGGATATACAGTACAGCACTGATAATATAAAACATATAAAACAGCAGCTGAAAAAAAGAAAAGAAAAAAAGCCTCATGTCATTGAGGGTAGAATTATCGAACAAGTGGAGATAATGCTAATGTTTATTGGAACTCACTATGGCATTCTGTAAAACATCCACTCATTTTATTCTTTATAATAAAACATACTACTTGAGCTATAATAAAAGGAATTCAGATTCAACCCCCATTTGTTTCAACAATAAACTAATGTGCAGTCTTATATTCTATATGAACATAAGGAGCTTATTAATGACAAGAATAACATAGATTGGTTCATTTTATTGTCTTTGTTCGTTTTTTAAGTAGTGCATTTATTACAATTAGAAAATACACAACGATCGATGACTTACTTTTTAACACAAAATACATTGATCGTTTTCACCTACTCTAAGGCGAAATTAAACATTCCCAAATTTGTTGTCAGGTGAGGTAACCCCTAATCAAATTTAAGATAGGCGCTTAAGCAATAACTAAAATAACTGGGCTATTAGAGTGAGTTCCTAAATTTTAAGAAATGCTACAATATGACTGCAGTCCCTCTGAATGTTTGTATCTTTTAAGCTCTTGATCAATTTTTACTCTTTTAAAACTCAAAGGCAAACATGGTTTGCCTTCGAGTTTTAAAAGAGTAAACGAAATTTATAACGAAATAATAATTGATATTAATAAGAGTTTCTTTTAATAATTTTCAATGCAAAGTTGTTGAAGAATATTTTGCTTTTTTTGTTCCTTAACACATAATAATGAATGCAGCTATTCAATTACAATTTCTTCTCACAATAATGTAATTCCATTCATAGTGTTCTGCTTTTGCAATACTCATGTAGTTATTCAATTAATTACTTTCTTGGCAATGATGGTGGAATCTTATCTAAAAGGAAAAAAAAAACACCGTCTTAGAACTTTAAGATCTTCTTTGTGGAAGAAGCTGAAATAGAGGATGTGTGAACTAGAAGATGTTTTACGATCCGCTGTGGTTGGAAGTGGCAGTGTGATTAATTGCGAGCTAGTTGGAAGAGGAAGGGACTTTGTTGGAACTGTTGAAAGTAACAACACTCTTGTCTAAAAATAAATAAACATTATGAAACTGCTATCATATTACACTATTATTTAAAGAAATTCACCTTTTAAGAATAATCCAAGCATCATTTTAGCTATCTAAAGTAGAATTATGTGTAATTATATAAATAAACACAATTTTATAGACTCCAACTACACAATTTATGAATTTATGATTACTGTATGTTTTCGAATATTAGTACTAAGCAGTAATCAAATTCAAATAATAATGCTCTCAACATAAAATCTTTATAATACATTTAAAAATATATGACATGGGAATTCATTGCTTTGAATCTGATAGAATTACGTGAAGGAATTGAAACTGTTAGGGTAAGGAATTAAAAGAAATTATTATTTTTTTTTATTTATTTATAGGAGCGTTGAAAAGGATTGTTGTTATATGATTGTTGTTTCAGGTTATTTCACTTATTAGTATTTATTTCTTATTCAAAACCAATTCTAGGAAACTAAAATTCATTTTAATAAAAACTGTCTTATTGTAATTGATGTTACGGTGGTCGTATTATATAACTGAGAAACGAATTCGCGATCTGTTACAGGCGTCGGATTAAATGCATTTCTACAAGCAACAAATATAACTCTAAAATAAAACAGAAATGGCGCCTATAGAAAGTAAGTTACTAATAATAATTTAATAGTAATAGTAATAACAGTAAAATATTAGTAAAATACTACTCATAAATCACTAATAATCATAAAGGGTTGGTGAGCAATTCTGATTGTATTGCTGCATGCAAGACTCATTCAGTAAAATTATACACAAAGTACGCAATGTACACAATGCATTTTTAAAATGTGCTACCATTTTTATATTGCATTATATAAAATATATTTATATTTGCATTATATACATGCAAAGCGATTTTTTCTTTAGTTAATAGATTTGCTCTCATTTATTAAATAAAGGCTTGAAGCTTTTTAAAGAGACATTCAAATAAATGACAACACAGCTTTAAACATTTGTTTTCTTGAATACACTTCTGATTTATTTCTAAAATATTGAGATAGGTTGAGATCCGGAATAAAACGTATTTCCGTAAACCGGTTCATAGCTGTGTTATTTTAATTCAAACCAAGTATCAAATGAATTTACGTCAAAAGAAATTTCTAGTTCCCCGACAAGAATGAGGCCTGTTGCCATAATAGGATTAATTGGGAGATGGGCTGCATTATGTAGGATTTCATAGTATTGCGTTCCGTTTGTTGTAGTCGTAGATAAAATTCCATATGCAGTATCATGAAGTATGATTTCTTGGATTAAAAAAAAAACTGATTGACAAGATTTATGGATTCTGGGAAAGCTTTTCTATTCTTAAAAAGTTTAACTGTTGAACTACTATAACCATCACAGACTACTACAACAATAACTCAGGGACAGCGTCAACAGAAATACAGTCATATTATGAACAAACTACATTTGTTGATTGCAATTTGTCCACGAAATCTTCGGGTATGCATGATCTTTTCCCTCTTCATCCTCTCATGTGTTAATTTTTCAGCAGATGGAGGTCTGAAGTTTACATCAGTGACAATTCTTAATTGTAGTCGTATTTGATTTGTCTTTATCCACAGGTGGTCTGCATATCATTTCAAACATCGCCAAACCCGCTCAATAACAGTTGAAAGACATCAAACAACTCAGTTGAGTTCACCAAAACTCTAGCACAATTTCTGTAAAGATTCTTCCGCAAAGGCATGAAAATAATGAAAATTGTGGGAGGAAGAAAGAAAACATCTAAAAACGGTCAACAACAAAAGTATCAGAAGCAGACTCCAGCGGAAAATGCACGCAATCTCTTCGGGTTTAACCATGATACTAACGGGACATGAAAAATTAAGACATTCCATATTCTGGAATCGCGAATTTTCTGAAATTTTTTAAATAAATACAATTAGCTTTCTTTAAGTTATGAATTTCATTGATTTATATATGTAACTGAAGAACAGTATACAGTTTGGTTCTTTGTTAAAATAGTGCATTGTAACTTATCTGTAATAATAAGAAGAGAAGCAATAACACATGGATAATTGCTAACTTGAGTGGCTTCATCATTTGCACTAACATCTGAAACAAAAATATAAAATAAGTTTCGAACGTCAGAATAAAATTCTTATTTTATTAGTTTCAAATACCTTCATGTAGTTTTTTGAAGGTAGCGTTGATTTATTACTTCGAACAGGACTGGATCGGAGCTAAGATTGTATGTAAGTAGGAAGTGTCGAAGATCAAGAAGTGATTATTGAGCACAGAGTTATTTATCGGAATCAACGAAAAATAAATTAAGAATTTAAATGAGCTGAATATGAAGAACACAATACAACCTATGTTTTACACGGCATGCCAACAACATAGCAGTTTGCTGCTGTTTCGTTTTCAAACCATCGCATGTGAAAAGAGATAATTAGGTGCTTGCCGTGTGGTTTTAACATTATTAAATAAACAACAAAACGGTAATGGATAAAAGAAATAAGATTTCCTAACCTAATCAATCAGATTGTAATAATGAAAAATCAGATTGTAATAATCAAATCGGTAATCGATTCTGGCTTTCACAAATTCTAGAATTATTTGAATTTTAATTACACAAATAAATTAGAAAAAAATTAATACTATGTTTTTCCCCAAACAGGTGATAAATAGATATTTGAAAGAAAAAAAAAACTTCTGCTTGAGTTGAATTTGGAAAACGCTACATAAAGTACACACGAAATTCACAAGGTTCATGTTTTCAATTACTGCTTTAAATAATGATTTTTAATCATCTGTCTGGGGGCAATGAACTATCCAACTATATTGCAGTGACTAAAGAACATTTTGAAATAAGAGTTTTTAATTTATGTCATACCAAAGTCACGAGAAAGTTTTGAATATTTTTGTGAATATTTATTATTAAATTTTCTAATAAACATTATGTGAATTCGAAGTGTATACGTTTCTTTCTTCCTTCGCTTTTTTTTTAAATTTCCTTATTCATTGAGTGATAAATGATAAAACAATGCTGAGGGCTAATAGAGATTCCCTCAGTTTGGAAAATAAAAGACTTTAGAGTAGAGAATTTATTATTTTATAATTTTCAAATTTGTATTCCTATATATCTTATTTATTACCTGTTCTAATATTTCAAGTTCATTTCCATTTGTGCTCTTATCCTTCTTTTGGAATTACCAATGGATTTTCTCTAAGAATGTAAGAGAGAAAATAATACATATTTTCTGCGATAAATCTTAAAGATATTCTACACTGGTGTCAAGAACACCGTCATTGGACAGTGGAAGACTGGGAAAAAGGTCATATGGTCCGACGAATCACGGTACACCATGTTCTCTAACGATTTGGCTTGTAAACATAACTCAAGGGTCTGGAGGTGATGTCATGGTGTAGAGCATATTCTGGTGATACGGAACTGGTCCCTGATATTGCTAGAAGGACGTGTATCCTCCAAGGAATATCGAAACACTGTGACGGTTGTTTGATGGACAACAATGCTAATGTCCATCGCTCAAAAATTGTTCAGCAGTGGTTCATCGAGCATAAGAGTGACTTCCACTATCTTCACTGGCCACCACAAAGTCCGGTTCTGAACCTAATTGAAAATGTTTGGGACATGTCAGAACATGTCCGTTATCAAATTCCTTTTTCTTCAAATCTGAGCCAGATAAATGATTGTCTGGTATATTGAATATGTAGATGCAATCCAACCCTTCAAAAATCTATGCCAAACCGGCCATGTGCTGTAATTCGGGCTAAAGTTCGGGCAGTTATCCTAAAAAAATGCCGAATTTTTTTAGGATAACTGCTATTTGGTTAGCTTTTTCTCTGTAGAGCATTTTTGTTTTAAATAAATTCGGATGTAAAATACTGAGAGAGAGATATATAGAAAACTCTCGTCCTTAACTGAAAAAAAGGACCCTGAACGAGTTTGAATGTAGTCACAAAGAATAGCCGCAATATTTGAAATTTGTATTACACGAATTCCACCCATGTGCATTAATATACCTAATGTGCATTAGTACCACACATTAATATTATCCATAGTATGAAAAGAGACCAATCAGTTTAATTTTTCTTAATTATTAAGTACTCATAATTTAATTTAATCTTCTTCTTATCTTATCTTCCTTACCATCTTTTACCTTGCGGTGTCAAGGGTTTATTAATCTTCGGACCTCAAACCGGTCACAGGATAAGGTGGTCAGCCCTACGCCCCGGTGAATCCTATGTCTGAAGTGATGTAAGGCCGGTTTGCCTGCTTTGCGGAATGAAAAACCCCAGGATAAACTGTAGAAAAAAAAAACTCCGCTGTCCATACCCAAGACCGGCTCACTTGGCTAAGGAAGATCCTTAAGTTCCTCACGTCGTCGACGGGAATCGAACCTAGGACACTCCTTCCACAGGCATATGGTTGCGAAGATATGGTTGCGAATATTAAACATTTTTAAATTTATTAATTTAATAATAAAAATTTAATAATTTAAGAATTTATTAAAATATTATTAATAAATTCAAAATGTATTAATAATATTTTAATAATTTAATTTCAAATCATCCAGATTTTCCTAAATTGTTTGTTAAAGTTATTCAAAAGGTTTTTCTTAATCCAGCTTGAAACAAAGCAACTGTGCAAGCCTCGTGGTTTACTTTTTTTCAAGAAACATGTCATTTATATACAACAAATGTATGAACAACGCTTCTCACTCGTTCAAGAGTTCATGAGATTCAAGGTACATATAATATAATATAATCAATTTTTCCAATTGATTTACAACTATAACCATGTAATGAAAGACAACTATTCATGTTCCAATGTTCCAATACGAATGACACATTACATATTACTGTCGACACGGCATATATCTTCCATGCTTAGCGAAACTATTTCCAAATGGTTACAATTAAAAATAGTTCTCCTTACATTGGTTTCTAATTGTTGTTTTATCTCATAACAGGCACACATGTACTATGAAATGCCCATTGTTAGCTCACTGTACAGCGTTATAATCAAGTACGCCTTAAGAAATCAATTCCTGACATCATTTTATGTATATTGTTTTAAATAATTTGCAACAGGGTTTAGCTCCATTAATTCGTTGAAGAAATTTTGGAAACTTCGAATTTCTTTAGTTTAACGGGTGCAACAAGTTTTGATTTTCGTTGTTGAAAGATAAGTTGCTTCTTAAAGTATTAATAATAATTGACTCATTCTGTCTTTATTATTTTTTTAAAGAGAGGTTCTTTATTTAATTGTAATTAGGTCGTTTTCTTAATTGTGAAGATTTTTTAAAGTTTCTATTTTATGTTATTCCTGTATATGCTGTATTTATCTCGTGCCACTGATCAATTAAACAATGGCGGGCGATTTCAATGTGCGTGAGTTTCTTCGCTACAGCGTACTATTTGATAGTATGTGCAAATTCCTTACATTCCAAGCAAAGGAGCTTGCTGTGCAGTCATCAGTGATATGATGCATAGTCTGCACATCGCCATGTGGATCCATGAGTAGATCTGTTTAGCTGGCAATAGAGACGTTCATGTAAGTTCACAGTAGGATTGGTGATCAGTTATATGCTTGCTGTTCATTCCACAATCTTCCCCCCAGACCTGGGGACCATTGAGTTTTCCACGAGCCAGATCGGAAATCTGAAGTAAAGACCTCGAGATGAAGGTAGGAAGTTATTATGATGTATGGGAAAGTTTATGGTATTTCTGAGTAATCTTCTTTAGTTGATGATAGCTTCTCTTTTGAAGCATGGTGCAATAAAATGTGCAAGAAGAGCTGTGTGTATGTGTGTGTGTGTGTGTAAGTTTTACATTGATTTGTTCTCTAAACTGGCGAGTAATACTACCAATGGAAAGACCAGAGCCAGGACTGCTGTTTTCTAAGTGTCAAAGCATTACAACCTTAAGCTGTGCCTCTGAGTTGTTTATGATGTTCTTCCTGTTAAATATCTTTAACTTCGTTTTCCTCAGATGTTGATAGCATGCGAGGCTGCGATCAAGTGTGACTCTAATTCATTTTAATAAACTATTGGTTATTAAACAGAAAATTTAAACAATAGTTTTGCTGAGGTTAGTCCCCTGGTTTCAAAGTAACTCTGTAGTGAGCTCAGAACTTTGTTCAGTTTTCCTCAAGATCTTAGAATGCACTATTTTTGATAGCAATTTCTATGTCGTCAGTAGAGATAAACCTTCGACTGGCTATTGGAAGTGACGCAGCTTGTGCACCGGATAAATAGAGCTGGGAGAGAACAAATACTTGTGGCAGTGCATCTTGTGTTTTCTTATGAATTGAGATTAATATTTTCCTTAATGGATAGAGGATTTTAGAGTCATTGTAGATTTTGACTATTTTATACAGTAAACCGTTCATGTATGAGGTGTAATAATTTGATTTTAGGTCTACGAAGGCAATTACTTTTTCATATCCTTTAGGTGTGTAGCTTCAATGTAGGTTCCAAGGCGAGGTGCTGGGTTGCAGGCTGCTAATAATATGTATAAACCCTGCCTGTTCACTGGGTAAGATGGATTCCATTTATGGAAAAATTCCAAGAAAGAATATTTCTTTCAGAAAGGGGTGCTTAAGGGTCAAAGCTGTATAACTGAGAGGAGATCTCCACATAGCCTTTAAAGGAATGCGAAGAACCGACCAGGGCTTCTGACCTAATCTGACCTAATCCTCACCTTCTCGTGGTGCACCCTGTTAGGTATCTACTTGGATACTGAACGAACGAGGATGGCCTAGCAATTTGGGATTTAGCCGACCAAATTGTATTCTTAGTGGTTAAACCAAAATAAAAAATGATGGTACAACATGACAAAATTTCATGCCGGCTGGGGCGTCGCCCGGTTAAACAAGGCCCCCCGTTGTTTTCGCCAGGGAACCAGGGCGAACAGCGAAAAGACAGCTACTGGAACAAATCTGAAAACAAACCGCAACTCAACATCACCAGAGTTAAAGATCGGTACTATCAACGTAAGAAGCCTGAATGGCAAAGAAATGGAGCTAGCTGAGGAATTAGATAAGTACCAGATCGACATAATAGGGGTGACTGAAACAAAAAAGACAAAAACTGGTGAGATCTTTCTGAGCAATAAATACAAAATGTTATATTCAGGCAATGATAATCAAGGAAAAGAAGGAGTAGCCATAGTATTCAACACAAAATATGAGGCTAATCTTCTTGAATGGCAGTCAGTCTCAAGTAGAGTAATGTGGGGAAATATGAGAATGGGGGAAGTGGACAATAAGACTTATTTATGCCTATGGTTCCACAGAAGGTTCTACTAAGGTAGAATTGGAGGAAGTTTTTGATGCTCTGGAGAAGGCTACTCACACAATGAAAAAGGAAAAATTGGTCCTTGTTGGGGATCTAAATAGCAGAGTAGGAAGTGATTGTCAGACATACAAAAATGTTTTGGGAAAATTTGGAGAAAAGAGCAAAGCTAATAATAATGGCAAATATCTGCTGGATTTCTGCTCAGGACATGGACTGGTTATTACTAACACCATGTTCCAACATAGAAATGTGCACAAATTCACATGGAGAGAAGAGGCTAGGAATAAGAAAAGTCTCATTGACTATGTTATTGTTGATAGTGATGTTTTCTCCCTGGTGCAGGACACCAGAGTGCACAGAGGATTTGAAATTGAAAGTGATGACTACGTAGTCTTGAGCAGGATAAAATTGATTTTCATATTGAAAAGAAGAACATGCAAGAAAGTTTTAAAGCGAATAAAAGTTGAGCAGCTCTCAGATGTGAACTGTATACTAAAATACACAAAGATTATTGAAGAAAAAATGAAAGAGTTTGAGAACAGGAATCAGACCTTGGAGATTCAGTGGCAAACTCTGAAGGAAACATTGATTGATTCTGCCAGAGAGGCATGTGGTGAGGTTGTCTGCAAGGATAAAAAAAATTAGAACTCCCTGGTGGACACAGGAAGTTAAAGAGGCAGTGAAGGAAAAGAAGAAAGCATATCAAAAGTTCCTGGCAAATAAGTCAGCTTGTGCTCTTAGAGAATACAGAGAAAAATGTAAAAAAGCTAAACACTGTGTAAAACTAGCTAAACAAAAGTCATGGGAGGACTTTGGCAAGAATATAGAAAATAAATATCAAGAAGGTGGCAAAATATTCTGGAGGTTGTTGAAGAAGCTTAAGAATGGAGGAAAGAGTGCTGCAAAAGGAGTTAGAGATGATAAAGGTGACATGAAAATGGGAGAAAAAGCTATCCTTGAAGTATGGAGTAATTTGTTTGAAAAACTGCTAAATGAAACAAGCAGTGATGAGAGCATAGTGGTAAAAAGAACTGCCCAGGGACGAAGTCAGGAATACATATCCATACGTGAAGTAGAAAAAACCATCAAAGGCTTGAAATGTGGAAAGGCAGCTGGAGTAGATGATATTCCACCAGAAATGGTGAAGTATGGTGGTATAAGAGTCCTACAGTGGCTGAATTGCATAGTTCAGAAAGCCTGGACACAGAGACGAATTCCCAATGATTGGAGTAGAGCTCTCATAGTACCCATATATAAAAAGGGAAAAAAACTGAATGTGAGAATTAAGGCATTTCCCTACTGAGTGTTCCTGGCAAGATCTATGCAAATATACTTGAGAAACGGTTGAGAAGAATTGTGGAAGAAAAGCTTGCTGAAGAACAAGCTGGATTCCGGCCAAATAGAGGCTGTCAGGATCAGATCTTCACTTTACGACAAATAGTCGAGAAAGCATGGGAATATAACAAAGATCTGTATTTAAGTTTTGTCGATTTGGAAAAGGCATATGACAAGGTGCCAAGAGAGAAGCTATTCAATACGCTGCAGTTATATGGTGTGAATGGGGCATTGTATCAAGCAATACTTAGTCTTTATTTGAGTTGTAAGTCAGCAGTTAGAATTGAAGGAAGTACAGGAAGATGGTTTAAAGTTAAGTCTGGTGTCAGACAAGGATGTACATTATCCCCTCTGTTATTCATTATCTATATGGATCACATTATGAAGGAAAGTGGTATTAAACATGATATCAAAATTGGAGATATTAATGTCAGCTCTTTGCTTTATGCGGATGATGTTATACTTCTAAATAAATCCGCTACAAGTCTGCAAGATTCTCTGACTAAATTGACTAGCTGTTGTAATAGATATGGTATGAAGGTCAGCAATAAAAAGACAAAGACAATGAAAATAGGCAGAATCATTGAAACTGTCAACTGTGTTGTGAATGGAGAACCTGTGGAACAAGTGAAACATTTCAGCTACTTAGGCACGATTATTACTGAAGATGGTAAATTAAATATAGAAATAGACACCAGAATCAGCAAAGTTGGTATGGTGGGAAGTCAATTGAATAAATTCATATGGAGTTCAAACGTTCAAACGTTTGAACGGTGTTCAAACGAGTTTTAACTTATGGATCTAAGAGCTGGGTCAGAAGTAAAACACTTGACCAAAGACTAGAGACCACAGATATGAGAGTCCTGAGAAAGATTATAAAAGTGAACAGATGGCATGAATGGCAATATCGTATTAAAAATGAGGATATGAGGAAAGAACTTGACATTGTCAACATCCAGGAATGCGTTAGCAGAGCTAATCGCAGGTGGTATGGTCACCTAAACAGAATGGGCGAAGAAAGATTAGAAAAACAAGTGTTCTCAGCCAGGTTGGCAGCAAAACGACCCAGAGGTAGACCAAGATATAGGTGGATTGATACGGTACAAAGCGCCTTAGACGATAGAAATATAAGATCTGATAATGTTTGAGTCTTGAGAAGTAACAGACTGATTTGGAAGAAAATTGCAGATCGGAAGTTAGTAATAATGTAATTTTTTTCATATAGTACTATCATATCCTGTACACCCCTTGAGGGTACATGTAAGGAATTTGATGATGATGATTTGATGATGAACCTTTTTCAGGAGTGGATAGTAATGCTTTAGGGATGTATTTATCAGTGTCATCAATTGACTTGAGGGAGTCTTTCATCATTTATTATTGATGAGAAGAAATCAGATATCCAAGATTTATTTATTTATTTATTATTATTTTTTGTTTTGTTTTTAGGAGGAGGTGAGTAAAAAAATATAGAAGGATGCTATCAATGCCAGGAGATTTACTTACTTTATTTAGTTTGAGAGCAGTATCCATTTCTTTTAGAGCTACTGGATTGGAGTTTGCAGTGGATGGATGTAGGACATGGGGAAACATTTTTTGTAAATATAATGGATCTCTTCTTTGATATCTGTAGGAAGTTTTGGCTTCTTTTTTGTTTTAAGATTTTTTCAAATACTACTTGTATTTACATTTCTTTTGTTTCCGTTTGGAGTGCATTTATCTGCTGTAGACGGAGAAGTGTCCAGGCCTTACGTCTTGCACTTATAAAGTTCAATCTGTTCATTTCTTTATGTCAGCTAACACGTTTACCGCCAATTCAAGGACCTTAAGAACGCTGTGTTTTGATGGTTATCTTTTTATCGTCTGACAAAAACAATGCTATTTTCACTTGATTGACCTTCATGGCGTGCCGGTGCTTTTGATTTCACTGAAAATGTTTCTTTTGAAACATGAGATTTGGACTAAAGTAAATTTTCATAGTTATCAACACTAGGGGGAAAGTACGTTGGTGTTGTTTGCATTGAATTCGGTAAAGTGTCGCATCTTTGGTTTCCGGAGATTCTATTGGGATATTAGAAAGTTGTTTATTATGGGAACAGTAAGTAAATTAGTGTCCAAAACCTTCTGAACACTATATTTGATGAGTACAACCGCAGATTCAAACCAATCAACTGTGACAATTTGTACAACTGATGATTTCGAGTGGCAATTTGGTACACACTGATTTTTTCGAATCGGGCACAAAGGTATCACATGATAGCAACTAACCAGGATAAAATGCTAAAGGATGCACTAAAAAGCGCACTTCGTGAAGAAGAAAGTTGCTAACTTCGTCTTTTAATGTCTCAAAGACACAAAAAGTTGTTTTCATGCAGGAAAGCATTATTAAAAAATTTGAAGAAGGTCACAGAAGTACTGATATTGCCAGAGAGTTTGCAATCCTCCGTTGCGTTATCCAGACACTGGAAAGCGTTTCACACCAATGGAAAATGTTCCAGACGTTTGCTAACAGTCTCCCTCACTCTACCATGCAGCATAAAGACGGAGGTTTGGTTATAACAGCTAAACATAATCGACGCACCAGAACAGATCAGGCTTTAAATCAGCTCAATTCAAGCAAATATACGGGAAATCTCGAGAAAATATGACAAGACATCAGCGACAAGTAGGCTATATGCCCGAAAGCCTGTAGTCTGCGTTCCTTTATCCACAGCTCATCGTAGATGACGTTTTCAGTGGTGTCATATCCATTAATATTGTCCTCATCCGCAATGGGCTAATGCACTCTTTGCGGATGAGGGCCGGGTTGTCTTTCCTCCGATTCTAGTAGACACTTCATGTGACGTGAACATCGTATTGCATATCATAGCGAGAATATTCTTGAAAGGGATAGAGATAGCGGTGCTAGGGTCATGGTGTGGAGAGGCCTTATGCTTAATTGAAGAACCGAGTTACAAGTGCTGGAAAAAGGGACTGTGACTGGTGAACTATATTGCGACAAAGTTCGTCAACGTCATATTCGATTGTTCCGCGGCGATATATAGGCGAAGAATTAATTTTTATGGATGCCTTCTGGAGAATTCAGGAGACCTAGGATATTAATCGAGTCGAGTGGCCAGCACGTTCTCCAGATCTCAAACCAATAAAATACGTTTGGAACACTAGGGAGACGCATTGCTGCTCGACATTCCCCTCCAGAAAACAAACAACGTTCTTCTCTGAAGGAGAAGTGGGCCAGTTTGCCAAATAGTTGAGTTACTGAGTGATCATTTTGCATGGGTCTACTATTCAGGTGGCACGTCTACCAATGGATGAATCCGAATCCAACTGAAATTCCAGAAGCCTTTACCCAGCCTCCACCAAACTTGACAGTTGGAATGATGAAGTCTTGCCATAACCGGTATCCGAATATTCTCCAGATCCAAACACGATATCAGAGTGAAACATTTGGAAGTGTGATTCCTCACCCCACACAACTCTTTTCCAATTATCTAAAGTCCAGGAACAGTGTAAAAAGCACAGTCTAAACGTGTTTCGCGTTAAGGTTTGGGTGTTGTATGGCTTGTTCGCAGCAGCTCTTTCGTGGTAACATAAAGCATGCAGCTCTCTGCGAACAACATTTCCAGTTTGATTGCAAGGTCTAGTGACGTGTGGGATGCTTGACCATTTCGAGACACAGCTTGTGTATCACGGTTAGTAAGCGATCACTGGCCTCTCAGAGCGTTTTCCTTCTGTTGTAGCACCATCAACGATTGATATAATCGTATATTTCATCTACGATCGATATAAGCGACAGTGGATTTCGGTATGTTAAGCCAGGTAGCAATGTCACGGACAGAAAGATCATTAATGTGATAACCAACTACCAACCCATGTTAGATGTCTGTCAGTTCAGCTGAATGCATCTTGATATCTAGTGCAGTGCAAAACATGCAGTACATCACATCTTTTGTTAACGGACTTATGCAGACACGTTCTGAATATTTGTATGTGGAAAGATTCGAAATTTGCATAGCCTCCAAATTTGGTGTCCAAATACTGTTTTCAATAGTGTATATACAGGGCTCGGCAAATGATAAAATATCCTATTCGTAACGAAAAGAAATGTACTCTCTCAAGTCCCCCCCACCACCACCACCACGCACCCTCATGACACATTTTTAATAAGTTCCAGTAAGTGAAAAGGTGTTCAACGAACTGAATATTTCTTTGTGTAAGAATCATTCCAAGGAAGATAAGTTCTTAAATAATACGAATAGGAAGAACAGAAATGCAATATTATTGTACTTTACACCCTGGAATTTCCAGGGTGCAGAGTACACACTGTTAGAAGAAAAGAGCATATAGAAGCGTCATCGAACGTAAGTTAACTTTGTTACCGTAAGTTGTTTTTTTTATTTAAAAATATTCTTTTTGGTCCAGTCATCAGCTTATTTCCTGTTGGAAGAATCTACTCTTCACAGGCAAGGCGACGTCGTATTTGTCAAGCCAGTACTCTTGCTCGTGGAGAGTAGATTCATTACAAGTATTGTTGTAATGAGTTTATGCCAAGAGAAGCTTAATATCAGGTTAATCCAAAGGAGGGAAATCCCACAACCTTGTGGGATTTTGGTGTTTTCAAGATAATGGAGGGAAATTGTGGCACTTTTCTGCGGAAAAAAGGCAGTTCTTATATTTCAAGGTTTGAAATTGAAGGATATCAGAGTACATCGAGGATTGGTTTGTATATTACAATTTAGTGTTATGTAGGTTGTTACTATGTGAATAGTGGTGGTATCGGTGGTTCAAGGTTTCCCAAGCAGTCAGGAAAAAAGTAGTGTACTATCGTCGAAAAAACTCGAGCTGGTAACCGATATATTGAAAAATGAAGAAAAGGTAGAATACTGACAACCCAATTGCAGAAGGTATGGGACAGATACAAATGATGGAGCTCACTTAATAGATCATTGAGCAATCATGGTCAGTGCCCTTGTAGATATTAAGTATATCCATTTGGAATTCGCCAAGCGTTTCCGTGGTATCTCTCTAGAGGTTGGGTGACATAGGCAGTAGTTTAATGGTATGAATTCATCACCCGTTTTGGGAATGGTTTTGACATAGGAATTTCCAGGATATAGAATACATACTGTTAGAAGAAAAGAGTATAAAGAAGCGTCATCGAACATAAGTTAACTGTGTAATGAAGATGTTTAGGACAATTAAAAAAATGTTGTCAGGACCATTGGGAATTTTATTGTGTAATTTGAACAGGAATTTTCTGATCACTTTTTGATGAAAATGTCTGATGAGAGGCCAATGAAGGCATCGATAGTTGGTTGTTTAAAATGATTGGGAGACATTTACCATACTCATATATGTATGCTTGCATTTGATTTAAAACATTATTCCAGAAAAATGTCCTTTTCTATTGGTAAGTATGCAATAGACCCATAGATCCTCCGCTGCCCCAATACTGTTTCCTTCGCTACCCCACCCATTTGGGTGGTCAGCAGTGTTGGGAAAAATTATTGCCAACTGCTTTCGCAACAGAGAGAGAGAGAGCAAAACACCACGAGTGCCATTTGGGCAAGATGGAAGTTTCATGTTTTGAACTCTTTGGAAATCGGTTTTCATTGCACTGACAATTTTCCTGAAGCTGTTTCGGGATTTATCGTAAGCATAAAGAATATGGAATTTGTGATGATAACCAATAGCAATATTCTTGTTTCGTCCTTTATACAGCCTTGGCACATCTTTTTCATAACCAAGGTTTACTTAGAGGATGAGAGTTTAGCGCTGAACATCAAAAATATATTCTTCTATACTAGAAAGGATTGCTCCTGTGATGTATTTCGAACTTATGCTTGGATCGGTAAGCCAGCGATATAATCCGACCAAGGAATTGGCCATTGGAGTCTCGGTTGTCATTTCTCTCTTGGCGTCCTTATAAAGCAGGATGATTCTTGTTTATGAAAGGGAATTTCGGTGTTGTTCGGTGGGAGAAAAGGTAAGCAGATATTTGTGGTCTGAATTACCCAAGGGAGATACAACTTTCACAGTATATTTGGAGGAATCTATAGTGATAAGGATGTTCGAAGCGTTTAGAGATTGGTTGTAGTTACCTGCTACTCTTGTGGAAATGGGAACAGTTTGTGTAAGATTATAGTAAATGAATCGACATCTCTACCTTCTTTTTCTTCTTCTTCATCGCTGCAGTCTGAGAAGCAAAACCTGTGGTGTCATGTAAGTTAAGATCTCTGAAGAAAATAAACTTACTCTTAGGAAAGATGAACCAAAGGACATAGATTTAAGGAGATTAAGTGGAAAAGTTCAGAGTAGTTAGTGGCATTAGGAGAACGAAAAAATAGCATATGAATTTGAAAGAGTGAGCCAGAGAGATTATCAGTAAAAGAAGGGAAGATTCGGGAGATTGTAGCATGCTCTCTGAATGCTCTTCGCATGGTATGTCAGAGCGAATATATGCATAAACACTGCCGTGTACAGAAGAGGGTCGAATGGTGTGCATTTGTGAAAGTTGAGATGGGTAAAGTTTGAATATACTGAAATTTCTTTTTCTCTCAAGAAAGCAGATGGCGGTTTTGCAAATCGAGAATAACACTGTTGAGTTTGGTGCTGATCCCACATATACTTATGAAGTGGATTTAAAAGTCTCTATGGGGTTTGTTATTGAATGAGTGGGTCACACGCATACCCAAATTTTTTATGTGGTTACTACCTACGAAAGATTATTACTAAAACTATAGTATAGTATATTTGTACCATGGGTGGGCTAGGATTTATTTTTTCCATTTTTGTCAATTATATATATATATATATATATTTGTAATTTTTATTTATTTTTACATGATCCGAAAATCCTGCCCTGAAGACCAAACAACGAACTATTTCACTCAATTAAGGCCTTCAGTAAGCGAGAAACTGGTATCCTACAGGGCAAACAAATTCATATTCCACCTAAAGACAATCACAAACACATATGCCCACGGCAGGATTCGAATCCACGCCCCGTTAGTTGGAGAGTGGTCGACTTACCACTCGGCCAATCCGGCCTATGCAGCACATATAATTTTCTTTCCAAGTGGCTATTAGTGGCACTAAATTTTCTCATCAGAATTCCTCCTTTTTTGTCGACGTTCCAGATTCCTTCACTTTAAGATTTTGTCGCTTTTCGTCTAGCTGTTGGCTAAGTCGAGGGCCTTGTTCATGATGGCTGAAACATCAGGAGGTCTGGTAAACTCTACTTTGAGGAAGTAACTTTGAGGTTATTCAAATCACCATTACTTCGTATGCGCTTGCCAGTGTATCATCACAGGTTACTTTTACCAGCCGCGGGAAGCTCGCCCCATCCTTGCTTTAGTTCGTAGTTCCGAAGCAGTGGCATGTGGTGAATTTCTCGGACCTCAACCGTATATTTCGGTTAATTTGGTGATGTCCTTATTCAACGTTTCTTCATTGTCGAAAATCGAAGTTTAGGGTATTGACGGTGTATTTTTAATTATTCTTCTCGAGCGAGTTACGAGGAGTCTCTGACTTTGTTAGTATCGGGGACCGGTGATTTTTCTTTGAGACGGTGATCGTGGATCTCTAACATGGATTCAGATTATTTAATTTTGTGAGAGAAAGTTTCATGAAGCGCAAATGTGACCAAAGGCAAGATAAATCACATAAAACAGCTATTTAGTTTTCTGCGACGTCTAGTCTATAGATTCCACATTTTGTAGCATCTTTGAATTAAACGTTGTTGATCACGCTACGCTGCAATATCTCTAGACTAGACGTCTAGAGATATTGCAGCGTAATATCTAAAGTATATCTCCTAGATATACTTTCTGGAAACCACCGCCACATTAACACTACTATTGCTACTATTACCGTGCATATTGTAGGGCCTACACTTCATAGCCAAACAGTTTCGCTCCATGGGTTTTCTCTTACTGCTATTACTATGGAGAATAAACAAATATTACACGAAAAGATTGATTGCGATGTGATGGAATTATGTCCATCCCATCGCTGTCAATCCATCAGTATATTCATATAATACTCCTTATGTTTTTGTTTTTTAAATTAAAAACGCTGTCCACTAGTGAGTGCATAATCCCATGCCATTCCTCTTATTGGGAGGGCGTTCTAATCACTTTTCCAGAGGCGCTGGAATGTTCCGGATCCCTCTCATTCTTTAAGGATCGTAAATTGGTGATCTAATGTTTCGGTGGCCCCAGCTAGATCCTCGTACGCCTCTGCATAAATACGGCCTTAGCTGTATGGGTATTTGTGAATTTCTTTAAACTGAAAAATGATTTGCATTGCGTTGTCAGATTACCACTATCTCCTTACATAATGAAAATCTGCATAGTAATTTGGGAACAACTACAAGTTTGCTTTCTACGTTCAGGATTCTCAGATCATTCATGGAAACTCGAGTTTTTAATATTGCAACACAGCAAACTGGACAAGAAGAACATACCTAAATAAGAGACAATCAACGGCTTCTTCACAGCATTTCTTTCCTTGGCTATATATTTAAGTCACCCGCATAGTAATTCAGATTGGACAAACCTTGGTCTATCAAAGCACTAACATAACCAAGTGGCTCATGCTTGCAATCTATTGATCCCGACTTCCACTATGTGTAAATTTTTCTTTTTTTTCTCAAACGCCATTACATTTCATTCACCGGCATAACTATGTGGAGATTAAACATCAGCATTAAATATCAGCATTTAAAAATAATGTGCGTTAACGTAATTTGTTTCTGAAATACAACAAGCATGCATTATTTCGAATTAAAATGCACTTTTAGATCACTTTCAGGAATTCGATACGAAACAGAACTCTAAAGGTTACTGCTTTAATAATTTGTTCTGCTTTATACCTGACTCCACACTAAAAGAAATATTCTTGACCAATTCTGCTGATTAAATTTCCGGGTTTAACAAAAATTAATACAGTAAGAACTGCGCAAGTCTGCGCTTATTTATAAATGTTACTAATCCTTCGATTGTTTTCAGAATTAATTTTCTCTGTGTTACAAATGAGTACAGTTAGGCTTCTGTTACTTTGTAGTGTTCTTTTTTCTGTGATTTACTCTACAGAACAAGAGGAAATACTGGTGAGAAAGAAACGATGGTTTGGAATTCTTGCAAATACACAAGTAGCTTTAAAGTCATACGTGTGTGGTAAGTAAATTTATTATTTTATTGCATGCATATTTAAATAAATAATCTTGTATTGTAAAATAAAATTGTACTTGAGAATTTTGGTCCATTTTGTTTTGATTTATTCGTATTAATTTATTTTATCATTGTTTGATTTAATCTTCTCTTTATGGATGCACAAATATATGTAAATATTTGCAGAGACAAAATCTTACTTCATAAAGATGGTCGAAAATATCTATAGTAATGCAGAAATAAGTTAGAAATAATTATTAATGTTTGCATAAAATCATTTTCTTAAGTATGTTTCGTTCAAATGACATTTTTATAACTATACAGTAGGAATATCGTCCAGACATTCAAAACGTATTTTATATTTTTTTTCAGGTACGAATGATGAAATTACTCAAGCTAGCAGTTATCGATGTGTTATTAATTATCCATATTATTATCCGTATGGATACAGGGTAAGTGACAATAAATCATTATATAATAATACCACCATATTTTATACTACGATCCACGAAAGTTCTTATTTCGTATCATATATTGGTGAACTAATAAAGTCAATCATATTTATTTAAAAAAACGATTTAAAAAAATATTTTCTGCATTTAAAATGATCGTTCTGCTATTTTGCTGAGATCCTGCTAGCGCTAAAGTAAAATCAACTGCATCGTTTGAGGCCAGCTAATGTTGTCCTGTCGAGTGGTTAGTGTTTGGAGTTCTCCAGCCAAGAGACCGCAGGTCCGAATAGCACTATACACATGGATCTTTGTGATTGTCCAACTAACTCTGTGTGTTGAACGGTCACTTGCTATCATATCACTTCTAACAGGAATCCTCACTCCCCAAACCCAGTGAAGTACAGTCCAACGACATCATATGTAAATAACTAATGTTGAACGATTTGGGTGATCTTGGAAATGTTATGCCGACCATTTATCTACAGGTAATAATGAAATAAAATACCATTTGATTTTAAAACCATGGATTTAATAAACATTTATACATATCGTCTACTAGTTTCGCTAGCTATAACTGTATAGCTTTGTGAAGACATAAAAAAGTTTATGCTAGTAATAAATGCAAAAAAACAATGAAGTAACGGTTTAAAAACAGTTAGACAAATTGGAGTGCACGCGCGACATCATATGAATAATTCGTGAAGACTTAGTTATTGTTATTAAGTCGCGTTTTATAATTTTTCGCGTAATTTAGTTCCGTTAAACTTAATGAATTTAACAGATTTTTCGACATGTCTTTTAATATTATTTCCTGGTTTCTATTGAGATTATTTCCAGTTCGTAGGACTACTGCAGCTTCTTTAAAGGTTCTGCATCTAAAATCCTCTTCGATATATGGCATGGAACTGTCTCTACTATCTATCCTCTATGAAGTTAAGAAATGATGTGCTAATCCTCTACTATCTCAGGATTAGCACATCATTTCTCAACTTCAAACCATGCAATAGATTGGGATAACAGTTCCATGCCATATATCGAAGAGGATTTTAGATGCAGAACCTTTAAAGAAACTGCAGTAGTCCTACGAACAGGAAATAACCTCAATAAAAACCAGAGAATAATATTAAAAGACATGTCGAAAAATCTGTTAAATTCATTAAGTTTAACGGAACTAAATTACGCGAAAAATTATAAAACGCGACTTAATAACAATAACTAAGTCTTCACGCCTTATGCGTGTGATGTCACGCGTGCACTCCAATTTGTCTAACTATTTTTTAAACCGTTACTTTCATTCGTTTGTTTTTTTGCATTTAATACTAGCATAAACTTTTACGTCTTGACAAAGCTAGACAGTTACAGCTAGAAAAACTAGTAGACGATTTGTATAAATGTTTATTAAATCCATTGTCTTAATATCAAATAGTTTGTTTCACTTTTAATGAAAAGGACCAAATAACAACTTTCATAATAAAATACCCTTCAAAGTGAAGAATCAGACTACCATGTATTGTAATATTAATATCAGTGAGTGTAATTCTGCATCCCATTAAAGATATTCTCTCCTCCATATGCTAAAAATTACACAGAAGAAGACAAAGAACGGGTGGAAATAATGTATAATATTCGTCTGGATTTCTGAGAAGCAGGAAAGATTTCATGGATAAACTGCATTCGGCAAAAGCAGTTTGTTCGTGACAAAATTACTGCTGATGCTGTTGCTATGTTATCATAGTAGTCTGCGATGGTGATAGTATAATTAAACTAAACAATAATTATTATACATGACAATTCTAAGGAGTCTAGGAACTCATCGCGGGAGGGCACCTAACTCTATTCCGCTAAACACATCTCTCCGGCTCCCCTACTACTTAATTCTCCACTTACACACTTTGCTACTACCATAAACGCAATTTGCTCTCATTTCTCTTGGCAGTACTTTATTATTTATGAAAGAATAATTATTTTTATTTGGTATGGTTGTTGTTCGTGTATGACCGAATTTCATTGATGATGAACTTGGTTTGAATGAACCGATGATCGAATCAACTTGTATTCCGGATTAGCAAGATAAATCAGATGCTCTCAAGGAACACCTGGATATTTGAAACACATTATAGATTGTTGTAAAGGATCTTAACCGAAAATGATTCAATACCTTCTTAAAATTTAAGTCGTTTTTAAGTAAGTGTAATCTTTATTGGAATGACTCGTTAATGTTGATTTAAATACCTCCAAATTCAATGAAAAAACATTTTATTACAATCACGGCACATTATAGTCTCAATGGCCCAGCAATATTTTTATGATTAATAATGATTTTTGATCAATATTGACTGTTATTACTATTACTATTAAATGATTAATATTTAATTTGTGATTTATTTTACAGTTAGCGATCCCATTTGCTGCTTGTAGAAATCCTCCAGAACAAACCGACACCGATTTTGTTAAAGAGTTATGTGGTACCGACACCGCACCATCAACTACGGTAAGGCTCTCTCTCTTTCTCTCTCTCTCTCTCTCTCTCTCTCTCTCTCTCTCACACACACACACACACACACACACACACACACACACACACACACACACACACACACACACACACACACACACACACACACACACACACACACACACACACACACACACACACACACACACACACACAGTCTCTCTCTCTCTCTCTGTTTCTGATTTATGGAAATGAATTCAGTTTCCTTAAATTTCATTGAATAGACAAAAAATAATTAGAAGAGGGTAAAACTCTGAAGATCCCAATCCTAAAATAAAGTTCCTTATTCAGCACTTCTCTAATGGACATTCAGATGAAAGAGTGACTTTAATTCTAACCATTCCATAATCTTTAATTGGGATGAATCACTTCATTTAACTTTTGGTATTAATGTTAAATTAATACGCCGTTCTTATTGCTTTCAACCATTCTATTAATGAATGTACTTATCTTTTTTTTTTTTTATTTTACAGTTTGATAACTGCGTCGCTCGCCAATACGTAAGTATATTTATTTTTATTTTATTCCTTTATTTATTTGCCAAGCAGGTTTAAGCGATTTACTCTAATTGAAATTAACGCAGAATGACAGTTATGAAGCTGAGAAATGTCGGATATCCTAATGTCCTATTTATATTTAAGGAATGTAGAACAATAGTTTTTTATTTATTTTAATTTTTTTTTTGTGATCATCTACCGGCATATTCATGTACCTAGGAAACCAGGTGATCCTAACATAATTTCAATAACCTCCTTTGCATGATATTATTATTTGTCACACCTCCATGGAGTCCAATGACTCATTGAGGGCGGGTACCTACTCTGCAGCTCTCTGTCTCCACCAACTACAATTGCTATTATCGTGAATACCAACCCCCACTATCGCCACCACCACTAATATTTTCACAGACAATTACAAACATGCATGCCCACGGCGTGATTCGAACCGTCAAGGTGGAGAGTCGATAAGCTAACTACTCGGCTAACCCGGCCAGTATCATTCGGAACTTCAAAAATAAAATAAAATAAAATAAATAAATAAATGCCAGTTCTTGTTTCACAAATTATTAATATGTACAATTCTTTGTTACAATTCAAGACAAATTATAACAAAAATTTCTGGAGCATTTTTTTCAGAGCATCTCAACGTTTTATTAGAAAAGTAAGAAAGTGTGTGTGTGTGTGCGTGTGCAGGAGTAGTTTGCTATAAGATGGCTCATTTCCCCAATTCTGATTGCTGAAAGTCAGTGGAGATACCTCAGTTCTATTTTCATGTACATGAAGAAGTTTCTCGTCGTTTGTAACTTACCCTTCCTGAATTGAAAGGTACTAAGAGGCAGAAAGTAACCATTTGACCTGCGCAGTTATAATCTGCCAGTTTCGTTATTTATTGGTGACACACTCAGGCTAGAAGAAACCAATGTACACAGAATTAGAAGTGCCATCTATAGCAACCGGTTTTGTCTTTGTGGTCAAAACTGGTTTGTGGAAAATATTTTATTAACATTTCCACTTTGGCCATAACATGAGTTTTAAAATGTGTACTGGGATGAAAATTTGAAGTTATCTATGAAAATATACCGGTAATTTGTCTAATCACTTGAAAATTAACGCTTACATTTAATCCTGTATGATTTCTACTAATTTACAATTAAAAATTAATGGTACGTTTTTTTAGCACCATGTACCATGATAAAGAATTATGATGTTTCCATTTAGTTTATTTATTTATTTTTAAAAAGTAACTGGATAACAAAAACCTCTAAACCTTGGATAATTTCTAAAAGCTGGATCGGCTTTTAGAAGTTAATACGCATCCAGACTTTGCATTACTATCTCACTCATCCGTAGGCGAAAATCAGAAAACATATACTTAAAATTCGAATAGTTCTTCTTCTTCTTCTTCTTCTTCTTCTTCTTATTATTATTTTTTTTTTTCATAACAGTAAAAGGATGTCATCATAGCAATGCTCTTTTGAAAAGAGCCGCAGCGATCCACTTACTTTAACCTGTCTAGCCAATTTCGTAATGTATCAGCTTTCAAACCAACAGGAGTCAGTTCGAATTCGTCGTGGTTATGAATATTTGAGGATTTCTTTAAGTGGGAAGTAAATTTCATCGCAAGGAGTGCTCTTATTGGAGAACTGAAGTAACTTGAAAGTATGTTTCATTTCTAAAGTGTGTAACTATTTAAATAAATAAATATAATTCTGCTTCACTTTAGATATATAAGGCTTTGTAATTAATCTCTCATCTCATCTCATCTTCTTTATATCCTCTTTTACCTTGCGTTGTCGAGTGTTTATTAATCATCGGACCTGAAACCGTTTGTAATTAATTATTTATCTAATTGGTTTCTAACATAAAATATCATGAATACTTCCTTACACAACTTCTTGCCATGTAAGTTATGTATCACTTGTATTATTGTAAAACTTCGAGACATCTATCGTGTTTAGGATATAAAGATTCCTCAACATCTCCTTACTGTGATTTTTTTTTGCAAACTGAAAAGATACAAAACTGTTAGTGGTTATTTGTACCGTTCAAATGAAACGTAGAACTGAAAATATAAATGCATCGTAATATTAATGCCAAATTGACTTTATCCGTTAAAAGTTTGCTTGAAAATTATTTCACATGTAGAGTTTTTTAAAATGTTTTTTTTTTGAGAAAACATATCTCGAGCCTAGCTCAATCATATTTATGTTCTAGGAATTTCAGAATTTCTTAAGTGTAATTGCTATTAAAGATAAAAATACTGTAAATAAACAAATACATTGCAATGATAAAATGAATGATTTTTCTCTTGCTGCTTAGGAAAACCAGCCGTGTTTTGGAGTTTATGCATCGTCCTACAGATATTATGCCCATTACTACGCTATCAGAGTAAGTTTTCTTAATGTCTCTATGAATGTCTCATTTTCTTCATTCTTATATAAGTTTTGGAACTTGTATGTGCAGAAATTTTAAAGTATTTCATTAATATCTATATTTGATCAAGTTTATTATTTCCTCATCTATTGATCCCAAGCAATAGGGAGACTATATCAGAAAATGATTTCTATATTTCTATAAATTTATTTTTTTAAATTATCCTTCAGTCCTCGTTATATGTTTTACACTACTAACTTTCGTTAAAATCTATTCTATATACAAAACTTCTTAAAAGAAAGTACCAGATGCCTATTAAAACTTTCATTGACCTCGTAATTTATTTACCTCTCTAAAATAAAAAGCCATTATAAAGATCTTTGTTATCGTAGATAGCTTTCCATCCCAAGTATTTATAAATAAGGTGAATCGTCGTCACCAACTGTCCTATGAAGCTTCTGTATTCTGTTAGTATTTAAGCAATTAAGAAATTAAAATTATAACCTTATACAATATCTGTGCAACTTCAAAACTTGCATGCACTGAACTTAATGTCTAATTTTTATGTAAGTTCCATTTGCTCACGAGGGTGTATGCGTGTGTGGAGGGTAATATACAGTTCAGTGGCGCACTCAGGATTTAATCTTGGAAGGGGCCGGACGCTCAGGATTTAACCTGGGGGGGGAGGGAGCGAGTTGAGTAGACGATTTGCAAATACACACTACGCATCGCATACGCCCTATGAATGAGCATCTGCAGTGATTGCTAATTCATAAGTAGTATAGAAATAGAAGACACAACACGACATAAATTAAAAAAATGAATTTTAATTAGGAAAAGATTTTTGGAAATATTCTAGTGTTTCTTCCTTTTCTTTGGGGCGTGCCCGGGCCCCTTTCCCCCCCCCCCCCCCTCTGGGTGCGCCACTGATACAGTTTAATTGACAACGTTATGAATCGTGGAAGAACTGAGCATGTTTCAATAAACATCTCATATGCCCAGTTTATTACAATTTTTCGAGACCTAGCAAAGTTCTCGCAATGTAGCAAATATGGAAACAAAAAGGAACCATGGAACTTTCTTTGTATGCATTAATTCTCACCAGGTTGATTAAGATTCAAAGCTAGATAAGTGTAAAAAGACTTCCGCATTGTTTTTTCTTTATGGAATGCGATAAATGAACCGAGAATCTCTCCTAAGAGCCAACATCACCTTCTGCTGATACACCAGTTAATTCGTAGCTACCTGTATAATGACAGACATTAGGAATATTATAAATAAATCCTTATGTCTAGTAATTAATTCTATTTCTATTAATTTATGTGGCTAAAATGATACATTTGGCTCTCTGTTTTTCAGTACTTACAGTTACGCACTAACCACGAGTTCACTTACGAAAAATGCCAGTTTTTGACATGGTATTGCCATGTTATTGAACCACGAGTTTTGTTCTCTTAAGTTTTTTTTTCCAGTCCGTTGAGAGCCAACATTTAAGTAAAGCTGTGAAGCCACTAGGAACCCAAAAGCACTAAAAAGTACTTTTTTCAGTAATAAATACAGGATTCCTGGGAAGGGCACATTTCTTTATATAATACAATCCAAAGCAACTTCGAAGCCAAATTTTATATTATCATAAGATTTCTGGTCCATATTTTTTTTAAAAACGTGCTATATTTGAATACATTTTGCTGTGAAATAAGGATGGATTTATAATATCTCTTACTTCTATCAATTGCATTCACTGGACTGAATCTTTTTTGGGCTATCGTTTTCAATACATAACATCTGACAATATTATGTCATGGCAAATTAGAGACTAATTAGGAGGCATATGTTAGCAATAAGTAATAATATATAAACTCTTCATGTAATACTAACACTTATCCTAGCATCCCCTTGAGAATACATTTCAGGAATATTTGATGATTTTGTTTTGCAGTGGTGCGCTACTAGAACATTTACTGGATAAAATGTACACAATGAAGCATCCTTAGGTAAGAAAATTTATTTTTTTCTTTTTTTTGAAAGTATCTAAGATTAAAAGTAAGGAATAAATACAAGGTCAAAATAGATTACAAAAAAATAATTAACATAAAAAGTTGCTTACAAACATATAATTTCATATAATAAGAAAAACTAAAATCTGATTAAACGTTTAAAAATTGTCACCCAGATATCTATTTTCAGTCATGTAAATACTGCCGAATGTTGAAAGTTTATTTCCTTTTTATATTAGAACAGCGATATCTATTGAATTAAAATTGCTGTTTTATTAAAAGTAATTGTATAGGATAATTATTCGAGTAATTATTATGTAAATTGTGCTCAGCTAACAGTAAGGGAGGCTATTACAGTACTCAATACCGATAATGACGTTCTCACTTCATTCAATGAACAGCAGGTTTATTATTTTACTTCTTGATCATGGCTCTATGTGTCTGTGGTGAAGCTGACTAAAATGAGCAGCGATAGTCTTCTCTGAATTGAGAAGTAAAAAAAACCGGATCTTTCACATATTGCTTTAAAATAAAATCATTTTGATATCATATACTGGCTAACTCTGAATGTTCTTTTCGTTGCATTAGTTATACGTATGTATATATGCATTCATTTCCATGTCTAATTAAAATAAATACATAATAATAACTTTCTTTTACTTACAGGAATTGGACTGCGTTTATGGCATGTTATTGCCAACAAAATAGAAGTATTAGGAGATAATAGGAACTTATTAGTTTAATTTAAAAGGAACTTAATGTAATCTGTAAAAGTATTTATGTTGACAATATTTTGATCTGACCAGCCTTAGATGGTTATTATTTCCACCTTTCGGAAAATAAATTCACTTTATTGTAAGTGTTTTAATGAAAAATACTTAAATATAATAGACAATGGAACTTTGTAGAACACTAGAACTTTAAAGGTGTACCAAAATAATATGGTCTGTGTGGTTTTATGCTTAACACATAATATATTCCGAAAAGTTTGGAAAATCTTTTTTTTTTCTTTAATGAAGATCTCATACACTGGTGTTTGATCAGATTGCAGTACAGTAGTACCGTGGGTGATACAGTAAGATGGAATACTTGTATTTGTTTTATAAAATTATATATCATATTTCTTTGACAACACATAAGATGGCAGACTCTTCCAGAAGAGAGCAACAAGGAATGAAAGAAGAGGAGGCGGAGAAGTAATTCTTTCAGGGAGTCTGGAATCGATATTTAAAGGAGTGTATAACTGTTGTGGAGATTTGAGTGAGACGGCTTGTTGATTTAGTAAAGTCAGAATCAGATGAACAGAAATACGTTTTCATCGTAGATTGAATGCTGCTTAGTTTCAATGATGCTCTTTGGGTAGAAAAACCTGGGTTGTTATCCCATCTAGGATGCGAAGAATATTTATGAGAGAATTTTGAACGAAGGTGAGTTACCAGTCTCTCTACTGGGGTATAAAAGTTTTTCTTCCCAGAAGCTTGAGGTTTTCATTCCAAAAACAGGCAAACTAACCAGCCGATACACGCAATTTGCCTCAGTTTTCTAAAAGACTTATTTCGTCGGCTGTAAATGTAAAGAACTTCAGTATGAATGCTTGTATGAAAGTGTGAGATAGTTAATAAGCTTGTGGGAAAAAGATTACTGAATCGAACATCTGTTTTCTGTTACTGAATCATCCACTTTTAAGGGGCTCTTACGGGCACAACTGCAAATGGGATAATAGATATTTTCTCTTGTTGGACAGAAGTGTGGTTGGTATACAGATAAACGTTACTAGGTAAAATCCCTTCTTTTGCGAATGAGAAATCCTTATTTATTAGAAACTAAAAATGCCGAAATCATAATACATTTATGACAAGAGAGATTTCATATACTCCAAGAAAAGAATCATATATTGAAGAGAGAATGCTGTGTTGTCAAAAGTAACGTTTATCAGAAAGGGATCCTTTTTGTATGAAATAAAATTATATATCATATTTCTTTGATAGAATACACATCTTATACATATATTATACACATAAGATGTGGATAAGCACCATTGAAATTAACAATGTTATCCAAACTATTGAAGAATAGTTCTGAGCTTATTTCGAAATTAGTATAGTCATATATACGACAGAATTATAAAAATTATAATTACTTCGGTCAGTAAGCAGTTTGAATTTTATTAAGGTAGGATATTCGATAACACACACACACACAAACACACACACAGACACACACAAAGTTGTAAATAAATATATATATATCTTTACAATTTACAACGTAATTGACTCAGTTAAATGACAGGCTTATAACTATTAACTGACTTAAACACCGAGAAAAAATACAAAATATTTAATAAGGTTTCACTACTAGATTCATTGGATATACAGTACCATGGAGAAAACAACATCTTAAAAATATATTGTACTTTAGACAAAAACAGAGTTTACAACAAGTAGTAGTTGTGTTTGAAATTGAGTCCGAGCTTTAGTTCTGGCGTGAAGCACTGTGCGTGTGAATGATATCATGAGTGCGCCAAAATTGGATTACAGCGCTATCTGAATCGGGCAGGCTGTAACTGAGATAACTGTTTATATGGGTAGGATCGAGAGCAATTTCTTTGGATTCCAAGATACGTCTTTCTAATTCAACGGAGCCTTTATGGATGTTAGAAAATTCTCCCTTTTATTCCTAAAGAACTTTTCTTACGAAAATAGGAAAAGCTGCCTTCAATCTACCAACAGAGGATGCAAACCTACCTAGGATAGAAGCTATATTTGCAAACAACAACAGTAGACCTTCCACTGACAACGTCTCCTGTTCGGAGCGAAAAACTATTCATCATCTGCGGAATAATAAAGGTATCATCATTTTGCCAGCTGACAAAGGGAACGCCACCGTCACCTGAGTAGATCCGATTATCGCCTCAAGATCTGTGAATTATTAGATTGTAGTACTTACTTGTAATACTTAAATGATTATAATACTTACCCTATACTTCAAAGAAACCCCACGAGAGAACTACATAAACGGACTAGTAATCTCCTCAAATCCACCTCAGAATTACCTAGGAATATCCGCCTATCGCTCCGATCTCTTCATTGACTTATTCCCCGTTTATATGGCCTTCCGAAGATCCACAAAGAAAACACTCCTCTTAGACCAATAGTTGGAGGCTTGAAGGAATTGACTCCCCTACTTACAATCTCTCGAAATATCTCGCTTCTTCCTTAAAACATCTCACAGGAAAAGCCTTTTCATATATCAAAACCTCGGCTGATTTTTTCTCGTCCAACTTAACAGAATAATAAGATTCGATATAGTCTCACTATTCACCAAGGTTCTAACCCAGGAAGTCGTTAGTCTTTTCAAAAACAAGTTATCTAAAACGATTTTTGCCTTACTTGCGCATTGTGTGGATTCAGGCTACTTATATGAAGACAAGATATACAAACAGAACAGCGGTTTGGCAATGGGTAGCCCGTTGTCTTCGGTGCTAGCCAACGTTTTTCTGGAAGATGTTGAGGAAAAGGCCATTTCCTCAGCGACACTGAAGGCCAAAATCTGGCTACGTTACATTGATCATTTAAACAATTTTCTGTATCATTTAAACAATTTTCATCAATATATAAACTTGACATTCGAACCAGAAGTTAATGGTGATTTAGCTTTTCTAGATATAATATTTACTAGAACAACGGATGGTATCAACATTTCTATCTTTAGAAAGCCAACACACACACCGATAGATACCTGAATGCTTCTTCTCACCACTACTCCCCTCAGAAATTAGGGACTATTTCCACAATTGCTCATCAGGCGAGATCCTTGTGGTCAGAAGAAGAAGAAGAAGAAGAAGAAGAAGATGATGATAAACTTCAACAAGAACTTAGCTACCTCAGAAGGACTTTCTGAAATCACGGTTGCTCTCCTAAAAATATCTATAATCGTCTTAGTGTACGTAATCAACATAGTAATGAAGATAACTCAAACCCAACGGCCAACTTCTCTTTACCGTATATAAGTTCTCTTTCTCCTAAACTAGCTAGCGAAAATCCTGAAGAAATTTAATGTTAAAACATATTTCTCCACTTTTCCAAAACTCTGATCTTACCTCAGTCAACCTAAAGTAAAACACAACCTTCTCCAGTTCACAGGAGTATACAAAATTATTTGCAGTTACGGCAAACCATATTATGGCCAGACAGAAAAGTCCACCGCTCTCCGCCTAGAAGAACACCAACGTTGCATTTCTTATAACAGAGTCCGTGTTAGTGCCCTATCCAGATATGTTTTATTTTCGACCAACACGAATGTTGAAGAACGACAACATCAAATAGACTGATACTCAACTTCAAATATCCATGAATGCTCCGATGAACTTGAAAGACGTATCTTGGAATACAACGTAATAGCTCTCGATCCTACCCATTTTAACAGCAATCTCAATTTTTTGCTGTCCAATTCACATAGCGCTGTAATCCAGTTTTGGTGCAATCATGATATCATTCACACGCACAGTGCTTCACGCCAGAACTAACGCTCGGACTCAATTTCAAGCACAACTACTACTTGTTCTAAATTATGTTTTTGTCTCAAGTACAATATATTTTTAAGATGTTGTTTTCTCCATGGTACTCTATTTACCTGACGAAGTCGGCATTTGCAATGAAACTAGTAGTGAAACCTTATTAAATCTCTTGTACTTTTTCTCAGTGTTTAAGTCAGTTAATAATTATAAACATACGTATATATATATATATATATATATATATATATAGAGAGAGAGAGAGAGAGAGAGAGAGAGAGAGAGAGAGAGAGTGAAAGTCCATCACTAGAAATTATAGGGCTGCAGAAATTTAGCTAATGTATTATTGCTTCTAGAAAAAAAAAGCTAGGAGATAAAAAATTAATCGAATAAATAATTAAATATAATATAAATAACGGAATAGATTCTTCAGATGGAGTGAGATATTTAGAAGAGGAGAAAAGCCACAAATTCAAATATTGATTAACAACTAAGGAGAAAAAATTAGCCAAGATAAAAAAAAAGTCGAGGAATTCAGAAAGTATTTTGAGACTACAAGAGAAATCGTCGCCACTAGATGGAAATGCTACACTCGAGGTAGAATATTCAGAAGGAAATGGTAAAACCGCAATTACCGAACATGTCCTATTGAAAATAAGAACGTTATTCGAGAATTAAATATAAAATTGCAGAACTTTTATAATTTGCAGGAATAGCCTCAACAACACATATATACATGTTTAAAGGTAATTTGGAAAAAATAAGAAATCCCAGTGGATTTAAATACAGCCATTTCATCTAGAAGTTTAAAAAGTAATGTATATATTTCAACCATCTCTAGAGAATATTTTCTGATTTCTTTAAAGGAAACTTGACAACTGTTCCTATTCTCAGTCTTTCACAGTTCACATAAAAGCATTAGGAATTTGCTAATAAATTCCATCTAGTATTTCTGGAATATAAACAAGCATACGATAATGTACATAATGTACATATAACGTGTTGCGGCATATAAGAGAAATACATTTTAAAATACATTTTTCATAGTTGTATATATTACATTCCAGAGAAATATATAATATCTACAACTATGCGATTGCCACACCCACTGCTTTCTGCTGCAATATTCGTCAGTTTTTAAAATAATATCTGGACTTCTCCAAGAATTAACTTGGTTAATTCTTGGAGAAGTCCAGATATCTCTGTTTTAACCAAGAATTGGAGATAGTCATTACAGACAGAAAAAATGTTCCAAACAAATATAGAAGAATGGAAATGAACAGTAAAATCATTATGTTCATCATTAGCATAAGATGATAGGCTTATGCTCATGCCTTCATTGTTTCGTTATAATGTTGTACAATGTAAAACACACTAACGTCCATCAGGAACGATCCAAATTGGTTGTTGATAATTATGTCTTTGATCAACTTTATAATTTTAAAATCTATTGATTAACATTGAGAGCTAAATATGCATTTAATCTAAATGCATATTTAGCTCTCGATATTTATCTTACAGTTTCAAAAATAAATAATCAAGAAAATCTAAATAAAAGATTCTACTTAAATTAAATAAAAATATAATTTTTTAAAAATAATAATTGTTAAAATTCTTTATTCCTCCCACGGTAGTAATGCACTTTAGGTTTACAGTCTTTAGTGAGAGGGAGCTACATATAAAATTCGCCATTTGTTCATTCCTCTTTTTCACAACCATCGGTTTACATGGGATGTACATTATTACTATAAAAGGATTTTTAATCACTTTTTATTTTTTATTTATTTTTTACATAATCAGAAAACACCTCTACATAGACCAAACATGAATGTTTTACATCCACTTTATATCTCTAAATAAAAGTGGTGGTAGTGGTCTGAAACTGGAAAATTTTATCGCTAACCGAAACATCCATGTCCACGGGCAAATTCAAACTCCCAGCCTGCTGAGGACAGAATAAGGACAAAATGAAATGAATTTTAGACCATTTCGATCAAAATACTGCATACTCTATGAACAAACACATCATGAGGAACTGTTTCAATGACCGAACATTTCATTATTTTTAAGAGAGAGAGAGAGAGAGAGAGAGAGAGAGAGAGAGAGAGAGAGAGAGAGAGAGAGAGAGAGAGAGAATTTTGAGTACTTTGAACATGTTTGTAGGGCAAATGGCCAATGATTCACACAAGTGCTTACAAATAAAATTGATTAGAAATGACTAGCAGTAAGACCTTCGAGGATGGATTTCGAATGATAGATCAACGACAGCTGGATGAACACTTTACTCCAGATGAAGCCTACTATAGAGATAGATGAAAAATCCTTTTAATGGCAGCATAGTCATAATTGGTTATTTAAGCTATTTAAAAAGATGCACTGCTTGGAAAGAAATCAACGGTCTCCATAGTGTTGGAACAAACAGCCATAGCGCTATCTCCATTCCTTCCAGCAATATAAAAATCGTATTCTCTTCACTTTTTCTGTTTTCTTTTTAGGGTACAAGTTGTTTTCCTCCACTATTATCTTTTAAAGATTGACTGATATTATTTAAATTAAGGGGATATTAAATCCCACATTGTTTTAAAACCGAATAAGAAACTCAAAGATTGGAATCAGAGAGTTTCATGCCGAATATAGTAAACTATAAAGTATCGGCGATCACTAGCGTGAGCTAATGCAAGTGACCCTAGTACGTAGTACAATACTAAGGGTTACACTCCGTTTATATTAAAAACAAACACACTGTCGCGTGGCTTTCACCCCATTGCTGAACAAACCGTCATCGTGACGTAATACAGTAATGTATTACGTAATTTTGTAATCATAACAAAATATTAGAGATATTTTTTCGTCTTCTTAATAACTGTCTTTCGCATAGATCGTTAATATTTTAACTAACCATCAAGTAGAGTACAGAGTTTCCTTATTTTGATGAGGAATGAATTTAATTACTTTTTTTGATAATGGAGAAATCAAAAGCTTCAATTAAAAGCAAGACTATGACATCCCCACTCATTAACGAGTGTCTTGCACACCAAAATCATAACGTAACCTACAGACAACAATGTAATACCCCGAACACAGCCCTAGTCTCCCTTATCAAATTAGTTTTTCATAAGGGAAATAAATATTGACACCCTCTCACCAGAAGGACCGTGAAAAAGAAGTCCTGGTTTTGATGTAACTACGGGATCTTCAAAAGGAAACCAGTACGGCCGGACCCAATCAGTCAAGGTGGGGGGATGAATTTAATTAATTTTTGATAAGGAGAGGAATTAAAAACTTCCAATAAACGTTTGCCACAGGTAGGACATACTACTTTAGTCTTCTATATGATTTAATAATAATTATTAGAATAATTTTTTTTATCAGAATTAATGCAAGCACGTAACAAACGATTATTAAAAGGTAAACCTTCGTTAATGATTTGCAGAAATCCAAGTTAAAACTGGGCTTTCGACACAGATTATTGATGCTTTAATATGTCTTGGATAACTGACGTTCTTTAAACGTTCCCTGACTGGCTGAAAAACAATGTAAGCGTAAACGTCTTCCAGAATTCTGTTGTATCACCCTGTGAAATTACAACGAAGTCTAGTAACTGTTGCTATGAATTAAGAGAAATGTTTCTCTCTTGTCAAAAGCCTTTCGAGAACATGTTGAACACTGCGTATGATTCACTTCTGATCTGAAATATTCTGCTTACAGATATCCATTGTAATGTAAATTTACTCGGATACTAATTAAAGTGGATTATTGTTATTTTTCGCGAAGATTATAGGTGACGATTGCATACGTCAGAGATATCCTTTCTAATTACGTGTTTTGCTATAGCGAAATTTTATATTTTATATGTAATTTAAATCAATATTAATAAATTATTAATAAAATTAGTGATTTAGTAAATTTATAATTGATAAACATTTTACTGGCAAATAAATAATATTAAAAGACTTCAAATCACTTAAACACATATAAATTAAAATGTTTTTTAAATAGATACTGTAATTAAATTATTATTTCTATAAAAAATATGATTCCTTTCCATAAATATTTCAAAAGATTTAATTAGCGCATTTCTGAGCGCGCATACTTGGTGATCTTAGAATTTCTGTTGAGTAAAGTAATTTTGTCTTCTTTTCACAAGTTATGAGTGCTTACAAGCAAATGCCTAAGACTAATTCACAGGTGAGTGTTAATTAAACAAATCGTTGCTAGAGTTAATGAGTTATTGAGAGTTACGATTCTGTATAATGTTTAAGTGAATATGTCTTAGTACTGTTTGTGACCTAAATCTGTGTAAATCCGTTTATACATGGTGCAGCTGACCGGAATACTTCCGGTGTTCAGGATCCTGTATGAGAAGTGTAATAATCACAACTGGTATATATAGGTCTTATGTGATATTGCGATACAACAAAAACAACACACACACACACACACATAATATATATATATATATATATATATATTATATTCTCTTTATTAGGCTAATTATTTGGCTGTTAGGTTTATATGTATAATGATGAACTCATGCAACCGCCAAATACTTACAAAGATGTTATCTCTGTATTGCTTTCCATACTATAATATATTATATTATATCGTTAATCATTATGATTTGCATACCCTTCTTGAAACGACTCTCTCTCTCTCTCTCTTTCTCTCTCTTTATATATATGTGTGTGTGTATATATATATTTATATATATATGAACAAACTTTAATGACTGTTACCGAGAGATAAAAAGATGACATGGTAGTATATTTGAAAAGATACTACTAGTTTACTAGTTTCGTTGAATTGATCAACATCTTCAGGTATCACAATCAAAGAAATATATAAATAATTACAGAGACTTAAAATTGTAATAACAGAACAAGTACAAAAAGACAGTAGCGTGTTTGAAAACAATAAATCTCTATAATTCTTTATATATTTCTTTGATTGTGATACCTGAAGATGTTGATCAATTCAAATTTAAACTAGTGTACTAGTAGTATCTTTTCAAATATATCATGTCATCTTTTTATCTCTCGGTATCAGTCATTAAAACTTCATCATCATCATCATCATATGTATCATGGATTTAGGCCTAGTATGGCCTGTTCCGGCCTTAGAAGTCATCGTTGAATCGTTTAAGAGGACGTCCTGGTTTTCTTTTTCCTAATGGCTTGTACTTTAAGGCTTGTTTTGCTAATCTTTCTGTTTTCATTCTTTGAACGTGTTCCATCCATCTATGTTTATATTTTTTAATTTTTTCAATTACTGGTTCTTGGTTTAATTCTTTCATAATATCTTCGTTTCTTTTGTGATCAAATAGGGTATACTTTGCAGTTTTTCTCATAAACTTCATTTCTGCTGTTGTTAATCTTTGTTTGTCTTTTTGTTTGATTGTCCAGATTTCGCTTCCATACATTAAGACCGGTAGGGCTAATGTATTGTATACTTTTAGCCTGGTTTGTTTTTGAACTAGGTTTGGTTTAAATATAGAGTTAATTACTCCTGTTATTTTTAAATATTTTGCAATTTTTACGTTTATATCTTTTTCATTTTCATAAGTGATCATACATCCAAGGTAATTAAATGAATTCACCTGTTCTAAGATCTTGTTATCTAATACTATTTTAGTTCTTGCTGGATCTTGTCCTTTAAAGGCCATAGTTTTTGATTTTTCCGTTGATATTATCATACCATAATCTTTGGATATCTCATTTAGATTTAAAATAGCTTTCTGTAAGTTATCTTCAGAATTTGTAATTATTATTTGGTCGTCTGCAAAGAGGAGAGTGTTTAAGTTAACTGTAAGTGAAAGTTTAATTCCTTGATGTAAATTTTTACTCCATTTTATTATTATTTCATTTAAGTAGATATTAAAAAGAGTTGCTGAGAGGTTACATCCCTGTCGGACCCCTTGGCTTATCTCTCTTGTATATGATAGCTCATGATTTAATCTTATTTGTATTTGATTATTTTCATATATACTTGTGACAGCTTTTAGGATATTATTTGGTATTTGTCTTTCTTTTAATATGTTAAATAATATGTTTCTTTTAACTTTGTCAAATGCTTTTTCAAAGTCAATAAATGCAATATGTGTTTCTAAATTATATTCTCTTCTTTTCTCTATTATTAATTTTAGGCAGAAGGCTGGGTCTATACATGATCGTCCTTTTCTAAATCCATTTTGTACCTCTAGAATAAAGTTTTCGGAATATTTCATTAGTTTGTTATCTAAGATTCTGCTGTATATTTTGTAACATGAATTTAGTACTGATACCTCTATAGATTTTAGGGTCATCTCTATTACCTTTCTTAAAGATAGGAATCGCAATTGCTTTTTTCCATTCTATTGGGGGGATACCAGTTGAGTAAATTTTATTTAAAAATAATAAGAGTCTTCCTTTGAATCTTTTTCCTGCGTATTTATATAGTTCTGAACCTAGCTTATCTTCTCCAGGTGATTTTCCGTTTCTTGTTTCTTTCAGGCTGATTTCTAATTCTTGTTCAGTTATTTCCTTTTCATTTTCGTTAATTGTTTGCCAGTTGTCTTTTTTAAAATATTTGTCTGTCCACAGTTCTGTGTAGTAATTTAGAAATTCTTCTAATTTCAATTCAGTGTTTAATTTTAAGTTTTCTTTGGTATCTGCATTTAGGTGTTTCAAAATCTTATATACATTGGGTCTTATTTTATATAAATCATGTTCTAAATTAGAAACAAATTTATTCCATGATTCTCTATGTCTTTTTCTGACTTCTCTTTTAGCTATGGCTCTTATTCTTTTATATTCTATTTCATCTTCTAATCCTTTACTGCTTAACCATTTGTGATAGGTTTCTTTTTTCTTTTTGATTATTTCTTTGATTGTATCATCCCAGATCTTCAGTTTTTTCTTTTATTGAATTTTTTGGTCTTTTCTAAGCTTTCATTTGCTGTTGCATTTAGTATCGTTTTTATATTAAGCCATTCTATTTCTAGTTCTTCATTTTGTTTTATTTTATCTAGATACTGGTTAATTCTTTGTTCATATAGCCATTGTACATTTGTGTCATTCAATAGTCTAGTTTTATAAACAAATGTTTCAATTTTTCTTTCTGTTCTTGTTACTTGTAGCCATTTAGGTGGTAATCTTAATTTTATTTTAACAAGGAAGTGGTCACTGCTTATTTCATATCCTCTGTGAACTCAAACATCTAGTGAAAATTTTGATGTCTTTTCAATTAATATGAAGTAATCTAATATTGATTTCCATCCTCTTGCTGACGAAGTATATTTATGTATGTCTTTATGTTTATAGAAGGAATTCATTATTTTTAGGTTATTATAAACTACAAAGTCAATCAATTTTTTTACCATTTCTGTTTAGAGTGTGTTCTCCATGTATTCCTATATTATTATTAATTTTCGTGTTTCCAATTCTTGCATTTAAGTCTCCTGCTAAAATTATGTAATCATTTTTATTTATTTTATTATATATGTTTTGTAGCTGATTATAAAAATCAATATTATCCTGTTCTCTTCCTTCTTCTGGGGCATATAAACCAATTATTGTTAAATAGCCTCTATCTATTTTTATTCTAGCTTCTATTATTCTTTCATTCCATAATTTATAATGTTTTAACTGTTTTGAAAGGGAGTTATGAATCCAAATCATGACCCCTGCTTGTGCTCTTTGGTCTCTGTCGACTCCACTGTATATCACATTAAACTTTTCAGTCTCATAGTTCCTTTTAATTTCTTTTTTGTTTCAGTGATTACTGCTATTTAAAATTTCTTTCATTTAATAACTAGTCTAATTCTATTTCTTTATATGCTATTCCTCTTACATTCCAGTTTGCTATGTGTATTATATTTTGTCGTTTCCATTTTTGTTTTCCCTTTTCCATTCCAGGGTCGTTTCCCATAGATTCAATCCGATTATATTTTTCTGTCAGCTTACAAGTATGGTTATGTTCTCCATTAAAACTTGTAAACCGTCATTAAAACGTGTTCATTACATTCCTACGGAGTAAAATGAATTCTGAATATATATATATTGTGAAGCGTTGTGCTATTAACCCTCGGAAGCTCGTACTGGTAAAAATTGCAGCGTAGGTCGCGGTATATCTGAGAGATACATTCATTACTAGTATGTGTTCAAATGCAATAAAACACTGCAAATATAATACATGAGGGTAATAATTAAGTGGATATTGAATTCAATATTATTTCATAGCGTAATATAGAAACTACAAGAGTTTCGTGTCGAATATATAGAAACTGTAAAAGTTTCGGCGGAGGCAAGCATAAGCAACCTTATGGGCAACTCGCAGTAAAGGTGGTGTAAGCTCCATATCACTTTCGTTAGTATTTTCCATAATGTAAAGCACATCTCCTAGAGGACATGTATGATAAATAAGCCTTTGGCTATATTTCAGTAATATATAATGGTTTACTTATTTTCAGTTACAATCTTAAAATATTGTTGAACAATGAATAAAAAAACAACAACTAAACCATACTATACTGACATCGGAGGTCGCGGTATATCTTCCAGATACAATTTACTGTCAAATATCACAAACCTTTACATAACATATGTTAAACCAAACTGACAGCAAAAAACAGTGTGTAATATCATTCGTAACATGTGAATGCACAGCTACTCATGACCTGCAAGCTATACACCGAATTGTGTAAGAATATTTATATTAAACATTCTGCATTTATCTGCGAGCTTCCGAGGGTTAAGACCGGTTTGCCTGCTTTGCGGGAGGAAACATCAGATAAACTGGGAGAAATTCCCTGCAGTCCAAGCCGAAGACCGGCTAACTTGCGCAGGACTCTCCTTTCCCAGGCATATGGCTGAGAAGCACCTAACACTCGGCTAACCGCGAGCCAATTTAACCTCCTCTAAACGCTTCTTCTGTTAATCTGGATACTCTTTTCTTTTACTATGGATAGGCACTGCAAAAAATTCACCTGAAGAAAGCTGTTAGCTTAATATGTGCAATTATGAATTCATTCAACTGTGAATTACAGCAAACGATGTCTTCTCTGCATTGTTTTTCCACGATATAATGTGTCATATAGTTAGTCGTCATCATTTTCAATTTTCATACACTTCTTTACATACACTCCATAAACATCGGCATTGCCATAATCTAGGACGAAACATAAGGTTCAGAATATATAAAAAATTTTATTAAGGATATAGGGAAATGTTTTAAAAGATAGGTTTGACATTTAATTTAGAATAAATAACCAATTCATCACTAATTCATATTCTTTACTTTTAGTTAAGATTCAATCGTTTTCGAAGTTATCCTTGAGAATTTAATTTAATTAATATTAAGATGAAAATTAAATGCTCATTTTTGGCGTTTAGTTTCATTAGATAATACTGTGTGCCGGAGAGGGAAAAAAACAGTACTGAACTTCGAAACCTTGTTCAGTACATCGTAATAGAAGTGCATGTGTTGTCTCCGCCATTACATTTAGCTGTAGCAATGGTGTAAAAGTTTGAACAAAAGAAGTTTATTTTTGAGCATTATTTTCGTGCACACGGAGTTGGAAGGGTAAGTGGTTCTAGCAAGTAATATGTTTGTGACCAGTTTGTTCATTGTTTCCTTAAGTGTGCCCCAAGCAATAGTGTCTAAAATGAGAGGTTCCGCCGTAAGTGTTACAATCTTCGAAATGCAATGAACGCCTGACAGTGTAAAACTTGGGCCCTCCTTTATTGAAGAGGGTGGTGTAACCGTGACCTTGAATAGCGAAAGCTGCATAGAGAATGTTTTGGCTCATTTCACGGAGAATTTCCAGGATGTCTCGTGAAAAAACATTCCATTTCGTACACGGTTATTCCAACAGATTCATATTAGGTGGTTCTAGAGCCTATTTATCAAAACCTTACCGGGAGGCTGATTTCGAAGTTTACAGAATTCTGGAACCCTTCACGTTCTACTGATCCCATATCGATTGAGAAAATTGTTTGGGGTATGTTGAAGGAATTGGGTATTTCACCATGGACTGCTTTCAAACCTTTATTACCTAAGGCAGTGTTTCTCAACCTGTGATCCGCGGACCACAAGTGGTCCGCGACGATGGGACAGATGGTCCGCAGGCAGACTTAAAAATTAATTAAATAAATATTTTTTTTAAATTATCCAAACAAAACAAATTGAAATTGAATAAGTAAGTAAAATTATTGAAAAAAAACAACAAATAGCGTCAGAATGTTCGAAGGCGGAAGCAATAAAACTATATTGGTTTTCACTTCATCCTTCTTTTATTATTCGTCATTGTGCCGCTAAATTTGTAGCTGCAGAATGACGAATAATAAAAAAGAGGTAAAGTGAAAGACAATATAGTTTTATTGCTTCCGCCTTCCCGTGCTGTTTTGTTAGATTTGAAGTGAACATATGTTATCCACATTTCAACCAATGTTGTGTATTCATTTTTATTATTGAAGGATTCCTTACCAAGGCTCAGTATATCTTCAGAAGTGCTAAGTGATACTTGAACAAGTGTGTCATGAGTTAACCCCAGTATTTATATATTTTTCGGAAACCTTTTTTTTTAATAATGGAAAAATGGCTTAGACCTTGGACTTTGAAAAGAAGAGCAAATGAAACAGGTAATGCTAACCCTAATTGTGATACACGTGTTGTAACGGCCAGTAAATCTGATTCTATTAAAGTAGAAGAAACAAGCAGTTCAAAGAAAAAATACAGTAGGAAATATAACAGTTCATATTTGGATGAACGTTCACATAGAGATGAAAGTGAACAGAAACCTCAATGGGTTTTGTGTTATGAAGTGTTGTCGAACGAGTGCATGAAACTTGGGAAACTCCGACGACATTTAGAAACTAAACATTGTGATGTGAAAAATAAGCCAATTGAATTTTTTCAGCGACGCTTATGGAAATTAAATCACGGGAAAGATATAATTTTAGTCATGGGTTCCATTAATAGTAAAGCACTGGAAGCATCCTATCTCTTAAGTTTGCACATAGCAAAAACAGGGAAATCTCATCCTATCGGTGAAAATTTACTACTTCCAGCTATAAAAGATGTGGTAAAAACTATGTTTGGCAAGAAGTTACTAAAATATGTTGATTTGATTCCTCTTTCAAACGACACGGTCGGTCGCAGAATTAATGATATGGCAGGTGACATAGAATCTCAATTAATCCCTTATTATGCGTTACAAATAGACGAGACTACTGATGTTACAAATGATGCACAGTTAATATGCTACGTAAGATATGAGCATGATAACAACATTCATGATGGTATTCTGTTTTGTAGAACTTTGTCATCCCGAACAACTGGAGAAGAAATATTTCACACTCTCAATAATTACATAATACACAAAGGGATCCAGTGCGAAAAATGTATAGGCTTCTGTTCGGATGGAGCTTGCGCTCTTACAGGCAGGCATAGTGGAGTTGTTTCTAAGGTCAAAGAAGTAGCTCCGGATATGAATTGGGTGCATTGTTTTATACATACAGAATTTAAAACTGTGCTATACAACGCTGTCAAGCTAGTTAATTTTATCAAAGCTCGTCCGTTAAATAACAGGTTATTTTCAGTATTCTGCGATGAAATGGGCAGTAAATATACACAACGTTTGCGTCATACTGAAATTCGCTGGCTTTAAAGGGGCAAAGTACTAACAAGGTTACTTCAATTAAGGCACAAAGTTTTATTGTTTGTAAATGAACGTAATTCTGATTTTGCATCACTCCTTGTTGACGAAGCATGGTTATCAATACTATCCTATCTTTCAGACATTTTTTTCGAAATTAAATGAACTAAATCTCTTCCATCAGGGAAATTTTTTAACTCTTTTTGATGCCTACGACAAAATAAAGGCATTCGAGAGAAAACTGGTTTTATGGATTAATTATGTAAAAGACAGACAATTTGCACCTTTTCCAACATTGGGATCCTTTTTAGTGGAAATAATATTTTTTTTCATTGTGGAAATGAACAAAAATATGAGTTTGTGGAAATGGTTTGTGACCACCTCAAAAATCTGAAACGGAATTTTGAAATATATTTTCCGAATAACTTTTATAAGAAATTTCTGTGGGTTCGCGATCCATTTCAGGCTTGCTTTCACGAGAACGACCTTTCCTTATCGAAAAAGGAACAGTTAATTCAGCTTTCAAGTGAGAGTGGGCTTAAAATGCAATTCCGTGATCTTGGCGTTGCTCGATTTTGGATCTCGTCTTCAGTGAGAAGTGAATTTCCGGAATTATCTGAAGAAGCATTGAAAATCGTCCTGCAGTTTCTCTACAACCTATCTTTGTGAGAAAGGATTTTCATTGCTCCTTCAAATAAAAACAAAATACAGAATCTAAGTGTGTGTGCCGATCTTCGACTGAAGTTGATAAATATTGAGCCAATGTCCAGCAACACTGCAACGGCCGAGAAGCTCAACCATCTCATTAAAAGTAAGTAGTAACATAATTATATGATCGTATTTATTTGTTTAATAAAAATTAAAACTTTGTTCAATGATGATACACTTTTAATCGTTTACTTCCAATTTAATTAATTATGTCGCCATATCTTTCGAAACATGCTTTTAGATTTATTATGTTATAAATGGGACAGTTTTTCCGAAATGTTGGTAATTCCAGTGGCGAAGATAAAGTTGTTGCCGCCCGGGGCGATCCTTCAGTTTGCCACCCCTCTCAATACCATCGGAATTACTACAAAAAGTCAAAACGACGAAGAGGGAAATAAATTTAAACACTGTGTTTATTTTTGAAGTAAACTTTAATTTCAACATTCTAAAATGTTATTTTTCTTGCTTTTCTGTTAGCAAAGTCGTCGATGGCATTTGCGAAGGCTATTTCATAGTAATGTAGGTAATTCTTAATCAATTTCAATTTAGAAAAACTTTTCTCACAACTAGAAACACTTACAGGAATCGTGAGGATATTTCGCAGCAGTATTACAATATTTAAAACTGAGTTCTCGAGACTGTATTTTAGAATTAACTGCAAAAGTTCAAAAATGTTCAAAGTGCCCGAGGCGGACCGTCCCCCGTAGCTACGCCACTGGATAATTTCTACATGGATTTTTTAAAAAAAATTATAAAAAGTCAAAACGACGTATAGGGAAATAAATTAAAAAACTATGTTTATTTTTGAAGTAAAACTTTAATTCCAAGAATCTAAAATGTCATTTTTCTTGCTTTTCTGTTCGCAAAATCGTCGATCACAGTGTCGAAGTCCATTTCATCACTCAGTTGCTTTTTTATAGGCAGTAAGGCAAGATTTCATAAACTCCAAAAAAAGGTGCCGCCAGGGGCGGATCTCCACCTCTCCCCCCCACCCAGCCACGCCTCTGTAACTTAGGGATCTGCAGAATTGTTTTAGGTATTTTACTGGTCCTTGGGCTTAGAATGGTTGAGAAACACTGACCTAAAGGATAAAACTAAACGATATGTCCGAACCCTTGTTCTACAAGATAACAGAGAACCTTCATATTCAAACCTTCCGAGAGAAACTGTCTTGAAAGACAGAGTGCCCATGTTGAGAACGTAAACTGTGTTGTGTCTGTTTCATTCGACCAAGATTCCACCAATACTTCTGGATGTACATCTCATCATGTATAAAGGTATTTCTTCTTTAATAAACCCGTTCACTCCAATGTATGCAAAACGATTTTAAAGAAAATGGGTTTTCAATAGCTTTTATCAATATAAGAAATGTTTGCTTCACATATATGCAACATAGAAATTGCAATAATACGTATGAATTACGAATAATAAATTACTATTAAAACTGTTTACTTAAATTAAGAGGATATTGAATCCCACATAGTTTTAAAACCGAATAAGAAACTCAAAGATTGGAATCAGAGAGTTTCTTGCCGAATATAGTAAACTATAAAGTATCGGCGGACACTAGCGTTAGCCAATGCAAGTGATCCTAGTACATAGTACATTACTGGGCAACTCGTTGCAAAGGTGGAGGAATTAGCTCTTTATACTTTAGTATTAAAACTGTTATTAATACTAATATTAATAATTGCATGTTTTAATTCTGTAATTTATTATTACTGTACGAAAAACGAAGTACTTAGTAAACAAATTTTTGTATCATGCTGTTAAAAAGTGTATTTGTTCTGGAAGATCAATAAGAGTATTATTTTTATTAAAAATTATTATTAAAATTATTAACAATTTTAGCATTCGCAAATGAAAAAAAAAGTAGTTTCAAATGTAAATTTCGAATAAAAATAAAGTGAAACTGAAATTAAAAATTATTCTTGTTTTTATTATAAAACTTGACAAATCTATGGACCAAATGAGGGTACAAAATAAAAAAAAATATACATCAGCTATATGAATATTATGAAGATAATAACCTTTTACTCTATTCCAATTCTAAATATTTTCTATAGGTATACTGAAGATGCTTATTGGGAAATGTTTAGGACAAGCTGCCTATTGTTTTAATTATTGTACTTTAATTCGTAATTTTCTACTCCATATTTAGGTATTCATTAATTCTATTTTTGTAGAGAAAAGATACTGATGTAATTTTCATAGTATAATTTCTACTTCATTTTCTATTTTCATTCATCTCTTTATAACTTTTCACAATTTCTTTAATATTGTGTGGTCTGTCAATTATTCACGGTTCAAAACTATATTTTCACAAAGATTACTTTTCTAGATTTCGATTTCGTGGTTATTTCATTTAAAACGTTTAAGTTATAAGATATATACCTTTAAACAATACCTCTATTTTTTTTTCCTTTTTGATCAAAAAGAACGCTACATATAAATTCCACATATTCAAATTTTCATAGTTCCAGAGTTATATATATATCTATATATATAAGTTTTCTTAGGGACTCATATTGGTGAGTACGGACATGGGAAACCTGAGATACCCTAGCTAGACCTAATCTTACTTCATACAATATACACTTGGTATATCATATCTGGAGACTGGTCGTCTACTCTTCTTTCCCTCTATAGTTCGCCCACCGGTTGTAGGTCTCTGCTTCGCGTCTTTCCAAGAATAGTCGATTCATGCTGAAGGGGAGAAAGAAATGAAGGACGTCCGAATTGGTCGCCAACATGCGAAATCACGTGCTTTATAGGTAAAATTTTCCATATGTTATACAAGCAACATAGTTAAATATAGTTAACTACAATAATCATAAAAGAAAGGTTAATTTTCCGACCGGTAATAATAAACAACTCATCCCACATTACGAACTGATTACCCTATTATCGGAATCGATTCTCCTTTTTCTCAGATGCGCAGAAGTGTCGAAGGATCTCTAATCGGTGGGCGAACTATACTCTGTCTTACCCCCCCCCCCAGTGCTATTAGCGCAACTCGAGGGCGAGGGGGTTACTCCTTCTTCTCAAACTGTACTTCCACTATCTACTAAAAAAAACAAGCCTAGTTGACTTAAGGTGGCAGCCTCACCACTAGGATACCTATCGTCATGCTAGTAACTTGACATAGGGAAACATGTTATTTTCAAGTCTCAACGAAATCCAAACCGGAAAGAAAACATGGGAAACGACCGCAAACTGGAAAAGGTTAAGAAACTTTGGATAAAGAAATACATGGAACATTAGAAGGATAGCACATAAAGAAGAAGAATTAGATAAAATTTAAAATGATGAAAATATAGAAAATTGCAGTTCTTACAGAAACAAAGAAGAAACTGAAAGGAACAAAAGAAACAGCTAACTACAATATCATATATAGTGGAGTGGACAAACAAATACATGCAAAAGCTGGTGTAATGATTTGGATCCATAAATCAATTAAAGCAAAAATAACTCATTATACATACTGGAATGAAAAAATATTAAAAGTTTGATTAAAATTAAATAAAAAAAATTAACAGTTGTTGGAGTGTATGATTACTTTTACAAAGATTTAAAAGGAATATGTGAAAAATTAAATAAAACAGACCATATAATTATAGCCGGAGATCTTAATGACAGAATAGGAATGAAAAAAATTAACAATAATATACACAAATTTGGAGAACCAACAGTAAACAGAAATGGAAAGCGACTCGTTGATTATACAATATATAATAATTTAAAAATAATGAATACATTTTACAAACATAACAATATACATAAATAAACGTGATGTGCAAGATGATAAAAATTAATAATAGACTACTTTATAGCAAATGAAAAAGCAGCAAACCTCTTCCTAGACGTTCAAGTTAGAAGAGGGCTAGAAATTGACACAGATCACTATTTAGTACAGGCAAAACTAAGATTTCCACCAAACTGGCTACAAAAAATACAAAAAAATAAACAAACTAGAGAAACAAAATCTAATTACAAAGTAAGACTACTAAATGATTCAAGTATAAGAAATTTATACCAACAGAGGATTAATAACTGCTTAGAAAAGATACAAGAAAATGAAAACATTGAGAAAGAATGCAATAATATAGAAGAAATTATCGCATCAGAAGCATATGAAAGCGTAGGAATATACAAAAAATATCATAAAAATAAAAAATTACATATATAGAACAATGAAATAAAAAGAATAATTGAAAATAAAAAGCTGGCTTTTTAAAGATGGTTAAGTAGCAAAAAAACAAGAAGATAATTGAATATAATTAAATTGAATATAAAAAAAGACGAGCAATGGCCAAAAGAGAAACCAGAAAGAGACACAGAGAAAGCTGGAAAAAATTTGTATCATATCTAGAAAATGACATATACAAAATAAGACCCAGTGCGTACAAAATACTAAACACATGAATTCAGATATGAAAGAAACTGTAAATATAAATTGTGGAATAGATGTAAAAGAATTCTTGGATTAATTTCTGGTTCTTTGGACGGATAATACTGGCATCAAAAATAATTACACCAGAAACTTACAAAATACCTTAAATAATATGGTAACAATGAAAGAATTAAAGGACAACCTAAATAAAATAAAAAATGGCAAATTAGCAGGAGAAGATGGGATAAACTCCGAACTGTATAAATTTGCTGGAAAAAAATTTCATAAAAAATTACTAAAATTTTTAAATAAAATATATACAAATGGACAAATACCAATAGAAAGGAATACAAGCATAGCAAAATCTATATTTAAAAAAGGGATAAAATAAACTTGCTAACTACAGAGGTATTCGTTTATTGAATACGTGATACAAAATATATAGCAGAATACTTAATGAAACACTAAAAATATAGTGAAAAAATATTATTAGAATGTCAAATGGATTTAGAAAAGGACACTCTATAATGGATGCAGCTTTCTGTTTAAAACTACTTATAGAAAAAAGGAAAAAAGAAGAGAATTTAATTTGGAAACTCATCTTTTGTTTATAGATTACGAAAATGCATTTGACAAAGTTAAAAGATATATACTATTTGATATATTACAATATATTAATATATATTGATATATATATATATATATCAATATATATTGATAAAGAAATAAATATACCTAATAGTTTACTACATGCAATATTGAATATATATAAAGATAATGAAATAAACATAAAAATAAACGAAAAGTTGTCTGAAAAACAATCTATAAACCAAGGAGTAAGACAGGGATGCCCTCTGTCACCAACACTTTTCAATATTTACATTAATGAAATATTAATACAGTGGAACACCTTAAACGATCAAGGTATAGCAATTTCCGGAATAACAAAATAAATACACTATTATTTGCAGATGATCAGGTAATAATATCAGATAAGGAAGACAATTTACAAAGAGCAATATATAATTTAGACATTATAGTAGAACAGTTTGGAATGAACATTTCCATAGATAAAACTAAAACAATGGCATTTTGTGGACAAACTCCAGTTAGAAGCAAATTAGTTATTAATAATAAAATAATAGAACAGATAAACACGTTCAGTTATCTTGGATGTGAAATATCATATGAAGGAGAAAAGGACATTAAATTAAAAACTTCAAAATTTTAAAGATTATAGGCCTGATAAATTGAACACTCAACCCAAATATAGTACCAAAAGAAACATGCTTGTAAATATACAATACTTTAGCAGTGTCCACATTATTATATCGCATTTGAGCAATGAACAAACAAGATAAACAAAGAATAAAAACAAGTGAAATGAGATATATGAGAAGAATTGAAAAATACACATTATTAGATCACAAAAGGAACAAAGACATTTTACAAGAACTAAAAACAAAACCAATAGAAGAAAAACTAAACAATTATAAACAAAAATGGATTGAACGTGTAAGCCGAATGACCAACACCCGACATCCTAAACAAATATTAAAATATAAGCCAATTGGAAACAGATAGCAGGGTAGACCTCAAAAAAGAATATAGGATGGATAATGAGAACCGGAATAGACCAATATGGTTTATACCCGTATTTAGAGTTATGATGATAATGATAAGTCTTCTCAGTCTAGCTGTCCTTGAACTGTTATTTTGCAAATTTTCAGACTACAAATAATCAGACTTGCTAATTGTGATACTTTATATAACAGATAGAAAAATGAAGCCTTCCAGCCATCATCTCAATAAATATTAAAGTAATAGAAGTACATCATAATTCTTTCACAATCACTGATATATTTTGTTGATGTGGTTTTGTTGGGTGCATAATTAACATACTAGCTCAATATCTAGAAGGTGGCTGATTGAATCCCACTAAGTAAATGGGTGTTTGTGATTGTCTTCAGGTTGGATAAACCCTTAACCGTCTTCATTGAAAATTAAAATAAAAATAGGAAAACTCCTGTCTCCTTCGCATGAAAGATACAGGAGAACAAAAAACAGTACTGAATTTCGACCCCCCCCCTTCAGTACACGCGATATGAGGTATGCTGTTCAACTGGATGCCCATTAATAGAAAAGCAAGTTCAGAGTCTACACTGTAGACTCTGCACTCGCTACATATTTGTGAGCAGTTTGTTCGTCGCTTCCGTGAGCGTGCCCTAAGCAATAATGTCATCATGGTTCTAGAGCTTATTTATCAGAACACTTCCCCGCGATGCTCACAATTCCTGATTCGCATAATTCCCGCACCCTTCACCTTCTCCTGATCTTACATCTCTTTATGCCTTCGCCTGGGGTATATTGAAGGAATGAGTATTCGGTCATGACCCACCTTCAAACCTTGATTAACTATGGATAAAATTAGAAGATACGTACAGCAGATGTCCCAACCCTTGTTCTCCAACATAACAGAGAACATACGATTCACCGAAATGGACAAATGGTGTCCACTTCGGTGAATCGTGGTCGAACAAAGTATTAATCTACCAACGATAATACTTTATTTGACCAAGATTCACCTGATAGTTGTGGATATAGGTATCATCATTTGTAAACATATATCTTTCTTTGTTAATAGACCCATTTACTCCATAATATGTACATCCTTGTAGTTATTAAGTAATTTTTTTTGCGCCATACTGTGGTTCATTATTACGAAAATTTATTTTCTTGGTAGGATTGGTAAGATTTATGTTGAATACGATTTGCTGTGTAAGATCTATTACAGATAATATTTAATGATATCCTCCTAATAATACGGATTTATGTCGGCAAGGCAAATTAATTTCTCTTTTAAATTTAATTGTGCGTTTAGAATTCGATTGATAGACCAGCTATTGAACTAATGTAAACATACTGGAAGCAGCAACTTTGGAAATAATATCGTTCTAGGAAAGCTTTTCAATAAGTAAATTTGCCTCATATCGAATAACATACGTTTTCTTTAAAACATCAAAGCATCACCCTTCTTCTGGAAGGGTGTTTAAACAACAACAAGGGAACAAAATAAGGGAACAAAACTGCATGTTTCTCTTCAATAGGCGTGACATATTCCTCGACCTCAATCCAGTTTCAAAATTGTGATTATATTATATTGAACGTATTCTAGACCAATGGATAACGCCAATGATTATATCATCTGTATACTCTAATATATTCAAGGCATCCTTGTAGGAAAGATGTCTTCCAGCAAATTTCAAAACATCCAAGGACTGTCGTACAAGTGAAACGTGATACATTCTCTGGCCACCGAAGATGCCGTTCGCTTGTTTCCTGAGCACTGTCATATATAATGGATTATTGTTCAGAAGGATTCCGACTAGAGTAATATATCGTGTCTGCAGTCTGCAATAAACATGGATCTCTCATTGTAAGTCCTCTGACTCCACCGATATACCTAAAGTTTCCATAAGAAAACCTTACAATTATTTAAAATATAATAACCTTTCCGGTCAGTACTGAGGATATTGAAATTAAAACTGGGGTAGTTGAAAGATTTAATGGTACTTTAAGCACTCAAATATAGAAATATTTTCTGTTAGTAATTCTATATAATGAATAGGGCTTAGTTATAATTATAATTAAACTATATATATATATAAATGATATAGAATTAAATATAAATAATTATAAATTAATTTATTATAATCATTCCTGTCATATATCTATTAAAATGACTCCAAGAAAGGAGAAGAAAACAAATTAAGTGTACAGTTATAAGAATTTATTTGTGCTAAAATAAAACTCTAAGTTCAAATTTAAAAATACAGCGAAAGATAAAGTAAAAATTTCTAAATGCAATGTCAAATTGATAAAACGATATTTACTAAACTTTACGTAAGAAAGTTTTATCTCTAAGGTTTTATAAACATAAGAATTGTATTGCTTAATGCAGACTGCAGACACGATATATTACTCTAGTCTTGAGAAAAAATGCCAACATTTTGTTTCTGCCATGCCATCAGGAAACGAGACGTTATCGATGGTCGACAAGTACAAGAGATTAAACCAACGAATTATTCATAATACTGAACCTCCGACAATTCAAGAAAAAACAAAAGGGGAAAAATTACACGAAAAAAATTCATCAATCTTATTCAGATCTCGTATCAACAATTAAAATATTAACGAACTAAGCGAAAAAAAAGTTATTAAGAAGACGAAAAAATAAGTTTAATATTTTGTTATGAATACCAAATGCTGTACCTCTTCTTTATCTCAGAAAACACACTCTTTACAGAATTACACAAACGAATCCAGTATACAACGAATTGTGTAATTGATCTTGACAAAGGTATTTACGCGCGAACTGCCAAATACAAGAACGTTTCTCTCTTTAATCAAACATTGTATTTCTAAGCGGAAACCTGTATTTCTTTCTTGCATGAACAGTTGATTCCTCCTACATCAATTTACGGGCTGATCTTCTGAACAAACTCTTCTAACAAACATACCACTACTGCCGCACGATCACGGAGGAAATAGTGATGATTAGAGAGTAGTTGCATCAAAATAACAAATAAACACTAAATATGTCAGCTATTTCACAACACGAAGATATCACATAAGCTTCATCTCTTCCACACTATCTCTGCACCTAAAATGTTTCCATTCCATGGTGTTTATTTCTGGCTATATTTTTGCCTAAACAATGAATATAAAGGAATTATTTAAAGTTTCAATACATTTAATGAAAATATTTAAAAAAAAATTACGTTTCGACCTAGAATGCAGCAAAATATTAATAAATCTCTTCCCTACACATATTAGTTTGTAAATATATATATATATATATATATATATATATATAACATATATATATATATATAACATTGGAGGACTTCGAGTTATCTAGTTTTGGCTTTTAAGCAGTCGAGTGAGAATTAATGAATGCAGATAAGTGAATTCGGATTGCTATTACAACTTAATTTTTTATAACCGCATGTAAGTTTTCTTTAATGTAAATAAAATATATGCTGTGCGTGCGAGTTACGAACTATTGTATTGCATTATTAACATTATATATAATGGAGAAAAATCCTCCACCCCCGTATGAGACTGGTTAACCCACCTTTAGTCGAAAGAGACCAGATAAAAGTTCCTCACGTAATAGACAGGCATCCAACCCAGGTCTTTCCGACCAAAGGGCTTCGTCTATACCGATTGACCGTAGTCCCGTAAAAATGTTTATTGGAGGACTTCGAGATCTAGTTTTGGCTTTTAAGCAGTCGAGTGAGAATTAATGAATGCAGATAAGTGAATTCGGATTGCTATTACAACTTAATTTTTTATAACCGCATGTAAGTTTTCCTTAATGTAAATAAAATATATGCTGTGCGTGCGAGTTACGAACTATTGTATTGTATTATTAACACATCCAAAGAAATTATTCCGTTTTTTGTTCTCTTTAACTTTAGTTACTCTTCGAAAACTCTGTTCGATTTGGATTTTGCACATGCAATGTTTGTTATAATGTGTCTAGTCCTTCAGAGTTTGATAACCGTTTCCAATTAAACTGCTAACTTAACTAAACTTATCTCAGGAACTAGAATAAAATGAATCTATGCCTTTTGGAGACGCAGTAAATGTTGTTTAAGGTTCTAATTTCAATTAGAGCGAAGAGCTTTATACTGTTTAAGGTTCTGATTTCAGCTTCGTTAATACTAATTAAACAAACGATCCTGCATAAACCAATCGGTAGTAGAGACCTAGGTTGGATTGCCGCCTATATTTTGAAGAATTTTTGTAGCGAATTTTCATTTGAGCGAATTAATCGGAATCATATAGAAATGGTCTAGTTTCTGGCCCTGAACCGTTCGTTTTCATTTTCATCCTACACAACAGGCAAATCAATCAGAGAAAATCTACAATTGAAAGACATATAGGACTGTACAACAATTAATGTTCTTAAAAATAGTCTTAATTAGGTTTCGCAAAAGGCGAGTAACTTGGGTGTCAGGTCTTTTAAAACTAACCTGATAAGGAAATATTAAGGAAAATCAAATAATAACAAAATAATATAATGAATCTTCTAGCAGCCATATTCTACATGTTGGTACTCTACCAGTACCAACAAACACTTGATATTACAAAATAAGTGATACTTTAGAAGTATCAGCTAACTTCTTGCATGCTATGTTGTGTGATAATTATGTGGAACTTGGATTAGATCGGCAACAAGGTGATTAAATCAAACTTTTGAGGCAGATTAAGTCATGATTTTTATAGGCATCGGTCATTTCTTTTAAGAAGTTTTGTCTACAGAATAAAGAGACGCTGTATGTAAATTTAAATCACTTGGCCTTGATAAAACATTTTCTTTTATCTACGATTAATATTTTCATAAAATTAGTAATGAGGAATAAATTTAAAAAGGACTATAAAAAGTAACATTTGCAGAAATAATGGCTCCCTATTGGTTGGGACAAATAGATTATCAAATAAAGAACTTTATTGAAATGCTTTAATATTTATGCACGCTACAATACAGGAATCCTATAAAATTGTTTTAAAAAAATAGATATATTCATATAGACATTTCATATAATCTGTTATAAACGTACATTGCTGATGAAGTAATAGACGTAACGTCTGCGTACTACTGATCCATGTTCAGTATAATTATTATCCTAAGCATCAAAAAAGAAAGTTATTATAAGTAGAGTAACAACTAACAGAGATCTTTGAAAAGTTCAGAATCAGTTAAGCAAATTTTTCATACGGTCACACATCTTTGAAATTACAATAATATTTTTTATTTATTTATATTTTTAACAGCAACTCCAATTCCAAAATACTGAGGACCACTATTACATTAGTCTAAGTTAGAGTTTGTATAGTTAATTCTCCTACAGAGAAGTAATTATCGAGATCTCTATGAAATAGCTTAATTGAAATTTGGAATAAGGAACTAAAGCCTATTAATAGATATCATAATTTGAACTTCCGATTTATTCCTGATGGCATATTGCCGAGTTTTTACGCTGCAATATAATAACCAAGTAAAACAACCAGACGGACTTAAAAAAATCAGCAAACCGTATTTATTCGGGATAACCAAATTCTTCGTGTAGCTCTTTGCAGATGGTGTAGGACTGCTGAAGAAGGACCGTTGTAGTTTCTATTCTGTCAGCTAAAGGCTTTCTTCATCTGATTGCCCAGCTAGTCGGTCTTTTTCAAAGGCAAGTAGAGTTTCCCTTCCGTAAATTCAGATGATGTTAACTCTATAGCTCAATTTGTTTTAAAATTTTGAACTCTATTTCAGAAAATATTATATACCTGTTATAATATTTTCTGAAATAGAGTTAAGAGAATTTTATACACATGTTATGGTTTAAGACCATGAATGGACGAGAGTCGTTTGTCATTTCTACTGAAATCATCAATAGCCATAGCTTTTGAAACATCCAGCGCTACCCTAAGCAGCTCTGGATGTTGACCACTTACCTGCTGATTTCCAAAAAAAGTATAAGGACTAAAGGAATCCCATTATTTAATCTGATAATAAAAGGCATTAGCATAGTTATCTCTTTCCCTTTCATTTATGATAAACAACTTTAATATATAGCTATTATTCTGAGCTATTATGGTGAATTATCATGTTTGAGCCCTTGAGGTCCAAAATCATCACTTTGGTGAGTAGTGAGTGGCAAACCATATATCTATATTAACCGTAGACTGGATTCTACTCTTCTTTTTTTAGCTATCCTTCATCACTTCTTGCGCCTTCCTCCCAATACTATTAAAGTATTTGACGGCTACAGGTGAATCTTTCTGGTTGTGGTAATTTTTTGTCTCATACAGTGGAGACTACTTTCTCTCCCTTACCTAATAGGTGAGGGAAAATAGTAAGAGGCAGCCATCTTGTTATTAGCTTAAAAATGGTGCAAACTGATGTGCAGAAATCAAGAGAAATTCTTGCACCAATTTTATTACTATGGAGAGAAAACTTCAAATCATGTCCACGAGTTCCAGGCGTCTCTTTAACGGGAAAGGGGGAAAAAGAATTTGCGGGCAATATTTAGCGTATATACATAATGAAGAAACTAAAAAGAAATACAGTAAATTACCAAGAGAGAGAGGGAAAAGATAGAGGATTGAGTTATATTAGGAATGTAACGCAGTGCAAATGTGGATTGTAATTTGAAACGTGAGAAAACTGAAATATTTTCAATCTAGGGATCGTCGAAAGCAACTGGAAGGGTAGCGGGAACTACTGAAGCACTATATTGGAGAAATAAAAGGAAAAAATGATGTGCTTTGTTCCTAAGGAAAGACTAGTGAAAGAATGTAAAAAAATACTTGTCACTTGAATTGCAGAATAATGATGGCACACTTAAGAGCAACTCTAATGGATCATAGCATGTTCCAAGTATAAATGCTAACAACCAATTAGGAAGTTCATGTAATAAAATCGGTGTATGAACAATTAGAAGAACTAATAACATTATATAAGAACAAAGGTAATTTAATTATAATTATCGACTTTAATGCAGTGGTTAGAGAGGACACTGAATGTGAAAATACTGGACGATTTGTATTAGGAAGGAAGAACGGAAGAGACAGCGCTATGGCTGTTTCTTCTTTACACTATGGAGACCGCTGACTTTTTTCCAAGCAGTGCATCTTTTTGAATAGCTTGAATGACGAATTATGACTATGCTGCCATTACAAAGGTTTCCCATCTATCCCTACAGTAGGCTTCATCTGCAGTAAAGTGTTCTTCCAGCTATCATTGATCTATCATTCGACATCCATCCTCGAAGGTCTTACCGCTAGTCATTTATAATCAATTTTATTTGTAAGCATTTGTGGGAATCATTGGTCGTTTGCCCTAGAAACATGTTCAAAGTACTTAATTCTCTCTCTCTCTCTCTCTCTCTCTCTCTCTTACAAATACTAAAATGTTTAGTCATTGAAACAGTTCCTCATTATGTGTTTGTTCATACAGTATACTGTATTTTGATTGAAATGGTCTAAAATTGTCCTGATTCTCTCCTCAGCTGGCTTGAATTTGAATTTGGCCGTGGACATGGATGTTTCAGTTAGCGATAAAATTTTCCAGTTTCAGACCACTACCACCACTCTTATTTAGAGATATAAAGTGGATTTAAAATATTCATTTTTGGTCTATGTAGAGAGGTTTTCTGATTATGTAAAAATATATATATAAAATTAAAAATTACAAAATAAAAAGATTAAAAATCCTTTTATAGTAATAATGTACATCCGATGTCAACTGATGGTTGTGAAAAAGAGGAATTAACAAATGGCGACTTTTATATGTAGCTCCGTCTCACTAAAGACTGTAAACCTAAAGTGCATTACTACCGTGGGAGGAATAAAGAATTTTAACAATTATTATTTTTAAAAAATTATATTTTTATTTAATTTAAGTAGATCTTTTATTTAGATTTTCTTGATTATTGATTTTTGAAACTGTAAGATAAATATCCACAACAGGCCTTTTCGATTAAATGCATTAAATGCATATTTAGCTCTCAATGTTAATCAATAGATTTTAAAATTATAATGTTGATCAAAGACATAATTATCAATAACCAATTTGGATCGTTCCTGATGGACGTTAGGATGAAGGCATGAGAATAAGCCTATCGTCTTATGCTAATGTTTTACTGTTCATTTCCATTCTTCTATATTTGTTTGGTACATTTTTTTCAAAGTCTGTAATGACTATCTCCAATTCTTGGTTAAAACATCTTATTGGAGAAGTCCAGATTTTACTTCAAAAACTAACGAATATTGCAACAGAAAGCAGTGGGTATGGCAATCACATAGTTGTAGATATTATATATTTCTCTGGGATGTAATATATACAACTATGAAAAATGTACAGAAATACCAGATGAAATTTATTAGCAAATTCCTAATGATTTCATATGAACTGTGAAAGACTGAGAATAGGAACAGTTGTCAAGTTTCCCTTAAAGAAATCAGAAAATATTCTCTAGAGATGTTTGAAATATATACATTAATTTTTAAAATTCTAGATGAAATGGCTGTATTTAAATCCACTGCAATTTCTTATTTTTTCCAAATTACCTTGAAAAATGTATACATATGTATTGTTAAGGATGTTCCTCCAAATTATAAAAGTTCTGCAATTTTATATTTAATACTCGAATAACGTTCTCAGTTTCAATAAGAGATGTTCGGTAATTGCGGTTTTATCATTTCCATCTGAATATTCTACCTAGTGTAGTATTTCCATCTAGTGGCGACGATTTCTCTTGTAGTCTCAAAATACTTTCTGAATTCCTCTACATTTTTTTTTTATCTTGGGTAATGTTTTCTCCTTAGTTGTTAGTCAATATTTGAATTTGCGACTTTTCTCCTCTGCTAAATATCTCACTCCATCTGAAGAACCTATTTCGTTAATTATATTATATTTGATTATATTTTCGATTATATTTTTATCTCCTAGCTTTTTTTTTCTAGAAGCAATAATACATTAGCTAAATTTCTGCAGCCCTATAATTTCTAGTGATGGACTTTCTATCTCTATATATATATGTATATGTTTATAATTATTAACTGACTTAAACACCGAGAAAAAAATTCAAGAGATTTAATAAGGTTTCACTACTAGTTTCATTGCAAATGCCGACTTCGTCTGGAGAATACAGTAAAATGGAGAAAACAACATCTTCAAAATATATTGTACTTGAGACAAAAACAGAATTTTGAACAAGTAGTAGTTGTGTTTGAAATTGAGTCCGAGCGTTAGGTCTGGCGTGAAGAACTGTGCTTGTGAATGATATCATGAGTGCGCCAAAACTGGATTATAGCGGTATCTGAATCGGGCAGCTATAACTGAGATTGCTGTTTAGATGGGTAGGGTCGAGAGCTATTACGTTGGATTCCAAGATACGTCTTTCTAGTTCATCGGAGCATTTATGGATATTTGAAGTTGAGTTCCAGTCTATTTGATGTTCTCGTCCTTCAACACTGCTGTTGGCCGAAAATAAAACATGGCTGGATAGGGCACTGGCACGGACTCTGTTATAAGAAATGTCACTTGGGTATTCTTCTAGTCAGAGAGAGATGACTTTTCTGTCTAGCCATAATATGGTTTGTGGCAACTGCAAATGATTTTGTATACTCCTGTGAACTGGAGAAGGTTGTGGTTTACTTTAGGTTGACTGAGGTAAGATCAGAGTTTTAGAAAAGTGAAGAAATATGTTTTAACATTAAACGTCTTCAGGATTTTCGCTAGCTAGTTTAGGAGAAAGAGAGCTTATATACGGTAAGGAGATGTTGGCCGTTGGGTTTGAGTTATCTTCATTACTATGTTGATTACGTACACTAAGACGATTATAGATATTTTTAGGAGAGCAACCGTTATTTCAGAAAGTCCTTTTGAGGTAACTAAGTTCTTGTTGACGTTCATCTTCTTCTTCTGACAACAAGGATCTCGCCAGATAACCTAGTGTGGAAATAATCTCTAATTTCGAAGTGGCGCAGTGGTGAGACGAAGCATGTAGGCATCTATCGGTGTGTGTGTTGGCTTTCTAAAGATAGAAGTCTTGAAACCATCCGTTGTTCTAGTAAATTTTATATCTAGAAAAGCTAAAACACGATTAATTTCTGGTTCGGATGTAAAGATTATATATTGATGAAAATTGTTTAAATGATCCAGAAAGGTTTCTACGTTTTCTGGGCAGTACTCCCAAATTAGGAAAACGTCGTCAATGTAACGTAGCTAGATTTTAGGTTTCAGTGTTGCTGAGGAAATGGCCGTTTCCTCAAAATCTTCCAAAAAACGTTGGTTAGCACTGAAGACAACCGGCTATCCATTGCCAAACCGCTGTTCTGTTTGTAGATCTTGTCTTCAAATAAGAAGTAGCCTGAATTCACAGAATGCACAAGTAAGGCAAAATTCTTTCTAGATAACTTGTTTTTTAAAAGACTAACGACTTCCTGGGTTGGAACCTTGGTGAATAGTGAGACTATATATCGAATCTTACCATTCTGACTGCTTCGTTAAGTTGGATGTTCTTTATCTTCGAGAAAAAATCAGCCGAGTTTTTGATATATGAAAAGGATTTTACTGTGAGATGTTTTAAGGAAGAAACGAGATTGTAAGTAGGGGAGTCAATGCCTTCAACTATTGGTCTAAGAGGAGTGCTTTCTTTGTGGATCATCGGAAGGCCATATAAACGGGGAATAAGTGAATGAAGAGAGCGGAGTGACAGATATTCCTAGGTAATTCTGAGGTGGATTTGAGGAGATTACTAGTCCGGTTATGTAGTTCTCTCGTGGGGTTTCTTTGACGTTCAGGGTAAGTATTATAATCATTTAAGTATTACAAGTAAGTACTACAATCTAATAATTCACAGATCTTGAGGCGATAATCGGATCTATTCAGGATGATAGTGGCGTTACCTTTGTCAGCTGGCAAAATGATGATATCTTTATTATTCCGCAGATGATGAATAGCTTTTCGCTCCGAACAGGAGACGTTGTCAGTGGAAGGTCTACTGTTGTTGTTTGCAAATATAGCTTCTATCCTAAGTAGGTTCGCATCCTCTGTTGGTAGATTGAAGGCAGCTTTTCCTATTTTTGGAAGAAAAGTTCTTTAGGAATAAAAGGGAGAATTTTCAAACATCCCTAAAGGCTCCGATGAATTAGAAAGACGTATCTTGGAATCCAAAGAAATAGCTCTCGACCCTGCCCATCTAAACAGCAATCTCAGTTACAGCCTGCTCGATTCAGATAGCACTGTAATCCAGTTTTGGCGAACTCATTATATCATTCACATGCACAGTACGTCAAGCCAAAACTAACGCTCGGACTCAATTTCAAACACAACTACTACTTGTTCTAAACTCTGTTTTTGTTTAAAGTATAATATATTTTTAAGATGTTGTTTTCTCCATTGTACTGTATTTGCCTGACGAAGTCGGCATTTTCGATGAAACTAGTAGTGAAACCTTATTAAATCTTTTGTATTTTTTCTAGGTATTTAATTTAATTTAATGTAATTTAATTTTACTAGGTATTTATTTTTTCTAGGTATATATATATATATATATATATATATATATCTGTCCAACAAGAGAAAATATTTATTATCCCATTTGCAGTTGTGCCTGTAAGAGCTCCTTATAAAAGTGGATGATTCAGTAACAGAAAACAGATGTTCGATTCAGTAATGTTTTTCCCACAAGCCTATTAACTATCTCACACTTTCATGCAAGCATTCATACTGAAGGTGTTTACATTTACAGCAGAAGAAATAAGTCTATTAGACAATTGAGGTAAATTGCGTGTGTCGGTTAGTTGGTTTGCCTATTTTTGGAATGATAAAATTAAGTTTCTGGGAAGAAAAACCTTTCTACTCCAGTAGAGAGACTGGCTAACTCAGCTTCGTTCGAAATTCCCTGATAAACATTCTTTGCGTCCTAGATGGGATAAGAACCCAGGTTTTTCTATCCAAAGAGCATTATCGAAACTCAGCAGCATTCAGTCTCTGTTGACTGCATCTACTACAATACTTCCACGGCCACTGTTCATCTGTTTCTGACCTTACTAATTCTACAAGCTGTCTCACTCTAATCTCCAGTCACACTTGTGCAACAGCTATACACTCCTTCACATATCGACTCCAGACTTCCTGAACGAATTATTCCTCCTCATTCTCCTCTTTTTTCATTCTTTGTTGCTCTCTTCTAGAACAGTCTGCCATCTTATGTGTTTTCAAAGGAATATGATATATAATTTTATAAAACAAATACAAGTGTTCCATCTAACTGCACTACCCACACTACTACTGTACTGCAAACTGATCAAACACCAGTGTATGAGATCTTCATTTAAGAAAAAAAAAAGATTTTCCAAACTTTTTGGAATATATTATGTGTTAAGCATAAAACCACACAGACCATATTATTTTGGTACACCTTTAAAGTTTTAGTGTTCTACAAAGTTCTATTGTCTATTATAGTTAAGAATTTTTCATTAAAAGACTTACAATAAAGTGAATTTATTTTCCGAAAGGTGCAAATAATAACCAACTAAGGCTGGTCAGATGAAAATATTGTCCACATAACTACTTTTACAGATTACATTAAGTTCCTTTTAAATTAAACTAATAATTTCCTATTATATCCTAATACTTCTCTTTTGTTGACAGTAACATGCCATAAACTCAGTCCATTTCCTATAAGTAAAAGAAAGTTATTATTATGCATTTATTTTAATTGGACATGGAAATGAATGCATATGTACATACGTATAACCATTGCAAAGAAAAGAACATTCAGCGTTAGCTAGTATATGATATCAAAATGATTTCTATTAAAGCAATATGTGAGAGATCCATTTTTGTTTTACTTCTCAATTCAGAGAAGACTATCGCTGCTCATTTTAGTCAGCCCCACCACAGACACATAGAGTCATGATCAAGAAGTAAAACAATAAACCTGCTGTTCATTGAATGAAGTGAGAACGTCATTATCGGTATTGAGTACTGTAATAGCTTCCCCTACTGTTAGCTGAGCACAATCTACATAATAATTACTCGAATAATTATCCTATACAATTACGGTTAATAAAACAGCAATTTTAATTCAGTAGATACCGCTGTTCTAATATAAAAAGGAAACAAACTTTCAAAATTCCGCAGTATATACATGACCTAGATATCTGGGTGGCAATTTTTAAACGTTTAATCAGATTTTTGTTTTTTTCTGATTATATGAAATTATACATTTGTAAGCAACTCTTGATTTTAATTATTTTTTGTAATCTACGTTGACCTTGTGTTTATTCCTTTCTTTTAATCTTAGATACTTTCAAAAAAAAAAAGAAAAGAGAACTTTTCTTACCTAAGGATGCTTCATTGTAAACATTTTATCCAGTAAATGTTCTAGTAGCGCACCACTGCAAAACAAAATCATCATATATTCCTGAAATGTATCCTCAAGGGGATGCTAGGATAAAGTGTTAGTATTACATAATGAGTTTATGTATTATTACTTATTGCTAACATATTCCTCCTAATTAGTCTCCGATTTGCCATGACATAATATTGTCAGATGTTATTTATTGAAAATGAGAGCCCAAAAACGACTGAGTTCAGAGAATATAATTGATAGAAGTAAGAGATATTATAAATCCATCCTTATTTCACAACTAAATGTATTCAAATATAGCACGTTTAAAAAAAAATATGGACCAGAGATCTTACGAGAATATAAAATTTGGCTTCGAATTGGGTTTGGATTGTATTATATAAAGAAATGTGCTCTTCCCAGTAATCCTGTATTTATTACTAAAAAGTACTTTTTTAGTACTTTTGGTTCGATTGGCCTCACAGCTTTACTGAAATGTTGGCTGTCAACGGGCTGGACAGGAACTTAAGAGAGTAAAACTCGTGGTTTAATAACATGGCAATGGCATGTCTGGCATTTTTCGTAAGTGAATTCGTGGTCAGTGCGTAGCTGTAAGTACTGAAAAAAAGAGAGCCAAATGTATCATTTCAGCGAAATAAATTAATAGAAATAGAATTAATTGCTAGCCATAAGGATTTATTTATAATATTCCCTATGTCTGTCCTTATATAAGTAGGTACGAATTAACTGGTGTACCAGGAGAAGGCGATGTTGGCTCTTAGGAGAGATTCTCGGTTCGCTTTTCTCATTCCACAAAGAAGAAGCAATGCGGAAGTCTTTTTACACTTATCTAGCTTTGAATCTTAAGCAAATATGAAAGAAAAAAGTTCCTTTTTTCTTTCATATTTGCTACATTGCGAGAACTTTGCTAGGTCTAGAAAAATTGTAATAAACTAGGCATAGGAGATGTTTATTGAAACATGTTCAGTTCTTCCACGATTCATAATGTTATCAATTAAGCTGTATATTACCCCCTCACACAGACACACACACGCATACACCCTCGTCAGAAAATATAACTTGCATAGAAATTAGACATTAAGTTCAGTGCATGCAGGTTTTGAAGTTGCACAGATATTGTATAAGGTTCTAATTTCGATTTCTTAATTGCTTAAATACTAATAGAATAATAAAGCCTCCATAGGACAGTTGGTGGCGACGATTCACTTTATTTATAAACACCTGATTGGAAAGATTTTTATGGAAATATCTTTATGTATGGAAAGATCTTAAAAAGCCATCATAAGAAAAATCTTTATAATGGCTTTTTATTTTAGAAAGGTAAATAACTTACAAGTTCAGTGAAAATTTTAATAGGCATCTGTTCCCTTTTTTAAGAAGATGTAGATAGAATAGATTTTAACAAAAGTTACTAGTGTAAAAAGTTAACGAGGACTAAACTCAAGGATAATTAAAAAAATTAAATATATAGAAATCATTTTCTGATAAAGGCTCCTTATTGCTTGGGACCAATAGATTGGGAAATAATAAACATGATCAAATATAGATATTTATTAAATACTTTAAACTTTCTGCACATACACGTTCCAAAAAATATATAAGAATGAATGAAGAAAATGAGACATATTCATAAAGACATTATGAAAACTTACATTGATAGGGTAGTAATAGGCATAACTTCTGTAATACGATCCATAAAATCCAAAAAACGGCTGGTTATCCTAATCAGGAAGAGAAAAGTCATTCATTTTCTCATTGCAATGTATTTGTTTATTTACAGTATTTTCATCTTTAATAGCAATTACCCTTGAGAAATTCTGAGATTCATAGAATAAAAGTTCGATTGAGCTAGGCTCGCGATATGTTTTCTCAAAAAAACATTTTTAAAAACTCTTCATGTGAGATAATTTTAAGCAAACTTTTAACGGATAAAGTCAGTTCCGCATTAATATTACAATGCATTTATATTTTCAGTTCTACGTTTCATTTGAACGGTACGAATAATCACTGACAGTTTTATATCTTTCAATTTGCAAAACAAATTCACAGTAGGGTGATGTTGAGGAATCTTTATATCTTATAATTAATATCTATTTTTAATCACGAAAGACATCAAGTTACCTATCAGTAAGTCGACAGATGTCTCGAAGTTTTACAATAATACAAGTGATACATTGATGTTGTGTAAGGAAGTATTCACGAAATTTTATGTTAGAAACCAATTAGATAAATAATTAATTACAAAGCCCTATATACCTAAAGCGAAGCAGAAATATATTTATTTAAATAGCTACACCCTCTAGAAATGAAACATACTTTCAAGTTACTTCAGGTCTCCAATAAGAGCACCCATTGCGATGAAATTCACTTCCAACCTAAAGAAATCCTCAAATATTCATAACCACGACGAATTCGAACTGCATCCTGTTGAAGAAATTGGCTAGACAGGTTCAAGTAAGTGGACTGCTGCGGGTCTGTTCAAAAGAGAATTGCTATGACATCCTTTTACTGTTATGAAAAAAAATAATAATAACGATTCGAACCTGAAGTATATGTTTTCTTATTTTCGCCTACCGATGAGTGAGATAGTAATGCAAAGGCTGGATGCATATTAACATCTAGAAATTATCCAAATTTTAGAGGCTTCTGTTATCCTGTTTCTTCTTCAAAAATAAACAAATAAGCCAAATGGAAACATCATAATTCTTTATCATGGTATGCTAGAAAACGTGCTATTAATTTTTAATTGTGAATTAGTAGAAATCATAAAGGATTAAATATAGGCGTTAAGTTTCAAGTGATTAGACACATTACCGGTACATTTTCATAGATAACTTCAAATTTTCATTCCAGTACAATTTTAAAACTCATGTTATGGCCAAAGTGGAAATGTTAATAGGATAATTTCCATCCACAAAGTCAAAACCGGTTGCAATAGGGGGCACTGATAATTCTGTGTACATTGGTTTCTTCTAACCTGAATGTGTCGCCAATAAATAACGAAATTGGCAGCTGATAACTGCGCAGCTCAAATGGTTACTTTGTGCCTCTTGGTATCTTTCAATTCAGAAAGGCTAAGCTGCAAACGACGAAAAACTTCTTCTTGACCATGAAAATAGAATTGAGGTATGTCCAATGATTTTGAGCAATCAGAATTGAGCAAATGGGCCATTAGACTTGTCACAACCATGGTATTTATAGCAAACTACGCACGCACGCACGCGCACGCACGCACACACACACACACACACACACACACACACACACACACACACACACACACACACACACACACACACACACACACACACACACACACACACACACACACACACACACACACACACACACACACACACACACACAAATTTCCATTACAACGCTATGAGTGCTCTAAAAAACAATGCTTCAGAAATTTTTGTACTAATTTTTCTTGAATTCTAACAAAGAATTGTATAAATTAATAACTTGTGAAACAAGAACTGACATTTTTTTTTTTGAAGCCGGAATGATACTGGCCAGGTTGGCCGAGTAGTTAACGTATCCGCTCTCCAGCCTGCTGGTTCGAATCCCGCCGTGGGCATGGATATTTGTAATTGTCTGTGAAAATATTATTGGTGGGCGGTAGTGGGGTTGATGTTCATGGAAATAGCAGTTGTAGTTGGTGGAGACAGAGAGCTGTGGAGTAGGTGTCCGCTATCAATGAGTTTTTGAACTCCATGGAGGTGTGACAAATAATAATAATAATAATAATAATAATAATAATAATAATAATAATAATAATAATAATAATATCCTGCAAAGGAGGTTATTGAAATTATGTTAGGGTCATCTGGTTCTCTAGGTACACGAATATTTCGGTAGGTGATCACAAAAAAATAAATAAATAAATAAAAAACATTGCACGACATTCCTCAAATATAAATAGGACATTAGGATATCTGACATTTGCCAGCTTCATAACTGTCATTCTGCGTTAATTTCAATGAGAATAAATCACTTAAACCTGCTTGGCAAATAAATAAAGGAATAAAATAAAAATAGATATACTTACGTATTGGCGAGCGACGCAGTTATCAAACTGTAAAATAAAAAAAAAAAAGATAAGTACATTCATTAATAGAATGGTTGAAAGCAATAAGAACGGCGTATTAATTTAACATTAATACCAAAAGTTAAATGAAGTGATTCATCCCAATTAAAGATTATGGAATGGTTAGAATTAAAGTCACTCTTTCATCTGAATGTCCATTAGAGAAGTGCTGAATAAGGAACTTTATTTTAGGATTGGGGATCTTCAGAGTTTTACTCCCTTCTAAGTATTTTTTGCATATTCAATGAAATTTAAGGATACTGAAATTCATTTCCATAAAACACACAAAGTGTGTGTGTGTGTGTGTGTGTGTGTGTGTGTGTGTGTGTGTGTGTGTGTGTGTGTGTGTGTGTGTGTGTGTGTGTGATATATATATATATATATATATATATATATATAGAGAGAGAGAGAGAGAGAGAGAGAGAGAGAGAGAGCCTTACCTCAGTTGCTATTGTAGTGTTGGTGGTATTACATAACTGATTAACAAACTCGGTGTCGGTTTGTGCTGGAGGATTTCTACAAACAGCAAATGGGATCGCTAACTGTAAAATAAATCACAAATATGGACCTTTTTCAAATTAAATTACTATTAATCGTTTAATAATAATAGTACTAACAGTCAATATTAATCAAAAAGCATTATTAATTATAAAACTATTGTTGCTAGCCCATTGAGACTATAATGTGCCGTAATTGTAATAAAACGTTTTTCATGGAATTATTATTTGGTGATATTTAAATCAACATTAAGGAGTCATTCCAATAAAAGACAACACTTACTTAAAAACGACTTAAATTTTAAGAAGGTATTGAATCATTTTCAGTTAAGATCCTTTATAACAATCTGTAATGTGTTTCAAATAACGAGCTGTTCCATTAGAGCATCTGATTTATCTCACAAATATTGAGATGCGAAATACATGTTGATTCGATCGTCGGTTCATTCAAACCAAGTCCATCATCAATGAAATTCGGTCATACACGAACATCATCCATATCAAATAAAAATAATCATTCTTTGATGAATAATAACGTACTGCTAGGAGAAATGAGAGTAGATGGAATTTATGCTAGTAGTAGTAGTAGAGTAAGTAAGTGGAGAATTAAGTAGTAGGGGAGACGGAGAGATGTGTTTAGCGGAATAGAGTTAGGTGCCCTTCCGCGATGAGTTCCTAGAATTGTCACCTAAAAATAATTATTGTTATTTTAATTATACTATCACCATCGCAGACTACTATGATAACATAGCAACAGCATCAGCAGTAATTTTGTCACGAACAAACTGCGTTTGCCGAATGCAGTTTAGCCATGAAATCTTTCCTGCTTATCAGAAATCCAGACGAATATTATACATTATATCCACCCGTTCTCTGTCTTATTCTGTGTGAATGTTTAGTATGTGGAGGAGAGAATTTCTTTAATGGGATGCGGGACGACACTCAGTGATCTTAATATAACAATACATGGTAGTCTGGTTCTTCTCTTTTAAGGGTATTTAATTTTGTCATTACCTGTAAATAAATGGTCGGCATAATATTTCCAAGATCACCCAAATCGTTGAACATTAGTTATTTACATATGATATCGCCGGACTGTACTTCACTGGGTTTGGGGAGTGAAGCTTCCTGTTAAAAGTGATATGATGGCATGTGACCGTTCAACACATAGAGTTATTTGGACAATCACAAAGATCCATGTGTATAGTGGTATTCGAACTTGCAGTCGCTTGGCTGGAGAACTCCAAACGCTAACCACTCGACAGGACAACATTAGCTGGCCTCAAACGACGCAGTTGATTTCACGTTAGGATAGCAGGATCTCAATAAAATAGCAGAACGATCATTTTAAATACAGAAAATATTTTTTAAATCGTTTTTTTAAATAAATATGATTGACTTTATTAGTTCACCAACATATGATACAAAATAAGAACTTTCGTGAATGATATAATCACGTAATCACAAGAAAGATATTTATTTAACCAAATATTTCGGTCTGGAAATAGCAGACCATCGTCGGTGGTATTACAAGAACAGTTTAAAAAATATACAAGCTAGAATACTAACAATAGATCGTTGAAATTAGAACATGCCGCGTGATGTTATATCACTAAGTATGAAACGAAATATTTTGAAGTAGAAACATGATTGAATTTGCTATTAAAAAAAAAAAAAAAAAAAAAAAAAAAATTAATGGGTAATCTTGATTAGGCTTTCCCAGATTTTTGATATAGATATGCAGTCATTACGATTCAGGTTGGGATGATGGAGCAAGGCCTCCACGCTTTCCTTGAACAAACGTTCGAACCTATAACGGGATCTATGTAAGAGGCGCGTTTTGGACCAAAGGATGCTGTGGTCAGTTTCAATCCCGTGTTGAGCCAAACCAGACTTTTCAGGTTTATTGTGAAGAATGGATGATTGATGTTCTTGGATTCTTTTTTCAAGAGAACGTCCAGTCTGTCCAAAGTAAGAGAGATCACAGTTGCAAGGAATTTGATAAACTCCAGGAAGAGATAAAGTTGAGCGTTTGTCTTTAGGAGAAGGAAATTGAGAAGACAATTTGTTAATAGGAGAATACGTAGCTGTTAAATCATATTTCTTCAAAATTCTTGCGATAGGTTCTGAAATACCGGAGATATAAGGAATAGGTACTCGACGTATTGAATCTTTGTTGTTTTGTGGCGGATTATAAGATGTAAGAAGACGTTGAATACTTTTTTCAGAATGATCTCTCTTACTTTGGACAGACTGGACGTTCTCTTGAAAAAAGAATCCAAGAACATCAATCATCCATTCTTCACAATAAACCTGAAAAGTCTGGTTTGGCTCAACACGGGATTGAAACTGACCACAGCATCCTTTGGTCCAAAACGCGCCTCTTACATAGATCCCGTTATAGGTTCGAACGTTTGTTCAAGGAAAGCGTGGAGGCCTTGCTCCATCATCCCAACCTGAATCGTAATGACTGCATATCTATATCAAAAATCTGGGAAAGCCTAATCAAGATTACCCATTAATTTTTTTTTTTTTTTTTTTTTTTTTTTTTTTTTTTTAATAGCAAATTCAATCATGTTTCTACTTCAAAATATTTCGTTTCATACTTAGTGATATAACATCACGCGGCATGTTCTAATTTCAACGATCTATTGTTAGTATTCTAGCTTGTATATTTTTTAAACTGTTCTTGTAATACCACCGACGATGGTCTGCTATTTCCAGACCGAAATATTTGGTTAAATAAATATCTTTCTTGTGATTACGTGATTATATCATTCAGTCTTATGTCGCAAGTATCCTTAAAACAACTAAGAACTTTCGTGTTTTCGTGTGATCGTAGTATAAAATATGGTGGTATTATTATAAAATGATGTATTGTAACTTACCCTGTATCCATACGGATAATAATATGGATAATTAACAAGACATCGATAACAGCTAGTTCTAGTAACGTTATCATTTGTACCTGAAAAAAATATAAAATACTTTTTGAATGTATGGACGATATTCCTACTGTATAGTTATAAAAATGTCATTTGAACGAAATATAATTAAGTAAATGATATTATGCAGATATTAGTAATTATTTCTAACTTATTTCTGCATTACTATAGATATTTTCGACCATCTTTATGAAGTAAGATTTTGTCTCTGCAAATATTTACATATATTTGTGCATCCATAAAGAGAAGATTAAATCAAACAATGTGATAAAATAAATTAATATAATTAAATCAAAGAAAAATGGCAAATTTACTCACCACATATATATGAATTTAAAGCTCCTTGTGTATTTGCAAGAATTCCCCAATATCGTTTCTTTCTCACCAGTATTTCCTCTTGTTCTGTAGAGTAAATCACCGCAAAAAGAACACTACAAAGCAACAGAACCCTAACTGTACACATTTGTAACACAGAGAGAATTAATTCTGAAAACAATCGAAGAATTAGTAACATCTATAAATCAGCGCAGACTTGCGTGCAGTTCTTACAGTATTAATTTCTGTTAAACCAGGGAATTTAATCAGCAGTATTGGTCAAGAATATTTCTTTTATTGTGGAGTCAGGTATAAAGCAGAACCGAATTTATTAAAGCATAATCTTGAAAGTTCTGGTTCATATCGAATTCGTGAAAGTGATCTAAAAGTACAAGTACATTTTATTTCGAAATAATGCATGCTTGTTCTTTTTCAGAAACAAATTACGTGACACATTTTGATATTTTTAAATGCTGATATTTAATACTGATGTTTATCCTCCACATAGTTATGCCGGGGAATGAAATGTAATGGCATTTGAGGAAAAAAAGAAAAATTTATACTTAGTGCAAGTCACGATCAATAGTTGCAAGCATGAGCCACTTGGTTATGTTAGTGCTTTGATAGGCGAAGGTCTGGCAATCTGAATTACTATTCGGGTGACTTAAATATATAGCCAAGGCAAGAATTTATAATCAAGAATAAATAATCAAAGAATCCTGAACGTAGAAAGCAAACTAGTAAATGTTCCCAAATTACTATGCAGATTTTTATTATGTACGGGGTTAGTGGTAATCTGACATCGCAATGCAAATAATTTTTCAGTTTAAAGAAATTCACAAATACCCATACAGCCAGGGCCGTGCTTATGCACAGGCTTACACTGTAGGCACCGAAAAATTAGAGCCAATTTACGGGCTTTAAATAATGAGAGGGATCCAGAACATTCTAGTGCCTCGGGAAAAGTGTAAGTACAGCACTGCTTACAGCAGTGATTAAAACGCCCTCCCAATAAGAGGAATAGCATGGGGTTATGCACTTACTAGTGGACAGCGTTTTGAATTAAAAATTCAAAACCGGTGGTTTCCAGAGTGTATATCTAGGACAGCGCATTTGTGGCCGAGCTATTGCAGCGCAGCGTGATCAACAATGATGAATTCAAAGATGCCATTAAATGTAGAATCTATAGACTAGACGTCGTAGAAAACAAAATAGTTGTTTTATGTCATTTATGTTGCCTTTGGTTACATTCGCGCTGCATAAAACTTTCTCTCACAAAATTAAATAAAATTGAATTCACGTTAGAAATCCACGATCACCATCTCAACGAACAATCACCCCGGTCGCTGGAAATAACCAAGTGAGACGCCTCGTAACTCACTCAAGAAGTAAATAAAAAGTACAACGCTTACCCTAAACTTCGACTTTCGACAATGACGGAACGCTGAATAAGGATATCACCAAATTAACCGAAATATACGGTTGAGGTTCATGAAATTCACCACATGCAACTGCTTCAGAACTATGAACTAAAGTAGGGGTGGGATGAGCTTCCCGCGGCTGGTGAAAGTAAACTGACCTCCTGATGTTTCAGCCATCATGAACAAGGGCATCGACTTCGCCAACAACTGGAAGAAAAGCGACAAAACCTTAACGTGAAGGAATTTGCAACGTCGACTAAAAAAAAGAAGAATTCTAATGAGAAAAATCTAGTGCCACTAATAGCCACTTGGAAACAAAATTATATGTGCTGCATAGGCCTGGTTGGCCGAGTGGTTAGCCTACCCGCTCTCCAACCAACAGAGCGCGATTCAAATCCTGCCATGGGAATATGTGTTTGTGATTGTCTTTAGGTGGAATATAAATTTCTTTGCCATGTAGGATACCACTTTCCCGCTTATTGGAAGCCTTAACTGAGTGAAATAGTTCCGTGTTTGGTCTTTAGGGCAGAGTGTTCGAACCATGTAAAAATAAATAAAAATTACAAAAATATATATATAAATTGACAAAAGTATAAAAAATAAATCTTAGCCCATCCATGGTACAAATGTACTGTACTTTTAGTAAGTAATCTTTCGTGGGTAGTAACCACATAAAAAAATTGGGGTATGTGTGTGACCTACTTATTCAAAAACAAACCCCATAGAGCCTTTTAAATCCACTTCATAAGTATAGGTGGGCTCAGCACCAACCTCAACAGTGTTATTCTCGATTTACAAAACCCCATCTTGTTTCCTGAGAGAAAAAGAAATTTCCGTTTATTCAAACTTTACCCATCTCAACATCTCAACTACAATCTCCCAATTCTTCCCTTCTTTTACCGATAATCTCTCTGGCTCACTCTTTCAAATTCATATGCTGTCTTTTCATTCTCCTAATGCCACTAACTGCTCTGAACGTTTCGTCTTAATCTACTTAAATCTATGTCCTTTGGTTCATCTTTCCTAAGAGTAAGTTTATTTTCTTCGGAGATATTAACGTACACGACACCACTGGTTTTGCTTCTCCGACTGCAGAGATGAAGAACGTAGTGATGTGGATTCATTTACCATAATCTTACACAAACTGTTCCCATTTCAACAAGAGTAGCAGATAACTACAACCAATCTCTAAACGCTGTGAACATTCTTATCACGCTAGATTCCTCCAAATATACTGTGACAGCTGTATCTCCCTTAGGTAATTCAGACCACAAATATCTGCTTATCTTTTCTCCCACCAAACAACACCCAAATAGCCATTCATAAACAAGAATCATCCTGCTTTATAAGGACGCCAAGAGAGAAATGACAACCGAGACTCCAATGGCCAATTCCCTTGGTCAGATTATATCGCTGGCTTACCGATCCAAGCATAAGTTCGAAATACATCACAGGAGCAATCCTTTCTAGTATAGAAGGATATATTTTTGACGTTCAGCGCTAAAGTCTCATCCTCTAAGTAAACCTTGGTTATGAAAAAGATGAGCCAAGGCTGTATAAAGGACGAAACAAGAATATTGCTAAGAATGTATCTCCCTTAGGTAATTCAGACCACAAATATCTGCTTATCTTTTCTCCCACCAAACAACACCCAAATAGCCATTCATAAACAAGAATCATCCTGCTTTATAAGGACGCCAAGAGAGAAATGACAACCGAGACTCCAATGGCCAATTCCCTTGGTCAGATTATATCGCTGGCTTACCGATCCAAGCATAAGTTCGAAATACATCACAGGAGCAATCCTTTCTAGTATAGAAGGATATATTTTTGACGTTCAGCGCTAAAGTCTCATCCTCTAAGTAAACCTTGGTTATGAAAAAGATGAGCCAAGGCTGTATAAAGGACGAAACAAGAATATTGCTATTGGTTATCATCACAAATTCCGTATTCTTTATGCTTACGATAAACCCTAAAACAGCTTCAAGAAAATCGTCAGTGCATTGAAAACCGATTTCCAAAGAGTTCAAAACATGAAACTTCCATCGTGCCCAAATGGCACGCATGGCGTTTTGCTCTCTCTCTCTCTCTCTCTCTCTGTCTCTCTCTTTCTCTGTTGCAAAAGCAGTTGGCAATAATTTTGAGCTGCATCATTTGTTGTACCTGTCCCATACCTTCTGCAATTGGGTTGTCAGTATTCTACCTTTTCTTCATTTTTCAATATATCAATGACCAGCTCGAGTTTTTCCGACGAGAGTACACTACGCTTTTCCTGACGGCTTGGGAAACCTTGAACTACCGATACCATCACTATTCACATAGCAACAATCTACATAACACTAAATTCTAATCTCCAAACCATTTTTCGATGTATTCTGATATCCTTCAATTTCAAAGCCTGAAATACAAGTACTGCCTCTTTTTCAAAGCAGAAAAGAGCCACAATTTCCCTGCATTAGCTTTAAAAACACCAAAATCTCAAGGTAGTGTGATATTTCCATCCTTTGGATTAACCTGATATTAAGCTTCTCTTGGCATAAACTCATTACAACAATACTTGTAATGAATCTACTCTCCACGAGCAAGGGTACTGGCTCGACAAATATGACGTCCACTTACCTGTGAAGAGTAGATTCTTCCAACAGGAAATAAGCCGATGACTGGACCAAAAAGAATATTTTTTAAATAAAAAAAAAAAAAACGTAAGGTAAAAACTGCATTTCAAAAAAAAAAAAAATAATAATATTGCATTTCTGTTCTTCCTATTAGTATTACTTAAGAACTTTTCTTCCTTGGAATGATTATTACACAAAGAAATATTCAGTTCATTAAACACCTTTTCATTTACTGGAACTTATTAAAAATGTGTCATGAGGATGCGTGGGGGATGGGGTTGAGCGAGTAGATTTCTTTTCGAGACGAATAGGATATTTTATCATTTGCGGAGCCCTGGATATACACTACTGAAAACAATATTTGGAAACCAAATTTGGAGGCTATGCAAATTTAGAATCTTTCCACATACAAATAATCAGGACGTGTCTGCATAAGTCCGTTAATTAAAGGTGTGATGTACTGCATGTTTTGCATTGCACTTGATGTCAAGATGCGTTCAGCTGAACTGACAGCCATCTAACATGGGATGGTACTTGGTTATTACATCAATGATCTTTCTGTACGTGACATTGCTACCCGGCTTAATATACCGAAATCCACTGTCGCTTCTATCAATCGTAATTGAAAAGTTGATGGTGCCACCACAGAAGGAAAACGCTCTGAGAGGCCAGTGATCGCTTACTAACCGATATCCACGATCTGTGTCTCGGAATGGTAAAGCATCCGGCACGTTATCAGAGGTAGACCTTGAAATCAAACTGGAAATGTTGTTCGCAGAGAGCTGCATGCTTTATGATACCACGAAAGAGCTGCTGCAAACAAGCCATACAACATCCCAATCCTAGTGAAACACGTTTAGATTGGTGTCTTTGAAACGTTCCTGGACTGTACATAATTGGAAAAGAGTTGTGTGGTGAGACGAATCACAGTTCGAAATGTTTCACTCTGATATCGTGTTTGGATCTGGAGATTATTCTGATACCGGGTATGGCAAAACTTCATCATTCCAACTGTCAAGTTTGGTGGAGGCTGGGTAATGGCTTCGGGAATTTCAGTTGGATGGGGATTCGTCCACTGGTAGACGTGCCACCTGTATAATAGACCCATGCAAAATGATCACTCAACTATTTGGCAAACTGGCCCAGTTCTCCTTCAGAGAAGAACGTTGTTTGTTTCTGGAGGGGAATGTCGAGGAGCAATGCGTCTCCCTAGTGCGACCGAAACGCATTTTATGGGCTTGAGATCTGGGGAACCTGCTGGCCACTCGACTTGATTAATATTCTAGGTCTCCTGAATTCTCCAGAAGGCATGCATAAAAATTAATTCTTCGCCTATATAGCGCCCGGAATTTCAAATCAATTTCAAATCCAATTTGAAATTGACGAACTTCGTCGCAATATAGTTCACCAGTCACAATCCCTTTTTCTAGTACTTGTAACTCGGTGCGTCAATTAAGCATAAGGCCTCTCCACACCATGACCCTAGCACCGCCATCTCTATCCCTTTCAAGAATATTCTTGCTATTATATGCAATACGACGTTCACGCCAGATGAAGTGTCTACTAGAATCGGATGAAAAACAAACCGGCCCTCATCCGCAAAGAGTGCATTAGTCCATTGGTGTCTTGTCCAATATTTATGGATATGACACCACTGAAAACGTGATCTACGATAAGCTGTGGATAAAGGGACGCAGACTACAGGCTTTTGGGCATATAGCCTACTTGTCGCAGATGTCTGGTCGAGTTTCTCGAGATTGCCACGCACATGTGCTTAAATGGAGCTGATTTGATGACTGACCTGTTTTGGTGCGTCGATTACGTTTACCTGTTATAACCAAACCTGAGTCTTCATGCTACACGGTAGAGTGAGGGAGACTCACAGCAAACGTCTGGATTATTTTCCATTGGTGTGAAACGCTTCCCAGTGTCAGGATAAACGTAATGTGGGATTGCAAACTCTCTGGCAATACCAGTACTTCTGTGACCTTCAAATTTTCTAATAATGCTTTCCCGCGTGAAAACAACTTATGATGTCTTGAAGACATTATAAGACGAAGTTAACGACTATTGTCTTCACGAAGAGCGCTTTTTAGTGTATCGTTTAGCATTTTATCCTGGTAAGTTGCTACCACGTGACAGCTTTATCACGCGATTCGAAAATATGGGTGTGTACCAACTTTCAACTCGAAATCGTCAGTTCTACAAATTGCCACAGTTGATTGGTTTTAATCTGCGGTTGTACTCTTCAAAAATAGAACATTCAGACTTAGGTTTTGGACACTAATTTACTTATAGTCCCCATAATAAACAGCTTTCTAATATTCCAGTGGAATCGCCAGAAACCAAAGAGGCGACAATCTACCGAATTCAATGCAAACAACACCAACGTACTTTCTCCCTACAGTTGATAACTATGAAAATTCACTATACTCCACATGTCATGTTTCAAAGATACATTTTCCGACAAATCAGCAACACCGGCAAGCCATGAAGGTCAATCAAGTGAAAATAGCATTGTTTTTGTCAGACTATAACAAGATAACCATCAAAACGCAGCGTTCTTAAGGTCCTTGAATGGCGGTAAAAGAGTTAGCTGACATGAAGAAATGAACAGATTGAACTTTATAAGAGCAAAACTTAAGGCCTGAACAATTCTCCGTCAACAGCAGATAAATGCACTCCAATCGGAAACAAAAGAAATGTAAATACAAGTAGTATTGCAAAAATCTCAAAACAACAACAAAAAAAAAACAAGCCAAACCTACCAACAGATGCCAAAGAAGAGATCCATTATCTTTTATAAAAAATGTTTCACTATGTCCAACTTCCATCTACTGCCAACTCCAATCCAGTAGCTCTAAAAGAAATGGATACTGCTCCCAAACTAAATAAAGTAGGTAAATCTCCTGGCATTGATGGCATCCTAGTATAGTTTCTTAATCACCTCGTCCTAAAAAAAAAATATATATATATATATATATATATATATATATATATATATAATAAATAAATAAATAAATCCTGGTCATCTAATTTCTTCTCATCAATACTAAATGATGAAAGACTCCCTCAAGTCAATTGATGACGCTGATAAATACATCCCTAAAGCATTACTCTCCACTACTGAAAACGTTTGAAAGGAATATTCTTTCTTGGAATTTTTCCATAAATGGAATTCATCTTATCCAGTGAACAGGCAGAGTTTAGCAATATCATTAGCAGCTGAAACCCAGCACTTCGCCCTTGGAACCCACATTGAATTTACATAACAAAAGGGAATAAAAAAGGTATTGCCATCATAGACCCAACATCAAATTATTACACCGCATACAAAAAAAGATTTACTCTATAAAATAGCCAAAATATGCAAAAATGACTCTAAAAAACCTCTATCCATTAAGGAAAATATTCATCACAATTAATAAGAAAGCACAGGGGCCCATTGCCACAGGGATCTGTTCGCTCCCAGCTCTATTTACCGAGTGCACAAGCTATGTCATCTTCCAACAGCCAGTGGAAGGTTTAACTATGCTGACTGATGTCATAGAAATTTCTATCAAAGATAGTGCATTCAAAAATCGTGAGGAAAACTGAACAAAGTTCTGAGATGATTACAAAAGTTAGCTAAGAAACCAGCGGACTAACCCCAGCAAAACAATTGTTTCAATTTTCTGTTAAATAACCAAGAGGTTATTAAAAGGAATTTGAGTCACACTTGATCGCAGCCTAGCATACTATCAACATCTGAGAAAAGCGAAGTTAAAGATATCTAACAGGAAGAACATTATAAACCACTCAGAGGCACAACTTAATGTTGTACTGCTTTGACACTTAGAACAGCAGTCCTGGCTCTGGTCTTTCCATTGGTAGTATTACTCGCCAGTTTAGAGAACAACTCAATGTACAACTTACACACACACACACACACACACACACACACACACACACACACACACACACACACACACACACACACACACACACACACACACACACACACACACACACACACACACACACACACACACACACACACACACACACACACACACAGCTCTTATTGCACATTTTACGGTACCATGCTTCAAAGGAGAATTTATCATCAAGTAAAGAAAAATACTCAGAAAGAGCATCAACTTTCCCACATCATGATATCTTCCCACCTTCAGCTAGAGGTCTTTTCTTAAGATTTCCGATCTGGCTTGTAGAGAACTCAGTGGTCCCCAGGGCTTGTGGAGAAGATTCTGGAATGAACTGCAAACATGTAACTGATCACCAATCCTACTGTGAACTTACATGAACGTCTCTATTGCCAGCTAAACAGAACTCCTCATGGATCCACATGGCGCTGTGCAGACTATACATCATATCACTGATGACTGCACAGCAAGCTCCTTTGCTTGGAAGGTAAGGAATTTCCACATACTATCAAATAGTACGCTGTAGCGAAGAGAATCACGCACATTGAAATCGCCCGCCATTGTTTAATTGATCAGTGGCATGAGATAAATACAGCATATACAGTAATAACATAAAATAGAAACTTTAAAAAATCTTTACAATTAAGAAAACGACCTAATTACAATTAAATAAACTCTCTTCAATTAATATTAATACTTTAAAAAACAACTTATCTTTCAACAACGAAAATCAAAACTTGACGCACCCGTTGAACTAAAGAAATTCGAAGTGTTCAAAATTTCTTCAACCAATTAATGGAGCTAAAACCTGTTGCAAAATATTTAAAACAATATACATAAAATGATGTCAGGAACTGTATTTTTAAGGAGTACTTGATTATAAAGCTGTACAGTGAGCTAACAATGGGCATTTCATAGTACATGTGTGCCTGTTATGAGATAATACAACAATTAGAAAACAATGTAGGGAGAACGTTTTTTAATTGTAACCATTTGGAATTAGTTCCTCTAAGCATGGAAGATATATGCCGTGTCAACAGTAATGTGCAAAGTGTCATTCGTATTGGAACATGAATAGTTGTCCTTCATTACATGGTTATAGTTGTAAATCAATTTGAAAAAAATTGGTTATATTATATTATATGTACCTTGAACCTCAGCACGAGTGAGAAGCGTTGTTCATACATTTGTTGTATATAAATGACATGTTTCTTGAAAAAAGTAAACCACGAGGCTTGCACAGCTGCTTTGATTCGAGCTAGATTAAGAAAAATCTTTGAATAAATTTTACAAACAATTTAGGAAAATCTGGATAATTTAAAATTAAATTATTAAAATATTATTAATAAATTATTAAATTAAATTATGATTACTTAATAATTAGAAAAATTAAACTGATTGGTCTTTTTTCACACTATAGATAATATTAATGTGTGGTACTAATGCACATTAGATATATAAAGTTTGTGGGTGGAATTCATATAATAAAAAAATTCAAATATTGTGGCTATTCTTTGTGACTACATTCAGAGTCGTTCAGTGTCCTTTTTTGTTCAGTTAAGGACGAGAGTTATCTATATATCTCTCAGCATTTTACATCCGAATTTATTTAAAACAAGTTAGAAAAACTAACCAAATAGCAGTTATCCTAAAACAATGCCGCCTCAAAATCTTTCACATTTTGGAGTGGAGTCTTTTTAAAGTTAGTTTGTGTCCATCTTGCTCATCGTAGGATGTTGAGTTCATGGTCTGTTGGTCTTTATGGGAGTAATCCCATTAATTCAGACACATACCAGAAAAATTCTCAGCCCCCCCCCCCCCCCCGAATTAGAAACATGTTTGTTAGTACCATGTTGAAGCTAATTAAACCCGAATTACAGCACATGTGCTGTTTGGCATAGATTCGTTAAGGGTTGGATTGCATCTACATATTCAATATAACATAAAATCATTTATCTGGCTCAGATTTGAAGAAAAAGGAATTTGATAATGGATATATTGTTCTCACATGTCCTATAGATTTTCGATTAGGTTCAGAACCGGGCTTTGTCCGGTTCTGAACCTAATTGGGTGGCCAGTGAAGATAGTGGAAGTCGCTCTCATGCTCGATGAACCACTGCTGAACAATATTTGAGCGATGGACATTAGCATTGTCATCCATGAAACAACCATCACAGTGTTCCGATATTCTTTGGAGGATACTCGTCCTTCTAGCAATATCATGGGACCCGTTCCGTATCACAAGAATATGCTCTACACCATGACACCACCTCCAGAACCTTGAGTTATGTTTACAAGCCAAATCGGTAAAGAACAAGGTGTACCGTGACTCGTCGTACCACATGACTTTTTTCCCAGTCTTCCACTGTCCAATGACGGTGTTCGTGAAACTAGTGTAGAATAACTTTCCGGTTTATCGCAGAAATTAGTGGCTTCCCTATCGGCATGCGACTGAGAATACCGATCATCTTCAGTTCTCTGCGTATAGCTCAGTGAAATATGTGTCAGGAGCAGCTTCCGTTAAATGCTTCTGTCAATTACTTAACAGGAATTCTATTTGTCCGTACAAGCCTTCGGACACAACAGCGATCAGGTTCTTGACAGACTGTCCTAGGGCCACAGTTATGCCTGTAGATAGACAATGTGGATTATTTTTCCACTCATTAAACACTACGGATAACTCAGCTTTTGAGATCCATTTCAGCTATGCTGTTCATAAAATCGTGGCTCCAGCCAGACGGGCACATATATAAGCCGTTTATCTAACTCTGAAAGATCAATTGTTTTTCCTAATGTGATCAACATTATTGACGATTACTAACCTGCAGATTATTAAATAGTTGCCTAGAATACGGCCTGTGACCAAATATTTTGCATGTACGCTGCGTAATTCAATTGCCAGTGTGTGTGTGTGTGTGTGTGTGTGTGTAGGTTTGACTAAGAGTGAGCAATTAGATCACTCCAAAATAATTCCTTATAATAATGGAATTTATTACGAAATATTCGTTAGACACTGCTTAAAAATGCTTACAAAACAATATTCATTATAAACTACTTTTTCTTATCCACTTTTCAAACGATCTTGAATCATTCCATTATACAAATGGATGGTCCATGCTATCTATTTGTATGGGTAAAACATCCTCTAGATTCCCAGTTCAACGGAGGGGAAAACACCAAAATTATATAAATTTAAATCACTATGAACGAAATTGCTGTCAGATTGTGTGTTCCACTTCATACATGAAATAAGATTGGAAACACCTGCTTCTTTAAGCAGTCTCCTCTGTTTACCCGTCTATCTTTACTTGTACCTAGATATCCTATTAATAATAGCTATTTTTATGTTAAACTTACCCAGTAAAGGATGCAACACTTGTATTACGGGTTGGCTAAGTGTTAAGAAGTCTGGAAACTATGCTAGAGACCTCCAACAAACATTTACTCTCATGTTTGGTGATTAGATTCATCCTCTAACTAAACACATTACTAGACACACCCGTAGTGGGATTCGAATCCATATTGGAGAGTTTACTCTATTAGTTTACTCTAGAGTTTGCTTTGTCCACTTGATTTCCTATTCTTATTCAGTATCATACTTAAAATGCATCAGTTGTCATAAAGAAAATATTGGAGTAGATATATTTTTTTTGTTGGTTGCGTTGTGATATTCATTAATCGGAATGAATGTTTTAAATGCTTCTCGAGTGGTATGTTTTTTGTTGTTGTGTTTGTTGTTAGGTTGGTTGGAATTGTGCATCTAACTAATTTTATACTGTCAATCGAACGCGAACTTACAGACACTGGAAAGGGATTATTCTATAATAATCCCTTTCCAATCCCCACCCGAAAATTGCCCATTTTCAATAAGCAATATTATCGGCCGGTGAAATTTGTAGCAATCACAGAAGAAGCTCATTGGAAGACTTAGGAAGCTATCACCAAAAGAGGAAAGGTGATACCGAAATGTTATCAGTCCGATGTCAGATAGGCGTTCAGTTTTAGATACAGGTGTAGCTGTATCTAAAACTTCATACATGAAATAAGATTGGAAACACCTGCTTCTTTAAGCAGTCTCCTCTGTTTTCCAATTTTCTCGTAGGCTTTCCGGAAATTTGACTATCATAATAAAAAATGGATATATATATAGATGCAAAAGAATATGATTATCAACATTTTAATTGAAACGAAATGTAGAAAAGGAACCACATATGCAGTACTTAGAGCTAAATTTTATAAAAATTACAAGCTGGAATGTCAGTAAAGACGATTATTGTAATCGTGTAAATATTTCAGAAATCAATATAAAAAAATAAAATTAAAAAAAAAACGGGCAACTCCAAGGTGTTCTTAGACTCGTCATATTAAGAACAATTATTCGGCATTCGCACAACATCTATCATATTTTTCTTTGAACTCATTTACAGTCACGGCACCCAAAACAAACTCTAGCCGCTTATTTCACTCATTCACCACTCTCTAAGTAAAAAACCTAGTTTTAACACCCTTGCTAACTACACTCTTGCTCAGTTTCCATGGATGGCCCTAGTTCTCCCATCACTAGACCTGTTCTGAAACATTTCCTCTGAATTAATCTTGTAAAACTTTTCAGTAATTGGAGTGTTTCAATCATATCACCTCTTTTCCGCCTATCAACCAATTTTCTGTAACTCACAGAGCTTCAACCTGTTCTCGTAAGTTCATTCCATAGACCAGCTATCATCTTGGTCACTTGCCTCTGGATCCTCGCTACCTCCTCCCCATCAAGAAGAAAGCCAGAGACACAGCTCTGGGCACATTAGTAAAGATGGGGTCTTATCAAGACTCGAGAAAGAGGAACAATAACTTGTTTTTCTCTGCTCGTCAAAGTTTTCTTCAGTAACCAAGCGATCTGATGAGCTGATTTCGCCATTTTTGCTATGTGCCCCCTAAACTTCAACTCCCAACCCACCAAAACACCCAAATATCTGGTTCCTGAAGTATAATTTCACCAATGTGATATACTGCTGCTATGTTTTTCACTCCAAAATGCATAACTTTACACTTTGCTACATCCATTCTCATTAGCCCAGATTGCCAATCTATTCAAATCATCCTACAAAATTTTGATATCTTGTGCATTCGCTCTTGCTCTACCCAAAGTTGCATTATCAGCAATAAACAGTTCCTTTCAAATCCTTTCCTATATCATTAATGAATTAAATAGCAGTGGTCCAAGAACAGAACCCTAGGCAGATCACTAGTAACAGGCCTTGTTTTGGACTCCACTCCTGAATAAACTACTCTCTGATATCTCTTCATCAGCCACCCTCCTATCCATCTCAACAATCCTATATCCATCCCCATGTGCTGAAGTTTACTGATTAGAATTACATGTGATATCCTGTCAACGGCCTTAGTCCAACACTATCACTGTAAATCTACTAGCCATATCCAGTTCAGCCGTCACTGTATTATAAAACGTGAGCAAGTTACTGAAGCATGATCTAGCCTTCACAAAACCATGCTGTCCTACATAATAATGCTAAAATTTGCGAAAACCAGAGTCGATTACCGATCAAAATTTCATTATTACAATCTGATTGATTAGGTTAGGAAATGTTATTTCTTTTATCCATTACCGTTTTATTGTTTATTTAATAATGCAAAACCCACACCGCAAGCTCCTAGTTATCTCTGTTTCACATGCGATGGTTTGAAAACGAAACATCAGCAAACTGCTATGTTGTTGGCTTGCCGTGTAAAACATAGGTTGTATTGTGTTCTTCATATTCAGCTCATTCAAATTCTTAATTTATTTTTTGTTGATTCCGATAAATAACTCTGTGCTCAATAATCACTTCTTGATCATTGACACCTCCTAATTACATACAATCTTAACTCCGATCCAGTGCTGTTCGAAGTAATAAATCAACGCTACCTTCAACAAAATATATGAAGGTATTTCAAACTAATAAGATAAGAATTTTATTCAGACGTTTAAAACTTATTTTATATCTAACGGAACGCAATACTATGATATCCTACATAATGCAGCCCATCTCCCAATTAATTCTATTAAGGCAATAGACCTCATTCTTGTCGGGGAACTAGAAATTTCTTCTGACATAAATTCATTTGCTACTTGGTTTGAATTAAAATAACACAACTGTGAACAGGTTAACGGGTAACGATCTCAATATTTGAGAAATAAATCAGAGGTGTATTCAAGAAATCAAATGTTTAAAGCTGTGTTGTCATTTATTTGAATATCTCTTTAAAAAGCTTCAAACCTTTATTTAATGAATGAGAGCAAATTTATTAACTAAAGAAAAAATCGCTTTGCAAGCATATAATGCAAATATAAATATATTTTATATAATGCAATATAAAAATGATAGCACATTTTAAAAACGCATTGTGTTCATTGCGTACTTTGTGTATAATTTTACTGAATGAGTCTTGCATACAGGAATACAACCGGAATTGCTCACCAACCGTTTATGATTATTAGTAATTTATGATTCATATTTTACTGTTATTACTATTACTATTAAGTGATTATTAGTAACTTACTTTCTATAGGCGCTATTGCTGTTTTATTTTAGAGTTATATTTGTTGCTTGTAGAAATGCATTTAATCCGACGCCTGTAACAGATCGGGAATTCGTTTCTCAGTTATATAATACGACCACCGTAACATCAATTACAATAAGACGGTTTTTATTAAAATGAATTTTAGTTTCCTAGAATTGATTTTGAATAAGAAATAAATACTAAAAAGTGAAATAATCTGAATGAACCACCAATCATAAAACAAAATCCTTTTCAACGCTCCTATATTAAAAAAAAAAAATTTCCTATAGCACCGTGATTTTAAAATACCCCATTCCGTAATCTGTAATCGAGATTATTTTATTTTAATTTATTATTTTTTTTGCTATTATTGTGCTTTTCAAATCCTCTATTAATTCTGAATTTCTATTTTTTTATATTTTGATGGCTGTGTCTACTCTTTTAATTTTTCTTATTTATTTCTTATTTTATATTATATTTTTTTTTCGTAAGTAGATCTGAGCGACTTATTCTCATTGAAATTAAGGCATAGTAGCTATGGTTAGTTATGAACCTTGAGAAAGGTTGCCTTTTTTTAAAATTTTTTTTCTTAGTTCTAGCCAATATTTTTTTATTTTTTTATTTTTTTTGTGGTTCAAAGCAAAATATCCTTGACCTTACATAACCTTATGGAACTAAAAACATAATTTCAAACATTCCTTATCAAAAATAAAATACTTATTTTAAGAAAATGAACTTTAATTTAAATTATTTTGCATCGCTAAAATAATATAAGCTTTTACCGTAAGTACAAAACAATTATTCTGTCCAATTATTTGTTAGAAGTTGAGAAACATTACTGAAGCACTTTAACATAACATATAATAACGTGTATCAGAAAAGAAAGGCTTTTATTAACTCCCAATAATAATTCTACCAGGAGGTAATTTATTTCCTTCGTGCTCTATTGAATACAATAGATGTATTACATGTAGCTTCTAAATAACTCATTCATATTTATATTTATACTTTTGTATCGATATTCATGTTATATTTTACGTCTGCACATACGTATTTGTACATTGATATTCATACTTACATATATATATACATTTATATTTTCATATTTTACTCATTATAATCCAAACGTTATAACATTATTTATAACCTATTATTTAGCTGCATTTTTAGCTGCTTCGTTAGCCAGTTGATTGGCACTTTCCTGCTACACCCCGTATGCGCCCTCGTCCTGCAGAACTTAATTTCCTATCCCACTAGACTGAGATTCGTTACCAGATTTCGTGTCTGCTATATTAATGCTAGGGACTTGTTCTAACTTTTTATGCTGTAAATAGTGCTTCTACTGTCACTTTGAATGGTTGCGGTATTTTGATGAGAGATGTTGAGTTCTAACTCCTAGAAATGTGAGTGAGTAAAGCATAGCGAGTTATTCTGCTTGGTTGTCTGAACAGAGGGGGGATGTAGAAACAACTCTCACTAAGATTCGTACTGGATGTTCCAGAACCCTGGTCCACAGCAAAAAAAAAAAAAAAGCAGGTAGCCTCGTTCATCATAGATGCTCTTCGTTCTGTTTTGTAATTATTTTTTGTAAGGCAGAGTACGTTTTTTGAACATTTGAAATCTTTTAATTGAATAATTATAGCTGGACTCCATGCAGCATCGAAGGAGCCATGTAAATAACATTAATAGCACGTTGTTTGTTTTTCCTATAGACTGTGTTGAATGATCCTTGTAACCTTCATAATTGCGTCTTCTCTGCTTGAACGCGGTCTAAATGAATACTGATTGCTGCTTAATAAGTCTCTTGAAGAGACAAGTACATTATTTGGTTTATCAGGAGTTTCTCTAGTAACTTGACATTTATAGACTAAATGGCCGATATTTACTAAATCGTCGGAAGTGTATTTTCCTGGGTTGATTATGGGTGTACTTTTAGAACGTTTCCATAATAAGGGAATTCGTCCTTTCATTAGGCATTCGCTGTAAACTGTTTTTATAAATTCTAAAGAAATTCTAGAGGGGAAATACGAGAAACGCTCTTAGGAGTCTATTGCTGGTTATCCCGTCCTTTCCAGGGTTTTTCTTAGATCTATTAATCTTGATATTGATTCGATTTCACTAGACATAAATAAATCTTAGTATTGAGTATATGTATCTGTTTCCAATCTTTGTGTGTATGTTTTGAGAATATCCTCATCTGCTGATTGGGCCTCATCAGGAATAAACTTGTTTATTATTATAATTGCGATTTCTCCTAGTTTCTAGTATAAGATTCATCTCTTTTTTGAATAGTTGATAAAAGTGTTATTTTATTTTTCTTGGTGCTAATTTATGTATATATATAAATTAGGTAGACACGGTATAATTTGGTTTTTCCATGATTCTGTTTTCGAGTTTGAATTTTGGATTGATAGCTGTATTTGTTGTATAATAATTCTGTCGTGCATTAACGGGTTTCTTAAAACTGTTATTTCGCCATTCCACGAACATACAATTTATCGATCTTTAGCTTCTTGGGTATTTTGAGTGTTTGGTCGAAGAATTTTTTTCAGACGTAATGAAAGTTAGGAAACAAGGAAGTCTATATCTGATAGTGCTTATTTCCAGGTGGTCAAGTTCTTGTCGTTAAGCTGTTGTTTGCAGGCGACAGTGAACTGATTGTGTGTGTGTGTGTGTGTGTGTGTGTGTGTGTGTGTGTGTGTGTGTGTGTGTGTGTGTGTGTGTGTGTGTGTGTGTGTGTGTGTGTGGCAATTGTAGTCTTCGAAACACTCCTTCATCAATTCACTTCACGTTGTGAAACGAATTCCGTGTTTCAAGTTCAGCACAAGCGACACACTGCAGAATATTATCGGAAATGTTTTGTATTCATTACAAACTAAATATACGAATCTGGTCCTCATTCAACATTCTTTTCACTTTCAGTCTTTCGCAAAGACTGAATTTATCAGTTCAATAATAATTTTATTCATGAGTGCATTATTGGGCAGACTGTTGTTCACTTCTAAAATGTGTATAAATCATTCATCTATGAACGTGATTATGAATTAGCACACTTCCTGTTTTTCCTTTTCTTCTATATGTTAAAGGTTAGACGTGACCTGCTGATTTTCAATACCTGCTTATGAAATATTTTTTAATCATGTAACCAAAGAATGTCCTTAATATACAGCTTTTATGTGTGTATACGATGATTACTTTTGCAAACTGTATCGGTACTTTTGCAGTTCTTCTCATATCAATGGCTTTTAAAAATGGAACAACTCCAATCATAGCAAAGATACTTTTTGGTAATTCGATAGAATTCCGATTTGGGTGTCGTAAGTTCCAACTTTATTTTAAAGCATTCATTCTGAAATAAGAAATAATCCATGATTTCGACGCTTATGTTTTTTTTAATTCCTCAATTCCTTATTTATACTATTTCTACTTGATTTCTATATAAATATGTCCGTTACCCAAATGTGTATCATTCAATCCTATGACTAAGAAAAATTTATTCAGCTTCATCAACTATGATTGAATTAAATTCAATCCCTTATATTGTATGCGATTTTTTGATAAATTTCGAAAATCCATAGCGATATGTGCTTTTCCTTTAAATTTTTAAATATAAATTGATGAATGCCTTTGTAAGTACACAGAAAGCCTTAGCCGGAACTGAATTTTGAAAGTCAGTTAGCAGCCAGTTTCCATATTAGCCATCATTAATATTTAATACGAAGACTGGCTATAAGTGAATTAAGCAGCAGCATCAAGGTTAGAGTGTAGTGTATACAAATGTTTCCATTCGGTGATCCTAAAACTTAAGATTTATATATTATTGTCTTATATGTGACTGCTTGCGATTTTCTAGAGTTATGTGATTAAATCTCGAGTTTCTTAGAGAATAAGCCTAATTTGTTTATGCCAAGGAACGACTCATTCAGAAACTGGCTGAATAAAGGCCAGTATATTGGTTTTCGTATATTACTGGAAATATAACCTGTAACGGTCTTCCTACTACCTGTTTAGCGCAGTCAGAACAAGCGATGCTTCATGCATGTTTCATATTTTTGTGTTTGCTATGCCTTACTTCTTACCCTTCTCGATTTTATTTTAATAGATAAAGGACAGAAAGCTGAAAAAAACTGAAAATATTATTTTAAGTCATGGGATTTAACTTTATTTCGTTTTTAGTGTTTTATTAATGGTAAACTGAGAGGCCGCCGACAAAATGCTTTGATTTTGACAATTTATGGAATAATTTATTAGAGTAAATTAATATTATTAAAGTTGTTTTAATTGCACCAAAACAGCTGCAGTTATCAACATGTTATTTGGGAGATTACTTTTTTTCGCGCCTTGTGTAACCAACCCCACGGGCGTGAGTAGCTTGAAAAATCATTTTTTAATATCTGTCGAAGAACTTCTAGATAAATAAGTGTAAACAAGTATCGTGGCCAGAATTCACATAAAATATTAAAGTTGTATTCTTTTATCTTACTAACTTGTAACAATATTTAAATTTTATGAAGTTACAGTTTGTTAGAATCATTTATCTCTTGAACAACGCTATCGCTTAACTTCAACTTATTACAATTTGCCAGAAGAGAATTTCGAATGAAAGAAAATATTTTCCTAACCCTAACAGTTTCAATTCCTTCACGTAATTCTATCAGATTCAAAGCAATGAATTCCCATGTCATATATTTTTAAATGTATTTATAAAGAATTTATGTTTATTATAGAGAGCATTATTATTTGAATTTGAATGTTACTGCTTAGTACTAATATTCGAAAACATACAATCATCATAAATTCATAAATTGTGTAGTTGGATTCTATAAAATTGTGTTTATTTATGTAATTACATATACTTTTACTTTAAATAGTTAAAATGATGCTTCGATTATTCTTAAAATGTGAATTTCTTTAATTAATAGTCTGATATGAAATATGATAGCAATTTCATAATGTTTATTTATATTTAGGCAAGAGTGTTGTTACTTTCACCAGTTCCACCAAAGTCCCTTCCTCTTCCAACTAGCTCACAATCAATCATACTGCCACTTCCAACCACATCTGATATTGAAACATCTTCTAGTTCACACATCATCTATTTCAACTCCTTCCACAAAGATCTTAAATTTCTAAGATGTTTTTTTTTTCTTTTAGATAAGCTTCCACCATCATTGCCAAGAAAGTGATTCATTTCATAACTACATGAGTATTGCAAAAACAGAACACTATGAATGGAATTACAATATTGTGAGAAATTGTAATTTAATAGCTGGATTCATTATTATGTGTTATGGAACAAAAAAACAAAAAAATTCTTCAACAACTTTGCATTGAAAATTATTAAAAGAAACATTAATATCAATTATTATTTCGTTATAAGCAGGAAACTATGTCTACATTTGTGTTTTAAAATAGTAAAAATTGATCAAGAACTTAAAACAGATACAAACATTCAGAGGGACTGCAGTCATATTGCAGCATTTTTTAAAATTCAGGAACTCACTCTAATAGCCCAGTTATTTTAGTTATTTCTTAAGAGGATAGCTTAAATTTGATTAGGGGTTACCTCACCTGACAACAAATTTGGGAATGTTTAATTTCGCCTTAAAGTAAGTGAAAACGATCGACGTATTTTGTGTCAAAAGGTAAGCCATCGATAAATGCACTATTTAATAAAATGAACCCAAACTATGCTATTCTTGTTATCAATAAGCTCCTTATTTTCATATAGCATATAAGACTGGACATTAATTTATTGTTGAAACAAATGGAGTTCAATCTGAATTCCTTTTGTTATTTCTCAAGTAGTGCGTTTTATTATAAAGAATAAAACGAATAGAAGTTTTACAGAATGCTACAGTGAAGAACCAGAACACTACTTCGATTGATGTATACTTTCAGCATGCAGTAATAGTTTAGTTATTCATCATTACAAAGCACACCGCTATAAGCAGAGCGACGAATTGTGTACTCAGGATAAATTTGTAAAAACTACTTGTGAAACTTACAAAATATTCGGCCACAAACTGCAGTGATGGTTCAGTGCTGTTCCATGATCTATCTTCCCCCCCTCTTCTTTTCCTGCTATCTGTTAGAAAACGCGTTAACTTCAGCACTTTTAAGTTATAAACTGGGATTGATTAGTATCTACACTAATAAAGAATTCAGTGTTGCAGCGCCTCGGCATTGATAATGTACGTCTCGCCAAATCTCTTAGAAGTACAGCTATAAATTATTCGAGTTCCCATATCAGAATCATGGATAGGTTTCATTAATATGTTATTACTCTGACAATTGACTGACAATATGAGTTCGCATTTAATATTAGATGAAACATATTTTCGTTTCATATATATATATATATAGAGAGAGAGAGAGAGAGAGAGAGAAAATAATGTTAACACATATTTTAATTTTTAACTAGCATATATTTCCTACATCCCGTTATTTGATGAGCGAAAACTTCTATAAATGAAGTCACTTCGAGATATATGTTAGAGTAGTTACTCGTAGATTAAGGAAAGAATAGTGCATCTCCTTACCATTAGTGAAGTGATAACGACTTTGTGACTGGTCAAGATGAATTCCACTAGGTAGAGAAGCAATTTATATAATCGAATTGCAACATCTGTAATATTTATTTCTATTATTCCAGAGCCGATGTTGAATTATTACAGAGCTCATGCTCTGACACACCTTGCCAGAGAGCACCCAAATTAGAATCACCCAACTTCGACCTCCTTTGGTTGAAAATATCCCTTCCCCACTCAGTCCAATTCATCAATTCATCAGCTGTCTCTATCGCTCCCCAGTTTATCTGGGGTTTTTCATCCCGCAAACAGGGAAACCGGTCCAGTGAACATTTACGGATTACAGTCAGGAATACTGACCCAGCAATAGGTCTGATTCGTCAGCTATGCCGGTTCCGGAGCCCGGATAAAATTTGGCGGGACCGAGATGGTGCCGTACCTCCCCGTAAAGAGGACTCACGGCAGTGTATCATCATACGATTATTATTATTATTATTATTATTATCGCTCCCCCAACGCAACCAACTACCCTGAGTTCTTTAATTGTCTCTCCCTAAAAATCGACTTTTTCCATTCCACTTTCCCAACAGCCAATGAAATCATCCTCCAAGGAGATTTTAATGTCCACAACACTAGATAGCTTTCCTCCTCCAGTTGTACAGATCTTGCAGGCAGAGATGCTAAAACATTTGCCATCACCACCGACCTTACACAACTTGTCCATTTGCCAACCAGAATACCAGATAACCCAAACCACTCCCCAAAAACCCTAGATCTTTTCCTCACCAATGACCCATCCAAATACACAGTGAAACTAGCGAGCCCCCTGGGGAATTCTGACCACAACCGAGTGCTCATCTCTTCCCCCATGCAACAACGCTTACACAGACACTCCCATACAAGAGTAGTTTGGCACTATAACAGTGCCAAGTGGGAAAGCTTCCGCAACTTCTATGCCGCATTCCCATGGTTGGACTATTTCTTCAGGGCTTTCCAACCCAAACATATGCACTGAGCTTATTACCAACGTAATCCTCACCAGCATGAATACATACATTCCACACAGCACTCTGAACGGCCATTCCCTAACGAAACCCTGGTTCTCCAAAAGATGTGCCAAGGCTGTAGAGATGAAACACAAGACATATCACAAATGGCTGAAATCAAGAAATCCATCTTCCTTCAAAGTTTACACCGTTCTGTCCAACACTATTCCCACCCCTATCACACCCTGATGGCTCTACTGCATCATCACCCACAGAAAAAGCCAATTCTGACCACTTCTGGGCTCATACTTTGCTTCAAATGCATGCATAACTGACGATGGTAAATGTCCCCCCAACCATTCCAGACATCCACTATACAATGCCCCTATATCCTTTTGCCAGGATGAGATCAGAAAAATACTATCCAAATTTGACACAAAAATGTCTCCTGGCCCTGATGGCATTCTCCAATTGTTCTGAAAGTTTGTGCTGCAGAACTGACCCCTAACCTATAGTACCTATGTATACTCTCCTACTCCACTAGAATCTATCCCACAAACTGGAAATTGGCCTATATTCAGCCCATTCCCAAGAAGGGTGACAAGTCACTGCCATCCAATTACTTACCGCCTTATCTCCCTTACCTCAGTCCTGTCAAAGGTAATGGAAAAAAAACATCAATTTCCAACTCCTTCACTATCTTGAAGACACTCACCAAATAAATGACCGCCAGAATGGCTTCCGCCACTGCCGATCAACAAGAGATCTACTCACGTACGTCACCCATCTCTGGATAAATGCAATGGAGAGGTTTGGCGAATCTCAAGTGGTTGCACTAGATATCTCCAAAGCCTTCGACCGGGTCTGGCACACAGGTCTACTAGGCAAACTACCATCATTCGGCCTGACCCAGGACTTCTGTAGTTGGATGTAGCCAATTGTCTGTGTGGACTCACCCTGTGTGTGATGGTGGACGGCTCCCTATCTTCTCACCACCCAATTGATGCTTAGGTCCAACAAGGTTCTGTCCTCTCACCAACCCTCTACCTACTATATATCAAAGACCTACTGCAATTGACCTCCAACCCAATACACAGTTTTGCAGATGACATCAAACTACACTCCTCGCTTGCATTTGATAAGCCTTACCCTACACAACTCATCTCAACCTACAGAACATCAACCACCACCACCACCCTCAACTGCGATCTCGAACCCATCCTACAATGGGGTTCGGATAACCTCTAAATTTCAACTCCAATAAAACACAGTTCTGTAGTATTTCCCATAAAAAAGAACCATTTTTTCCCAGTATTCTTTTTGACGGTACCAAAATTTCCAGACAGTTTGAGATCTCGCTCCTTGGAATCACCCTCATATCAAATCTCTCCTGGCACAAACATATCTCAAACATTGCATCTTCATTCTCAAAAAAACTAGGATTTCTCTTTCGCTCAAGACGTTACTTCACACACGAACAGCAACTAATATTATACAAATCACAAATCCTCCCAACTATTGAATACTGCTCCCACATATGGGGTGGGGGCCCCCAAAAGCTCTCTCAAAATGCTCGACTCAATACAGAGGAGAGCAATTAGACTTATCAACGATCCATCCATTAGTAACTCTATAGTACATTAGTACTGTGTACGGGTAGTGGGTTGGGAAAGGAGGAATTTGTTTACATTTGATTTGAATGACTTTAAATTGTATTCGTTGAACAATTTCCCAACGAAAACTGTGGAACAATTTCCCAGCAGGTGGGAAATTGTTCCACAGTGCAGCAGTTGCAGGGATGAAGGAAGAGGAAAAGAAATTCGTTCTGTTTGTTTCTAGGTGTACTGTGAAGCGATGTTGTGCAGCAGCTGCGCGTGTTCCAATGAGCTTAGTACTGACCGGAGGAATTATTGATGTTATTTAAGATGAGCATTTCCCATGGAAATATTTGTAGAATATACATATTGCAGAGACCATACGTCTGTGTGAAAGTGGGGGGAGAGAGTTGCTAATGGATGGATCTTTGATAAGTCTAATTGCTCCCATCTGTATTGAGTCGAGCATTTTGAGAGAGCTTTTGGGGGCCCCACCCCATATGTGGGAGCAGTATTCATAGTTGGGAGGATTTGTGATTTGTATAATATTAATTGCTGTTCGTGGGTGAACAGCAATTAATATTATACCAACCAACCTCTTGCGTATGGGCCCAACATAAAAAAAGAAAAAGAATTACTGTGCATCGATAACAGCAAAAGCATACATGGGATGATTGGTCATCACCATGTAAAATACAGGAAAGTGTCTACTATCAATTAATGGTTCGATACATTCTAAGGATAAATTTTGATATACAATATTAATTACATTCATCACAATAAGATCCCTTTATTCGTTTATATAGAGTGGTTTGAATAAAGAATTACTCTGAGTGTGTGTGTGTGTGTGCGTGCGCGTGTGTGTGTGTGTGCGCGTGTGTGCGTGTGTGTGTGTGTGTGTGGTGTACGCTGGTATATATGAGAAAGAGAAATATAGACAGAGAAAGAAACATCAGAATGTCTTCTGAATATAATATGTCGTGACTGGTAAGTTCAGTTTAAGATGCAAAATACTTAACTTATTAGCATGGTTTAAAATGCGAGTCGATTAATAAGTAGAATTAACCATACTTTTAATATTTCTTCGATAGTTGGATTTTTTTAAAGCCAGAATATTGATTTTGTTTAGTATGAGAAAAACATAGATATTCAAAATTAATAAATAGGAATTTAAAAGAAGCACAATCAATTTAATACCTTGCTTATCATTAGACATGGCTTTATTTTTGTTATATTTTTGTACTGAGAAAGCTGTATGATTATAGATTATTGTAGACATTTTTGCATAGTATTTTATACATATATAAGTTCCAATAAATATTAGCATTATCTCCACGTATTCGATAATTCTATCCTCAATGACATGAGTCATTTTGTTTTGTTTTTCAGCTGCTGTTTATATTATCAATGCTGTACTGTATATCCTGAATATGCTCTTAATTTTTATGCCAGATGTCGTTTTCTTCTTATAATATATAGAATCATTCCTTTTGACTCAGGAATAAACGGATGTTTACTCGCTACGTGTAGTCTTTCCGGAAAATGATATGATAATATCCCTGTATTCGTGAAAAATCTTCCTTTCCCCTCTCCAACAGATGCCAACCGAGATGCAAGAAAAACAAATAGTTTTATTATATCAGTAAATTCAAATGAATAAATAAACATAAAGACAACTAAAATTCAAATAAAAATATAAATCCTGTGTTGAGACATTTACGGTCGATGTTTAGCGACAATGAATGAACTAAGAGACAACTCGGGTAAAAATGATCTTCATAAGGAAAAAACATCTTCCCTGCCACAGACCTTAAACTGCCTACACGGAAGCAGAACAAAGCTTTATTTAATTTTTACCTGAAATACACTTTTTACTGGAAAGGAATCTAACTATGGAGGCATAGTTTGATATGATAGGCTTAATTTGATTTCATGCCATCGATTCAACGTCGAAGTGAATTGAAGTGGGAAGGACAGTCACATGAATTTGAATTGTTAGTTTCATATAATCTGTCATTTGTGAGTTTTTCTCCCTCAGTATGTATAAAAAACAAAGTTACCATTAGATCCATCCTACAAAGATCTTACAGTATATTTTGGCCTGTAAATCGGGTGTTTATTTTAAAATTGGTAATGCTCATATTGGAGCACTCTTTTGTTAGTTTCATCATTTTGCATTAACGGTGTATCACAAATTATTTCTCCTCTGTGGCACAGATGAGAATGACTAATATACACCTTCAGAATATCACCTGTGCTTTCATGTAGCCTGGCCCTTCACGGAGGAGAAAGAGTTGTGGATACCAAAATTCAGTCACACAGCATTTCACTGAAATAACGTTTTGTAGGGTTTTTTCAGGTATATCATTTTGCAATAAAAGTTCAAGGATCAGAGAACTTATTTTCCAAGTATATAGATGATTTCTTAAAATTAAAACCAGAAACTTCAGTATGACTTCAGGTATCAAGATCACCAGAGTATTCTGAAAGGAGGTTTAGATTTAGATCGAAGCTAAATTCATTACAACCCTTTTCTGATCAATGTTTAAATACCTTGTGATTGTTATGTCATGAAAACCACAAAATACCAGTATATCATATTATGAACAAAACATTTATAAGATGATACCAAAAATTTTAAAAATTGCTGCTGGGTGAATTCACCGAGGTAATTATGGTAAATCTTAATATTTTGACATGCAGTAATATAGGTAAAATGAAAGTAAAAAAAAAATTCAAAGATGGTGCAAAAGAGTCTTGCAATTTATTGACTTTTATTGACGTGTGTGTGTGTGTGCGTCTGTGCGCATAAACAAGAAGACATGCTTTCTCAGCAAAATTAGAAAGTACTATATCATCAACTTACAATCTCACCAATATCCGATGTTGCATATGGAAAAGTATTAAATTTTAAATAATCTCTTTCCTAAAATAAACGAAACACACAGAACAAAAATATCGCCTGCGCCCAGCCAGATATGCAAATCACCCAGAAGAACAAAACTGTCCAGAAATACACAACAAGACAAACACAAAACCAGTACTTAACTTTTACTCACCCTGTTTACTGTGAGACCAGAGAGTACTGGGAAAAGTGGTAATGATTTCTCTAGGTACGTTACAGAAAACGAGATTTCTTCAGAAAAATACAGGACTGCTAACACAAGTAAACGGCTCGACCAGAGAAGGGGATACCCCCCTAAAAAAGGGAAACAAAAGCGATTCCTTCTCCCAACTGAAAAGTAAGCAAACACCCTCAAGCAACAACACAACCTTCCCCTGCCAACAATCCCCTCCTCAAATTCTTAAGAACAATCATTGATTAACAGTCTTACACCTCAAATGTAAGAAACCATTAATTCTTTCAAATTCCCATGCATTTGCGAAGGAGTTTCAAAACGTCAGTAAGAAAAATTGATCTAAGAAACCAATATGTACCGAAACTGTAATCTCCCACTCACGCTGAAACCAACTAATATACGGAAATATTTCCTGAAGTCAAATTGTTAGCTAATTAGCAATGGAAAACAATGGCTGCAGCAGTCAAAAGCTGTAAGTTCAATTTTACAAAAGTCAAAAATATGGATATGGCTGCAGATGTTAACCGACGACCATACATTCATTACATCCTTGAAAAATAAAAACGTCCTTTAACCATATCTTCTCTCTAAAAATTAAAAATAATACCACAGCATAACAAAACTGTAGTCAAGTTGGAAGTCATTAGAGACCTTCAGAATCTTGGACTAAACCAAAATATATATATAACCATATGATCCAAACAGATAAATCCCAAATGTCCATTAGCCTGGTAGATCATCAAATAATTCCAAGAGATCTATGACATAAAACACTCTTCAAACATGGCTATAACACCAGAACCATTGCACCGAAAAACATCAACCAGAAAAAGACCATTGTAAAAAATTCAACAACTCAGAACTTTGCTGCGAGACCAGTTTACACTAGGTGAACCGCAAATAAAGAAAAACACGACAACCAAGTGTTCTGAAAATAAAAAAGTGAACCATAAAAATGCCCTACCTACTGCGTCTCACATCTTTGCCAACTGCATAATGTGCAAGAAATAATTGGCCATCCAAAGAACACCCAAATATACGTTACAAATCCACCATGGGCTGCACAGGCACTTTCAAAAAAAGCTAAAATCCCCACAAATGGCACATCAAACTATCCAAGCACGTTATTTTGTTACTACTATCTTTGCATATCATGCGTGGCATCAAATCGTAGCACTCAACCAAACCACCAAAACTGCATTTATAACAGCCACTTTGGGCAAGATACTAATAAAGAAAGAAAAACAGACTCCAGCAACGATACCACTTTCGTGTTTGAGAGACATAAGATATACAGAAGGGCTATCTACACATTGTGTTATGGAATGTCAACAAGCTAAGAAACAAAACGCGCAAACCATGAATTCATATCACACTACAGTGCTGAAGTAGCCTTGTAAATGAAGTGCAACTTAAGTTAACTGACAGTCAAAAGTTCAGGAGCGTTTTTACAGCATTATAATACGTCCGATGCCAGGGATGTCAAGACCATCTTTATCAAACAGTGAAATTTGAAATACTACTACTAGTTCCGACATATAAAAAATGCGGAAAGTCCAAAATAAAAAAAGTACAGGTTTCCGATATGTATCTTCTCTGAAAAACCGCCAAAAAACAGTTGCTAGAAACGGATTTAACTGATCAATCACGTTGTTTGGTACAGCAGAATCCAAAATTGGAATGTTAGAATCTTCAACTACTTTGCTGCTACCAGAAAAATGTAGTCATGTGGTGTATTGAAATATGGCGAGGATTGCTGATTACTTATATAAAAATACTTCCAAAATATCACGTATCAAAATCACATAAGTACGATGGAAGGACTTCAGCTCTGACCACAGCTTCCATATTCTTCTAAATCATTAATTGAACTGAATAAACTGATTTCCTACATGAAATAATTGGCCCACTTCCAACAATGTATTGGAAAAAAAAAACACGGATGACTCAGTTGAAAGCCTTCAAAAATAAAAAAATCATATTATGCTAAACTCGACCATGAAAAGAAAAGAGCCAAGCCACATAATACTGGTCATGGAACAACGAGAAGCACTCAACAGGGACACGAACGTAGTTCGATATACTCTTAAAACAATCGGAATAAGCAGCTGGAGACTGAATTTCAATCACTTAAAACAGAACACTTGATACTCAGGGAAATCACGAAGCTCTGTGCATAGAATACAAACCCAACCCATCCACCCAGGTGTGGATAACATGATCTGATATACCATTAAGTGCTCAAAGGTGAAATTTTAACAATATTCGAGAGAAGCAAAGTATAATGTAGTCCAATCGACATTATTTGTAGAGTAGGAAAGCAGAACGTAATATCATTAATGCAATATTAAACTTTCATTACTTCACTCCAAAGTGGAAAATAGTTAACATAATCTTAATCACTAAACCACGAAAAGAAACACAATTTATCCAAAACTTCAGTTCATTCAGTCTCTACTATATGGGATGTATAGTATAGGATTTAATACTAACAAGAATTCAGAAAATCAAGGATGACTTAAACAACATCCTTGATTATCAATTTTGGATTCCATGAGAACCACTAAATTGAACCACTGATTTTCACTCGTAGAGCACATCAGCAAAGCGCATAACTGGATACAGAACACTGGCGTGATTTTCTGTCATATTCTTTTGAATGCGTTTGCCAAAGCATTCGCCAAAATATTCACAGTAAACTTCCTTTAACTCCTAGAGACCACATTCCCACTATAATTAGTCAATATCACCAAATTCTTCCTCAGGTTCGTACACTCTGAGTGAAATGCAAGGAATAATATCATCTGAGCGCAGTATCAGAACTCCTTACCAATAACTACTTTTTGACACTCGTGTAGCTTTTATCCTACTGGTGGTTGCTTAAACAGCCTATAATAAGACGATGCTGAAAAAAAATAGCAAACAATTTCGAAACTAAAGCATGAACCAAGAAATGAAAAATCACTGCATTAAGCTTCACAAAGGAATGCGGTATGCCCTGTAGGAGAAGTGATCACGTGTCCCCTATCGCCCATATTGAAGCCAACCAGGAGTTCAAATACTTAGAGATACACTTATATAAAGGCTTCGCTTCAATATCCATATCGATCACATCTGTTCAAAAACAACAACGGTAACTTGACAACTATACCCATTTTTGAACCGACCTATACTCCGCTAAGAAGAAAACATTAATCATTCCTGATTAGGCCAGACATGTCTTATGGCTCACTTTCCTGCAGTCACACGGTGGATTCAAACGCTATTAAACTACAGATATTTCAAAACCAAAAATCTAATTTAAAGATTAATGTAAATAATGCTGCAACCAAAATCGTATAAAATATATTTTATAGTTCCACGGCATTCTAATTGATTGCTTTGAATTAAATTTGTGGGGAAAAAAACATTTTAACTCTTACGGATAAGAAAAATGATTTACTTCACTCGAAGGTATATTCTCTGCATATTACAGTTGGGTAATGGACCTGAAAGGGAAACTGCTCTCAAAGAGGTGAAAATCGCCTGTCACCTAAGGACATTCAGAAATATGTTTCTGAATGGGATCCAACTCACAGATGAATAGCAGATTCGTTGAACCAATCAGTGCGAAACAGACCAGAAAACGTATTTCTTTTGAATGCAGCTGAAACAAATTAAACCAAATAGAATTCTTTGCAGCAAAACCAAATAAAAAATCGTTTTCTTCAATACAAAATGATACCAGATTTATGATACCATAAATCTGCTATCCTATAATAAATAAACCCATAGACGCATTTCTTAATAATTTTCAATATACAAAAAAGTTAGTTTAGAAAAAAAGTTTAAGCATTTCAGCTTGTTATTCTTTGTTCATTAAAATAAATTAACGATAGGAATAATAAGATAAATAAATAAATAAATAAAATAAAGGAAGAAACAAATAAATATAGTCCATACTGCAATGAAAACATTTCTCTATACGTGCCAAAAACATCATAACAACGAGAACAAATTTTCTTCAAATCCTTTTCAAATAGGAAAGTGAGAGAGAGAAATGAAAGAGTTCTCATGGTTGGTCCTATGGCGCAATTCTCCTATGTTCACTGGACATCCATAGATGCCGTATGGTCCCTCCGATGCTCGGAGATGTGCCACACTAGGCATAGCCATGTAGTCCTGTTGTATGCTTTTCTGAAAACTTCAACTCTTTGAATATCAGCCACTCCACATACACCATCCCTACATCTCATTGACGGTCTACCTCTTCCTCCATTAACTAACTTTACTTGTATTACTGTTCTAAGAAGTCCTCCTTCTGTCCTTTCAATGTGTTCAAAATATTTTAACTTAATTCTCTAAATATCCTTGATGATATATGATATCCTCAACAGCCTTCTGTAACACACATCTCAAAAGTGGCTGTTCTTTATCTGACTTCTTTAGGTTCCAAGTCTCACATTCATAAGTCGCTGTTGGAAAAACAACTGCATCCAAAATCCTCAACTTTGTTCCCATGGAAATATATCCATACTTCCAGATTTTAGGCAAAATCTCTGAGTGTTGTTTTAGCCATTCCTAATCATCTTCTGGCGTCTTCTGAACAGCAATTCTTCACTTTAATAATGGATTCCATGTACCCAAACTTGCTGACTTCCTCAATTCTTTCTCCAGTAAGTTACAATTGTTTCTAAAGAGCTTCCCTGTTGGTATTTCCTTTGAGAACCATCATATTTGTCTTGCATGGATTGAGTTGAAGTCCTGTGTTATTTCTGATCTTGTTAACTTTATCAAAAATTTATCCTAGTCCTTCCTTATCATTAGAGAGGAGTACGGTATCATCAGTATACCTCGGATTGCTAATTAATCTACCACCTATCCAAATTTCTGTCTTGAGCTAATCCAGTGCTTCATGCATGATGTTTTCCGCATATATACTAAACAAGTGAGGAACATGATCTGTCTAAGGCAAAGGATCTGATCTCTGATGGCCTTACCTTTCCTAAAACCTGTTTGTTTATGGGCATCCCTGTCTCAACTTTGGCCAATACTATTTACCATGATCTTCAATAAACGTTTGCTTGCATGAGAAATGAAACTAGTAGTTCTATAGTTCAGGAAACCCTTCATATCTCCCTTTGGTATAAAAACTTACTTCTTTCAGTCTCTAGGCCATGATCCTCTCTCCCATATCCATGTAATTAATCTATGAAACACTTTTATCCCTCCGTTCTCTGTGGTCTTAATTAACTCTGCTGAGATTCCGTCTGCATTCGGGATCATATTGTTGTTAAGCTGCTTAACTGCTCTTTCAATTTCATGCCTAAGTGGAGAAGGTTCCACATCGGAATTTTCCTCGTGAGAGAACTCCTCCAAATTTCTTTATCAATTCTGTTGTACAGTTCTTCACAATACCCTTTCATCTGTTTTTGATTTCTAATTCTTCTGTTAGTAACTCCATATCTGTCTTCGATGACATTCAATTCAATGGTGCAATTCGTAACGTATATTCATATGTTATATAGAAAAAAAAACTATATATTTTTTGAAAACGATGAGACTTTCTTCAAATAAAAAAAAACAAAACGAAAGAAATGAGCGATGGTAATTTGAGGAGTCCTGTCACCTGAATAAGTTTTGGCATTCACGTTAGACAAACACGAAAAGCAGTAAAACTACCAGAAGGACTTGAGGAATATATTATTATTAATGATGATCACATCAATTTTCAAATTATCTCATTTAATTCGATTTCCTACCATTTAACCACTTTACCATTTAATTAACTACCATTTAACCGATATCACTATACCAGTATTAACTGAATGGTCGTAATGTGGTCATTGAGAGAGGAGGAAGAGAGGTACTAGCTATGATATTAATCATATCCTTACATTGTCGAAGAGTTTTAAACATAGTGCTGAAAGGTGGTGAGACTATGAATCATAATGTTAAAATGAAACTGAAACTTACCGGACTGTACAGAATCTTCACTGGAAGTCCTCGCATCATTTCTTCTGTTATGGTTCTGACTCACTTCATTTTTATGATCAATAACAAGGCACATATATGACCATAAACAAAAATTACACGTAATCAGTAGGCTGTTTTAAGCAAAAGTAGTTGCAAATATATAGTACATCATTGCTGTGCATTCACAACATGCAGAGATTGTTGCATATTTATAACACTTCGTTTACGCTTTTATAAAGCAGTGCTTCATCATCAGAAAGCAGAATATGGAGCATTCTATTTCTAGCCTTCAACATTTGGGTCAGAATGCCATACACATGTACGCTGATTCGAATTCTCTCACGTTAAGAAATCGTTAAAATTATTCAGATGTAAACTACTTTCTAAAGGTGAAATTAATGTAGGATCAGATTTCGATATCCATATTCTGCGTTTATTGAATCATTAAATAATTCAAACTATTTTGATTCACCATCCCCCTTGTACTTACTTCACCTTGTTGAGCTTAACGAAGTTTAAAAGGTCGTTGAGTCTTAATCAAGTAAAAATAGCACTCACCTAGTAGATATGGATACAGATATTATTAACACGAAGTTTATTATCTTCCAGTTATGGGTAAATTAGGGTACGTTGTTAAGGCTAACGTAAAACAGTATGCTATAATGACGCCCATTTATTTACCCCACGCAGTTTTATCTATAAATTAATCATGCTTAATAAGAATCTGGACATTGAATTCTCTAACGCGTTTAGTTTGAAATTTTGATTTAGACCGGCGTTTATCAAACTGAAGAGTGTGATTCGTTACTTGGCCATGAAATCAGTAATAACGAGTCGCATCACACACACACACACACACACACACACACACACACACACACACACACACACACACACACACACACACACACACACACACACACACACACACACACACACACACACACACACACACACACACACACACACACACACACACACACACACACACACACACACACACACACACACACATATATCGTCTAGATGAGTAGATGATACTTTTTAACTTAATAATTTATGTAATTGTTTCTTAACATAGAATATCTTGAATACTTGGAATGTAACACCTTACACAACTTCTTGCCATCATTGTTAGATATCACTTGTATTATTATATAACTTAAAGATATCTACCAGCTTAATGATAGGTAACCAAGTATCTTTCGGGATTAAAAACAGATATTCATTATAAGATATAGAGATTCCACAATATCACCCTTCACAGTGAAAATTTTCACAAATCTTGTAGTGATTATTTGTATCTATTATTTAATATTCAATTTAATATTCACATATTATTTAATATGTGATTATTTAATACTGAACTGCCTTTATCCTTTAAAAGTTTGCTGAAAGTTATTCACATGTAGTGTTTTAAAAATATTTTTTTTGGAAAAAGTGTCTCGAGTGTAGCTCAATCTGCTATTAAACATCATTTGCTATTAAAGATGTAAATGCTGTAAATTAACAAATACATCGTAATACTAAAATGTATGATTTTTTTCTGACTTAGGATAACCAGCCGTTTTTTGGAGTTTATGGATCGTACTACAGACATTATGCCTATTACTACGCTATCAATGTAAGTTGTCATAATGTCTCTATGGATATGCCCCATTTCGTTTATTTTTATATTTTTTCTGCTATTTGTTTCTGCAAAAAGTTTCAAGTATTTGATAAAAAATCTATATTTGATCAAGTTTATTTCCTAACCTATTGGACCCAAGCAATAGGAAGCCTCTATCAGAAAATGATTCCTGAATTTCTATAAATTTTACTTTTGTTAACTTTTAACATTAACTTTTGCTAAAATTTATAATAATAGTGATAAAAACAATGTTTTTACAATGCTAATCGATTTTAATTTAAATACAACAGCGCTTTATTCTGTAGATAAATCTTCTTAAAAGAAAGGAACAGATGCGTATTAATACCTTCACTGAATTAGACTCACAAAATATTATTTAATCACTGTGTTGCTGGTGTAATCGGTCTCCCATACACTGTTGCATATAACGCACCAGAGCATGCAAGAACGTATCTGATTCCTCTGAAATATCATTTACTTCTAAGGATCTGATTTTATTGGTAGTATCACAGTAAAGTACAGTGAAGTCATTATAGAGAATCTGTTGTCAAAATTTTTCTCTCTGTTCACTGAAACAGTCTTGGAAATTAGAGCGGATGATGAGAATGAAAACAAAGATGATTGGTAGATGATTATTTATAATACTTAAATTGTTATTGTTTGATTCATCCTCAGCTTCGCTTGTCATGGTCATTTCAAATGCCATACGGGTAACGTAACTTGGCTTTTCAAAACCTAATTAACATAATATTAGGAAAAGCAGTTGTATCTGTTGTATCTATACATAGTTCGCTGTCTACCAATTGAATATATATTATCTGACTGATTTTCCTGTCATGAAGATTGCAATCCACGTCTGAAGAGGGAAATCTCCGATTATTTCTATATGACACTGACCAACTCGCTAAAATGTAAAGCAGTTATAAAGATTTTTCTTATCGACATTCCATCCGTGTGTGTGTGTGTGTGTGTGTGTGTGTGTGTGTGTGTGTGTGTGTGTGTGTGTGTGTGTGTGTGTGTGTGTGTGTGTGTGTGTGTGTGTGTGTGTGTGTGTGTGTGTGTGTGTGTGTGTGTGTAATATACATTTTAACTTCAAACGATTATCAATCGTGGGAAAACGTAACATATTTCAATAAATATCCCATGCGACCAGATTTTGTCATAATTTGTCCAGACCTAGTAAAGTTCTCTCAACGTACCTAAAATTGAAGTAAAAAAAAGGACAAATTTTTTGGATATGTGCAAAACGCAATATACCATAATTTCCATATGAGATATTTCATTTAGATTAAACGAAAATCACAGGCAGCTTAAATAAATCAAGTTTTAATAATAATCCCAGAGATTCATTGATATTTCAATCTCTGTGCATTAATTTTAACCCTGATAAAAATTAATGCATACAGAGTTTACAGTTATCTAGCTTAAGATTCAAAGCTAGATAACTGTAAAAAGAGCTCCACGTAGCTTTTTATAAGCAATGCGAAGAATGAACCGAACTTCTGACTTAATATCCAAAATCGTTTTCTCGTGAGGCAAGCGTTAGTAAGTACCTACTTGGAAAATGATAGACATAGGGCATATTATAAATAATACCTTATTTCTATCAATCCATATTTCTATTAATTATTTCGCCGAAATTATATATTTCGGCCCTTTTCTTCAGTACAGTTACACACTAACCAAGAGTTCATTTATGCTCTCTCTTAAGGTTTCTGTCCAGTCTCTTGAGAGCCAACATTCGAATAAAGCTATAAGGTCACTGGAACCAAAAAGTACTAATAAAAGCAAATACAGGACTCCAGGACAGAGTACATTTCTTTTTGTAATACATTACAATGCAACTTCGAAGCCAAAGATTATATTCTCATATGGATGGATTTATAATATTCCTTACTTCTATCAGTTTTCTTCGCTGAAATAAAGCAGTTTTATTTGGCTCTTTTTTCAATAAATGATATCTGACAATATTAGTGAAATAGAGAGTCAAAAGGCTTCACTTTGGCTGTTCAAAATTATTCAAATTAAGTGGATATTGAATCTAACATTATTTCAAAGCCGAATAGAGAAGCTACAAGAGTTTCGTACATAACATAGAAACTATGAAGGCTTCGGTGAATTCAAGCGTAAGCAAACCTTTCATGACAGAAGCAACTCGTAGTAAAGGTGGAGTAAGATCCAATCACTATCCTTAGTATTTTCCAAAATTTTACATGATGCTATATATTATGATGCTGTATATTATGGAGGGGGTGGGTCATTACCCCAGACCGATTTCGATCTTTGTTGATGTCCCTATTCGGCTTTGAAATAATGTTGGATTCAATATCCACTTGATTTGAATAAGTTTGCATCGCCGAAGTGAAGCCTTTTTGCTCTTTATTTCAGTAATTCTTGGTGCCTTTTGTGATGTGACACCTCTTGGCAATTCGTATGGTAAAGTGTAACCTCTGCATCTGGGTATTTACATTTTGGATCTGGCTCCCACTGACGAGGCCTCAATAAAGGTCGAAACCGGTTGGAAGCTTGGGTGATAAATGGCAATGCTGTAGCCCATGAAGTTTTAACTGAGGCTCGGCTGTTGCTGTCACCCATGTCTTGGGTGTGTGGGGGAGGGGGGGGGGAGTAATTAATGGCAATGCTGTAGCCTGTGAAGTTAACTGAGGCACGGTGGTTGCTGTTACCCCTCCGATGAGATATGAGCAAATGAACAAATGAGCGGTTCTTCTCGGCAGTGGGGTGAGCCTGACACGGTGCAGAGCCAATCGGTTCTGAGAGTTCTTCTCAGTGGCAGGGTGAGCCTGGTACTGAGGGGAACAACGCTGAGTTTTTGGAGTTTGACCTGTACTTGAACATTCAACGAAGGTCGAAGCCGGTCTTGGTAGTGACCCCCTCTTCATAATGTATAGCATCACACATGTCCGCTAGGAGATGTGTTTTACATTATGAAAAATACTAAGGATAGTGATAGGCGGTGGGGTGAGCCTGCCACGGTGTAGAGCCAATCGGTTCTGAGAGTTCTTCTCAGTGGTAGGGTGAGCCTGGTACTGAGTGGAACAACGCTGAGTTTTTGGAGTTTGACCTGTACTTGAACATTCAACGAAGGTCGAAGCCGGTCTTGGTAGTGACCCCCTCTTCATAATGTATCGCATCACACATGTCTGCTAGGAGATGTGTTTTACATTATGAAAAATACTAAGGATAGTGATCAGATCTTACTCCACCTTTACTATGAGTTGCCTCTGTCATGAAAGGTTTGTTTACGCTTGGATCCGCCGAAACCTTTACAGTTTCTCTATTCGGCTTTGAAATAATATTGAATTCAATATCCACTTAATTTGACAATATTACATCCTGGCAAATAGGAGACTAATTAGGAGGAATATTGTCAGCAGTAAATAATAATATATAAACTTCTCATGTAATACTATCACTTCATCCTAGCATCTCCTTGAGGATACATTTCAGGAATATGATGATAAGTTTTTTTTTTTTCTTTGCAGCGCGTCTAAATCATTTACTGGATAAACGTACACTGAAGCATCCTTAGGTAAGAAAATTTAACTATTTTTAATAATGAAAATGAAAGTATTTCAGATTTAAAAGAAAAATAAATAAAAAATCAAAGTAGATTACAAAAAATAATTAAAATCAAGAGAAGCTTACAAAAGTATAAATTTATATAATAAGAAAAAAACTAAAATCTGATTAAATGTTTAAAAACATAGCCACTCATATCTATTTTCATTGATTTCACTGCTGAATGTTTAAAGTTTGTTTACTTTCTATATTAAAACAGTGGCTATCCATTCAATTAAAACTACTTTTTTATTACAAGTAATTATGTAGTATAATTATTCGAGTGATTATTTTGCAAATTGTACTTAACTAACAATAGAGTAGGCTAATGCACCAATCATCGAAAAAGACATTTTCACTTATTTCAGTAAAATCACAGGTTTGTTGTTTTAATTCTTGATCATGATTCTGTGTGAGGAAAATGAGGAGTGATAGTCGTCTTTGAAATGAGAAGTACAAAAATGTATCTTTCATATATTGTTTTACAAGAAAACCAGCCATTTTGATATCATATGCTAGCTAACTATGAAATTTCCCCCCTTGTATTGACATGGTTATACATATGTAATGTATTCATCTCCATTTCTAATTAAAACAATAAATGTATATTTAATAATTTCTTTGACTTACAGGAATTGGACTTCCCTTTATGGCATCTTACCGTGAACAAAAGAGGAGTATTAGGAGATAACAGTGATGACTAAGATATAAAAGTTTGAAATGAACTTAAAGTAATCTACAAACGTAATCAGGGCGACATCATTTTGTTCTGTCCAGCTGTAGTTAGTTTTCTTTTGCACCTTTCGAAAAATAAACTGACTTTATTGTAAGTGCTTTGATAAAAATTCTTAACTATAATAGACACTAGAACTTTGTTTAAAGGTATACTAAAATAATATGATCCGTGTTTATTTTTTATTCTTAACACATAACATATTCCGAAAATTTTGGAAAATCTTCTTTTTTTTTTTTTTTCTTAAATGAAGATCTCATACATTAGTGTTTGATCGGTTTTGCAGTACGGTAGTACCGTGGATGATACAGTAAGATGGAACACTTGTATTTGTTTTATAGAATTATATATCATATTCCTTCCTGGTTTTCCCTTTCAGTCGTATCAGAACGTAGGTGACTTTCCAGACATTGCCCACAAATATTCCTGGTGAGATTGTTACAGGGTAGTTCACATTGCTTTTCCCAACCCACAATTTTATCCGGGCTCGGGACCGGCATATGGCTTGGGCGTATTCGTGACTGTAATCCATGTGTGTTCACGGGGTGCCGGTTTGCCTGCTCTGGGGGACGAAAAACCCGAGTTTTCGGGTGAAAACCCCCTATCCCCGCATAAGACCGGCTAACTCACTTTTAATCTAAAGAGATCAGATAAATGTTTCCTCTCTCACTGATGAGAATCGAATCCAGGTCTTTCCGACCAAAGGGTTTCGTCTTTGGCTCAATATATGCCTTTGAAAACACATAGGGTGCTAGACCCTTCCAGAAGACAGCAGCAAAGAATGAAAAAGGAGGAGGAGGAACAGTAATTCTTTTAGTAGGTGTGGAATTGAACTGTGAAGGAGAGTATAGCTGCTACACACGTTTGATTGGAGATTGGAGAGACGGTTTATGGATTTAGTAAAGTCAGAATCAGATGAACAGTGGCAGTGGAAATATTGTAGAAGGTGCAGTTATCGGAGACTAAATGTTGCTGTGTTTTGTCAGGGATTATCGAACGAAGGTGAGTTACCCAGTCTCATACAGAGGTAGAAAGGTTTTTCTTCCCGAAAACTCGGATTTTTTCATATAAAAAAAAAAGCGAACCGACAGAAGAACGCACGTCATTTTCCTCAGTTATCTAATAGACCTGTTTCTTCAACCGAATATCTAAACAGTTTTCGTCTGAAATTTTGTGTGAAAGTGTGATAAAAGTTAATTGACTGGTGGGAAAAAATGACAGAATGGAATTTCTATTTTCTGTTACTGAATGAAGTACTTGGGAACTCTTAGGAGCACAACTCCAGATGTGAAAATAAGTATTTTCTCTTGGGCAGATTTGTAGTTTGTATACAGATAAACTTTAGGAGGAAAAATACATTTTTTTCTGAATGAGAAATCCTTGTTTATTGGAAACTGAGAATGCCACAATTATAATATGTTTACGACAAGAGAGATTTCATATATCCCAAGAAACGAAATCACATAATGAAGAGTGTTGTCAAAAGTAAAATTTGGAAGAAAGGGATCCTTTTTTTGTATGAAATAAATCAGGATTGGGTTTGCGTAGCATTGAAATTAAAAATATTATCAAAACCCTTGAACAATAGATCTGACTTCAGTACTGCCTCATACTTTAAATGATATAAATAAAGAAATATTATATATTTTAGACTACTTAATTACATACATTACTTGAATGATTTGTGAGAATTATCTTCATCAATACTCTTTGAACATAGATTTCATAAATTGCGATTCATAAATACTAATCCAATTAAATACGAATCAAACATAACAGTAAACTTTCTTTAGGTTGTATTATGACTTCGAAGCCTATAACGACTGTTCAAAACATCAACAAATCAAATGCCGTTGACTGTAAATTATGATAGAATTTATGAAGACTAAAGCTTTCCAAATATCTCAGATCGTACGTGATTATGGAAACCTTTCGGTGACATTGTTGGTATTTTTTTTAATCTGAGTAAGCATCTCTAGAATATTTGCTTTCTCATGATAGTATCAGACAAGATATATTACAGACGCCTACACATCTAAATTTTCTATAGAAGTAGCACAACTGACTTAGGTAAATGTTGCGGTTAATCGAACAGTGAACAAAGGTTATGGAACACGAAAAGTTCTATCTAAGACACATCTATTCTTCATTAGGTATTTTTAGTTGAAGGTGTGTTAGGTAATCTCATATAGAGGTGGTATCGGTTTTCCTATGCCTGTATATAATGTGTACGTGTGTGTGTAACCGTTCAAGGAGGTAATTTATTCCTATAGTACTTGTAATATATGCATTGCATACAATGCATATATTACAAGTACTAATTAGTATTTATATTTTTATATCAATATTCATATTTACATTTATAATTTTACGTCTATATGTACATATTCCGACCTTAACGTCATTATATATATATATAGTATGTTCCTGTATTTCCTAGTTTTTCCTCGAACCGCGTTTTGTGGTGCTACGAATATAGAACTCTGAGTGGTGTCTGAACATTCTGGAAATGAAATGCTTCCTACTTTGTGAATTTTCTATAGAACTGATTATTGTCTCTTACAACAAGACAATGTGTCGTAAAGCTGCTGCTGCTGCTGTAACTTCACGATTTGTGAACATGAACATAACCACATTGACTGATCTCCACAGAGCCATAATCTAAACTGTATTAAACTTTTTTGGGATGAAATGGAGCATTCGGTGAGATCAAGGGACTATGCTTTTCAATCGTCCGAATGTCATTACAGGAAGAATGGTCCATCTTACACTTGTGGAAAGTAGGCAACAACTCCTTTCCCAGGCATATGGTTGCGAAGCAACCAGTAACCCGGCTTAAATATTTTTTGAAATTTATCTTGCATTTCATATATCGGTATCAATGCAATATCATTTCAATTTTCTAGCGATTAACATTTTCAGCGAATTTTTTCCGCAATCGCGAGATAAATTTTTCTGTGATGAATTTTCCGTGCGATGAGTTTTCCTCTGGTGAATTTTCCTCTCGATGAATTTTCCCCGCGATGAATTTTCCCCGCAGTGAATTGTCCCCGCGATGTATTGTCCCTGCGAATAATTATCCGTGAACCTTGGAGTTGAGCATTGGAGTATGCTTTAGTGTAAGCTAAGAAATCTTAAGCCATTTTGTTCTGTGTTTTTTCTTTCTTGGACTTCCTTAGCATAAACGGAAAACATCCAATATCACTTGATTAGATACTGATTATGAGTTTTCAAATGATAGAAAAATGAAACCCCCTCATTCCAACATGCATGCGTTTTGTAAATCTATCGTAGCAATTGTCTGATCTCGTAGAAATTAAATTGCAGTACGTTTTGGCAAAGGTTATAAATTTCCTAACGACATAGTTAAGGAATTAATGTAAAATGCTTACAGAAATTTATGCTGAGAGACATTGCAGAGACCATGGAAGCGAAAATTCCGGAGGTCTCTCCACTTTACATTATTGCAATTCCAAATAGCCCAAGGCTGAATACCGCTGCGGGTTGTTTATTCTTCATGAGATGAAACTTGGAATAGATCGTAGTATGAGTTTTTGAAAGGAGCGGAGAACGGAAGGAAAACCAATTAAGATAAGATCAGAAGTATGTTGTGAGTGGAGAGGATTGTATGGTATTCTAGATGCTAGATAACCAATTTATTATAGGTCGTTTCTTAGGCTGAACATCAAATATTTCAGCATCTCTTCCAACTTGGTCAGTAGAAGTGGGAGAAGGAATCCTGTTGAAGATATGGTAATAAAGTCACAAAGAAAGATATCCTCACCGTTTGGAATATTTATTTTCACTACAGAAAATCAAGATTTCAGCACATAAGAATAAAAATAGTGAGTAGTTCTATTCAGTATTGGGCCATCGGTAGAGAGAAAGAGAGTGAGAGAGAGGGAGACCAGATATATTAGTATTACATGATGTATCAAATAAATCTTGAACCACATAAAAGTAAAACGTGAAGATTCATGATTATATATATATATACATACATATTATTTTTTATTTTTTAATATATATTAAAAACCTTTACATATAAAAGGTTTAGTCTTTTTCTGATGTATGATATCCGTATGGACCATATTCTAGAGTTGGGGTTAACTAATTCAAAAATAATTATGTCGTAAACGCTAAATGTCTGTTAAACCCACTAAAAAAGGATTTTCTAACTTATATTTGGGTTTCAGTCATAAATGGCTGTCGGATTTGGACAGCTGCAGATAATGTTGCGCATATTTTAATTGGAGCATTTATCCAGCAGATATTAGTAATTTGTACCATATTTGTAAAACAGCTTTCATTACCCTTTGATTATATCACACTTTCAAAAACAAAATGCGTTAGCCAAATCCATATTTAGATTACGTATTATTCAATAAAATTATTGATATGATAAAACTGCAATAGTGGTATGAAAGAGGGGAAAAACAATAATGGATTAAGAAAGCTACATTTGGAAAATGTTGAAGTTGACAAATAATGTCAACTTCGACATTTTGCGATGGATGGATTCACTAATAAAGTGAATCCATCCATCGCAAAATAAGTGGTATTTTTTCCCTTGATTTAAACTCCAATGCCTTTTCAAGTGCTTTGTGTTTTTGCATTTTTGCTATCCCTTTCAATGAATTTTCCTCATTTGAACTCTTTGAGTCAACAAAGCATTTCCTATTGAAACTTTATAGCATTCAGTTCCGTCAGACAACGCAATTTCCGTTTAAAAATGTCAGTTCAGACGATGGACTGCAATATATTTATTGAATTATTCCATAAGTTATTTAACGCTAAATATAGAAATCGGGACTTCATTCTTTATTCTTTCCGTGTTTAGGACTGCTTACTAAATAGGATTGAATTTTTGAGGTTATAATAATTATCTGTTGAAGTATATTTTTATATTAAAAGTTGGTTATGCCTTTAGTGAAAAAAAATGTGAATTACAAACGTGTTTAGGAATCCATTTACGATCTATCTCAAATTTTTTCATGTTTAAAGCTATAAATAGCCCAATAATTATTCCATTTTCTGCTGATGAATCACTGCTAATAAAAATGTGAAATAAATGCTCTACATGCATTGGTGTCCAAAAGCTAAGGATGAACAACAATTTTATCTGTTATATCAAACATGTTTCATAACTCAACGAAATGTGGACATAAATTTATTGCCATCATACTAATAAACAATATTTCCCAAAACATATGTTCTACATTTCGTAGAAATTACATCGCAGCGCATTTTTGGCAAAATTTATTAATTTCCTAACGATATATTGAAGGAATTAATGCAAAGTGCTTACAGAAAATTATGCTGAGAGGCATTTCAGTATTCAATATGTTCACTCCGAAGTGCAATGCAGCTCTCACAGGAGGTCTCGAAGTAAATTGGTTCACTCCTCCCTCAGAGCAAACCTTGTTTGTTTACTAGAGGGTAATTTGGAGTGTCAATTCATATCCCTATTGCGTACCAAATTTTTATGCGGTTTAGATCTGGGGAAGCGTAAAGGTCCCTCGATTCAATTAATATCCTGGGTTTACATAAAGTATCCTCACTTCTTTGTACGATGTGCTGGAGTATTACCATCCACATAAATTAATTCTTTGCCTGCAGCACCACAGAATAATCGAACAAGACGTTCAAGAATTTCGTTGCAATATCGTTCACCAATCATAGTCCGTTTTTCCAGCGCTTGTAGCTCAATGCGTTCATTACGCATAATGTTTCCCTCTAGTACCGTTGTAGCTATCCCTTTCAAGAACATGCTCGTGATGGTAAGCAGTGCCAATTTGACGCCAGATCAAGTGTCATCTAGAATTGGAGGAAAGCCTGAAATGACTCTCATCCAAAAAGAGTACATTAGCTCATTGATGTGTTGCCCAATTTTTATGGGTACAACACATCTGAAAATGTCCTAAACGATGAGCTGTGGATAAAGGTCAAAGGACCGGAGAATACAGGCTTTCTGGGGTATAGGCCTAGACTTTCCACAGTGTTTTGAGACATCTCTGTACATGTGTGCTTCAATGGATTCGACTTGCAATCTGATCTTCTGCCGTGCATCGATTACGTCTTGCTGTTATAAAGGAACAACTGGATTTATACTATGTGGTAAAGTGAGGCAACCTCTTAGTAAACGTCTGAACCATATGCTATGGGTCTGAATTGCTGCACAGAGCCTGGATAAAACTCTGTTTGAGATTCCAAACACTCTGGCTATATTAGTATATAGCCAGATTATATTTTATAGCCAAGTCATATTTTATAGAAATTATCAAACACATAATGTCACGATTTCTTATCTCAAAAATACCCACAATGCCTTGCGAACCAAACACATCACGTCATGTCCCTGACAGTAGGGAGGGGCAACGAAATTCCAAACATTCAAAAATTTATCTTATCACTATCCATCACCCACAATGCCATATGCAAACCATTTATTTATCTACAACTCATAACAATACACATCCAAGACACTGACGTCGCTTCCCCCCATTAAACCTACCCCTATTTTGTTCATAGTATCCCACCAATCACGGCACAAATCCTTATCCACTAATAATATCTTACTTTTCCATTCAAACAATAACGTCACTTATTTAAAACTAAAAATTACGTCACTTATTTACAACTAACAAATTATGTCACTTAACTTCATCTGAAAACAACACACATACACGTCATGATTCCTTATCTTATCTTGATCTTGATCTTGTCAGAAGTGTCCCACCGATCACGACACGAATCCTTATCCACTAATATATCTCCCTTTTCCATTCAAAACAGTAACGTCACTTATTTACAACTAACAAATTATGTCACTTATTTACAACTAACAAATGACGTCACTTATCTACATCTGATAATAACAAACATTCACCACACAATCCCTTATGTTATCTTGATCTTGTTCAAAGTGTCCCGCCAATCACGACATGAATCTTATCTCTAATCATCACCCATAATTCCATATGCGAACAAAACAAACAACGTTATGTCACACACACACACATGGTCCCCAGAAAAATTCCTAACATTCCAAACTCATGACGTCACACACACACACACACAATGGCGTCATCATCTCAACAACCAATCACATCATGATTCCTTTTCTTATCTTGATGTTGATCTTGTCAGAAGTGCTGACCCTACTACTTTGGCCGGCAGAAATGATGTATCCCGGATAGATTACGAGGGATATTTTCAGAGAGAATATAGAAAATAAGACAAGTAGAACTGTTGCTGCTTATAATTCGGATTATCTTTAGCGAAAAATAATAGGATATCAAGAAGGGAAGGGAGTGGATGGTACTTCATTTGAGACTGTCTGGTAGGGGATTTAGGAAAAATATATAGTTGGTTGCTACTATAAGAAAGCAGTACAGATGATGATGTAGTAGCCATGGGTCAGCAAATTGCTCCAATGAGTGCGGATTGAGTAATTTTTATTGGGGGACTTTCACTAGGAAGACACAGGCTCGAAGAAGGAAAAATCATATGGCAGGAAGGAAATAGAATTTATGTACGTAATAAGAGGTAACAGCTTGAAATAACATGTGATGGAGGAGACTGGAGAAATGAGCATTAGATCTAGTCATAGGATGAAAACGCATGACATTAACAAAGCAGCCTTGTTGCCTCCGAATGGATAGAATGATCACCACGTCATTTGGAAGGTTGCGACTTATGTGGAGTTTTCAAAATAAGAAGGGAAAAATGGGATTATGAAACAGCTAGAAGCAATGTAATATCATAACAGTTTGCAAAGGAATAATGACGACAGTGTATGGAAGTTCTTCACTCGAAGAGGCCAGGAAGTTAAATCATGTAAAAATTAAAGGAGAACGGTACCACTTAGCAACAGGTTCAAAGAAGAAAAGAGAAAGTTGTGAAGGTTTATCAGGAAAACGATGATCAGAAAGATAGTTACCACCACAATGTCCAGTAAGAAAGCTGATAAGTATGGAAAGGAAGTCAAAATCGGAATTTGAGAAGCTATTAGCTAAGCAAGCCCAATGAAATACCAAAGTGTTTTTTAGATATATAATACATTAGTCATTCTTCGAATGGCTACGAAAAGTTACAGCAAGGTGAGAAACAAAAATAATCGGTGAGTTACTAAGTGGCCACTTTGCAAAATTGTATCGTCTAAGTAAGGATATTATTATGACAGATGTACAGGAATTGATATGAGAATAGAGGATGATGAATTGTAAGTTTCTTTTTGTTTTGTTAGAGGTTCCCATACACAAAATTAGTAAACCTATTGTACATTTTGTATTGTGGGTGGGCTAAAGAATTCCTAAAGAAATATTTCGCATTTGTTTCTCAACAACTGCCGTTGCAACATCTTCAGTCATTAGACGAATTTCAGATTTACATTCTCATCCTGGTTGGACAGTCAAATTCCCCGCTTCTCCAAATAGAGGAATCGTGTGTCACAATGCATTTGGTGTCATTTGACCTTTTTACAAAGTGTTTAGCCGTCTGCACTCGTGAAGACTCAGTCTCGTTCACCCGTTTACATCGTTTCACTGATCGAGTGGGCTGCTAAATTTACTATTTTCACAGCAATAGATTTCCCTTAATGGTCTCTAAATGAATTTTTTTGATTTTCAAAATCTCTTCTCAGTGATCTAGTTAGGGTACCACCAAATTCTAGGGTATTTCGTATACTATTTTTCCATACACATTTTTCTGAATAGGGGCACTTTCATTTGAAGCACCCTGTGCTTTGGATATTGCAGAATCTCAGTGTAAATAGTTGGATTATATGAGATATCAATTCATATTTTATACGGAGTTGCAATGGAATGCCTATTGCCTCTGATTAGACAGTTCTAAGTCTCAGTTCTAATAAACTCCAAAGGAAGTGAAAGCCTTGCAAACTAGTTCCTTTTCAAAATTCAGGCTCTAAGAGTGTTGTAGAAAATTAGAGACCAACCAGTAGTCGGGAGAAAATAAACTGGAAAGTTTCCAAATACATAATTCAAAAATGGGTTAATAATTCTTATTAACTAATAAGAATAATTAGAAAAACTAATATATAAAACTTCATATATTAGTTTTATAAATTTCAGCAAAGTCCTAGAACTTGGGTAAAGAGCCAATGACATTGTTTAAAAAGGGTTCACTCCTAAACGAAAGTAGGCTATATTAGCCATTAAAATAATGTTTAATTACTTATTACAATAAAATAATTGTCTTACTTAAAAAAGAGCATAATATGTAATTTTATTTATTTAAACTGGACCTTAAACATGTTTTTAATTTAGGTTGCCTGCATTTTTGAACTGTTTGCTGTAAGTAATACTGTAAGATACTGTAATTCAAGACTATACTTTGACGCTTGGATTTTTTTTTAAAACGTATTACTCATACACTGCTTGGAAAGAAGTCACCGGACCAGAGCATGGCACAATGTAGCTTACAATGTAATGAGCCATATCTTTCTATTGGGAGTACATTCGAGGAATATGATGCTCCAGAGTAAGTGCAACTGTCTCAACTGTCTGGGTGAAATGGCTGTAAGAAGGGAACTGACGGAGTCTGAAAGAGGCGCTGTGATAAGATGCCATGTTTCAGGCCTATTTATTGAGAAAATTGTTATCAAATTGGGCAATTTCAGGTCAACAATTATTAATGTCATAATGAGATAGTAGCTCAGGGAGTCAATTGCAAGTGCTACCGCAGTGGAGGACCCACCACAGGCATCGAATGTGACAGCAGAGCCGCTACGAATGATAATATGGAAAAGAAACCTACATTCCTAGGTGGGCATTAAATGCGGGATTTCAGGCATCGAAATGAACATGAATGCACAAAAACATTCAGAACAGAGACATACACATCAACTCAGGACCGCAATATGCAAATAGGAGATTATCCGAACCGACATGCAGCATGGTCTTCATTGGTGTAAGCGGGACGTAGAAACTTAAAAATCTGTGTCATGGAGCAACAAGTTACACTTCATTCCGTGTCGAGCAGATGGACGGATATGGTTGTAGCTGATACCCGGAGGACATCTCATACAAGAGTGCGTAAATCCATCTATGAAATTAGGTGAAGTTGTGATGGTATGGTCCTGTCTTTCGTGGTTTGGCCTCGAACCTCTGTTTGTGGTGCTACAAATATTGAACTCCGAAAGGTATCTGAACATTGTGGAGAATGCAATGCTTCTTTCTCTGTGACGTTTCTACGGAAATGACTATTGTCTCTTTCAGCAAGACAATGCACATATGATACGGCTGCTGCCGTAACTGCATGCTGTGTGGATGTGGTGTCTTTCATAAAATGTGATTCACTTGACTGGCCTTCACAGAGCCCTCATCTCGACCTTATTGAACAACATTGGGATAAACTGGAACGTCGGATGAGGTCAAGGGACTTCCGTCCCAGAACAGTATAGGAACTCGTTATTAGATACATACAGGAAGAATTGTCCTGTATGTATCTAAGCACATAGAGACTCCAGGGGCCCTATGTTCTCTTGCTGCAGTGAATATAGGGCCCCTGGAGTCTATATGTGCTTTCTGTCGGACTTCCATTCTTGCGAGTCTGCATGAGGTTTCTAACTCCATTGCAATTTTTTGGGGGAAGGGATGAAAAACTTGAATTTTCAGGAGGAAATCCTCCCACCTTCATAACAGCACTGGTTTACTCTAAATATGCTTTATATTTTGGCTAATCCATGGATTTCTTTAAATCTTGAAGAACTAAGGACGTGCCAAGTGAATATGTATGCATTTGTGAATATGCATATATATTCACAAATTCAAATTTAAGTGAGCATATTTTGTTACTGACCTATTCCTTATGCGGATTGTCTTTCTAGAATTACAGTCTGTCTATTCTCTTCATCACGTGTGATGTTTCTGGAAGTATATCTGTGAAACCTTTATGTATATTTTATTCGGTAGACTTTTGTTTTGTATAGTGTAAGAATACCAACGGCTACACCATCCAGTTGTTATCTGATTTCAAGATATGAAGGAACTGAAAATATTGAAACGGTTTTACCATATATGCAGGATATCCAACTCTTTAACAATGGAAAAGTATAGTAACCAATGAAAGAAGATTTTATTAAATATTATGATATTTTTGCTTATTTAATTTTATTTTTAATAAAAATCCACAGGAATATCCATTTGGGTTTAGATGGACGAAGATAAGTTTCCTGACATACCATTGATTTTATACATATTGGATATAGACTATTTTTTAAAACATAGGTGCAACCAACATTTATATATATACTAACATTTCGTGATGGAAAAATGTGATTTACTTATTCCTTATTATTTTGAAAGCTGATATATGCATTTCCTAAGAACTCATGCAACTGTTAATTACAGCAGTCAGACGAATATATTTTCTGAGTGATATTTTCCTGGTATAGCAGTATGTATCATTACTCTTATTCTTCATCGTCATCGAACTCATCTGGGCTCGACATACATCCCATAAAGATTGGCATTACTGAAGACTAGGAAGAAACATAAATTAGAATATTTTTAATAATAATTTAGTAAATGTTATTAAAATAATAGTTAATTTAATTAATTAAGGAAAAAGTAAAGCATCCATTATGATTCACATTCCTAAATATTTTTTCAGCACTATGTCTTTAGATATACATTTCACTTCCTGTAAAGACAATGAATTAAATTTTTTACATTGTATTTTCTAATTTTGTTAAGTTCCCTTCCTATCTTTGTTTCACATTAATTTTCATTTATAACCTAAGTTTTTGAGTGCATTCATCTTCCAGTTCACTTACGTATTTCACTTCCAAACTGTTACCATGGGTTCAACCATTATGTTCCAGAATTAAGAGGCGCTTTCTTCGTTTATTTCTTTCAAAATTGTATATTATATACTATCTATCAATAATTGCCTAGACATTCCTGTTGGTTGCAGTTATAGAGCATTTCATGTTTGTTAATAACATAGAAATATCTGTACAGATAGTAGGAAGCAGTATTTCACCATAGAAGTCGAATACAGATTGTATGGCAACACGACGTGAACTCAGTCACTTCGAGAGAGAGAGAGAGAGAGAGAGAGAGAGAGAGAGAGAGAGAGAGAGATGTCATTGTGGGCTGACACATTGGGGGGGAGGCATGTCTATACGTTCCATTGCCGCTCAAATGGAGCATCCCAAATCAGCGGTTTGCGATGTGATCAACAAATGGTGACACCGAAAATGAATGACATGGCAGGAGGGTGTTAAAACGGTGGCACGCAAAAACCGGCTGAAATCGGCAGAAATAATCCGTGATGAGTTTTAGAGTGTCAGAATCACAATGGCGAGCACTAACACTGTGCGAAAAGAATTCCAACTATTCGGTTTCCATGGAAGAGCAGCTGCACACAAGGCGAACATCACAACAACGAACAAGGCAGTTCCCAGTCTTGTATCAGGGTGTGGATGTGGAGTCAGCCTGGTGAACGCTTGTTACCACAGTGTGTTGTGCCCAGAGTAAAGTATGGTGGTTGGAGAGTAATGGTGTGTGGGGAGCATTCAGCTGGCTTGGAGTGCTACCACTGGTCGTTGTCCTTGGTTCCTAGAAGGCAGCTCAGTTCCTTGATATTCTGGATAATCAGGTGCTGCCTACACTGCAATTTTCATGGAACGGACCCTTGTTACTCTCAGGACGACAATGCCCTGCCACAAAACTACAGCTGTTATGGAATAATATGAAGAGATGGGTGCTAAACGACTGCCCTGACCCTCGCAGACTCCTGATCTCAACCCCATCCAACACCTGTGGAACGAATTCGAGCGGCGATAGAGGAGCAGAGCAGCACTTCGTCGATCTGTCATTGAACTCAGTGCTGCTTTGATGTAGGCATGAAGATCGTGGAATTAGTGGAAATCCTTCCTGAATGGGTGCAGTGAGTAATCAAAGTAAAAGATGGATATGCACAATATTAAGGTTCGCCTGCTGGTATCAACTGAAAATTGCTAAAGTGTCGAACAATTATTGGTAGATAGTGTATATTACACCATCACGTAGAAAAAAAAATACAAGAGGAAATTATGGACTTTGGATGTTAGTATTTTTATAGTTCAGAGATAATTTGGAAATCATCTAGTTTTATGATTAATCACACAAATGCACCGATAAAATATATCAAAGAGATAAGCATTCTATTCATGTGACTGCAATAGTATCTAAATGTTATATTTATTTCAATCCACATTTCGTATCCGTGTAATTATAAACGTTCATACACGTCGAGAGTCCGTAATTTTTGTGTGGAATTCGTGACATATCTAGCGGTTTATTTGTTACTTTGAATGCAACTGCTCTTTACACGTTACCATTTTCTCTGTGATCGTGCAACGATAGTGACATGTGCTTGTCTTTAGTTTGTTCAGGAGATCAGCCTACCCTTTATATTCTTTTCCGGTGGTTAAACTGTTCATGCAAGAAAGAAATATCAATATTCACTTAGTAATGACAATGTCTGATTAGATTAAATTAGATTAGACTTGGCCTTGATTATCATACCTGACATCAGAATTTTTCGCATTCTCGTATCTGAATTATAGTATCTAGTATCTAAAATCCTTATTATGAACAACAAGCTACTGTCCAAACAGATCTTGGAAAAACTGAATTTTTCACAATAGGTAAAGGGGTGCGACAAGGATGTATTTTATCTCCATACCTGTTTAACTTGTACAGCGAATACATTGTAAGAATGGCATGGCTGGAGGAATCTTCAGTTGGAATTAAAATTGGTGGAAGGAATATTAATAATTTGAGGTATGCGGGTGATACCACCTTGCTAGCAGAATGCAAAGAAGATTTGGTGGAACTTATTATGAAAGTTAAAGAAGAATATCGCCTTAAACTTAACCCAAACATACAAACGTTAATGCAACATGTGAACTTAATGAAGTAGATGGGGAGAAAATGGAAGTAGTTAAAAGTGCTCCTATTATTCCGAATTGAAAAAGATGGGTATTGTACTCAAGAAGTTAGAAGAAGATTATTATTAGGAAAGAAAGCAATGACAAATATAAGCAAGATCTTTAAAGATAAAGATATCAGTCTCACAACAAAAAATCAGAATGGTGAAAGCAATGGTATTACCTGTGGTACTGTACGGATGTGAATGTTGGACCCTGAGAAAGAGTAACAGAAGGAAGATAGAGTCATTTGAATTATAGGTTTGGGATGCTTACTAAGAATACCATGGACTGGAAAGCAAACCAATAAATCAGTGATATACAGAATAAAGCCAGACTGCTCCTTCGTAGCTATAATCATCAAACAAAAATTGTTATACTTTGGACATATTATCCGAGAAAATGACAGTATGGAGAAGATGATGATGCTTGCTAAAGTCGATGGAAGTAGCAGAAGAGGAAGAGCAAGAATTAGATGTGTGGATGGAGTTAAAGAAGCAACTAGAATGCGCCTGGAAATTCTGAAAGATATGGCCAGGAAGAGATCTGAATGAAGAGTGTATAGAATCACCAGGAGTCGAAAACGACTCGATGGAACATAACAATAACAAAGTATCTGAATATATGCAATTTTCATGAAACGACTTCTTAGGCACTAATTTCGTTACAATTCTGATGGTGTCCTTGGTCTGAATGAGATCATCGTTTAGTGAAATTTTATTAGTGAAATCTTCATTTTTTTGGCGAGGAAAACAACGTAGTCCGTTGTCACGTTATCATGGAACCAACTTTGAAAATGGTTTTGAAAAATTCGAAAAGATGAAAGCCAACTTAAATATATCCTGCATTGATTACCAGAAGGCATTCGACTCTTTGCCGAATAGCTGGATTATAAAATGTTCAGAAAATAGCTGTCATGTCAGAGTGGGAAACTCAGTTAATTTTCAATGGAGATAATTTGGGTACAGTAAATATCAAGAGAGGAATTTTTCAAGGTGACTCACTATCATCTTTCTTGTTCATCCTAGCACTGATTTCTCTAACATAGTATCGAGCATCAAAGCAAGCAGGAAAAATATCTCATTTGATAAACGTGGGTTTTCTTAAGCTAAACATAAAAAATAATCCAGAGAAATTGAGTCACTACTTAGTACAGCCCAGTCTTCAACGAATATATTTGAATGAAATTTGGACTTCAGAAATATGCAACACTCTCTATAGTACAAGAGAAAATCACAGTCAACAAAGAATCGCATTCGCAAATGGAAGGAAATTAGAAACTAGTCACCACAAGAATCCTATGAATACCTAGAAATTCTTGAGGCAGACAACAATTTAAGTTCAAAAGTCAATGAGAAACTAGCGTTTGAATAACTAAAAAACGTAAGAACAGTTCTAAAATATAAATTGAATGGGGCAAACTATAACGGCAATCAATACATTGACCATTTCCATAAAATATAGAAATAGTTTCGTTTTTTTTGGGGGGGGGAGGGATTTCAAATGAACACCATATTAGAACTCCCTGTAAAGACCGGTTGAATATTTTGGGTTAATTAAGCTGATTTTCTGTAATTTTGTTCATTTCCAAGGTACAGTGAACCAGAAAAATAAATGGAATGATTATTATCATAAGCAAAATAATGAACAGCATTTACAGTCAATAGAATAAGTAGTTAATATTTAGAAGGAGAGCAACTTTATAACCCGAGCATAAGTTAAAAAAAAATTCGAGATGTGGTTGCATGTATTATTCCAGGTACTATGCGACCAGAGAAAGAGCTAACTCTATGACTGTAGCTTACGCTTAATGGAGCTCTGCGCCAATCGCGACTAAATGCCTTTCATCAGATATTAGGGACAAATTGCATTTGCATGCTTCCAAACGTTTTCATGGCATATTCATCCAGAGGTGTAGAAGGAAAAATCCCGGTTCAGAGGCAACTGCGCAATCCATTCTAGAGATTGTTTATTAATTGAGTAGCTTGCAGGTAGCGTAGAGGTTCAGTGTTTATTGTGTTTCTGATTTATAAAGAAATGCCAAGAAGGAAATTCAATAGTAATTTGATGGTAAAAATTTGTTGCTCTTCTTAAAAGTAGATTATGAACTAATAGAACAGAAGTTAGCTTTCGAGCACAAATCTTCGGAACAACCAGGGATTACATCAAAACTAAAGGACTTTTAGGTACAGGTACAGCTTGGACACATTTTTCAGATCTATTTTTGTCTAAAAGTAAATCTTCATTTACTTTTAGACAAAAATAGTAATTTTTGTCTAAAAGTATTAACCATTACAAGCAGACAAAAAAAGTAATTGAATTTTGTCTGCTTGTAATGGTTGCCGGCCTGGTTGGCCGAGTGGTTAGTGTATCCGCTCTACAGCCAAGAGGCTGTGGGTTCGAATCCCGCCATGGGCATGGATGTTTGGATTGTCCTACAAATTTTGTGTGGAAAGGGAATCTGCGACCCTATCACTTGTTCTAGCAGAAGACGTCATTGTCAAAACCATGTGACTATACGGCGTCTACGGACGTCAAATGTGAATGTAATGGTTCGAGGGCATTTACTTTAAGGTATCATCAATGCAAAAAAGTGGAGGAAAACTAAGAACCACGCATTCAAGCAAACACAAATTGGCACGTTCATGTATAACCATGCATGAAAAGATTATGCAAAAACATAGTTGGAAATAGTTGCTGCAATGACCAGAATGGTAACGGATCGGAATACACGACTGCCATTTTGATATGTTGCATCTTTTTGCGTTTGGCGCTTTTATAATCATCAGTACTTGATGGTAATTTCGATAATATGCTTTCACTATTTAGCTTTAAAATAAACAGAAAAGAAAGCGTATTTTTTCGTATTTTTATACGAAAGTTTATTCCGATATGAAAATCCTCCAGAAAGTTTGATACACCATGTGTCTTGCGCAGATGAACACATGGGAAGAAAATTACGAAAAGAAGTTTAAACTATAGATGATTTTGTTCATTGCAAAGTTTGGATTAGAAGAATTAAAAAACAATAACCTGACTGCTATCTAAGATGACAATAATATATATTTATACTGATTGCTAATACAACGGTAATGCAACTGACCAAAAGTTAAAACATTTTCGAGATGAGTTTGCATGTATTATTCCACATAATATGCGCCCAGAGAAAGAGACTCTATGACTGTAATTTACGCTTAATGGAGCTCTGTGCGAATCGCGACTGAATGCCTTTCAGATATCAAGAACAAACTGCATTTGCATGCTACCAAATGTTTTCATGGCATATTCATCCAGAGCTGTAGAAGGAAACATCACGGTTAAGAGGCAACTGCGCAATCCATTCTAGCTATTGTTTATTAATAAAGTAGCTTGCAGGTAGCTTAGAGGTTCAATGTTTATTGTGTTTCTGATTTACAAAGAAATTATAAGAAGGAAATTCGATAGTAATTTGATGGTAAAAATTTTTTGTTGCTCTTCTTAAAAGTATATTAATTATGGACTAATAGAACAGAAGTTAGCTGTCGAGCACAAATCTTCGGAACAACCAGGGATTACATTACGACTAAAGGACATTTAGGTACAGGTACAGCATCAACACAATTCTCTGATCTATTTTTGTCTAAAAGCAAATGAAGTGTTGAATTTTGTCTGCTTGTTATGGTTCGTGGTTACCTTAAAGTATCATCAGTGCAAAACGTGGAGGAAAATTAAGAACCACGAATCAAAGCAAACACAAATTGGCACATTCATGTACGACCATGCATGAAAAGATTATGCAAAAACATAGTTGGAAATCGTTGCTGCAATGACCACAATGGTAACAGATCGGAATCCTCAGTGCCATTTTGATATGTTGCATCTTTTTGCGTTTAGCTCTTTTAAAATCATCAGCACTTGATGGTAATTTCGATAATAGGCTTTCACTGTTTAGCTTTAAAATAAACGGAAAAGAAAGATGAATTTTTATACGAAACTTTATTTCGATATGAAAATCCTCGGTAAAGTTTGATACATCATGTGTCTTGCTCAAGTGAACACATGGGAAGAAAATTACGAAAAGAAGTACAAACCATTAATGATTTGTTCATTTCAAAGTTTGGATTATAAGAATTAAAAAACAATAACCTGACTGCTATCTAAGATGACAATAATATATATTTATCCTCATTGCTAATGCAACGTTAATGCAACTGACCAAAGGTTGTCAGTAAAGCAATTTATTATAAGTATTGCGTGTAGAAGACATAACGCCACATTCCATTCCAGAACAAAGTTGGTCCTTCTTGTTCCAGCTACTTCAGACAACTGACACGCTGAATGGTATTCATATACCAGCTGATGATTATCGCTGACCACCTAAAATATATTCAGAACCATTTGCAATTTTTCTAGTGATGAACAGAATAATAGAAAACATATTTTTAGTAAACAATAAAAAAAAAGAAAAAAAAACGAAACAGTTTACTTGAGTTTACTTACCCGAGTGTTTTCAAACTGTCTTTTTTCCGTTTTATTAGAGTTGCTCTATATTAATGAACAAATATAATAATTATGAGTAATATTACAATAACACAGAGCTAGTTTTATAACAGAAGTATTGAATTCAATTTTGTATCACTAGATTCAGTATGTCAATTGAGAATTATTTTCGGAGTTTGGTTTAGAATTACACCTGAAGCAAAGTGTATTAAGGATTAACTACTTGTAGCTTACCATCGTTTAGGTTTTGCGTGTAAAACTACGCCCATCTTCGTAAGAAGAAAACTAACTCATCTTTAGTCGAAAAGCTCTGGTAAACGCTCCCTAGACGGTATGTGAACCAAGGATTTTCTAAATAAAGGGCAGTTCTGTCACTGTCCACTTATAGAGGGACCCATTACTTGAAAGAAGATCGAGGCTAAAGGAGGGTTCAGATTTTTGAATGATTCTATTTATTACATTAAATAAACAGAACTACAGGCATTTCAGATGCAGTTTTTAATATATGCATTTTATTATTATTTTTATACCAGTACAGTGAAGGGTTTCTAGAATGTTATAGAAAAGAAATGATTCAACTTCTTCAACATAAAACAAAATATAATTGTTCTACATAATATATTAAGTTATACAGAACTTTCTTACATTCATAGTTATTTATAGAAGCTCATAAAATAAATAATTAAATTCTTAATCATTGTCCATGTCAATACATGTTTGTACATACATGTAATTGATATATAATTATTCAAATGCATATAATAATATATCCATTAAGAATAATATGATAATGATCTTAGTCAATTATTAAAACAGGCACCTTTATCAATAAAATACGTACATAGGATATCCATTATTATGACTGTATTTGGAGTTGTTTTAAAATGAATTTCACAAAATGCTCAATCACTTATTAGCTTGTTCACTCAGCTGAACCAATGAATGTGGTTTCTCTGGCTACTAGTGAAATTTGATATTTGGAATTTGAATCAAAACTGTCCAGTCATTCAATGGTGGTTTCATTGCTATCAAAATACTTAAAACGTAGGCCTGTGTAGCACAATGGAAATGGCATTTACAACTATAACCCTAGACTTCTTGAAGGGAGACAATTCTAAGTTCGATTCTGCTGTCTCAGAAGAGAAATTTTTAAGCCCTTATTTGACCATTTCCCTAGTTAGTTGAACACTGCAGATTTGTCTTACTGAAACTAGGGTTTTTAATCCTCTAGCTCTTTCAGACAATAATTTAATCTGTTATGGAGCACGATGTGACCATAATTGTCTGCATTACTCGATTTCCATGATGAGGTTTCATCATCAGTGGTATTGAGCTAGATACTCTGATTTGCTACGGGCAGAGTTGTCTATCTCCACAGTTCCCTAAAGTTAGGTTGAACTAAAAGGTAAACCTATTCTCAATGTGGAATGTCCTTCTCAGATTTAAAATGACACTAAGTTATATACCACAAATAAAAACCAGATATGAAAACAGACAGTTCCAATAATTATATAAAATTATACACAACAACAAAAAAGATGCCGTAATATTGAATATATTACAAATAACGTATGCAAATATTATAATGTAAAAGCGACTTCGAGTTCTGTTTTGGTCATAATAAATGATAAAGATGTGCATAACTACTATTGCGTAATGGACCGTTTTATGGTTATCTGGGATCTTTCCGTACTTGTGGACATTTATATGGTAAACAGTTAACCTTAACAAATAATATAGAGTTTTATATGATTTAGAATAGTTTTGTCAAACTTACTCAAGTGCTCTAATCGATTTAAAGTGAAATGAAACTACCTCGAAAATTTTAGTAAGATCTTAATTATAAAATTTAATTTTCAATTCTTCAAGTCGGTGGAGAATATTCCCATGAGGCTAATCTAAGTCAATTATTTCGTACAATTTCAGGGAGATTTTGTTTTCTGTTATTTCTGAAGAAAATCCAAAATACGAAATAACTGGAAATGACATATAAAACAACGTGTACTTACCAACCAAACAGGAATCGCATTTATCACTTTGTCATAGAACTGAAAAAAAAATTAATGGTATTAAAATGCAGACTATTATGGACCCATTCTTATTTTATATCAAAATTAATAAAAAATGAACTGAAAATAAAATAATAAAATAAATATTAAATTTAATGAATATTTTGTACTTATATTTATACTTTCAAATTCTTCCAATAATTGCCTGTAGTCATGTTGGATTAATCTCAGTATGCATTTTCAATATATCGGTATTGCATAACTAGTCTTTGGGACTAACTCGCAAAGAAAGATCAAATGGAATGAGATGTCAGTATAGGACATGTTGGAATATACAAAATCTTCTGCAATTAATACATTCGAATTTATTATCTTTAGTTGTTGTATTCGATTACTTCATTACAATTCTAGTTTTAATTCTCAGCTCTCTCTCTCTCTCTCTCTCTCTCTCTCTCTTTTTATTATTTTTATGAACGAAAAACAAATTTCCTGAAATGTTACTATACATTTTATGAAATCTTATGCACTAGTTATTAGGATATGCACACATTATTAATATAACTTCGCTTTCGATTCGTAATCGTAAGGATAACTTGCTTGAAATATAGTTAGTCCTCAACTTAACTTATGCTACATGCAACTAATAAATTCCTACAAAAATGTAATTTAATGTAAGAATTTACTTAAAATTTATTTCGAGAAAAGGCTAGAAACTAATTTCATATAAGGAGAGAAAGATCTGATCATCTACTGAATGAATGAAGTGCCATATATTTGTGGAATTACAAGCCTGGTGATTATGAGAAGCTGAGAACTCAGCGTTCAGCAGTGCTATGGCATGAAAATTTGAAGGGAAGAGATGCTGATGGTGCATAGGTGGTTGTCAAAGAGTGTCAAAGAGAGCAGTAGAAATAAGATCGATGAATCGTTTTCTTAAGTGGTAGTTGCAGCTAAAGGGGAGGTTGTGAAGGACATATAAAGAAAAAGGTGACCACCATTCCCATCAACCATACAAGGTACAGGCAAAGAGGTTGACCTGTATGGTAATGAAGGCCAAAGCTAATTACGAGAGGAAACTAGCTGATGAGTCAAAAAATCGTAAGGAGTTATTTCACTATGTGGAGAGTAAAAGGAAGAATAACTATGAAAGTATTACTTTAAAAGTGTTGATGGTAGGGAAGTAACAGAAGCAAATCAAATAGTTGTATTGTTTAGTTGTCATTTTACAAACGTGTACCATCTTGGTTGTGATATTACAGTGCCGAATGTGTCATTGACTTTATTTGTGTCATTGACCTTATTGCTAACACTGGCATAGGGTTAGATGGCATATTGTTCAATATGTTACCAGAATGTGCAAGAGAAATATCACCTCCTGTAATCAAGCTTTTTAATTTAAGCCTCAGTTCTGTTATCCCAACAGAGTGGAAAGATGGGGGCAAATAATTTCATTGCACAATGTAGGATCCAAGACAGAAGTAATAGCATTATAGGTTAATCAGTATATCAGGAGTTGTGGTTAAGGTTTTGGATAAATTGATAACAATTAGAATTCAGAACTAGGACAGAAGTTTGATACTTTATAAGGGGCAACATGGTTTCGTGAACGGTAAGTCTTGCCTTAGTAACTTACTTTCTATAATAAAGTAACAGTGCAGTTGGATAAAGGAAATCCTTATTCGGTGATACTGCTGTACTTGGCAAAGACATTTGACATGATTGCAAGTGAAATTCTGTCATTAATTAGAGCAAATGGGAGTGGATCCGAAGCTGGTCTCTTGGTATTAGACGGTGGCTGATGGACAGATATTAAAGAGTGGTTTATGGGAGGAATGAGTACAGGAGAATGCAGATAACTAGCGGTGTCCCTCAGGGGTCGGTACTTAATCTTCTGTTGTTTAATTTGTACACTAATGATATTGGAAATAATTTGACAGAAAATATCTACATGTTTGCTGATGATGCAAAATTGGGAAGAGCTGTAATCAATAAAAGTGATGTAGTTATCTTGCAGGACGACTTAAATAATGCTGGCGGTATGGGCTAAGGTAAATGGCTGTCAATTTAACATGGCAAAGAGAAAGGTGAGGTAATGCAATTCTGGAGGATGAGATTACGTGATGTGTGGTACACATCACGTGATCTCATGATTGCAAGACATGATTGCAACTATATTAATGGAATATAATACAATGTGTACTATATTCCATTAATATAGTACACATTGTGTACTATATTAATGGAAAACTGAACTGAAACAAGTTGAGAATGCAAGGGACTTTTACATCGTCAACTTGTGTTTTTGTAAATTTTCAAGAAAAAGGATGGATGAACGAAAATGGTGTGAAATTATGGATAAATAATGTGTGGAACACGTGACCAGGCAGTATAATGAAGAAACGCAGTTTATTAGTATGGGATATGTTTCATAGTGATTTAACTGAGAATACTTAAAGTCTTCTAGAAAAAAATAACACAATAATTGCTGTTATACCAGGTGGTTAAACTTCTATATTGGAACCACTAGATGTCTGCTCGAACAAACCATTTAAAGATCACATGCGAGAAGAGTGGAATAAATGGATGTTGACTGGTGAAAAATCATTTATAAACGGAAGATCTAGGCTCGCTGCATCACTTGATATGTTGTGCTATTTTGTGATCAAAGCATGGAATAAAGTAATAGTAGATACTGTAATAAAATCATTTAATAACAGTTGTATCTATAATATTATGGGTGGTACGGAAGATGATCTGTTGTGGGAAATTGATGACGATGAAAACGAAATCACTTCACTGGAATCCATATAACCATCATTTAAACAATGAATCTGAAGAACAATTTTCAACAGATGATGAAGAAAATTAACATGAAAATTGAGGTTAATTAATATTATTTGTTTTTTAAAACTTACATCTATTGAAATATTTTAAATAAATTTATGTAACAAAATTTAATCTGATTTGTTTATAAACACTTCCTGTTTTCTTATATAACGATGTATTGTAACTACCTAAATGTTCATCCAAGAAAGTAAGCTTCCCCTTTTTATACTCGCCGTATAAGACGACCGATGATTTCGAGGGGTTTTCTGTAGTATTTTAGAGTCGTCTTATACACCGACATATATGGTATATATTATGCGATTACAACACGTATTATTCTGGTTTTTAAGAATGAAATTTATACAAATTTTATTTCCTTCTTTTTCTTTCTTTCTTTTCTCTTTTTTATATAATGTAATAATGTAATGATAATAGTTAATATAGTTGGTAATTTATATTTGCGGTTGAAAAAAACGTTTTTTACTCTATTAAAACTACATTTTTACATTATTGAAATTAAAATAAAATAATGTATATCAGTGCAGTAGTCAAAGCATTATAAATGGATTTGTGTGTGTGTGTGTGTGTGTTGGTCTGGATTGAGGTGTGATATTTAAGCCTGCTTCTTCGGAGCTTTTTATTAGGTTTATCTGAGGATGACACCAGTTAGTTATTGTTTATTGGTTTGTTTGCTGTCTTAGAAGTAAGCTGATGTTTGATAGCTCTCATATTCGCTACATCCGGAAGATAAGAAATTCATTCACACTCACGCACGCACTGACACAGACGCAATAATTTGGAATGTTATGACGGGTCACTGAACTAATATATTGTGTTTCATTAAGTTTGTAAAGTGTGCAGGGTGCGTATTTCTAGTTCATAGTATGTCTTTAAGGCCCATTTCAGATTAGTGTAATTTTTAAGGATCCTGTATTCATAAAATAGCTTAATTAGCATATCTGGGATGTAGAAGCTTCGAGTGGCCTATCCGTAGTGATTATTATATTTAGATATGATATAATTAGTTGTCTGAGACCGTTATACGGTAAATATTTCTGGCTGTTATGATTTGAGTATTACGGATTCATTCAATGAGCAGAAAGATTGTAGTGTACTGCGAAGAGTAAAACTGGATACGATTATCAGCCAGTAAGAAGAGAAAATTTACATAGAGGAGAAGATAGCGAGAAGAGATTAAGCTATCTTTTCCTGCGATACACAACAAAAGCATGCTTTCCAATTGCAGTGGATGGAAGGTATACTCAGCTTAGATGCCATAGGGGATCAAATGCTTCTAAAATGTCAATATGAACAAGACATCGCTGAATAAGTGGTATGCGTCTAGAGCAGGGGGCGCCAAAGTTATTTGCCCGTCGACCCCTTCAAGAGTTTCTTGACTTTTTATCGACCCCCTATATTTTACTATTACGTAATTATAATAGGACAAGCAAAAAAGACGCTTATGTGAGTTTTTAGATTGTTTATTTTATAGTTACAGTGTTTATTGTATGTATAATATAGTATATATTATTATATTACTACTACTATTACTATCACTACTAATATCACTGGTATTACTAGTGATATTAATAAACTACTGGTATTAATATCACTGGTATTATTACCAGCGTTACTCAGCTCTTCAACATAGAGAAGTTTAGTTCGTGAATGAATAACGATTGAATTATGATATGTATGTTGATGAATTTTAGAACATTAATGCTCACTTGTATGTCGATGCGCAAAAAATGAGACTGGGATCGAATACCTGTAAGTATCAGTAAATAAGAACGACGCACGTGTTGCAATCTCGCTCCCACTGCGCCGGTCGGCAGGAACCACAAACATCCGTTTATTGGTAAATACGTCATTTTGGCCTACTTGATTGGCCTCAGTAACTATTTTCATGACCTTACTCCATCTTACAGGTCCTATTCATAGACCTGTAAGATGGAGGTACTGATCCCACGATTCACTCTTAATTGCGTTGTCATTACTTCCATGTCTTTTGTCTTGGAGGTAATCCAAGTTAACCGAATTAAATATTATCCATACAATGAGGTCTTATATTTTTCTGTCGACCCCCCAATGGACCCCTGAGCCCGAATCGACCCCTAACAATGTCATATCGACCCCTTTGGCGACCATTGCTCTAGAGTGATGAATTTGATTGCAGATGACATTCTCCGTTATTATTGAGAGGATTGTCGGAAAACCAATTAGCCGGTAGTATCAATTAGAGATTTTAGGTTCTTTCTATGGAAGTTTGGAAATTTGTGTGCTTTCATATATTGTGATAAGTGTCAGCTGAGTATGAAAACCTAGGCAATAAATGACAGATGTGATTTCTGTGTCCAAATCTGGAGTGCGATTCGAGAGATACGTTTAAACCTAGATAACAGAATACCAACTAGACATTATTTTCAAATCGCATTTGGCCTATATTCAACCCATTCCCAAGAGGAGCGACAGGTCACTGCCGTCCAACAACCGCCCCATCTCGCTCACCTCAATACTGTCCATATTAACAAACAAATTCATTAACTCCCAAATCCTACACTACCTGAAAGCTACCTGTCTAATAAACGACCGCCAGTATGGATTCCGTCGCTGCCAATCAACAGGAGATTGGCAGCGACGGCCCACCTCTGGAAAAATGCCGTGAAGAAGCTTAGTGAATATCAAGGGATTGCACTTGCTTGATATCTCCAAGGCGTTTGATCGTGTCTGGCACAAAGGCTTACTAAGCTGCCATCGTTTGGTGTATCTCAAGATCTCTGTAGTTGGATTACCAGTTTTCTGTCTGGACGCAAATTGTTTGTGTGTGTGTGCTGGTGGTGGTGGATTTTTCCTTATCCTCTCACCATTCAACTAATGTCGGGATCCCACAATGTTCTGTCCTTTTACCAACCCTCTTCCTACTATATATCAATGACCTACTTCAACTTACCTCCAAACCAATAGACAGTATTTGCAGACGACAGCACATTGCACTCCCTTTCTTATGATAACCTTTACTCCACTCAACTCACCTCAACCTACAGAGCAGCAACAACCACTACCACTGCTTTCAATTCTGGTCTGAAAGCCATCTTCCAATGAGGTTCAGATAACCTAGTTAATTTCAATGCTAATAAAACCCGGTACTGTCTTATTTATCATAAAAAAGAACCATTTTCTCCCAGTATTATTTCTGACAGCACCCAAATTTCTAGACAATTTGAGATTTCCCTTCTTGGAATTCCCCTGACATCAAGCCATTCGTGGCATAAACACATACAACCATTGCAGCCTCAGCCACTAGAGAACTAGAAATTCTCTATCGATCAAGACGTTGCTTCACTCCTGAATAGCTGTTAACCTTATACAAATCACAAATCCGCCCAACCATCGATTATTGCTCTCACATATGGGGTAGGCCCCCAAACGATCCCTCAAAATGCTCAACTCAATACAGAGGAGAACAATCAAACTTATTAATGACCCATCCTTACCAACTCACTCCCTCCCCTCCCCACTTTCGGACAGACGATAGGCCTCCACACTATGCATATTGTACAAATACTTCCATGGAAAATGTTCATCTGAAAGAGCATCAATAATTCCCCGACTCAGATCTAAGCTCGATGGATTACATGCAGCTGCTGCTGTTCAACATCCCTTCACAGTGCACCTTGAAACCCACAGAACAACAACCACAGAAAGGTTGATCAATTGACCAACCTTTTGTGTACGGGAATCGAACCTGGGACACTCTTTCCCCAGTATATGGTTGCGAAGCGCACAGCCACTAGGCTAACCGCGCGGACGTTCTTCAATAAGATCATATTTTCGCAACACTAGATTCCCGCATTTTTTTATTTTTTTTAAACATTAATTTTTAAATTATTTCTCAGTTGTATCAATGAACTTGCACAATCAATGAATCATCTTCCGATTGCAGGAAAATGGAGGGGAAGGTAACCCTAATATACAGTATCTCCAAGTTAAAAAAAATTAATTATATATATATATATGTATAGAAACGATGAATTCTCTTGAATAGTTACAGTTTTAGAGAGAAAAAACGATAATCGCATGCCATATGGGGGAGGGGGAAATCTTCCAATTTAGAATTTTGTTTTCACTTTTTCCAGTATGCTGAATATATAATGGACGTTGACAGATAGTCTTCAGTCACAGAAAATGAATTAAATCCCACTGCATGGTAGGCGTTGCATTCCAAACCTTTTCTAGAAAGAGCAATAGTCAACAAGCCTTAATGAAGAATAACAAATATTTACCCATTTTTCGAAGGTGATCTGGTTATGGATCATGGAATGAAGGAAATTTCTCCTGCGGAACAGAATAATGCCGCACACTTTTTAAAGGACATGTTGGGTATGGATAACAGGGGAAACCTTTTGCTTGAAATTGTTCTGCTGATGAAATTAAGATGTTTTACTGTCATGACGTTGCGATTTCTACTCTCATTACTTGAAATTAGGTTTAATGTGATAAGAACAAATTACCTGCTATTTGAACTCTCCTTAATCTACAATTGAAATTGAAAATCGAAATTTATGAATCTGTTTTCCTTACAGGATTTAAACATACTCAAGCTACAAAAGATCAATATTAATAAATTGGTCAATTTTATGCGAAAAATATAATTGAACATTATTCTAGTCAACAAAGATACAAGCATATTTGGGGAAGAGCAACAGAGAATTAGGTCATGGTCAATAGAGTTCTCTTCAATACTAATGCATTAGCACATTACCATCAACTTTCTTCTGAAAATCCGCAGAAACTAACGCCAGTGATAGGGCAAAAATTTGTTGTTATTTCTGTCAGTAAAAGTATTCTTTCTTATCATCTTTACCTGTTCAAGAACTTTTGGCAGGGTTTCTCCGCCCAGAAACTCGTTTTTTTGATCCCGAAAAAATGGCAAAGGAGGCGATTATAGCACACGCAGTCAACGTTCATTATACAGGCTGTTTAAAAGATAATGTCCCGATTTTAAAATTGTATATCTCTGATTTCATTATTAATTTTTCATTATTGTTAAAAATGAAGACGATATTATAGAACAGCCTATGATATAATATTATATCATAGGCTGTGCTATAATATCGTCTTGATTTTTAATAAATAATAAAAATTAATAATGAAAACAGAGATATACAATTTTCAAATCGGGATATTCTTTTGGAAACACCCTGTACACTGGTCTTATAGCCTTAGTTGCTTCATCCTTAATCTAAATACTCCAAACCAAACCAAACCAATATAAGACTTTTAGCATAGGAAATATTTCTTCAGTATTATTGTGTATTACCGTGATAGATGTGTCGGATTTCGTAATTATGCAGTCAGCGTTACTCTACTATTACTGCAAACTCAGTTCCTGTGCGAGTGTGTCTTTCTTTCGGATATAATGATATCGTAACAGTAAAAAATAAATTAATAAAAAGAATAGCTCACCTTTTCCTGAACTTCTATTGTATTGTTACAGTTTACTTTTACGCATGCTTCTACATCCTTAAAGATATCATTGTAATGGTCACCACACATGTCCAAAAGGCTTGACATGTGCTGAAAAATAATAATTTTGAAATTTTATGCAATATATGTGAATTGGAATAACTATTTCAAACTTTCAATAAAGAGACGGTGTTCGTAATCTTACAATTTGTTGAAAATTATTAAAATGATCTAAAGACGATTCATCAAATCTCCCACTTCTATTTACTTCTATTTACCACTAAGGTATCATTAGTACCTATAAATGCATCATTTTCTAAGTGATTTTTTTCCCCTCGGAAAGAGGGAAAAAAAATCGAGAAACATACAATGTATTTACCAACATATATCCCCCCCACACACACACTACAGACTGCATAGGAAATAAAGGAACTATTATGTAATTAGATGATGTATTTGAGGTTGATTTCCGGATATCTAAAATCCTAAGTCATTCGAAACCGTTTGGCCTTAGGGGGGGTGGCTTTTTCGGAGTAGATTTGCGTCATAACCTTAATGATGCAACTCTCTTCGGACAGATCTAGTGCCTTCAGATGTCTCTGCAGCATTTTACAAGTTGACTGCGTATTCCACCTGTAATGACATGCCGTGATGGCATAATTGAACATTCCAAGAGACAGCTCAGCGATTCGGTCACTGAGTGTCGCTGGTCTCCAAGGGAGTTTTCCTATTTCAGTAGCACCATTTGATTTCCATATATCAATCACATACACAAGCGTTTATTTCGGTATACGGAGATGGGTAGCTATGTCACGGATAGAACGACCACTGATGTGACACCCAGCTATCATCCCAAGTTGGAGGTCTGTCAGTTCAGCTGAATGTGACATCTTGATGTCGAGTGCAGCGCAAACCATGCAACCTATTCCACCTTTTATTATCAGATTTAAGAGATACTCCGTGAATTATTGTATGTGTAAGGATCATATATTTGCATGGCACGCAAGGTGTCAAAATGATTTTGCCTTTTTTTGGAGATGGATATTTTTTACCTAACCTACCAGTCATCTCCAAAAGGTTCGAAAATAATTACACACACTAGACTACAGAACTATTTACAGAAGTACAACATTATCTCACAAAACCAATACTGCTTCCTGAAAACAAAAAGCACTATCGCCTTATTAGAAATTATTGCCGACGCCATAAACATAGCTCTCAATAAAAACAAGTTCACTGTCCTTATATTTATTGATTTAACTGAAGTTTTTGATACACTTGATCATGACATCCTGCTGTCCAAACTACATGCACTCGGAATAAGAGGAGCACTACATACCTTGTTCAGGAACTATATCTTTCAAACTGAACACAAGTAACAAAAATATGCACACATTAGAGCCGTGCTATACGGGACCGCTGCTAGCAGTCCCTAAAGACATCAACACCGTTCTTTACACATCAAAAGACCTAAACGAAATCACAACTTATTTCTGCCAAAACTCAATTATAATGAATAGCACCATAACGCAGATATTAATTATACATAAACCAAGAATTTTGATCCCGCACCACTATCGCTACACTGTCACACATACCACAGCATTAACAAAAATAATAGCTGAAAATGTCCCGAAATCACCCGTAATAAAGATAAAATACACTAGCCTTTGCATAGATCGCCAGCGTAAATGGACAAAACATATAGAATAACTAGATACTAAATTACGATTCATTGCAGCAAACCTTTTCCAAGAAAAAGACATGATTCTATGTCTTTTACTTGGAAAAATAGAAACGTTACATAGGAAAATTATTCCACAGTGATTTGGAGGCCTTACACACAACAACCAATAACCGTTTGGTTGTTGTATGTAAGGAATTACTTCAACAACACTTATCGTAACAACAGAGACACATATCGCATAACACGACCCACCCACCACAACTCATTAAACGCATAAGTTCCGCAGTGAGATCATATCTCATGCCAAATCTACTCAAAAATCTACCACAAAATTTAAAGCACATACCCAATAGCAGAACATTAAAACACGAACTGCGGAAGCTTTACCAACACAGTAAATGTAGCATTCACACCTATATACACTTTACAAATCTCTAGCATTCAACTTCTACATTCCATCCATAAAAAATATACCAAACAACATAAATAATGTATGCTACTCCCACTCTCTTAATAAAAGCTAAGCCTAGCTTCGGAGTAGGTGGGAGTACCATGTCTTAATCAACTAATACTCATTATCTAATCACTGCAATTAACTTCCAGGTCACAATACCTTAACCGATAATAACAATGATAATAATTATAATAATAATAATTATTATTATATGACATTCTGTACTATACCGAAAATATAATATGTGAATGATCTAAATGTAAATGGCCTGTATGATAATGAAAACACTTTGTTAAATTAAATATATATATATATATATATATATATATATATATATATATATATATATTATTATTATTATATTTAATATTCTTATTCGTATTATTCTTATTATTCGGTATCTGTGAATCCCTACTCAGATGCGGTATAACAGTCTATGCAAACACATCAACCATCCACCTAACAAAATTAGAAATATTACACACGAAAATTGTGTCAACAGTGATTTCGACACATTACACGCAACAACGAATATCCGACCAGCACATGGCGACACACACCATCCTGAGCATTAAAAACCTGAAACACTACATGATATTAACAAGGAATTACTTCAACATCAC